>NC_045722.1:243617-889561 GCF_009834535.1 Camelus ferus
AGATCCCACTGCTGGGCGTGTATCCAGAGCAAAACTCTAATGTGAAAAGACACATCCATTTATTTATTTATTTATTTTTTTACCACAGTGGGCAACATTAAATTGGGGGGGGGGGGTTGTGTTTTCAACAAGTGGTGCCAGGCAATTGTCTATCCAGTGAAATTTTTTCATTTCTAAGAGAAATGAAATTGGATCCCTGTTTCATACCACATGCAAAATTAACTCAAGATACATAAAAAGCTTAAATTTAAAGAGTGGTAAAGTGACAATCAGCCCTCATCTGCTGATTCCACATTTGCAGAATCAGTCTTCTTCAGATAAAAAAATAATAATAATAATTTGAGAAAGTTCCATAAAGAAAAATTTGAATTTGTGGCATGCCAGAAATTATTTAAATAACACTATATTTTCTTCATAATTATTTACATACAATTTACATTGTATTATTTGGTATAAGTGATCTAGAGATTATTTTAAGTATACAGGAAGCTGTGCTTAGATTATTTGCCAATACTACGCCACTTTATATAATGGGCTTGAGCATCAACAGATATTTAGTATCCACAGGGTGTCCTGGAACCAATACCTCACAGATAGGGAGGGAAGATGTATAAACTCTCAAAGAAACAATGGGGATAAGTCATCATGACCTTGAAGTTAGCAATTTTTTTAGATCTGATAACAAACGCAAGCAAGGAAAGAAAATAATAAATTGCCTTTCCTCAAAATTAAAGACATTTGTACATCAAAGATGTTATCCAGAAACTGAAAAGACAGCACACAAAATCAAAGAAAATATTTGCACATTATATACTTGAAAAAAATTTTATCAAGAATATATCAAGAACTTTCACAACTCATAAAAAGACAAAACAAGCCCAATTTTTAACATGGTAAAAGGACTTAAATACACCCTTCTCTATATGTAAACTAAAAAAAAAAAAGTACAGTATATTGTATATATGTATTTACATGCAATATAATGTATATGTGCAGTCAAAGAGTAATAATCTACCTAATAAAAGTGAAAAACAAGAAAAACCAATAAATAAATAAAATTAAATATTTTTTAAATAGACCCTTCTCCAGACAAGACAAATTGTCAACAAGCAGATGAAAAAATGTTTAAAATCAGTCATGATGGAAATGTAAATGAATACCATAATGCCATGCAGCTTCAAGCACACTAGAAGCCCTACAATCCAGAAAACTAAAAACAAATATTGGCAAAAATGTACAGAAATTGAAACTTTTAAACATTACTTGAAAAATTGGAAAATCCTACAGCCCATGTTTCCAGTTGGTCATTTCCTCAAAAAGATAAAAATACAGTTACCTTATGGTTCAACAACTACACTCCTAGATATAGACCCCAAAACATTAAAAATAGGTGTTCAAACAAAAAAAGGCACACAAATATTCACAGCAGCACTATGCGCAATGGCCCCAAAGGTAGAACAATTGAAATGTCCATCAAAGGCTAAACAGATAAACAGACAGGGTACATCCATAAACTGGCATGTTATTCTGCCATATAAAGGACTAAAATGGTGCAGCCATGGTGGAGAACCATACAGGAGCTCCTCAAAAACTTACACGTGGGGTTGACATGTGATCCATCAATGCCACTTCAGGATATATGTTCAAAATATTTGAAAGCAGGAACTGGAATAGAAATGGGTACACCCATATCCATGGCAGCACTAATCACAACAGCAAAAGATGGAAACAACTCACCTGTCCATCAGTGGATGAATGGATAAAGTACATGTGGTGTATACACAATGGGATACTGCACAGCCTTAAAAACTAAGGAAATTATGACACATGCTGCAACGTGGATAAATCTTGAAGTCAATATGCTAAGTGAAATAAGCCAGACACAGAAGGACAAATATTACAGGATTCCCCTTGTTCAAGGCATCCAGAGAAGTCAGATGCAGAGACAGAAAGAGTGTCACTGCCAGGGGCTGAGGGGAGTCAGTGTTCACTGGACACAGGGCTTCCTTCACTTGGGGAAAATGAGTAAGTTCTGGAGATGGATGGTGAGGCATCTGTACAACAATGTGAATCTAGTTAATACCATAGAACTGCATAGTTAAATGGTTTAAACGGTAAGTGTTATGTTCTGTATTTTTAATGACAATGAAAAATGCAAATGAATCACTAATGATTCAAATTGGATTAAGATTGAAAACATTCTAAGTGAAAGGAGACACACAGAAGATGCCACCCGGATCGTACTCATCTTGTGTGCTTTAAATCCATTAAGATTTTGAAAAAGAGGGAAACTCTCAGTAAGTTTCAGGAAAAGAAAACTGTCACAGAATGGAAAAAAGGATTTCCATAAGTTGGGGCAAAGGGGAAGGCTGAAGTGGACCTGTGGATGGGATTACAAGGTGAACCATAAAATTTCTTCATTTGGGGTTTATGTGCTGGTTCCCTGGGGGAGTATCCCAGTGTTAGGTAAAACCCACAGGAGTATTTTATGTGAAGTGGCAAATGTGAGTACTGCGAAATGCTATTTAAAGTATTTTATAAAGAACATTATAAGAAAACTTTCTAAGAAACTTTATTAAAAACTAAATTACTTTTGAAAACAACCATGTCAATACCACACCAAAAAAGCAGAGAAGACATCAGATTTCCCTATAGAGGCCCACCCTTAACGCGACCCAGTTCACCCAAAGTGCTGATGCTCGTCGCCCTTGCAGGAATCCACATGTAACTTAGAAGCACTGTGGGAAGATTAGGAGCCGCTGTGTCTTAGGTGCTGTGGGGGACCTGGATGGTGTCCAAACAGGGTGAATTCTGATTTCTAGTTTTCCACATCAAACCATCAAAAACCTGTTAGAACTAATAAATCATTTCCGTAAAGCTACAAGGTACAAAATCAATACACAAAAATCAGTTGCCTTTCTATACATTAATAATGAAACACCAGAAAGAGACATTTTTTAAAATCCCATTTACAATTGCATCCAAAAAAATACCTATCAATAAATTGAATCAAGGATGTGAAAGACCTGCACACTAAAAATTATAAGACACTGAGGAAAGAAACTGAACAGACACAAATAAATGGAAGGATACCCTCTGCTCATGGACAGAAAGAATTAATGTTGTTAAAATGTCCGTTCTACCCAAAGCAGTGCTCAAACTCAAAGCAAGCCTCGTCAAATCACTATGCCCTACACCAGAAAATAACAGAACATCATGAATTGACTATACTTCAGTAAAATAAAATAAACTTCAGTGGTATTTTTCACAGAAACAGAACAAACATTCCTAACATTCATGTGGAAACACAAAGGACCCTGAACAGCCAGAGAGATTCTACAAAAGGGAAACAGGCTGGAGGCATCTCCTTCCCTGACTTCACACGGCATTACAAAAGCACAGTGACCTAAAAGGTGTGGAATTGGCACAACACAGGGACATGGACCAGAGAGAGTCTGCAAACAAACCTACGGGGATGTGGTCAGTTAACTCACAAGAAAGGAGCCAGGAACCTGCACCGGGGAAAGGACAGTCCCCTCGATGAATGGTGCCGGGAAAACTGGACACCACACACCAAAGAAGGACATGGCACACTGTCTGCACCACACTCAGAATCTGACTAAAACCCACAGCTTCCCACATCCAGCCCTTCCTCTCCCGGGGCCTCTGAGGAGGCCCTCTTCTCAGCCGTCAGCCCCTCACAGGAAGCTTCTCCTCACTTTCCCTCACTTTTCCTTCCTCCTCACCTTCCCTCAGTGCAGCACCTCCTGTTGGGTACTGAGGAGACTGGTCTCCAGTCAGCGTGGACATAACCCCCTGTTGTCCCAAAGCCCCGGCAGGTCCAGAGGAGTTGCAGCCCCAGGCAGCTGCGCAGGACGCCAGATCCTCAGGCAGAACGCAACCGAGTTCCCACCGCAGCTGGGGGAGGCGGGCTCCGGGCCCCTCCAGCCAATGGGAAAGCGCAGACCCAGCCGCCCTCACGGCCATTGGAGGCGCCGCCCTGACAGCGGCTCTGCTCAATCCTTTAAACTGGAAATTCAAACTGAAATAGAGCCAAATATCTGCAACCTCTCCAAATACTTCAGAAACAATTAACTGGAAGCCATACGGAATGAAGTGAACAGACCCAGACTTTAAACCTTACACCCTTGTTTGCTGAGCTTTCATGACAACCTGCCATAAATGACTTCCTCCCTCCCCAGGCCTCGCTTTTGTTTTTAGCTGAAGGTGATACTTAAGGTGATGCCTCTGGCCATTTTGGGGAGGGACTCAGTGTTCCTGGGTATCTCCCCTGTATACAGGAGGTATGCATGTTATTAAACTTGCTTCTTTTTCTCCCGGTAATCTGTCTTACTAGGGGGTGGGGGGCGGTATTAACCAAGAGCCTAGAAGGGGAGAGAGAGAACTGGTTTTCCTCCCACACACACGCAGTGGAATACTCCTCAGCAGTAGAAATTAAACTGTCAACCCATGGAAAGACAAGGGTAAATCTTACTTGTATATTACTAAGTAAAAGAATCCAGTCTGAGGAGGCTGCACTCAGTAGGACCCTATTTAGGACAATTATGGAAAAGGCAAAACTACATACATAAGCAGATCATGGGGTGGGGGTGGGGGGTTGAAGTATTCCATGTGAAACTTTAGGTTGGTGTCACTATGATTGTGTCTAAGCCCACACCTTTGCACAGCCCAAAGGTCAATCATAATCTATTCAAATTTAGCTGTTTAGGGTGTAGCAGCATCGCAGGGTGGAACACACAATGTGACAGAATCTAACTGTATTAGAAATGGGTGTAAAAACTCACAGTCGGTGGTGGGCAAGAGGTGCTGGCCTAAGTTAACTTTGGAAATGCACAGAATAATTCTGCAAAGGCAGAATGGACCACTGTTAAACTGTGGGCTTTGTATTATAAAGTTCTTCCCAGGGTGTAGTAGCTAACAATTCTGAAACCACCATGAATGGAACCTGGAAAAGAGAAATGAGTTGATAAAGGGCAGATGGTGGGAACCAGGCTCCTCGCTGTGGGAATGGGAAGTCACAGATAAGCAAGGGGAGAGCCTTGGCCCTCATACTCCTGGATCTGAGTTTCCTAGGTGGATGGTGTGGGGAGTGGACTGGCCAGGGGAAGGCACAGCTCTTTACCCTGGGAAAGTCCTGCAGATGTAGGAACCTCACACCCCTTTCTTTCCCCCATACCTGCTGGAAACACCCAGACCTTTGAAATCAGCCAATGCAGCTTTTCAGACATTCTCACCCTGAGGCAGATAAAGGAGCCTGAGGGCCTTGCACTGCTACCCAGTTGTCCCAGAATCCAGGCCCTGGAGGGTGGAGTCAGGATGGGATACCTGGATCTCTGGCCAGCACGTCAGAGCAAGGAAGAAGACCAGTCCTGACAGCAGGGGTCTCCTAAAGTCTGTAAGCCCAGTGCCCTGATGGGGTTCATTCCCTGTGGGGACATCGGTGGGACCTGCAGTGGTTCTGTTTTCCACCTGAGCCCCTTGGATGAAGCCAGGGCAGAACTGGACTTGGATCCCCTGGCAGTGTTTCAAACTCAGACGCAGTGGCTTTACAAAGGAACAGGAGAGTGAAGCTGAGCACCTGACAGCCACTCCTCTCTGGCCCTGAGCTGCTTCCATCAGGACCACAGTCCCCTGCATGGAGTCTGCTGTAACCCACCTGTCCGCACCTGGGCTCTCCCCTTCCTCCCAGGACCCCTCTCCCAGGCCAGATGCATCTGTCCAACCATTGTACCCCCCTCTCGCCTTGAGGCTGACAGGCCCCTCACAGGACTGTGATCCTGCCACTCCCCAAATCCCAGGAGGCAGCTCTGCCTTCTTTGGTTGCTGAGCCAAGACACCTGGGGCTTCCCAATCCCCCACTTTCCTTGTGCCCTGGTGACTTTCAGCTCTTCCTCCCAAAATCCCATGTGGTGGTTTGCAGAAATTGACAACCAACCTAAAATTCATGTGGAAAAGGCCAGGGGCTCAGAACAGATCAAGGAATCCTGACAAAGAAGAACAAAGTTGGAGGTATGGAAAGCCAGGCAGAACCCCATGGTTGGTATAAAGACACTTTCAGCTGAAGACACCTGAGATTCAACAGATGCAGGAGAAAGCTTTTCTTGGAGCTCCCCTTGTCTGAATAAAAGCAGAAACTTCTGAGGAATGACCACAGCTACCAATTACCTCATCAGAGTGTCTTCTACACTCAGGAGAGAGACCGAGTCCCCTCTGAACATATGCCCCGGAGTCTTTCACACTTTTATTGGTCCCTGTAATGCCTGGGCCTGTGTTGGGCAATAGGCAGCCAGAGCCAAATGTTAGATAATTTGTACAATAAAGGGGCAGATAGTTTATATGATAAAGTAGACTATTGTTGCTATTTAACATTCTCTTCCCAAATCTAAGGCGACTCAAAGGTAACTAAGGAAACAAGTGAATGCTTTGGGAATGGAAGCAGAGAGCAAAGTGAGATCTTTCTGTTGCTGTCTCTTCTTTTAAGCCAAAAATTTCCACTTTAAAGGTGAGGAAATTGAAGCCAGAGAGAAGAAAATCTGCATGTAAGGTCGAAATCAGTGCACTGAGATCTCTGACATAACCAGCATGAGACTAGCCCATTACCATAAGCAACTAGAAAGACGACCAAACATATGAAGCAAATGTTTTCAGAAACTGCACATCAGGTAGAGAGGACTGTGATCCTTGAGGGAAGAGATACGAAATGGCCCTACTGTGATGGTTTAAATAGGCCCACAAGTTCCTTGATCATTTCTTCAAGAGGGACAGCCTAATTCCTCTACCCTTGAGTGTGGGCTGAATTTAGAGTTTTGCATTTAACAAACAAAAAAATCACATGACATAGCCAGAAATAGAAAGAAAAATGCTACATGATATCACTTATATGTGGAATCTTAAAAAAAATAAATAAATAAACAAAAAGGACACAAATGAACTTAACGACAAAACAGAAACAGGCTCACAGACATAGAGAACAAACTTATGGTTACCGGGGATAAGCGGGGTGGGAAGGGATACATTGGGAGTTCAAAATTTGCACTTCTTGGGGAGTGATGGAAATGTTAGCTATCTTGATTGTGGTGGTGGTTTCATGGGTGTATACATCTATCAAAATTCATCAGATTGTACATTTGAAATATGTGTTGTTTACTGTACAGGAACCATACCACAGAAAGGGCATTAAAAACTATAAATAAAATAAAAATTTTAAAGCATGTGATGTTTGGAACTTTGGAGAACAGGTCTAAGGCACAGGATATTCCTCCTTGACGTCTCTCTCAGTTCACAGACTCTGAGGGATGCCTGGAGCCACACACTGTGAGCACATTCAAGCAAACACATGCAGGGAACCAGGAGGAACTGCCCTCCACCAGCAATAATGTACCAGACAAAGGAGTAACACTCACCTTAGAGGCAGATCCTCCAGCACCAGATGATAATGATGATGACCTGGCTGCAACCTCATGAGAGGTCGTGAGTCAGAACCACCCAGCTAACCCCCTCCTGGGGGGTTACTGAACCCACAGAAACTGTGGAACAACATAAATGTTTGCTAAGTTGATAAACTGCATGGTAATTTGTTAAGCAACGTTACATAATTCATACAAATTTTCGTACCTATAGCAGTGGGTTATTATAACAAAAACTGAAAATGTGGGAGTGGCTTTGATATCAGGCAGTGGGAGAAAGAGAAAAGGATTTCAGAAGTGTTAGTGAAAGCTTGACATGGTGTGAACATACTATTAATAGAAGTCCATATTTTGAAGAGGTTGTTGGTGAGGACTTAATGGATAGTATCAAAAAATCTGACTACAAACTACAGGAAAGGGGATCTTTGTTATGCAGTGTCAGAAATTTCAGTAGCACTGTTCCTACAGTAATGTGGAGAGTGCAAAATGAGCCCAAGCATTGGGTGAACTAGCTAAGATTTCCAGAAAGTACTGAGTGTCTCCTAGCTGCTTCTTCCTTGCTGCTTAAACTAAACAGCCAAAAGGATAGTGATAGCTAAAAGAAGGAATATTAAACAAAAAGGGGCCAGGACTTGATGGTTTGGGGAATTCCCTGTCTCTCCAGATAACATAAAATGCTAAAACTTAGAAACAGACTATAGGCACTTCTCTCCAAGAACCACTCTGTAGTGGAGACCTCCTGGGAACAAGATGAGTTCACAGGTTGACACCCCATTGCAGAACTCGGGGTCAGCACTGGCTAAGCCCTGGGTTGTTGTGGCTCCTTATTCACGTCAAAGCTGTCTATGAACAGCCCAAATTTTACCCTCTAATTTGTTCCTCTAATTATACAGAATCCTATGACGATGGTTGTGAGAATTATCCCACTCTATACAAATATGTTCAGGATTTTTTGAATCATCTTACAAACAATTTCATAGGTTTGGAAACTGAAACTGAAAGGTTTGCAGAGACAGTGAATAGCTGTGTTACAATAGATGACGTTTTGCAAGAACACAGGGAAGTCATGTATCAACAGGCCATGTCTATCTCAAATTCTCTTACATGGGAATTAGCAATTGGCAAATTCCAGAGAGAGGCAGTTTCCACCAATTGCTACTTCAAAGACATCAGAATTAATATGAAGTTCAGGAACAAGCTGCAAAAAGAATGAAGTGACTTGAAAACAATTCCATGCATTTGTACTCTTCCTGGAAGAATTTTATCTTAATCTGGAGATCAAGGGAAAAAACAGACCAGGTTATGAGAGCAGGTCTTCTTCAGGAGATGCTGGATGCCCTTTTTTCTAACCCTCCAGACAACTTAATTTGTGCAGTACTGTTACTGAAGTTGACAGGGTCAGTTTGAAAGATGCTGGAAGGAAACAGGAAAGACTGGTATGCAAGAAATTATTTGGAGAATTGAAAATGTCATCCTAGATGCAAATAGCCACAGAGATATAAATCAGATGCCCATGAAATTTGCAGAACTCTGGTCAAGTAACTGGGGTAGAATCCATGCAACCTCAACAGAGAAGCGGCACCTGAAAGTGAGACTATGCTATGCGTGAAGCGATGTTCTGCACATCTGATGGCGTTCCTTTCCCTGCAGTTCATCCAGATTATCAAGAGAAATATTGAGAATTACTTGAAAGGGATGAATTTTTTCCAGATGATGAAGAAAATGGAACAGATTTATCAGAGGCTGGTGATCCACACTTGGATGACACTGATGATGAGTTTGACTCAGAGATCGAAAAAACTTATGAAAAGTTTGGTTTGGCATCAGAGCATAAGCAAAAACAGTAAAGCTAAATTTCAGCGTATAGGTTTTATTAAGCTATTTAGCTTATGGTGATTTAACAGAACACAGGAAAGCAAGAAAATGTGTTAATCTTATACCAAGTTAAGGATGTTGAGTTATGCTGCTAATGCACAGAACCTTAATTTTGTTTAACAGTATCTCCCAAAATAACCTTTATTACCTCCTCCTGAAAAAAAAAAAGTATTCTAAACAAAGATAAAATGCAAGGCACGGTCAGGGAAACATATGTGAATGGAAAATCCTTTGTTAAGAGAGCAGAAATATCAAAGTGGTGCCTCAGATGACAGTACACAATGCAGTCTGACAAAAATCTCGTTGTCTGAGATTTGCCCACTCATATCAAACAAGGAGTTATAAGTAGCTAGTGAATATTCCTAAAGACTGTAGACTGTCAACTTTCATTTAAAAACACAAGCAATTCTGAATTTTTTCACAATTACACAACTTCAGAATTTTTCATACAACAGAAAAGACACAAGATACATCAAAATGTTGAAATATCAGACACTGTTTCCCCACGTTCACTCCCCTGCCCCCTCCCTTGAGTGGAACCCAATTACTCTTATCTAAGTTTCAGGAGGAAGCTGTATAGAGAAAAACACAAAGACTGATTAGAACCAACTAGGCCTAAGACTGCAGAGGATTTGACTTCCAGTCAACCCTAAGCTTTATTACAGGCTCATCGTAATATGTTATCACTCCTAAATGACACAACCAACAGCACCATGACAGTTGACAATTGCCATGACAACTACCCAAAACTCCCATACAAGGATTGAAAAGGAGTTGCATCGGTCCGGGGTCCGACTACATCCCTGTTAAGTCATGAATACTCCTCCCGCTGTTTCCAATCACCACCCCATCTTGACCTGACCCCCAGCCATGCCCCTTCACTTCCACCCTCCTATATATTTGGTGTCTGCAACTAAATTGGATTGAGAAGATGATCTGAGAGCTAGGTTACCATTTTGCCAGTCTTTGGCCATTAAGTAAAGCTTGTGCTGTCCCAGACAGCATCTGTCTCATTATTGGCTGTGTGAACCTGATAAGAAAAAGAACCTCCCTGAAAGAGACAAGGGGTCCTGGTCCCTGCTAAGACCCAGGCACCGGTCCAGTCAACCAATTCAGTAACAAACTGGAGGGAGAAGCAAGAGGGTGCCAGGCTGGAAAGGCCTTCCCACCCAGCAGAAGGACTCTCAAGCCCTGGAGCTGGCAGGGAAGTCACAGAGGTTCAAAGATTGAGCTGGGCAGAAACCTGGGGTTGAGGCACAGATGCCTCTGGCTCCAGGTGACCATCACTGACATGAGACACCGATGGCAGGGGAACGGACTCAGGGCCCCACAGGAGGACACAGAGATGCAGTATAGCCTGCAACTGGGGGAGTCCACCGGCCTCAGTCCACCCTGCAAAAATTGGGGACAGGCACACGGCACACGGTTTGCCCAGGTCACTGCAGTCCTGCGCTCATGGGTCCTGGTTGCCCACCTTCGCAGGAAAAAACGACAGCAAGAAAGGCTGGCGCCAAATTGGCCACCAACCAGGTAACAAAGTGCAGGCTAAGATAAAACGCCTCCGCTGCCAATAAACCAGATTGAATTAGTGCGGTCCCGGGCATTGCAGTCCAGTGCGGCTGGGAGGTTTCTGGGTGCTGTAGTCCACGGTGGGGATGAGCTGAGGATTCTGGGTACTGCAGTGCCCAGGTGGGCGGAAAAGCGGAGGGTTCTGGGTACTGTAGTCCCCGGATTAGCGGAAATGCCAAGGATTCTGGGTACTGTGGTCCTTGGATGAGCGGAAACGCCAAGGATTCTGGGCACTGTAGTCCCAGGATGGGCCAGGGTGAGGAGCGGCTAACATACGGAGACCTCTGAGTACTGTAGCCCCAGGATTAGGGGAGGGGGCACGAGCAGATCCTGGGTACTGTATCCCCCAGATGAGTGGGAAAGATCCAAGAATTCCCCTGATGAGCAGAAATACCAATGGTTCTGGGTGCCATAGTCCCAGAATGGGGCATTCCCAGGATTCTGGGACTATAATCCCAGGCCATGCAGGGGATTCTGGGTGCTATGGTCCCAGGTCCCGCAAGGCCCTTTGGTCGCTGTCACTGTTCCGTCTGTCACGCTGACAAGCAGGACTCCCCACTTCTCTCTTCTGCATGCTTTTCCCATGGGGAAGGAGGGCTGTGCAAGGCTGACCCTGTGGCTCAGTGGTGAGGTGAGGCCTGTGGGGCGAGAGCTTACGGGCCTTAGGCCCAGTATTTCTGCTGGGGGGACACTCCAAAAGCACACCAGGGAAAGGCAATGGGGTGTGATGCCACCAAGGACCCCATGTCAGGGCACCACCTGGTTTATTATCTCTCTTAGCAAGCTAACAGGTTGTGAGGCAGGAGGCCCTTCTGTCGACCCCGTGGATGTAGAGAATTGAAACATCCCAAGGTGCTCTCTACACTGCTCAGGGAGCTGTTGAATTGCCCAACAGCATAGTCAGGTCAGTAACTGGCAACAGGGGCTTGACAGGCCCAGGCTGGCCTGAGCTGGAGGACAATGAATGCCTTCCCAGATGGTCAGAAGTCAAGGGCTGTCCTGCCTGACTTGACTATCCTTTGATGCCCACTCAGATGGGACAAAAGATCCAGCCAGTTCCAGGAGGGGACCACCAGTCCTCACAAAGGGAGCACGTGGTGGCCAGCAGGTCCCTCCACCCAGTCCTATGTACATCCACACTTGTCTACTGAGTGTCCTGGGTGCCAACACTGTGCTGGAACCTGGGGCTGTGCAGGCAGAGTGGGGACAGCAATCCCTTGCCCAGGTGAGAAGGCAGAGAGAAACACTGTGTGACTTCTGAGGCATCACAAGCTTTGACTGAGGTTGAGTTGGATTTGAAACAGTGACAAGAACAAACATTTCATTCTTCTCTCAGAGCCCAGGAGTGAGGGGCAGAAAAACTGTGCTGGAGTTAACTCCCTGACTCATGTGTGACCCTGGGCTAATCCTGCCCATCCTGGAGGCCTCAGAGAGATGGATAGGAAGGAGGAGGAATTGGGCCAGTGATGCTTAAGCCTAACTTTTCTAACCCTACTGCTCTAAACCTAACACCCTCACCTATACCCTAACCACTGAACCTATAAACCTGTACCCTAACCTCAGGCTTCTAAACCCTTGGCCCTGACCCCTAAACTCTAAACGCTGACCCTTACCCTCACCCTAACCCTCTAACTCTGACTCTACAACCCCTACAATAAATTCTAAACACTGACACTGACCCCAGGACTAAACACTAGGCTTAGTCTAGCCCCAAATCATACCCATGCCTTACCCTAACCCTAAATTTAACCCATACCCCTTAACCATAACAGGTTAAAAAAAAGGGGGGGGGATTGGGCACTACAAACATCTCTACACCAGAAATCCAGGTTTTTCAACATATTGAAACCAAGCAATGTAATACACCACAGTAAATATGTGACATAAAAACACATGGTTATATTGATATAGAAAAAAACTTTAAACAAAATGCAGTGCTGTTTCATGTTCATAAACACTCAAGAAAGTAAAAAGAGATTTGTTCACTATGATAAAAAGCATTATGCAAAACCCATAGCAAACCTCATGCTCAATGCTGAAGAACAGGAAGGTTTACTCCTGAAATCAAGAACAAGGCCATGACACCGGCTTTCCCCACTGTTACTTAGTATTGTACTGGAATCTCTACACAGAGCAATGAGGAAAGAATGAAAATGCAACAACGTGTGAAAGGAAAAAGTAAAACTATTTCTATTCAAAGACACAGTTCACCTCATCATATATATAGAACCTCCTAAAGAATCAACTAAAAGTTACTTGACCTAACAAACTAATTCAGCAAAAGTGTAGAACAAAATATCAATCAACAAAAATTAACTTTATTTTTATACACTAGCAATTAATAATCTGTAAAGGATTTTAAGAAAACAATTCCTTTTAAATAATGTCAGCAGGAATATAATACTTTGGAACAGGTTTAATGATGATGCGAGACTGGTACACTGAGAATTATAAAGCATTGGTGAAAGAAATCCTAAGTAGATATGGAGATGTCTCATAATGATGGAAAGACTTAACCTTGTTAAGATGGCAACTGTACCTAATGCAACCTACAGATTCAATGTGATTCCTGTGAAAAATCACAAGGCTTTCAGGAAGAAATACACAAGTCTATCTTAACATGCATATGGAATTACAATGGACTCCAAAGTACCAAAACAATCTTGAAAAAGAAAACCAAAGTTAGAGGCTCACATTTCCCAATTTCAAATCTTAGTACAAAGCATAAGCAAATAAAACAATGTGATACTGGCACAAATATATACCTATAGATCAATAAAAATGAATGGAGAGCCCAGAAATAAACCTATTGATCTAAGATCAACTGATTTTTGACAACTGGGAAAAAATGATGTTTTCAAAAAGTGGTGCTGGGCCATTGGCTATCCAAGTGCAGAGGAATAAAACTGGGTCCTTACTTCACACCACACACAAAACTAACTCAAGATAGATAAAAATTTTAATTTAAAAAGAAATATAATTACAGTCAACCCTCCTTATCTGCAGGTTCCACATCCACAGAATCAACCAATTGCAGATGGGGGAGGGGGGAGTATTTTGATAAAGTGCTATACAGAAAAACTTGAATTTGCTGCATGCCAGAAATGATTTCACATTACACTTTTTCAGAACTATTTACATTGTGTTAGGTATTATAACTGATCTAGAAATGATTTAAAGTAAACAGGAAGTTATGCTTAGATTATTTGCAAATACTACACCATTTTATATAAAGCATTTGAGCACTAAAACCAATACCTCACAGATAGGGAGGGACAGTTGTATAATCTGTCAAAAAAAAATGGGGATAAATCATCTTACCTTGGATTTAGCAATTTTCTTATATCTGACACCAAAACACAAGCAATGAAAGAAAAAAGATAAATTGCATTTCTTGAAAATTAAAAATTGTGTGCATCAAAGACAGACCACAAAATCAAAGAAAATATTCACACAGTACATATCTAAAAACAATCTTTATCAAGAATATAACAAGAACTTTTCCAACTCATAAACAAAAAGACAAATAAGCCAATTTTTAAAACAGTAAGAGAACTTGAATAGACTCTTATCCAAAGAAGACATACAAATAGTCAACAAACACATGACAATATCATTAGTCATGATAGATATGTAAATTTATACAATGTCATACCCGTTTTAACCCATTAGAATGCCTACAATCAAAAAAATAAAAAATTAAAATAACAAATATTGACAAAACTGTAGAGAAACTGAAACCCTTAAACATTACTTGTGGAATTGGGAAATGGCACAAATTATATGGACAATAGTTTGTAATTTCCTCAAAAAGATTAAAATACAATTACCTTATAGTTCAACAACCCCTCTCCTATAAACAGACCCCAAAACATTAAAAAAAAAAATTGTACATGAATGTTCATAGCAGCAATATTCACAATGGCCAAAAAGGTAGAACAATAGAAATTTCATCATAGGATGAATAGATAAACAAATGATGTATGTTCATAAACTGTGGTATGATTCTGCCTGATAAAAGAATAAAGTGAAATGGTGCAGTCACTGTGGAGAACAACATGGCAGTTCCTCAAAATCTTACCCATAGGTGATCATCAATTCCACATGATCCATCAATTCCACTTCAGGGTATATGTTCAAAATACTTGAAAACAGGGACTGGAACAGACATGGGTACACCCATGTTCATAGTAGCATTACTCACAATAGCAAAAGTTGGAAGCAATCAAAATTTCCATCAATGGATAAATAGATAAACTAAATGTGGTGTATACACTATATGTATATACAGCACACAGCCTTAAAAACTAAGTAAATTATGGCACATGCAAAAACATCGATAAACCTTGAAGTCACTACGCTAAGTAAAACAAGCCACACACAGGAGAAATGTTATATGATTCCACTTATACAAGGTAGCCACAGAAGTCACATTCAGAGATAGAAACAGTGTCCTTGTCACGGGCTGAGGGGAGTTAAATGGATACAGAGTTTCACTTGGGGAAAGCGAATAAGTTCTAGAGATGAATGGTGAGGATATTTGTACAACACTGTAAATGTAGTTAATGCCATAGAACTGTGTATTTATAATGGTTTAAATAGCCAATGTTATGTTATGCATCTTTAATCACAGTGGGGAAAAAAATGAATGAAGTACTGATGATTCATGCTACAACTTGGATGAACATTGAAAGCATTCTAAGTGAAAGAAGCCACACAGAAGAAGCCACCCAGATTGTACTATCTTTTGCAGTTTAAATCCATTAAGATTTCAAAAATGAGGGAAATTCTCATAATGGTTTCAGAAAAAGAAAACTGGATCAGAATGGAAAAAGATATTTCCATAACTTGGGGCCATGGTGAGGTTGAAGTGGGCCTGTGGATGGGATTACAAGGTGGAAGCATACAATTTCCTCATTTGAGGTTTATGTGCTGTTTCCCTGGGAAAGCATCCCAGTTTAGAATAAAATACACCAAAGTATTTTATGTGAGGTGGCAAATTTGTGTACTTGGTACTGCCATTTAAAGATTTGCTTTTTTGTTTTTTTGTTTGTTTTTTCTTGGAAATTACTAGAAAGTAAATTACTTTTCAAAACAACTATGCCAATACCACACCAAGAAAGCAGAGAAGACATCAGACTGCCTTGTAGAGGCCAACCCTGTACCAGATCCAGTTCACCCAAAGTGTTGATGATAATTGCCCTTGTTGGAGTCCACATGTAATTTAGAGGAGCTGTGGGAAGTTTATGCTAGGAGCCACTGGGTACTGTGGATGACCTGTAGTCAAACAGGGGGATTTCTGAAGTCGAGTTTTCCACATCAAACCACCAAAAACCTGTTAGAACTAATAAATGTTTTCAGTAAAGCTGCAGGGTACAAAATCACTACATAAAAATCAGTTGTCCTTGTATACAATAATAATGACCCATCAGAGAGAAATTTAAGAAACAATCCCTTATCTGCCATGTGATATCACTTATACGTGAAATCTAAGAGAAAAAAAAGGGCACAAATGAACTTATCTACAAAACAGAAACAGACTCACAGACATAAAGATCAAACTTATGGTTACTGGGGGGAAAGGGGGTGAGAAGAGAGAACTTGGTAGTTCGACATGTGCAGATACTAACTAGTATATATAAAATAGATAAACAAATTTATACTGTATAACACAGGGAACTATATTCAATATCTTGCAGTGTCCTATAATGAAAAGGAACTTGAAAATATATGTAGTATATATATAACTGAAACATGCTGTACACCAGAAATTGACACATTGTAAACTGACAATATTTCAATTAAAAAAGAAAAAATGAAAAGGAAACAAAAACATATAAATTGAAAAAAGAAAAAATAAGAAAATAATCCCATTTACAATTGCATCCCCCCACAAAAACAAAACAAAACAAAGCCAAAAAAACTCTAGGAATAAATTTTAACCAAATACATGAAGGACCTGCACACTAAAAACTAAGGCAGAGAGGAAAGAAACTAAAGTGGCACAAGTAAATGGAAAGATATCCTGTGCTCATGGATGGAAATAATTAATATTATTAAAATGTTCATTCTACCCAAAGCAATATTCAAATTCAAAGCAAGCCTGGTCAAAACTTCAGTAGCATTTTTTCACACAAATAGAACAAGCATTCCTAACATTTGTGCAGAAAACACAAGGGACCCTGAACAGCCAAAGGGATGGTGAGAAAAGAGAACAGACTGGAGACATCTCCCTCCCAGTCTTCACACTGCATTATGAAAATATAGTCACCAAAAAAGTGTGGAATTGACACAAAAATAGGGACATGGACCAGAGGAACAGAGTAGAACATCCGGAAATAAACCCATGGTCTGTTGTTGGTTAATTCACAAGAAAGAAACCAGGAACGTGTGCCAGGGAAAGGATAATCCCCTCAATGAATGGTGCTGGGAAAACTGAACACCACACACCACACACAGCACACTGTCTGCACCACACACAAAAACTGACTGAAAACCCAGTGTTCACATCAAGCCCTTTCTCTCCTGGGGCCTCTTAAAGATGAACTCCCTCAGCAGTCAGCCCCTCACAGAAGCTTCTCCCCACATTTCATCACGTTTCCTTTCTCTTCGTCTTCCCTTCAGTGCAGCACTTCTCCTCAGGTCCTAAGAAGACCAGGCTCCCATCAGCATGGACTTAACCCCATGCTGTCCTGAAGCTCCAGTGCATCCTGGAGGACACTGGGCCACCCATCTGCCGGCACCAAGACTAGTCAGCAGGCAGAATGCAAAGTCATTCCCACTGCAGGTAGGGGAGGCGGGCTCCGGGCCCTACCAGCCAATGGGAAGGTGTGGGCCCAACAGCCCTCACAGCCAGCAGAGGCCCCACCCCAAGGGCACTCTGCTCAGTCCACTACAATGTGGACATTCAAACTGAAATAGCGCCAAATAGCCCATAACCTCTCCAAAATAGTTAAGGAACAATTAATTGGAAGCCGTATGGAATGAAGTGAATGGAGACACAAACTTATGACAAATTCTCTCAAATTTATTCATACACATTTAAAATTCAAAACTATCAAAATTATAGGCAGAAGAGCAAAAAAAAAAAAAAAAAAAAAAAAAAAAAAAAAAAAACTACATGACCTGGCATTTGCTCATGTAGATTATGAGCTTTGAGTTTCATCACATAACAAAAAAAGCCAATCCATGAAATAAAATAATAATGTGAACTTTGTAAAATTAAGGATTTCTATTATAAAAGACCTTATTCAGAAAGCCAAAAGACAAGCCACAAACTGGAAGAAAAAATATTTACAAAACACATATCTGATAAATGATTTGGACTCATACAAAGAACTCTAAAATAAAAATGGGCAAAGATCTGAACAGACGCCCAACCAAAAAAGACACACAGAGAGTAAATAAGCATACAAAAAATATGCTCAATATCATATACAATTAGGGAATTATAAATTAGAATCACGAGGAGATTCTAATTTATAGAATTATATAGGTCCTATTAGGACTGCTAAACTCCAAAAATATAACAATCCCATTGCTGGTGGTAAGAAACAACAGACACCCTCATTGCTGGTGGAATGCATGCACAGCCACTTCGATAAACAAGTCTCACCTTGGGATCCAACCATCCTGCTTCAAGTAATTAGGTAAATGATTATAAAAAAAAAAAAAAAAAAAAAAAAAAACTATCTCAAAACAAAAACTAGGATGCAGTTTCACATAGCTACTCTGCTCATAATGGCTAAAAACTTGAAATCAGGATGTCCTTCAATAGATGAATGGATAATCAAATTGGGGTACATCCATGTCAAGGAGAGAAAATGCCACCCCAAAAGTGACTTTGGCATAAGAATTCATTCTGATTTAAAAGAAAAAGAATTTCAGAAAACTGAGATGAAATTACCCTTCTGTAAGCAAAACTTACATTTAATAGGAAAATCTACATTTGTAAGGATGTGTCCCTCTTTGTACCAGAAATAGAAGGCTGATTAAACCTGAAATAACTCTTATCAGTGAAGTCCTGACTTAAATCTGCATAACAAACACATTCTTGTTTACTGAGTTTTCATGATAACCTACCCTAAAGGACTTCCTCCCTTCCCCAGGTCTTGCTTTTGTTTTCAGATGAATATGATATTTAAGGTGATGCCTTTTGTCATTTCTGGGAGTGACTCAGTTTTTCCTGGGTACCTCCCCTGTATACAGGAGGTACACATATTACTAAACTTTTGGTTTTCCTTCTGATAATTCATCTTTTATTACAGAGAGGTCTCAACCTAGAACCTAGAAGGGTAGAGGGCAAAATATTTTTCTTCCACACACACGCACGCACGCACGCACGCAAAGGAATACTACTCAGCAATAGAAAGGAATGAACCACCAACCTGAGATAGGAAGGGGGCAGGGCACAGCTATTCAAGGAATGATACAGCAATTAACATCAAAATGATGAAAGATTCAACCCCAATAGGCCTTGAGTCTCAAGATGATGGGAGATTTAACTTCTAGTAGAACTTGAGGTTCACTGTATTCTTATTGTAATATATTATCATGGTGAATAACATGCCTACAGGTGCCATGATAGTCCCAAGGCTAGCCACAAAAGGTCAAAGAGTGGGAAATGACCAACTTCCTGGGAATCCCTGCACCTTCCCCAGACTAGTTAGACTGGTCCTTCCATTTATTTGTATGTGAAGCTACCAAAGCCCATAAAAATGGGCAGCACTACCCCTCACTGCTGCTGCCCTCTCTCTCTCTCTCTCCCCCTTAAGAGATGGCCCACACTCTGTCTATAGAGTGTGTACCTACTTTTATTATGAGCACCCAACCCCCACACCTCATGGCCTTTCTCTTGCCTTTCAATGTATCTCTCTGAATAAATCTACCTTTACTCAACTGTGGCTCTCTCTTGAATTCTTTTCTGTGTGAAGCCAAGGACCCACACTTGGTGGGGCACATCCCAGGGGCTCAACTGAAGCCTGGGACACAGCCCTTCTCACACCCCACATTCATTTTTCCTGCATCAAGCCCACAGAAAGACATGGATGAATTTTACTCATATACTGTTAAGTCAAAGAATCCAGTCTGAGTGAATGAATCCAGCCTGAGGAGGCTGCACACATTATGACCTGTGAATGAAAAATACTGCAAACCATATCAGTAAACAAAGAATGCTGAAACCATCAAGTCATCAGTGGCTGCTGCCACCCCCCAGTGAAGACAAGCCAGCAGCCCAGTCTCTGAAGCCACTCACAATGGTGCACTCTGAGGGGACTCAGAATAATCAAGGGCAAGATACTGGCCCTAGACAGCTAGATGCTTGTCAAAGGAATGAATTCAATGAGACCAAATGTTTGCTTCCTCCCATACAAAGAAAAGCACTAAAATCTTTAACTTGAGATGCCTGCTTTTCTTCAGATAACAAGTAACCTTTTATTGTTCCAACTCACTGGTCTTTGTTGTAAAGCCCTTATATAGCCTAGCTCCTCCCCTACCTCTTCCGAGCAGCCCCTCAGAGCGATCTGTCTGTCCTCTCAGCTTGAATCCTCCCGCCAAATAAAACATAACTCTCAACTTTTAGGGCGCACATTTATTTCAGTCAACAGTTATGGAGACCACAACAAGGGACCCAGGGCAGACTTCTCTCCTTTGCCTGAACTCTAGGAGGAACTGGAACCTTGGTACCAGCAGAGAGAACCTTTGTGCCCATCCATCTCCTCAAGGAGTCCAGATGAATTTGGGTGAGTCTTGCCTGGTTCTCAGATCTCCCATATTGGTTGATGATCCTGAGTTTTATTTGGTGGTGTATCCAGGTACCTGGCCCTCCAGTTGAAAGATATTGGGGGGAAATACACACCCAGTGGAGACATGCTGGGTGGGGCCTGGTTGAAAGATACCAGGAAATATCCACCTAGAGGAGATGTCCTAGGTAGGGGGCTGGATGAAAGACACCAGGGAACCACCTTGAGGAGACGTCCTGGGTGGGGCCAGGTTGAAAGACACTGGGGGCTGGACTGAGTTGTTAGTTAAGGGGCTGGTCTAATGGTTTCCTCAATTTGGCTACCTCCATTGAATTTGTCTGGAAAAAATTAAAAATCTTATGAGGAGCCTTTCGACTCCAAAAATGGGACCCTTCTCCTGACTGGCAACAGCTTTCTCAGGTGACTGAGAAACTTGCAGGAATGGTAGAGGCAAAGACCTCATGCCGTGCAGCTGTCCCTGCTGCAATTTTATTCTGACAACCTGAACTTCGAATGGGGAATAGAACTTTGAAAACAAAAGAAAAAGAAATGACAGATTGCCAGCCTCCAACTAATACCCCAGCCAGGTTTATGTACATACAAAACTTACAACTTTAATTGGGAATTTAAAAAAATCTCACCCTGAAAATAACTAGCCAGTCCTGATAAAAACACTTTTTGGAATTCTGACCTTCCAAAAACAGAAGCCCCTTTAGGAGGAATTTGGATTTCTCATCCTGTGTCCTTGAAATGTAAATGTTTTATCTTTCTCTGGGCGTTTTATGTGTATGTATGTATGTGTTTCTTTTTTAAAGAAAATTTGGACTATGCCATTCAAAAGGTTTAAGTATGGTGTACATATGGTGGCCAAGCAAATACATTGGGATTCTGAACAATCCTTTGTACCAATTCTGACCATTTTGCCATCTTTGCAATCTGACCTTTGTTGCATCAGCCTGGACCACAAAGGCCTTTTTACCTTTTGGGGAGTAAACTTCTGAATTTTATTTAGGCAACACCCCCCCCCCACTCTTGTGGGAAAGCCTCTTCATCTTATTGGTTTGAAATCACTAATAATACATATTTCATTGATGGCCAGATGATGGATCCTTTAAATTGAAGAAACTTCTAAATTGGTAAAAGTTGAGAGAGCTTTCATTATAAACAGCTGTTTTATTGATACCTATTAAAATCAATCAAGTTTAAAGGTGGAAAAATATATCTAATGGTTAACCTAAGAACTTAGTAAAGAAAAAAAAAAAGGAGAAGGGGAAGGGGAAGGAGAAAAAGGTTCTGAAAACTACATTTGTGTTTTCCCATTCCCCTCAATGGGTTTTAGAGAGGCTAATAAAAATATTACAATAATTAATGGTAATTAGGTTGAATAACTGGAAAAAGGAATGTAGAAAATGTCTAAAGATTTTTTCTTAACAAGGAAAAGATAAGGGACTTATCCCAAATGGATAAATATTTTTTAGATGGTTATTTAAAATGGGATAAATAAAAAGGACATTTATGGATTAAAATACAAGGTTTAGATACTACACTATGTAAAGTAAAAAAGGCCAAAGGGATCACTTACTGGTCCCCAACATTAAAGTTCAAACAAGTCTGCTTTATTTACCCCAGTTTAAAATGTATATATTTATAGGGCTGGGGAAAAAATACACTGAGATGCTTGATCAGTGACTGAGGCAAAAGACCAATTAACCAAATTAAAAATTGACAAGGGCCTAAGTCCTATGGCTCAAACTTGGGGATCCCAGAGACTTTTATATAAAATTAGATAAAGTGGACAAGAAATAAAAGAAAAAGGCTTCTAGCACTCCTTCTAAAAATGAGGCTTATTGATTGAGATAAAAGTTTATAAAATTGGTATATTTAAATGGGCTTTATATAAACCTCTTTTGCTAAATTATGTTGTGGGATAGGTGTGTTTCAATGGAAACTGCTTCCCCTTCTTGGTATTGTAAGACTGGGCACATATCTGTCCCTCAGAAAATATTAATTAAACATACTAAAGGAAACCAATAGCGTTACCTGAGCCATCCAACATAAAGTAAAACTAAAAACTAATATTCAGGGGCTAATAAAAAATAATAAATAAAAGATTTTCCCTGGGTTTAACTTATAACTCAAGGAAAAGAGGCCTCAATAAATGCCTTATGCAAGCTTTTGAAGACATGATAAAGTAAACCTTAAAGTTTTAAATCATGGAATTTCTTGTTTGGAGCTCTTCTCACTGATACAGAAAAGCAAATTAAGGAGATACAACTGGACCTAGGTGACAGACCAGTTCTTTGGGGGGAACTGGAAGCAACTGTCTTTGTCTTGCAGATCAGAAATGTAAATACAGCAAACAATGACCTGAGACTGAGCTTAATTAGCTCAATTAGATAAAACTTAAGGCCTAAGAAATTTTTGGCATTTTAGAACTCAAAACTCTGACAGGTCCTTCAGACTTTGTCAAGGACAAATAGAAATCTTAAAAGTCTTTTTCATAAATAGTAAACCTTAGTGATTTGAGCAAACAAATTTAACTTATTCCAACTGTTATTTAAAAGCAGTAAATTTATATTGTAATACCTAACTCATAACTAAGTTTTAAAGTGAAGCTATGAGATCTCTAGTTTTGTCTGCTTGTAAGTCTGTACTGTACACATTATAGATATGAGATATCTCTACTTCTAAAAAATATCAAAATCAAAGAGCTCTACTTAACTGACTTATAAAAATAAGTGCTTACAAATTAAATGTTCCTAAAATAAAAACTGATCAAATTGACTTTCAGGTTCACGTGAACTGGAAAATATTCAATATTAAGTTAATACAGTATTAAGTTTAGTTTAAGTTTGTTCTAATTAATATAGACATCTTCAGAGCCATCAATATTAACTATAATACCTTTACTGTACCTAGGTTTAATGAAAGTCAAATAAGATCTTGTTATATCTGTTGCAGATTTATCCAAAAAAACAAACAAACAAACAAACAAGCAAAAAAAACCCAGTAATTTGGTGTGATAATATTCTAAGTAAATTAAATGCAAATGAGACGGTTTTGGGGTAAATATTTTTAAAATAAGTATAATTTTTAAATGTATGCTTAAAATAATTTCTACAAATATTTGATATCTTAAAATTCTAGAGTTGTGCTAAATTAAGTTAAATGATGAGAGTTTATTAAATAGCTATGCCATTTCCAGATAAAATAAGATTGAAATATTAATTACTTAACATTGACTTCCTCTTACAGAGAAACCAATGGTGTTTAGAAATATTAATAAATGGTTAGTGCCACACTGAAATATTCTCTAGTATTAAGGGAAACATCTCAGTATCCTAGGAAAGTAAGATGAATGTGTAAAAGAAGGTATGAGAAATGTAATTATATTTTCTTAATGGAAAATAGTAACTTTGTCCTGAAGCTGGTTACTCCTGAATGGAAGAGAAAATAAGGGACAAAATAATATGGGTATAGAAAGTGGTGGAAGGCTGGTGGAAGAGGAACCCTGAGGAAAGAGTTTAGTACATGGTCAGGGTTGGCTAAGTTTAGCATATATTTAATTGAATGAATCTTAGAAGTAAGCTGGTACAAGGCTAGATTTGGTTTTCTCTCTGTTAAGAGGACAAAGTTTTCTTAAAATGTTAATCTGCCTTCATTAACAGATTGTAAAATTTCTTTTACCCCTTAAGAGATCTATTCTGCATTTACCTTTGAAATATTTTCTTGTTAATGAATAAGTACTCTTTCATAATGACCTATACTTTTATCTGACCAAGTGTTTTGAAACTTTTTAACAAGCTTCCCAAATATCAAATTTTAATCAGAATTCTTTTGATCTCCAGCTAAATGTGGGATGCTTCAGAGGGCCCCTGAAACATCCCAAAGAGGGATTTTAAACTAGAAAATCTCATTTAGTATGTTAAATCATTAGGGAAGTATTGTTAAATGAATAATAAACCTTCCTAGGTTATACTGTATGAGAAAATATTGTTAATATAGATATTCCAGAAATTATATGGAATCCCTAAAAATCTGGTATATCTGAAATGCTACCAGTCATAATTCTGGTTATTGTGACCGGGTCTCTTTATCAATTACAGTGTAACTAGGTGTTTAACCATGCTTTTAAGTCTTTTGTCATTTATAGACAGTTATTGTTTTATTGTGATGCTTTTGCAAAATGCTTTCACTTCAAGGAGATTTACTGGTTTCTAATAAATTTCAAACTGTAGCACTGGACTAAACTGGGTAAGACATTTTAAAGGTCTGATGAAAACTGATTTTATAAAACCGTTAACAAAAGGATTAGTTACATGGGACTGAGTAAACTGATGAATATGATTATAATTTTTGGTTAGGTCTGAAATTACTGGCTTTTAATCTGTGTTTCCTGGACATAAAGAAACCCTTCTCCTTAAGCTAATTATGACTCAGCAATTTGATAAATTGCACTTATGTAAGCAGACGTGAAACACTTATCTTTTCTCTCTATCTGATCCCTCCAGAGACTGGAAACCCTTAGGTCCCCAGTGGCCCTATCAGATACATTAGGAAGATCACCTCCTGGCAGGTATAGGAATCTCAAGGTATTCTGAGGGCCTTAAAGAGAAAGGAATTCACCTAAATATGTAAGGCTGAAATCTATGACAAGCCCTTGATGTGGCTTTCCTGACCTTAGAAAGCCTTATTAAAATTCTAGCCTGAGACTCCTTATTAAAAGTTCCAACATAGCCAATTTAAAAGAGCCTATATGATTGAATAATCAAACTTAACTTGTAAACAAATTAATCTTGATTTGCAACATTTGATTAAAATGAGGATAACTTTAGAGAGAAAAGGATTATATTTTAGTGAATATTAAATTTAGTTTTGTTAATTGAGATCTATACTTACTAAGACTCAATTCCCAGATCATTCCTTGCTGTTATGTTACATTACTGCAAAGTTTAATTGAATTATTAAAAGGACAGTCAAGGTTTGTTTCTGAAGCTCAGTAATTTATCCTTGGATGAAGATCCAATGCCCCATGACCCACAACCAGGGGATTATACATACTGGAACAGACATGACTTAAAAAACTATCTCCAACCTGAATGCAAGGACCCTTTATCAGGCACTCTTAACTAGACCATACACAGCAGAAGCTGAAGGAAACTCACTTTTGGATTAATTACTAGTCAGAAAGAGCCCCTGCACCGGACTGACCTATAGAGCACTGCTCTCCTTAAAACAATGCTCAAATGGAGAAGAAGCTACCAGGCCAGGATGAGAAGAAGATGACATCTGAGGTAGACAGCTGACCCAAGACACCGGACCAGGCCTTTATACCAATTACTTTGATTATTGCTCATACCTTTGCTTAAGGACTAATCCAATTGTTAGGTTTATGGTCAATTACCTATATCTAGCACTTCTATGTTACCTTGGTGGGTTTCCCTACTCCAAGACTCTAACTAGATAGCCCTCAGAAAGTTTATTCTAAAAAAGAAATTATAGTTCTATTTAGGCCTCTATTGACATCACAAGATGGGAGACCTCACCTGGCCAATTAATAATACCTGCTCTGAGCCTGACCACAAATATGAAATTTCTTGTAAGATCGCTCAACATCAATCAAGGCAACAAGCAAGATTTCAGCCAAAGGCTATAACCTCCCTCAATTATGGAAAGGACTTATATAGTTAACACCAGGTTATGGGCATTTAAGTTTAAAGGCTCTCTTATGTTGGAAAAATTAAACTGTACTAAAGATAATCAACCTAATAACACTATGAAATTTGGCTGGGAGTCTTATGATAATGCCTGTATAACATCTTCCTTAAAGATTAGGATTGGTACAGAACAGACTAAGTCAGATGACCTGGGGATTCACTGAGCTGCACCTAATGGAAGTTTTTGGCTTAACTTCTTACTTATGACCTTACTAATACTGCTAACTATATTATTTGTGTTTTGTCTGTTTTACAAAATTGTTTCTGCATTACCAACTGTGTGAGCCTCTGATAAAATAATGACTAGGCAACTTGAAACAGTAGGTCAGATATATACTTCTGTATGAGACCAATGATTGAAGTAGTGCAACTCTAGATATGGGAAGGAGCAACAAGAGGGTATACTTTCCTGGATCATGATAGACTAGGAAGACAGGTGATCCAGAGAATTTTTGAGTATCAACAGGGCCTGATCCAAAAATTAACACTTGAGTGATATGTCAACAGAATCTTCCACCTGATCTAGCAATGAGACTTCATAGCACCATGGGATAAAATTGGTCATGAAATGTCTCCCAAAATATCAGTCAAATTTAGGACCAAGGGGGAGCGCTGTGAACAGAAAATACTACAAGCCATATCAGTAAGCAAAGAATGCTGAAACCATCAAGTCATCAGTGGCTGCTGCCACCCCCCAGTGAAGACAAGCCTGCAGCCCAGTCTCTGCAGCCACTCAACTCACAATGGTGCACTCTGAGGGGACTCAGGATAATCAAGGGCAAGATACTAGCCCTAGATAGCTAGATGCTTGTCAAAGGAATGAATTCAATGAGCCCAAATGTTTGCTTCCTCCTATACATAGAAAAGCACTAAATTCTTTAACGTGAGATGCCTGCTTTTCTTCAGATAACAAGTAATCTTTTATTGTTCCAACTCCCTGGTCTTTGTTGTAAAGCTCCTATATATCCTAGCTCCTCCCCTACCTCTTTGGAGCAGTCCCTCAGAGCGATCTGAGAGGCTGTCCTCTCAGCTTGAGTCCTCCCGCCAAATAAAACATAACTCTCAACTTTTAGGCTGCACATATATTTGTCGACAGGCCCCATTTATGACACTGGAAAAGGCAAAACTACATAGATAAGCAGACCACGAGGTGAGGGGTTGAAGTATTCCATGTGACACATTAGGAAGCATACCTGTCACTACACATATGTCTAAGCCCATAGATTCGTACAGCACAAAGGATAAATCATAATCTGTTCAAATTTAGTTGTTTAGGGTACAGGGGTGTCACGGGATGGACCACACAATGTAACACAGAATCTATTAACTGTATTAGAAATGGGTGGGGAAAACTCACTGTTCATAGTGGGGCAAAAGCGCTGACCTCAGTTAACTTTGGAAATAAACAGAATATATATGGACTGAAGGCAAAAAGGACTGTCCTCTAAAAGTGGGCTTTATTTTATAGAGTTCTTTCCAGGGTGTAGTAACCAGCAATTCTGAAACCACTGAGCATGTAACCTGGAAAAGAGAAATTAGTTGATAAAGGGCAGATGGTGGGAGTCAGGCTCATCGCTGTGGGAATGGGAAAACACAGATAGGCAAGGGGAGAGACTTGGTCCTCATACTCCTGAGTCTGAGCTTCCTAGGCAGATGGTGTGGGGTGTGGACTGGCTGGGGAAAGGCACAGATCTTTACCCTGGGAAGGCCCTGAAGACCTAGGAAACTCACACCCCTTCCTTCTCCCCCCTTACCTTCTGGAAACACTCTAAAATCAGCCAGTTGCAGCTTTTAAGACATTCTTAACCTCAGGCAGATAAAGGAGATTGAGGGTCTTTCAACACCCCCAAGCTGCCCAAGAATCAAGACCCTGGAAGGTGGAGCCAGGATGGGGCACCTGGGTCTCTGAGGAGCATGTTACAGCAAGGAGGAGACCAGTCCTGAGGGCAGAGGTCTCCCGAAGTCTGTGAGCCCAGTGCCCTGATGGGATTCATTCCCATCAGGCCTGCAGTGGTTCTGTTTTCCACCTGAGCCCCTTGGATGAAGCCCAGGACAGTGCTGGGCTCAGAGGCCTCCTAGTGGTGTTTCAAACTCTGACACAGTGGCTTTACAAAGGAACAGGAGAGTGAAGCTGAGCAACTGATGGCCACTCCTCTCTGACTCTGAGCTCTTCCCATCAGGACCAAAGTGTCCTGCAAGGAGTCTGCTGTAAAACTGCCCACTGAGATAAATATGCAGCCTAAAAGTTGAGAGTTATGTTTTATTTGGTGAGAGGACTCGAGCTGGGAGGACAGCGTCTCAGATCTCACCCTGAGGGGCTGCTCCAAAGAAGTAGGGAAGGAGCTAGGATATATAGGAGCTTTACAACAAAGACCAGGGAGTTGGAACAATAAAAGATTACTTGTTATCTGAAGAAAAGCAGGCATCTCACGTTAAAGAATTTAATGCTTTTCTATGTATAGGAGGAAGCAAACATTTAGGCTCATTAAATTCATTCCTTTGACAAGCATCTAGCTTTCTAGGGCCAGTATCTTGCCCTTGATTATTCTGAGTCCCCTCAGAGTGCATCATTGTGAGTGACTGCAGAGACTGGGCTGCAGGCTTGTCTTCACTGGGGAGGTGGCTGTGGGTTCTGTCCAGCAGAAGTCCCACTGAGATGGAATGAATTACTCGTGACTCTGGAAAGTCAAGAGAGCCAGACGGAGTTGGGGATCAACTCTCCAAGCCTCTCAAATGCTCCCACGTTTATTGTGTACAATCAAAGAAAAAATTACAGACAATTCTGTGATGGAGTGCAGGAACTTAGGGAAAGACAGGATGGGATAGAGATTGTAGAATCCACAATGAGTAGAAAGGCTTACTTTATCTTTAGGGAAGTCATGGGGAGAGAGGAACAAGGTACGTTCTTTACATATAAGATGTTAATTACAAAGCAGATCACCAGACCAGCCACTCCCTTGTCTTGGGGATAATAGACTACCTAAACAGTAGAAAGCATGCCCAGCATTTATAGCTAAGGGCATGGGTTGTTGCTTTGCATTGAGCAGAGTGTTATCTAAAAGCTCAACTATGCAAGCAAGGCATTGTCTGCTTTTTACCAGGAGGAGATAGGAGTGCGGATTCACAGGCACCTGCTAGCAAAGCAGTTACTATGCACATTTGTTATTCTTAAAGGTGACAATCTCTGGGGTCTGTTACAATTTGTGAACCCAACAATGGGCTCCCACAGGTGGCAGCAGCAGCTGATGACTTGACGGCCTCAGCATTCTTTGTTTACTGATATGGTCAGCAGTATTTTTCATTCACAGTGCTCCCCCTTGGTCCTAAATTTGACCAATATTTTGGGAGACATTTCATGACCGATTTTGTCCCATGGTGCTATGAAGGCTCATTCCTAGATCAGGCAGAAGATTTTGTTGACATGCCACTCAAAGTGCTAGTTTTTGAATCAAGCCCTTTTGATAGTAAAAAAAAAAAAAAAATTCTCTGGATCACCTGGTCTTACTAGTCTATTATGACCCAGGAAATATTTTTTCCTCATTGCTCATTCCCCTACCTAGAATCACACTATTACAATTATTCTATGCAGGGTTATAAATGTGATCTATTTCCTCAAGATATTTAGCCATCAATCTTGTTAGAGGCCTCTTTACGCATTGGGAAACGTAAGAAACAACAATCTTATAAAATAGTATAAGTAATATAGTTAGTAACATTAATAAAGTCATGCAAAGCATAATAATTTAGAAACAAAGAACAAATTAAAACAATGACTAGTATAACTACTTGTAATCTGGTTTCAATAACCCTCAAATCCACAGGGGAGCCAGCTGGAGAAGTTACATTCTAGAAGGATCAGGTAGAGGGAGAAAAGATGTTTCACCCTTGTTTACAAAGGCATACTTTATCAACTAGTAGGTGACAGAATAAGAGTAAAGGGTTATTTTGGAAATGAAGAGTAAAGGCCAGAATTTTTCTCAAAAATCTCAAAAAAAAAATCATTAAGATTACCAATCATATTTATCAGTTCATTCAGGTCCATGTAATTAATTTCTGTATATCTGGATGAAGTCATCAGGTTTCCATTAGAGTTTCATAATTTACACCCAGCCCCCACACCTCGTGGCCTTTCTCTCCCCTTTTAAACAGCCTACACTCTATATAGTATGTGTCCGTCTAAATAAATCTATCTTTACTCAACTGTGGCTCACTCTTGAATCCCTTCCTGCACAAAATCAAGGACCCACACTCCGAGACCTGGGACACAACCATCCTCTCATTCTGACATTCATTTTTTTTTTCTGTATCATCTCTCTGGCACCCAACGTGGGGCATTTAAATAAAGAAACGGGACTCAAAGGGCATAATCTTGACCTGCCTATTGGGATACGGCTCCCCTCTCTGCTAAGGGTGGAAGGGATTTCCCCCACACCGTGCAGATTCAAGCAGCCCCTAGGTGGTGGCTGACACTGCCTGCAGTATCTGGCAGAGACCAGTTCTTCTACACAGGAAGGAGTCCACTGAGCCCAAGGCTTTTCTCCCCTCAATCTTTTCTCATTCTCGCCTACCACTCTACCTCTTAGAAGCTCCACCAAGGTGACCACTCAGACATCTGAATCAAGACCACGTGGCATGTAACTGGCAACCTGATTGGTTTGTATTCTTCCAGGTTCAAACAGTCCCACATCAGATGATGGCTATGCGAGGATTCCAGCCCATATCACCTTCTGACACAACCACAAAAGGCTGTCCTGCCTCTGGGGCCCCTAGATTAGGCATTCAGAGATTTTTACTCCCTGATAGGCAGGGTCAATGCCCCTAATCAGCCCAGAAGTAGTTTCAGAAGAGAGGCCATCGCCCCCTGCACCCCCATAAGATTATGGGAGTAAAATCTCTGAGTGGGGAATGAAACAGGAGGGAAGGGGGCAGGGCACAGCCATTCAAGGAATGACACAGCAATTAACATCAAAATGGCAGAAGATTCAACTCCCAGTAGGCCTTAAAAATCAAGATGGCAGGAGACTTGACATCTAGTAGACCTTAAACTTTTATTATATGCTAATTATAATATTAACATGGCAAATGGCACTCCCACAGGTGCCATGACAGCTCCAAGGCTAATCATAAAAGGCCAAAGATTAGGCAGTGGCCACATTCCTGGGAATCCCAGCCCCTTCCCCAGGATAGTTAGAATGGTCCTCCCACTTGTTAGCCCATACAAATTGGCAACACAGTGCCTCATGGCCGCATCTCTCACTCCCTCATCTTCAGAGATGGGCCCATACTCTGTCTATGGAGTGTGTACCTACTTTTACTTTAACCTGAGCTCCCAATCCCCACACCTCACGGCCTCTCCCTAGCCTTTTAAAACAGCCCACACTGTAGTATGTATCTGTCTAAATAAATCTATCTTTACTCAAAAAAAAAATTACACTTAAAAAATATTTCCCAGTATTCCTCAATAAGCATGTGATGCTTTGTAATAAGACAAGCAAACTATTTTAAAAGGCAGCTCAAAATTTAGCTTATTTATGTGAAAGTAATTTGAAAATCATATTGTGCTACACAACTGTGAAATTTTATTAGTGTTTTTCTGGGGCTTTAGAAGCACGCTTGGATTCATGTTTAAATCAATAAGTTGGACTGCAAGGAAGAGAAATTGCTTAGTGGGGCCCCGGTTCTGTGCAGCTCTCCCCACAGGCATGCTCCCTCTGTGTGCTCCTGCCCCTCCCCCCGCAGCCCAGCAGCCGAGACCTGTCCGACTCTAACTCCCATTTATTTTCCGTCTTCCCCTCCATCTACCACCCAGCCCTCCTTCCTCTGGTACAAGTCTGGTCTTGTCTGCTGGGCTGAAACATGCCTCAGAAATGGAAAAGCCTCAAGGCCAGAGCCTGTCTGTGTTGAAAAGCTGAGGCTCAGCTTTGAGTGTGACATCAACACACATAGCGAATTTTGCAGCAGATTCCAGGTTGGAGGTCTGCATGGGTGGCGCCATGTTTAGGGACTTCTGGGCCTGAGCCCTGAGGAAATGCTAAAGCCATATGGACAGACACAGGTGAAGAAAGAGCCGCATCTGTGGTGTGACTTGAGGGCATCCTGTGGTCTCCCTCACCCCAGAGGTCTCCAGTGCCAACTCACTCTCCTCTACTCCTAAGATCTCCACTGCAGGAGGAGGCTCCTGTTAACATACATGTGAATCCCCTGGGGCAGCAACCTACCCTAATACTAGGACTGAGCCTCTGGAATCGACAGCCTGCGTTAGATTTGGACCCCAGGCCCACTACTGCTTGGGGATGTCACTTGATGTCTCTGAGCCTGAGTCTCCTGCTCTGTAAACTATGACAAAAAGCACTGACGTACACCAAGCGTATGTCAGGCACAAATCCACGTGCCTTTCTCAGATTAACTCATTTGATCTACCCAACAATCTCAGTTAGGCATGCACTGCTATTATCATACTCATCTTACATATGAGGAAACTGAGGCCCAAGGTGTCTCATTAACTTACTCAGAGTCTCACAGGTCAGGCAGTATGGCTCAGGAGTCTATGTTTTTAAGGACCAAGTTTGGGAGCCTTACTGTAAGATGGAACAATAGTAGCTATGATTTATCAGGAGCTTACTTAGTGCCAGACACTACACTAAAGACTACACATGTGGAATCTGAAAAAAAAAAGAAAACAGAGGACACTAATGAATTCATCTACAAAACAGAAACAGACTTGCAGACAGAAAACAATCTTATGGTTACCAGGGGAAAGGGGGTGGGAAGGGATAAATTTGGGAGTTTGAGTTTTGCAAATGTTAGCCACTTTATATAAAAATTGATTTTAAAAAACACATTTCTTCTATATAGCAGAGGGAACTATATTCAGTATCTTGCAATAGCCTTTAATGAAAAAAATATGAAAACAAAAATATGTATGTATATGCATGCCTGGGACACTGTGCTATACACCTGAAATTGACACATTGTAACTGACTGTACTTCAATTAAAAAATAAATTAAATAAAAGCTATGCAGAAATTTCTCATTCGTTCATCCCACTGCTTGGATAGGGGAGGGAGTATTGCTATGCATTAAAACAAACCTGGCAAGACAGCCAACTATATACAAGGCCCTCTGTTAAGGGCTGCACCTTTAAGGGTTACTGTGGCACAGAAGAGCTAAGATGTGTCCATAAATAACCATGATTCATGATAGAATCAGAGCTTGATGGACCTGGCAGAGAGCGTACAGATGATCTGGTTTAAACGCATTTTTACTGATGACAAGAACTGACTTGCTTTGTTTATAGGGTGTGGGGATTCAGTGAGAAAATGACAACAGCAGCCAACACTTAATGAGTTGCTTGCTCTGCGTGTGTGTGTGTGTGTTTATCTCGTCCAACCCTGAGAACAAACAGATAGAAGCACTATTATCCCATTTCACAGATAAGAAAACTGACTGGTGAGTTAAATAAACAATTTGTCCAGCATCATACAGCTAGCAATTCTTGGAGCTAGGGTGCTGGCAGAGTGGATTCCAGAGCTTGGATAGTGAACCACCATGCTTCTCAGTGTTGCCCCAGTTACAGAAGGTGGCTAAGAAGCTTAGGAGGCAGGGGCTGGATTGGGTGGATCAGAAAATGTTGGAGACTAGAAAGTGCTGTACAGACAAGAGTAATTATTAGAAAGAGGTAAGGGTCCCACGAGAAGTATAAAGTGATAAAGAGCTCTGGGGAGCAAAATCAAGGAAGATCTCTAGGATGAGACAGCATTTGCTTTAGATTTGGACCTGTGTTCCTGGGTAGGAATAAGGAATGTCCAGGCTCTGTGGGGAGTAGCCAGCTGGGGAAGAATTTCCTCTAGCCCTCCTGCATTAGCACAGGATGGATGATCAGATCAGTTAGTTGGCATCCAGGCCCAGGTGAACTGATCAGGACCACAGAAATCCATGGGGACCTCCAGTGAGACCCTAGCTGCAGAGGGCAGGCTGGGTAGTGGCCATTCAGAGGAGGACAAAGGGAGTTACAGAAGGCTAGTAGCAGGGTCAGGAGGCAGGGATTAGACAGGCAGAGTCCAAATCTTGACATTCTACCACACTCTAGTTATGAAGCCATGGGCAAGTTACACAATATCTCTATCTCAATTTCTTCATCTGAAGAATGGGAATGATAATAACGGCAGATCCCTCAGATGCTTGCACAAATTTAACTTGCTGATCTGTGTCGAGTGTCTACTCTGATGCCTGGCACATAGTGGGCACTCAGGATGAACTAGCTATTGTTATTCTTGTTATTACAATCCCAGGGTACCTGACTGGTACCACGATTCAGGGAGAAGTAGGGTTAGAAGAAACAAGACACACATCTATTTCAGTCTGCTTTCCTAGTAAACCAAAAATCTGGCAGGGGTGAACTGGTTTGGGAAATAACACAGACTAGCTCCCTGCCACTCATCCATTTTAAGTTTTGTCTTCGACAATCATTACACCTGCTTTTCAGGGGAAGGCAAGGAGAGAGGGGAAAAGGAGACAAAGGCCAGGGGTCACCAATCCTCTGAAACTTGGCTAATAGACTTCTTGTCAGTGGTTTCCTGGTTGTCAGTGATTCCTGACGTCTTCATTTGGTGATTCTGTTGGAATTTCTGAACTCTTGTCAGTTACCCTCCCCAGCCCCTTGCATACTATGGATCTACTCTCCAGCGTGTCTAGAGGCAGACACATTCCTGCAGGGAAAATGCAATTGGAGTGGGAAGTCCTTTCTTGAACAGGTTAATGGCACAACAGAAGTATGACTGTGGGGTGCGAGCTGGTCAAAGGGAGATTAATAGGTACTGACAGACACTCCTTCGCAGGACTAGACTCAGGAAGGAGTTTGCGTGTCACCATCACACCTGCCCTGCAAGGAAAGTAATTATTACCTCCACTGTACAGATGAAGATACTTGCTCAAGGCCGCAGTTAGCCCACAGAGAAGGGAGTCCAACCCAGATCTGTTCAGTGCAAAAAGTCATCCTCTTCCATTAGCGTACGGAGGAGGGTTGTAGGACTAAACCAAGTATCTTTACTGGTGCTCAAAATATGACATTTTGAATGCACTTTATACAAAATCTGAGAAACTCCATTGACTCAGAGCTGTGGGCTGGCTGACATGGCTTGGAAAAAGGAATGTTTCATGGAAGGTACTGCTAATTCTGCTCATAGGCCACATTCAATCAGCAGAAAGAAAAGTGCTGGAGGTTGGTCCTGTCTTTTATCCTGGTGGAAGGACATTTATTGTCATCAGCAAAACAATCTCCAACAGGATATAACTATTTGCAGTTATATTTTTACTACCATTCATTTGCTTAGTGGCTTTCTGTCAAGGGGGGAAGGGAATAGGTCAGAAGGAACTATTTCTGGGCTCTGACCTTTGGGAAAGCAGTCTTGTCCTATTTACACGTCCTCTCTCTGATTTGCCCAATCTGACCACAAAAACATCATCCTCCAAGCCCAGGTAAATACTGGCAACCAAATAGTCTCCAATCAGTCAATGGCTATTATGCAACCAAGGGGGCCCAGAACCCCACACTAAGCAACTGATAAGTGAAGAAGGAAAGAGCAGCCCAACGTTCCTGACCCTGGGATGCTGGAGCAGAAGTGAATTCCCATCTGGGAGAAGAGGCCAAGAAGTGCAAGTTCTGAGACCCTCTCTGGCATGGCTCTTGGTCCAGTCATTCCTAATCGCACTTACCCAGTTATACCACCAGACTGTGGTGTCAGCACCAGGATGAACCCTAGTTCATCTCGAAAGGGCGAGAGAGGAAGAAGAAAGTTTCTCAATCAGCAAAGAATAGCTGCATAAATCAGTTCTCCTTGGGAAAATGAAACCAAAGGGAAGAAGGGGCCTGTGTCTGGATCACTTTCTTCAAAAGGCTGCGTGTGAAAAGAATGATGCAGGGCAAAAGGCTGCAAGGAGAGGGAGGTAGGGAGGGAGAGGGACAGGGAGAGGGAGAGAATATGAGGAGCCCGGGTGCTCACAGAGCCTGGGAAGTAAATCAGTTGCAATGGGAGCCTTCAGGTCACACATCTGAATATGTCATTGCCTAGTGCTCAGAGGCCCAAAAGCCTGGGTCAGCCTGTCAAGAACTGGAATTTGTTCTAACCCTGGAGCCCCAGAATGATAACAACCAGCCATTTCAGAGACTCTCGTGGCAGAAACCCATCTTCAGCTCTCCTTTCCAGTGTTGTTTTTGTTTAATACGGTAAGGGAGGAAAAAATATCTGTGTACAGATCTGAAAATAGATAAACTGTGCTGCAGAATGGAGGCGAGAATTTGAGAAGTGACCCATACCCCCACCAATAGCTCTGCAATTGAGACAAAGTCTTCACCAACTAGGATTGGAACGGTGGGGTTCAAATAAAATAATTTATATGAACTTGCTGAGCCCAGCCTGTTCCCTTGGGACCAAATAAATACATTTGTTCGTTCTTTCTCTGTGGTAGATATTGTCCACTGTGTGTGCTGGGGCTTGGGGAGGGAGGTAGATATTGTCCTTGGCGGTGTATGCAGGAAGACCTCCGTATTGAACTTGTACTTTTTTGTAACTGCCCCACAAACTTCATCACCTCCACTCCTACCATCCTAGTCCAAAACCCTTCCTCCTAAATGGCCTTCCTGCTTTGACTCTCCCTGACTAGAATTTAGTCTTCACACAGCAGATCTTTTTTTAAACATAAATCATATCTTGTCACTTTCCTGTTTTAAACTCTTCAAACGCCACCAACCACACTTGAGTAGAATTTTAACATTTTCCCATGGGTCAGGGGGCCCTAACATGACCTGCGCCCCGATGACTTCACCTCCTATTGCTCTCCCTGTGGACTACTAAGCCACAGCCACACTGACCTCTGTTTCTGAACTCACCAAGACTCTTCCGCCCTCAGGGCTTTTGTACTATCTGTTCCCTCTGCCTCGAATACCCTCTGTTCTCATTACCTGTGGTGCAGACATTATCTGACCACTCACATTGAAATTAGCACCGCCCCCCAACCCACCATCACTCCATTTCATTTGCTTCATAGCAAATGGTAACGATACTAACTCAACCAGTCTTGCCTCTTGTTTATTTACTTGTTTGTTGTCTGTTTTCTCCACAACACAGCCCCTGAAGGGGCACTGTGTCTGTCTGGTCTATCACTGAATCCCTAGTGCCAAGCAGAGACTGGCAATAGTAGATCTCTAATACTCGTTGGATAAACGATCTTTTCAAATTCTAACAATCTTGTGAGGTATGTGAGAACACCCGAGTTGTCAAGCTGTCGGCTCAGGATTAGAGTCCTGGTCTGTCTGAACACAGACCTCGCCTTCCTTCCCAGGGTACCTCGCCCCTTTCAATTCTCCATCTCCCTCGACCTTTCTCACACACTCAGTCCCCCTCTCGAGGGAGGCCAGGCCAGGCTTCCAGTCCCTTCTCAGACCCTGGTGCCGGCCCTCAAAGCCCACCCACATTTCGAGGGCTCACAGACGCCGCCCCGTGCCCAAAATGAATCTGCCCGGTGCGCACAACCCCCTCCCTGGTCCCCCAATCAGGGGCTGAGAAGGGTCCGGCACTGCCTACGGTAAAGTGGGGCGGGCCCCCTAGCCCATCGGTAGTAACGGTTCGGCGCCCTCACGCTGTCCCTCTTCCCTGGCTAGGGACCCCCGGGGCCTACTGGGGGCGGGCTGGAAGCTCCAGGCGTCAAGGGCAACGAGGACATCCAGGGCCGAGTTGGGGATGGGCGCCTTCGTGCAGCAGAACCTTTCTTCATCGGGCCTCGTTTGCCCGCCGGTCGGCTTTGGAAGAGACACCCCACTTAACTGTCCCCGCGCTACCCGCCCCGCCCGGCCCTGTATGCGGAGGCCCGCCTTCCTCCCGGCCCCGAGTCCGGGGTTTCTGCCGCCGGAGCGTTCCGCCTCGCTCAGCGGGCCTCCACAGGCGTGGCCGCCGGAGCCATCGACAGGGTCTGGCACTTCCGCGCTTCTCGGGGCGAGGGCCTGCGGGTTTCCTCCAGCCGGGGAGGGCGGAGGCGGGGCAGAGGCCTTTTCGGGCCTTAGGCCCCGCGGGCCGGGCCGGGCCGGGGAAGACGCGGCCGCCGCTCTCCATCCGGGCGCGCGCGGCCCTCTCGGGACCTGCCGGCGCCCCGTAGCTCGGGCGCGCGCCTGTCGCAGCCGCAGGAAGGAGGGGTCCGGCCTGAGACCTGGGGCGGCGGCCGCCATGCAGATCCCCTCGGCCCACGGCCGGTGCCTGGGGCGCCGGGGGCGGCCCTGAGCGCGCTCCTCCCGGCCGGGCGGGATCGCGGACGTGCCCCAGCGGCTCGGCCGGCTCTGCGCGCCCACCTCCCCGGCTTCGCTGCTGCCTGGGCGCGGCGGCGGCGGCGGCCGCCCCTGTTGAATGGGCTGTGAGGGCCCGGGTTTGAAGCGCTGGCGAACGCGGCCTCCGGGGGCGCAAGGCGGCAGCAGCGGTGGCGACCAGACGGGTGCTGGAGTTGGCGGCGGCCATGGAGGGCCTGGCTGGCTATGTGTACAAGGCGGCCAGCGAGGGCAAGGTGCTGACTCTGGCTGCGCTGCTTCTCAACCGGTCTGAGAGCGACATCCGCTACCTGCTCGGCTATGTCAGCCAGCAGGGAGGGCAGCGCTCCACGCCCCTCATCATCGCAGCCCGCAACGGGCACGCCAAGGTGGTGCGCTTGCTGCTAGAGCACTACCGGGTGCAGACTCAGCAGACTGGCACCGTCCGTTTCGACGGGTAGGTACATCCCAGCTCCAGCCTCCTCCCTAACGCGCGCGGACCCAGCACTTCATCGGTCCTCCCCTCCCTCTCTCTCTCGCTTCGTGGAGGTATCTTTTCTCCCATTTTGTACCTCCTGACTTGCCCCCATTAGGCCCATTTCATCTTCTAGGCCTAATGTTCCATCCCCTGTTTCACTGCTCATCCTCATTGGCCCCTACCGCTTATCCCCTCCGTAGGGAAATAGCCACACCTTCTGTCTTGATACCTAATAAGTACAGAGTCTGTGAACAAGTAGTATGGAGGAGGTGGCAGCCTTTTCATATGTTTCCCTTTAGCAGTACTGGGATTACAGCCGAGATCAGCAAACGGGGTCAGCAGTTAACTTTGAGGACCTCTATTTGATAAGCTATTTGGCCACCCAATTTTTAGCCCTTCAAGTGAGTGTCCGATAAAGCCCTTAGCGAGTTGTGGGACCTTAAAGTCAAAACAAGCCCCCAGAACCAGCAGCACCTTCAGCTTCTTGAATTGTCATGCCGCCAGACATCCCAGGACATGATTCTGACCCTTCCACGTTGCTGGGAGTAGATACGTTGGCTGTGAAGATGGCACTGGACTTGGTGTAGGAGGAGATGATGCATTCTTAAATTACATGTTATCCTGTGATGATGTGGGGAAGCGTGATAATTTACTGTTATTCCAGGTGGGGAGTTGAAAAATTCATATTGTTACAGTTAAAATCTGCCCTTTGGGTTTAATATTACATATTTTGGGGTATGATAATTTTGAACACAGGATAGTCAGGTTTGACGTTATCTTTTCTGTGCTAGATGATTACAACCTGATTTACAGATAACAGCTGAAGATTTTGCTTCATTGATTGCATTTGTTGACTTGTACTAGTACATAAGCTGTTCTAGCATTTTCTTTTGAGGTAGATGTGGTCCAAGCATAAAGATATGTATCTTTAGTTTGGGTGATTGAAAACTGGTTGAAACCTGACTGAAAAAAAAATTCTTGATGATGACTAGGGCATTGTTGAATTTTGATTGATTCTTTTTTTAGGTTGAAATAAGAAGAGCTTTTTCTTCTGTTTTAGATGAGAGGCAAGTATTTCAGAGTATTGTATCTTAATGAAGTGATGGCCGGCTGGTGGTGGTTACTCTTTGGTACCACCTTTCTAGATGTTAAGGAGATGGCCTTTTTCATGTTAACCATAGATGGCAGTCCGATTCTCATTTGTTCTCCCTTGCTGGCTCCTGTGTCCCCTCTGTACGGTCCTGCATTCCCGCGGCCTTCCCTATCCCCAGAGGAGGGGTGAGGCACAATGACCCTGAACTTGCAGCGCAGCTCCAGTCGTGCAGGCCCAGGCGCCCGCGGAGATAGGAACCTGCAGGGACACTGCTGCTGAGGGGCCTGCTGAGGCCTGTTCTGATGAAGGGAGAACAGTGGCAAGAAAAAACAGTTTTCTAAAGCATTTGGAAAGGTTTTGCTTCTCTTTCTCAACCATCAAAGAGAAAAATGTTTTGGGGCGGCAATTAAGAGAACTTGAGATGACCGGAAATGTAGCAATGAGCCTGTGTGGTGGCTTGCCTTGCCCAGTGAAATTCAGGGGTTCAATAAGCAAACGTATTTTGAACACCTGCTGTGTGCCAGGCTCTGTGGCAGGGATTGGGTGCGCAGAGATGAATAACATACTGTTCCACTGCGGAGGAGGACCATCTGGCGGGGGGTGGGGGCGTGTGAGAAACAGACATAAATGAGTAATTGCAGATGCCATCTAGGCATCTTTTGGACTTCTGAGGGAACACAGAAAGAGGAAGTGCTCGGCTTTGCCTGGGAGAATCAGGGAAGGCTTCACAGCTGAGGTGATGTTTGAGCTCAGTCTCAAAGGACAGCAGAAAGTGAAGAAGAGGGGCAGCAGCATGGCGCATTTGCAATGACAAGTGTTCAGTGCAGTTGCAGAAAGGGATGCAAGCCTGGGAAATTAAGAAAGAGACTGCGGGAGGTTGGAGTGAGGTAGAGACCAGATTTTGACGATCCTTGTGTAAAATATGAAGAGTCAATGGCGGGACTGTAAACACAAACATTTCTATCACTTGAGATTTTGTATGAGCCTTCTTCAAGCTATCTTTTTTGTTTATGGATTATTACAAGTATGAACTTATTAGCTGCTATGTCAAAATAGTTTAGTTTTTTTTTTTTTTTTTTAACTTATTAAAGGCCTATGAAGGGCCCAGCCCTGTGCCATGGAAGATATGGAAGATATAGGGGAAAAAAATGTAAAGTTTCTACTTTAGAGGAGCTTACAGATAATTAACAAAAGAGCAGAATTGAAATTCATGGCCACCTTTCTAAACACTCACTCCACTCACTCTGTGAGATTATTTTGCATTTCGTTCCAGTCATTTAGGCATTTCAGAAATAGATGAAGAGAGTATTACTTGCAAATGTCATTATTTCACTTTGCATTCATTCCAGACATTGTGAAAATGTTAGTCTGAGCGAGGTGTTAGTAATATGAAGTTCACTCAACCCTTGGGGACTGCCTTTGAGAGGCACTTAGCGAGACTTTTCTTTAGATTCCCTTGGTCTTGAGACCCGTGGCCGGATGGGGACAGACAGGTTCCAAGTGTGCTGAAGTAGATGAATGTTTTCTTAATTTTCAGTAGCTTATATACCATCTTGACAATTTTTTGCCAAATCGTTCACCACCTATCCTGTTATTTGCCTGCTATTTTTTTTCTTAAGTCTCACTTCTTAGCTTCATCCTAAGAAGCGGCATCTGTGTAATTATGGGTTTGATATGATACATTTTGTGTGTGTGTGTGTGTATGTGTGTGAGAGAGAGAGAGAGACAACACGCACACACAGACATTAAAATAAATCACTTATTTAAAAAAGGTATACCTTAGAAGACTAAAGTGTACTCAGAGTAGAGCCTCAAGGGGGAGGGGACCACCCACCTAGATTAAGCCCATACGGATATCTGAGTCCTTATATACTTTTTGGAGTAACATTTGAGATTATTTTATTTATGGCTTACTGTGTAAAGACCAAAATTGACATAGATGAACAGATAAGAAGAAAAGTTAGATGAGCGTGAAGAAAGAAGAACCTTTAGAGAATGGGAAGCTGTTGAGAATGTTATAGAAATGGAACAGAACAGAGGAGGGTGTCATGTGACCCTGGAATATTGTGCTGGCTTGAGTTCTGAGGGCCTGACTGCTCTGTGCCAGAGTTTGTGGGGAACTCTTGTCCTAGAACAGGTTTGCTGACACGGATGGGAAGCAGAACAGGACCTCTGGGAATTCTGAGGCTTTTTGTTGAGTGCTCTTGCTTTTAAAAGTCAGCGCTAGTACTGATACTTCTAATAAGTGTCCAGATAGAGGAAAGGCATAGGGGCACAGCGTAATTTGACTTCATTCAGAAAGTCACTTCCAGTATACGTAGCAAGGAACTACTTTTGATCTAATAAATGATTTTAAGGGCTTTGGTTAAAATAAAGTGCTGGTCATTTACATTTAGTGAATTTTTTATTTCCATTTCAAGTACTTGAGTCAGACATTTTTATTTAAGGAGATAGATGAACTTAGTTTTGTGATCAGAAATGTTACCTTTTATTGTGAAATGTTTCCATCGTCTGATGCATATATTTTGTTTAAAAAGGCGAATAACAGATTAAAATTCCTTGATTTTTAAGATGAAATACGTAATAGTTTGGATTGCAATTTTAGATTGAGTCTAGAAATATCATTGTTTTATAGTGCTTCTCCCATAGGCATTAAGTAAATATTGCATTAATTTGATTATATTTTTATTTATTTTCTGTTATAAATGCTTGCTATTTTGTTTGCTATTATAAATGGCTATAATTTTAGCTGTATTTTATGGACAAAGAAATGTCATAGATGTTAGGATTATAATTCCCTTTAATCTGTTTAATATTCTTGTTTAGATGTAGACATTTAAAAAATCACTAAGGCTAATGTTTCTGAAGGAATAATCATTCTATAATACGTTATGCAGTGAAATTTTTTTGTCATAAACTACTTAAAATTTTTAATGGCCTCAGTATAAACACGTAATTGAAACTTCTTTTTATGCTCCTGTCACATCTCTATATGGGAAATGGAAATTAGATTACATCAGGAAAAGTATTAAACAATTATAAAAATCAAGTGAAGTATATACTTGTAATTTAATTTTTACTCTTAATTAATTCTTGGAAATTTGAGACCAGAGAAATATTTTAATCACTTGTGGTCTCTTTTTTTCCTCCATCTTTAAAATGGGGGTCCTATTTATCTTGTATGGTTATTGCAAGAGTTAAAGATAATGTATGTGAATGCTTATTTTAATGTAACATTTGTTGAGTTTTTATTTAGTTTAGGTTCATGTTCCTGGCATGTAACAGTTTTATATTTTTTAAGAGTACAAGGAAACATTGTAACCATGTAAATATAACTATATTATTAACTGTGTATTAATTTTTTGATAGATTATATTAATACGTTTTTTAAAGCTTTTGGAATGGAAACAAATGTTTGAACAGTGACACATACTATGTTTCCTTACATTTGATGCATTATATAATTTCAAAAGTACTTCTGTACTTTTAATCTCATGTAAGCCTTTTAGTTATGTATCTGTAAAATGGGCATAATAATAGCATCTACCTTATAGGGTTATTGGGAAAAAAGTTAAGAGAATTAAATGAGATATACTGCATATAGGCACTTAATATAGTGCTTGGCACATTGAAAGTATGTATTAGGTTTTTGTGTTTAAAATTTTTCTTTAAATTGATTTGTGCCTCTTTTTAAAATTATATCTATTTATAGTTAAGGTATAACATCTAGTAAGGTGTGTAAATCTTAAGTGTACAATGTTATAAAATTTTAATATGTTTACATCCAAGTAATTACCTTCTAAATCAACATGCAGAACATTTATGTCACTCAAAAACTATCCCTTGGGCCCTTTCTTATCATTTTCTCCCCTTTCCCATCATTTTCTCCCCTTTCCCCTCCCAGAAGTCATGATTATTCTGACTTCTATCACCATAGATTAGTTTTGTCTATACCGGACTTCCTATAAATGGAATCATACAATGTACTCTTTTCCATCTGGCTTTACATATACATATATATATATATATATATTTTTTTTTTTTTTTAAGTATATAGTCAGTTTACAATGTTGTGTCAGCTATCTGGCTTCTTTTTGCTTAACAGAATATCTATGAGATTCATCTGTGGAGTTCCATGTATCAGTAGTTTGTTTGTTTGTTGCTTTGTAGTATTCCATTATATGAATGTATGGCAGTTTATTTATTCTGTTGATACTTTGGTTGTTTCTGGTCTTTGACTCTTACTAATAAAGCTGCTATGAACTTTTTTGTATAGATCCTCTGGTGGACATTTGCATCCATTTCTCTTCAGTATACCGAGTGTAACTGCTGGGTCATAGGAGTGGTGTATGTTTAACTTTAATAGTTATCATCAAACAGTTTTCCCAAAGTGTTTGAACCAAATTATGTTCCCACTACCAATTTCCATTAGCAGTGAGAGTAAGCTGCTCCACATCCTGGCCAGCACTTGGTATTGTCATGTCAGTATTAATTTTAGCTATTCCAGTGAGTGTGTATTGGTAACTCTTGGTTTTAGTTTGCATTTCCCTGGTGAGTAATTATCTTGAATATCTTTTCATATGTTTATTGGTCATTTAAATATCTTTTGTGAAGTATACTTGATCAGTCTCTTCATCCATTTTTTAAATTGGGTTGTTCGCCTTTTTAGTGATTTGTCAGATAAATCCATTGCACGTGTCTTCTTCCAGTGAGTGGATTGCCCATTCACTTTCTTCACAGTGTCTATTGATGAAAAGAAGTTTTTAATTTTAGTGAAGTCTAATGAATCATTTTTTTCTTTTATGTTTTGTGCTTTTTGTTTTTGCATTATGTTTCAGAAATCATCATTGAACCAAGGTCATGAAGATAGTCTGTTTTTTTCTTAGAAGCTTTTATTGTTTAGCTTTTCACACTTCTCAAATTTTTGTGTGTAGAGTCAAATTTAATTTTTTTTTCCAAACAGGTACCTAGCGGCTGCTTCATCCCTATTTATGAAAAAGACTATACTTTGTATGAATTTCAATGGCGCTTTTGTCATAAATCTGTGACCTTGTATGTGTGAATCTATTTCTGGAGGGGTTTTTGTTTTTGTTTTTGTTTTTTTGGTTGTTGTTTTGTTGATATATTTATCCTAATACCAGTGATACACGATCTTAATTACTGTATTTTGTTCTTCAACATTTTCTTTCAAGATTATCTTGGTTGTTCTTGGTCCTTTGTATTTCTACATACATTTTAGCAGTTTCTAACACAGTGTTAGTGCAGAGATTGGGGTGGCTTTCTTACTGATATATTGACAGAAACTGTGGTCCCTGCGGGATGCTGAAAAGGAGGAACACACTGTGCCCTTGAGGGCCTGTGAATCAGCTTGGTAGTAAAGAAGTTACAAAGCACCGTACATTTCCTCTTTGTTTTCTGAAATTTACTTTTGCTAGGAGAAAGTTAGAGGGTTTTTTTTTAGGTTTTTACACTTTAGTAATAACTATAATAGTTAATTATTGAGCTTATACTAAGTGTAAGTACTACGCAAAATGCTTTACTTAAATTACCTGATTTTATTTTCACCAAAACGAATGTTTTACTAATGCTCTGTAGATTGAGGTTTTGGTCGGGGTTTAAATTTTTGTTAGGGCAAGTGACCTCTATTTTCTAACTGTGTGTTCTTTTCATGAATAGGTATGTCATTGACGGTGCCACCGCTCTTTGGTGTGCAGCGGGAGCAGGTCATTTTGAAGTGGTTAAGCTTCTCGTCAGTCATGGAGCCAACGTGAACCACACCACAGTCACTAACTCGACCCCGCTGCGGGCAGCATGCTTCGATGGCAGATTGGACATTGTGAAATACTTGGTTGAAAATAACGCCAACATCAGCATTGCCAACAAGTATGACAACACCTGCCTAATGATTGCAGCATATAAGGGCCACACTGACGTGGTCAGATACCTTTTAGAGCAACGTGCCGATCCCAACGCTAAAGCACATTGTGGAGCCACAGCATTGCACTTTGCAGCTGAAGCCGGGCACATAGACATCGTGAAAGAGCTGATAAAATGGCGCGCCGCCATAGTAGTGAACGGCCACGGGATGACGCCGTTAAAAGTAGCTGCTGAAAGCTGCAAAGCTGACGTTGTCGAGCTGTTGCTCTCCCACGCTGATTGTGACCGAAGAAGTCGGATTGAAGCTTTGGAGCTCTTGGGTGCCTCTTTTGCAAATGACCGTGAGAACTATGACATCGTGAAGACTTACCACTATTTATACTTAGCCATGTTGGAGAGGTTTCAGGATGGTGATAACATTCTTGAGAAAGAGGTTCTCCCACCAATCCACGCTTATGGGAATAGGACTGAGTGTAGAAATCCTCAGGAACTGGAATCCATTCGGCAAGACAGAGATGCTCTTCACATGGAAGGCCTTATAGTTCGGGAACGGATTTTAGGTGCCGACAACATTGATGTTTCCCATCCCATCATTTACCGGGGAGCTGTGTATGCGGATAACATGGAGTTTGAACAGTGTATCAAGTTGTGGCTTCATGCCCTGCACCTCAGACAGAAAGGTAACAGGAATACCCATAAGGATCTTCTTCGATTTGCCCAAGTTTTTTCACAGATGATACATTTGAATGAAACTGTGAAGGCCCCAGATATAGAATGTGTTTTGAGATGCAGTGTTTTGGAAATAGAACAAAGTATGAACAGAGTAAAAAGTATTCCAGATGCTGACGTCCACAATGCTATGGACAATTATGAATGTAATCTCTACACCTTTCTGTATTTAGTGTGCATCTCCACCAAAACACAGTGCAGTGAGGAAGACCAGTGCAAAATTAACAAGCAGATCTACAACCTAATCCACCTTGATCCTAGAACTCGGGAGGGTTTCACCTTGCTGCACCTTGCTGTCAACTCCAATACCCCAGTCGATGATTTCCACACCAACGACGTCTGCAGCTTTCCCAACGCGCTTGTCACGAAGCTCCTGCTGGACTGTGGTGCGGAGGTGAATGCTGTGGACAATGAAGGCAACAGCGCCCTTCACATTATCGTTCAGTACAACAGGCCCATCAGCGATTTTTTGACCTTGCACTCTATCATCATTAGCCTAGTGGAAGCTGGCGCTCACACCGACATGACCAATAAACAGAATAAGACTCCGCTAGACAAAAGTACAACTGGGGTCTCAGAAATACTACTTAAAACTCAAATGAAGATGAGTCTCAAGTGCCTGGCTGCCCGGGCAGTTCGGGCTAATGACATTAACTATCAAGACCAGATCCCCAGAACTCTTGAAGAGTTTGTTGGATTTCATTAAGTGACTGGATATGTAAAATCGTTTAATGTGGTGCTAAAAAGTAAAGGACTTTAATCACAGACAATAGAATTACGTGTTCATAGATTCTGCTTTTCTTTCCACCACCCTCCCTCCCTCCCTGTCCTTCCTTAGTTCTGTATTTGGCCATCTTGCCTCATATGGTGATTGATGTCAAATACACTTTAAACAAAGCCACATTGTTTAGGTGTAACTATAATCTAAGGTGTTTGGATATTGGTCACTCACCTATTTTTCCTTCTTTCTTTTTTTAAGGAGCATAACATTTTGTTTATGTGACAAGGGACATTTATGATTGGAAATTGATAATGTTTAACAAAAAACAGACTACAACGGTATTTCTGTTGGTCCCGTGTCAGCCTGTTATCCTTGCAGCAATTCTGTGGATTCCATGAAGAAAAATAACTAAAAGGAACATTAAAAGTAATGGAATTTCCAAATGTTCTGCACATGCCAAACTGCTATAGGTAGTTTTCACTCTTCCATTATTTATGTGAAGTGATATAACACATTATACCATCAGGAGGATTTTAAAAAATATAGCTGCAGATTAATCTGAAAAATGTGCTAATAATAGTTACTAATTTATAAAGTTAAATCCATTGAAATTGTTGAATTATGCTGGGTGGTACACACAAAGTTTAGTAATTTTAAAGCAACTTTTCAGAGAATATTGATGGACTGTTTGCCTTTAGGCTTGGATTCTAAAATTTGTCTCTGTATTAATGTAATCTAAATTGCAGCAGTCTGCATCTAACTCAACTCATAGACATGTAAACAGAATGAATGCTGTGTTTTCTGATGAAACAAATTGTCGTAATATAGTTACATGTTTTATTTCTTGTCCCCTTCTCCCTTTCCTCCTGTGTGGTATCTTTTAAAATTGGAAACTACTTTTCAAAGGGCATTATTTGTGCCTCCCTAAGAAGGTGTTTATGACAGGTGAGAAGGAGCCAGGATATTTTTAATTTTGTCCCTTTATTTAGTCTGTGATAAGAAGTAGAAAAATCAATAGTGTGGTGTAAGGAATTCAATGTTTTTGATGATGAAAATAATTCACAATGCCATTTTGAAAGATACTTCTGTCTGAGAGCAGCAGATTTTGAACCACATAACGTCGCTTACTCTGACAGGCTGTACAGAAGTTTTGTTTCTTTGTTTTATTTTCATGGCAACATTTTTACTGTCAGACTAAAGTAATATTCTGTGATTATCCTTTAAGCATCACAGAAATTCAAAAAGGGTACACACTTACTTCTATTGATGTTAAAAGTGATAAAGAAAGTAAAATTAGGTATATCTGTATTTTTCTCTCTAGTGCCAAATGAATGCCTTAGCTACCCATAGTGCATGGACTGTAAGTGAAGACCTGTGGCTTTTTTCTTTAATGAAAAGCATTATAATGATGTAGCAACATCAGCTATAAACAAACAAAAAAAAAAACTTGTAAAGTTTCAGTTAACATTTTATGTATGGATATTGCTTTGTAAAGTGTAAGAAGAAGGTTGCAGTTGGATCAGTATAAAATGTAATGACCAAACCAAAATCAGCACCTAGGGCCTTAAATAGAGATACCCCATGAAGTGGAATACTTTGAAGGATGGGAGGGGATGGCTGGGGGGACTTTGGAACCTTCCCCCCCCCCCCCCCCCCCAGAATGCAGGATACTTACACTGCTGCTGTAGTTACGCTTCACGTGTGTTCTTGCTTCAGTTAGTAATGTTTTGATGGTAAATTCTGTCATGGTAATATGTTTCTGTTTTCCTAATCTGAGGTTTGAAAAAGGAAGGTTTTTAGGAAGGCTTAAAGGCAAGTATTTGAATGAGCCCTAATTTAAAAATGGCTGGCCTTGGTCCTCCTGGTGTGAGTCAGGGGGACTACTGTACTGTGCTCTTGGCAACCCTCGTGGCCTGAAAGAGGAAGTGCACGTCCTCCAGGTGAGTGAATCACGCCCTTTCCCCGGCTCGGATCGGACCCTGTGTTCTCAGACTTCAAGGCCTGCTTATTCGGCTGTGATACTTGGTATTTACTTGCTTCCATGACTAATGCATATGATTTTTAAACACCAAAACTTAAAGCATCAGATAATGCTGCATGTTTTAGAAACCATTTCATCCCTTTGGCTACCCAGGACCAGAACTGTTGTAGCTATTAACTTACCTATAAAATGAGGATAATGATTATCTGTACATATTCAGACATCAAAATTTAATGACACTCAGTGTTTTTGAGAAGGGAGGACTGAATGCTGGAGAGAGTAAAACTGCTGATTGAAATGCTGACACAACTGGAGAAAATTTTTGAAGACAGTGGAATAGACTATAAACCCTGCTAATGGTAACTGAGGTTTGTTTTGTTTGTTTCATCAACTATAATATAGCAGTACATTGTGCACTATATTGCTAAGGATCTAATTCCATCTTGTAAAATAAATTCAAATGTGTATTGTGAAACACCTGTATAAAACCATTTTTGAAACAAGCAATCTACATGCCTGTTTTTTTATTTGTTTTTGGTAGAATTACTTTAAAATACCTTTAGTCAAACCCTTCCCAAACTTACGTTTTGTTTTGTTTTAAGGAAATTAGGTAAGAGAGGTGATGGCTCTGTCTCAGCTGAGAGCTCCAGGCGACTGCCGTTTTCTAGCCACTTTTGTCATTTTATGTCTACTGTTGGTAGAATTATGCTGTGGATTGCAAGTCTTCCTTGATAATTACACGTTCAGTCAAAACTTCTTGGTCTTCCTCAGTAATTGTCATAAGAATTTGGTTGAATTAGAGGCCCAGGTGGATGAATGCCTGGGCGCAAAGCATGTGAAACCTGGGTTGAGAAAACTGAACTCTTGAGTTTAGATAACTAATTCAAGGAATGGGCAGCAAATCCATCTCCTCAACTGACAAAGATGGGGGAAGTTTCTGACAGAATTCTGACACAACATAGTCATTTTCTACCCTGGATTGCTCTGGCAGGCCACAGTCCAGCTACCTTAAGGTTCTTTGCTGTGTGAATTATAAACAAACAAACCAAAAAGCAAACTTTAGTCTTGCTTATTTATGGGAAGGGTTTTATTTCACTACACAAATAGTTGATTAATAACTGGTAATTATGAGAAACTTAGGTATGATAGCACTGTTTGAAGTAAAATATGATTTGGGGGCAGCCACTCCTTAAGTCTCTGCATTTGGCAAGTGTTCTTGAAAATTAAAATCCCAAGGGAACAATACCCTGTTACCAGTCTCCACCTCAGTTGAAGCAGCTACTTTAGGAATAAGGCCACTTTGGATTATTCAAGCAGAAGCAGTTCTTTTTGGGATGAGGTTGGGTGAGGAGTGAGTTGCTGGTCCTTGGATTACAGTTTGCTGGTTTTAGAAGCAGCCAGTGATCAAACTAGTGAGTAGATGGATAAAAGTATAAAGGACTTGTTCTTATGGTAGATTTTCTGTAAAAATCTTAAATGTTCCTTTTCAGGCTAGCCAGATGTGTCAATATACAGATGACTACACCATTTTCCTCACTGACTACACTATGACATTAAAATGGGTTAAAGAAAACAAACTCTGCCTTTTGCTCTGTGGAAAGTTACTAGTCCATAGATTTGAAGCTGTGTGTTCACTCCTACTCTGAAAATGCACAGCCCGCTCTGGATCCCCTCTCTGGGAAGTAGAGAGCTCCTAATGTGTGTAGCACGTTGCTGGGCTTTCTCAGACACTCCTGGCAGATTCGCCCGAATCTTCAGATGGGCTGCTTTGTACAGTATCTTCTCCCCCAAAATATGGGATCAGAAATACATACTACATGGATAGTGGTGATAGATAATAATTTTCAAAACTGTAAATTAAATGTGGTCTCTAGTCCTAGGTTTGTGGTGTGTTCATTGTTGTTAATGTGTAGGGAAGGGACACAGACTTGGTGGATATGGGGAGTGTATCTTGATATGTGTGCAGGGGTGAGTATCACTAAATTTATTAACAGCTTTTCCTTTGGGGGTGAGTCGGGTGATGAGTGGCCTAATCAGAAAAATGAAAGAGTGAAGATGCAAGTTTTGCCAAGTGATGAAGTGAACAAGGTTTTGTATCTGCTTTTCTTTTTTATCAGGTGTTGTAAAATCCATGCATGGCTTTTTGTTGTTGTTGCTTAGTAATTGATAGAGGAGAAAAGATGAGGGGAAAACCTCAGCTTTGCTAACCAATCTTTAAAGAGGTACATAGTTGGGGAGAAAAATCTTACTGGCTTAATGTGTTGAAAGATCCTGTCCTTTATAATATTCACCCCAGCCTGCAGTCCTCCATGTAGAGGAACTACATTGTTGTACTCTGGTAGTCCACTGTGATTTATAACAAACCAGTGATGTCATTCTGCTGTGCACTTTTGTCAAATCATTTACGTGACTTTAATAAACATAGTAAACTTGCTGACTGCACCAGAGGTCTGTTAGTGATTTATATATTGCATGACATTTTCTATTTGAGTTTGACATGTAGAATCATTTTTAATTTCGTGGTAATTGACAGTCGTAACAGCCCAACTAATTTAAAACTAACAATATTGCTATGTAAAAGGAAAAAATGGTGTTTGTGTTCAGTAAATGTTTGGAAAAAACTACCTTGAAGTCTGTTGTCTTTATTGTTCAGTGTGCCTTAGTTATAGATGATCTTTTGTTGAATTCATTTTTGAAAAGTTACCAAGTTATACATGTGCATGGGGAAAAATTAAGATTGAAAAGAAAAATTCAAATTGTAAAAATAACAAAAGATCCCTTTTCATCTCTCCATGCCTCCCATTTGGACTCTTCAGAGAGCTCTCACTAGTTTTTTGAGTAGCTTCTCAGAAATTTTTTGTGCATATGTGTATTTTTTTCTCCTTTTCATTTTTTTAACTGCAAATGGACTTTTACCTTTCTTACACTATTGGTTGTCTTTTTCACTTAATATATATCTTGGAGGTTTTTTTCACTTTGACATATATATATATGTCTATATATATATATATAGACATATATATATATACACACACACACATATAGATAGATAGATTTTATAAAAAAACTTACAATAGCATTTAATTCTGTGGATGGACTTAACATTTATTTAACCAGAACTTACAGTTGGACTTTTAAGTTTTCAATTTATTGATATTTCGAATACTGCTTCAGTAAACATCCTTGTGTACTATATTCATAGAACAAGTTCATTTCTAACACTGGAACTTTTGGTTTAGTGACTAATTTTTAATATCTCAACAGGTGATCCAGTTGCCTTCCATCTCCCTACATCCTTGGTGACATCAAATATTACCTAATTAGTTTTTGCCAAGATGATTAATAGAAAATAGTATTTCATTGTTTTGATTTGTGTTCCTTCTATGAATAATATTGACATATATTTACTGACCTTTTGTATTTCTTCTGTTTGACTTTGCATTGTGGTCTTTTTCTTGCTACTTGTTAGAAATTCCTTGGAAGTTTAAGGAAACTTCCTCTGTTACATGTTACAGCTTGTAGTTTGTTTTTTGACTTTAAATACAGTAGTTCTCATGTCTACTGGACTTTGTATTTTGCCCGTGAAGCTGTCTCCTTTCCAAGCTCGTACGTCTTTTTGACCCGTGTCGTCTCCTAGTGCTTTTATGGCTTTTCCCTCCCACTTCTTGCTTCCCTCCTCTTCCTTTTTTTCCCTCCTCATCCTCTTCCCTCTCTTCTTCTTTGGTTTAAATCTTTTATCTACCTGGAATTTATTTATTTTTTAATCTATGTATTTATTGTATAGTATCATATTTTTAAAATTGAGGTATAGTTGATGTACAAATTATATGTCACAGGTATACAGTATAGTAATTCACAATTTTTAAAGGTCATACTCCATTTATAGTTATTATAAAGTATTGGCTGTGCTCCCCGTGTTGTACAGTACGTCCCTGTAGCTTACTTTACACCTGATAGTTTGTACCTCTTAGTCCTCCACCCACATCTTGCCCCTCCCCCTCCCCACTGGTCACCACTAGTTTCTTCTCTCCATCTGTGAGTCTGTTTCTTTTCTGTTATACTCACTAGTTTGTTGTATTTTTTAAGATTCCACATGTAAGTGATGTCTTACAGTACTTGTTTTTCTGACTCGTTTGACTCAGCATAATGCCCTCCAAGTCCATCCATGCTGTGCACCAGGAGCTAACACAACATTTTAAATCAACGGTACCTCAATTAAAAAGCAAACAACCAACCAACTCACCCATTTAAAATATGGGCAAAAGAACTGAATAGACATTTTTCCAAAAGAGGAAATGCAGATAGCCAACAGGAACATGAAAAGTTGCTCAACATCACTAATATCAGGGAAAAGCAAATCAAAATCACAATGAGATGTCATCTCACACCTGCCGAATGGCCAGTATCAAAAAGAACACAAATAACAAATGTTGGCAAGGATGTGGAGAAAAGGGAACCCCCGTACATTGTTCATGTAGCCACTATGGAAAGCAATATGGAGGTTTCTCAAAAACCTAAAAATAGAACCATCATATATGGCCCAGCAATTCCACTCCTAGTCATATATCCAAGAAAAACAAAAACATTAATTCAAAAAGATACATACACCTCGCTATTAACAGCAACATTATTTATAATTGCCAAGATATGGAAGCATCCTAAGTGCGCATAAACTGATGAATCGATAAATAATATGCATCATACATACGTAACAGAATACAACTCACCCACAAAAAAGGATATTTTCCCATTTGTGGCCCTTCATTCACTTTTTTTTTTTTTCACTTCAAAAACCAGAACTTGGTAACTGTCATAAACATTTCCATTGCATCAAAAACAACAAAATACCTAGAAATAAGCTTAACCAAGGAGGTTACCTATACTCTGAAAACTGTAAAACATTGATGAAGGGAATTGAAGATGATACAAAGAAATGGAAAGATACCCTGTGCTCTTGGACTGGAAGACTCAACATTATCAAAATGGCCACACTACAGAAGCCAATCTACAGATCCAGTGCGACCCCTGTCAAAAAACAGCAGTCTTCACAGGACTAGAACAAACAACTCCAAAACTTATATGGAACCATAAAACACTCCAAATTGCCAGAGCAATCTTTTGTAGGCCTTTCTTTTCTCTTTCTTCTTTTGGTTCTCTTTTCTTACGGTTTGATGACTACAGAAGTTCCTTTAACATTTGTTGTAAAAGCTGGTTTGGTGGTGCTGAATTCTTTTAGCTTTTGTTTATCTGTGAAGCTTTTGATTTCTCTATCAAATCTGAGAGCCTTGCTGGATAAGAGTATTCGTGGTTATAAGTTTTTCCTTTTCATCACTTTAAATATATTGTGCCACTCCTTTCTGACCTATAGAGTTTCTGCTGAAAAATCAGCTGATAACCTTATGGGAGTTCCCTTGTATGTTATCTGATACTTTTCTCTTGCTAATTGCAATATGTTCTCCTTATCCTTAATTTTTGTCAGTTTGATTATTATGTGCCTTGGTACCTGGAATTTATTTCGATGTAAGTTTCAGTTAGCCAAGAACAAGATCTTAATTATTTTCCACTGATTTGAATTATAAGCCCAGTTCCCATGATGTCATTTGATCCGTTTCTGGGTTCTCTGTTCTACCCTGTGGATCCAGGAGTGTGGCGGAACCTGGGGGTTACTGTCTAGGCTCTCTCCATCACTTATTAGCTCTGTGACCTTGGGCAAGTTACTGTTCTAGCCAACCCTTGGTTTTTGTACATTTTGTACATTTGTACATGGGCAATTAAAATGCTTAACATAGTGCCTGACACACAGTGAGGTGCCTGGTAGATATTATGTATTAATGTTAGTGGGGCTGATGTTTCTTCATTTGTCTTTTTTTTGTGGGGGATAATTTTTTAAGTTATTGTATATATTTTTTCCAGATAAATTTAGGTGTCATTGTATCATGTTGAAAGATTATTTTGTTTAGCATTCAGTTAAGAGTTTAATTTAAGGAGACTGCCATCTCTGTGAGTCTGAGCCTTTTTATTCAAAAGAAAGATATGCCTATTTAGTGAAGTCTTATGTCTCTATCCAGAAATATTTTTAAAGCTTTTTTTAATGAAGGTCTTGCAAATATCTTCCTTTTATTAACATTAGTTTTTGTTTGTTTATTTACACTGTGGATAGGAGCCTTTCTTCCAATAGATATATGTCTAAATGTTAATGTTTTTATATAGGCATTTAAAGAATTTCCCTTTAAAAAAATAATTTTTCACTTGCTTCACTTGGATGTCCCAGATACACTAATCATCATTTACAGGGAATGATAATCTTCCTTCTCATTTCCGGTATTCATACCTCAGATTTCTTTCTTTTACCTCATTATAATGGCTAAGGTTACCAGGAGAGTATTCAATGGTGGTACCAGAGCATATCCTCAGCATGTGTTTGGTTCCAAATTTAGATTTAGGAAGTCCCTTTATGGAGAACTGAAAAACTCATTTAGTGCAACTCTCTCACGTTATCATTGAGGATACAAGCCCACAAATGACCCGTCTATCCCAGGTCACACACACAAGGACCCAGTGTCAGAGCCTGGAGTAGGCTCTGGGTTTCCTGACCCACTGAACAGTGCTCTCTCACTATAAGACCCTCACACAGGTACCAGAGCAGCTCATCTTGGGGTCTCCGCTAGATCTGTGCCTGGCGACAGTGTCCAGCTGGACTGCAGAAATCACCTAAATTCTGAATCATTTTTTTCTGTGTTTCAAATAACATCTGCTGTATTAAAGCAACAAATGCCCAGAATAAAGGAAATGCTGGCAGTAATGTGTCTCACCAGACGCTTGATCAAGAAGATTTCAGTATGAGATGCAGATTTCAAGTGGCTCAGAAAATCTTAGTCTATTGGCAAGCTTAGACAAAGTTATATATTCTAATTTGCCTGTGTTTTGTAAATTTGGTGCGCTCAGTCCATCCTGAGAGCGGGACTGGGTGTATTTCTGCCTCAATCAGTATGAAAAAACTCTTGGAAATGCGTGCTCATTGAGCACCTACTGTGTGTCAGGCACTCCTCCAGGGATGTGTTTACAAAAATAAGAACTTGATAAGCTAGATGCCCCTATTTGAAAGCTGATTTTCTGTTTTTCCTCATGTTTTAATTTTATGAAGTCTATGAAGTTGCTTTTGAACTCCGGCTTGGGCCACCTTCTGAAAATGTTTTGGAAAACTTGAGCATCGTCATTTTTTATGTAGTACCAGGGAGATAAGAACAAAGAAACGCCGGATTGGTTAGAAAGGCTGACTCTTTAAGGATGGTGCCACTTTCTTCTTTAGAAAAATTTTTTGCTCCTACCCTGCTTTGAACCTCATGGGTTTGCTGGGTACATTTCAGCCTATATTCTCTTGAAGTTTCGGAGGCCAGGTGCCAGGCTGCTAACCCTCCCTTCACACTAAGCCAGCAGAGCTCCTCTCTTCTGGCTTCAGTTTCTGTTTGGAACACACTGTCCTACTTTAGTGTGATGTCAAAGCAAGTGGATCAGAGTGACACAAAAGCACTCTGCAAAGTAATGCGGTTGACTGTCCTTTGAGAGGAATCAGGTTGACATTAATACTAATATAAGGATAATTCGGGGGGGGGATTTTTTTTGAATGGTAAGAAGTAGTGCAGAATAAAGGGCTGACCTGACACTAGCTGAAGGTAAAAACAAATGCCAGTGTGGTGGAAACGAGAGCATCCACTACCGACGGTGGTAACAAGTCAAGTCTCCCGCGGTGAGGCTGGTGGTGGAGAAACCTGGCCACCTCTTGCGGGGGGAGGTGTGGTCCCAGTGAGTCATTATGTCATGATGAAGCCTATTCTAGGCTGCTTGGCGTCTTGGGGCTTCAAGCCAAAAGCCTCGTGTCTTATTTTGGGAGAGTATTGACACTGGAAGCTCTTGACCACTGACGGAGAGCGACTGGTCCTTTGAAGACCTCTAAGCAAGGAGAACTCCAGGTGTCCCCGAAGGGCTAGTCTCCCTCCCTCTTGTGTTTGTGTCAGCACTTTGCCCCTTCACCTGGTGCTCATCTTGTTAAAAAATACCACCTCCCTTAGCACACGGAAAACCCAGAAACTCCACTGTGGGCGCTAGCAGGACGCCTCTTTGGGGGTTTTACCGATTCCACTGCCACCAAGATAGGCTGAAGGGCAGCTGAGAAGGCTCGTGCTATGAGGGACTGACGTGGAAGTCTAGACAACAGAGTATCATGGCTCTAGGCTGCTGTGCTTAAGATTACCTCGCCAGAACTGGATCTGGGAGGTCTGGGGTAGAATTTGGTCTGTGGTTCTGACCTTGGTGGTCCTGGGACCCCACTTTGAGCAGCTCAGCTCTGGACAGATAACCGCTTTAGGAGGCACAGTTTGCCCTCAGAGCTTGCATGCCCCCACCGTCTAATGCCAGAAAGAAGCAGCACGCTTACCTGGGTTTCTCCTTTTCAGCTCTGAGCTGGCTGGAACTGAGGGCCCCCAGAATCGATGTCCACTTCCCCACAGAACCCTGGGCGATGGCCCAAGGGCCTGAAGCCTCTACCCATGGTGCGCCCCTCAGGTTCTGCTCTGACGGCGGCACCCTCCCGCACGGGGTCTCACCGTGTCGGAATCAACAGTGAGCCCCTCCCGGGACTCCTTGCACATCTCAGTTCACAACTCCTTGTTGGAGGTCTCTTCCCTCTACTAGACAGGGAGCCTAGAATTTAAGAAATTCTGACAGTCCATGGACCAAATTCTAAAACTGCCTTCTGCTGGCAATCCGGTTTGCAGAGTCAGACCTTGCCCCAGGCGTGTTTCCCGCCACGAGCTAGCTTAAGTATCACCAGGCCACCTGGAAGTCAGCGCAGCTGTTTCGGAGTAGGATGGGCCAATAATGCTTTTAAAAGACTGAACTGTTTTTAAGTTGGTTACGCTTTATGTTAACACTCTGTGTTCTTAGAGCCCTTAAGTCACCATAAATATTCTTAACTTCCAGGTAGACCATTGCAATATGAACCATAATATGAATTTCCATGTTATTTGAGGTTGCATTTTGGGCTGCTTGCCACCAAATGCCAAAAATGCTTCAGAGACTGCTGTCCATCTCCCCTCCTGGACATTAGCAAGTGTGCCCCCAACTGCTCCAAGAGCCCCCTTAGGGCTCTGCGGCCCCTGGAGAACTGCGTGAAATCTCCTGCAGCAAATTACACTCTGGAGACCTGCCGGAATGAGAGTCTTCCAAACTCCAAGCTGGAGCCAAGTAAACCTGAACAACATTACCATGACAGCACAGTTACCGTTAATCAGCACAGAAGGCCTCCTGTGCTCGTTAAGCCCCCGTTTGTTTGTTTGTGTTCTAGCCTGTACATTCACCTGCCTGTTGGCCTCAACTCTCAGCACAATGGAGTCACCAATGTAGGGAACTTTGAAACAAAAATGATGCCCCAGCCTTTCTCCCAACCAACTAAATCTGACCCCTGCAAGGGCGGGGTGGGCCCTTGCATAGGTAGCTTTTAAAGCTCCCAGGTGATTCCAATGTGCAGCCAGGCCTGAGAAACACTGCCCCAGCACGGGGCTTTGCTCCCTGTGAAATGTGTCCTCTCTGCTTGCACTGCCAGCACTCTTAAGGCCAGTCTTGGACATTTATACCCCAGGGCAAATAATTTCAAAACGGGAGAATTGATAGGAGAGACAGAAGAAGAGAGGACACAGTGCGAGGGCTGAAGGCCTGAAGATGCAAACAAGCTTCCCATCCCTTCAGCCTTTCGACCGCAGAGTTGTTCTTGGGGTCAGGTGGGGGAGGGCAGGGAGGGCCCTGGTGTCCTGGGGATAAAGGCGGCCTCTGAGCTCTGAGGTTGCAGTTCGGTGACCTCTGGCCTACATCTGACCTGAAGACAGATTTTGTTTGGCCTGCAGTACGGCTACACATGGCAATTTTTTAAAATGTGAATGCCAGTCTCTAAGGTCAGGTTTTGCATGAAAGCATCCTCTCAGAGTCGGTGCTGTTTGACAGAAGGCTGGGTGCCAGATCTCACAATGCACTTTGGGGTGTGATGTTAGCGATCCTCCTTTAGCCAGGCTGCTCCGTTCATATGGGTAATGACTCAGATGAAAGATGATTTTAAAATGTTTCCCTCTCATTTTGGTTTCACCATTTGAGAAAAAATATTCCCATAAAAAGTGACTTCATATCAATTCCTTCTGTGCCCTCACTAAGCCCTCCTCAGGCTGGGCTAGAGTGACAGCCTGGCTTGGGAGAGAGCAGTCCTGGGATTAGTCTGGACTTTGGTGTGGAACCTAGGGCGAGCTCTTAAATTCTCCGGTTCTGATCACCTCCTCTAAGGGGGAACTGGACCACGTAACTTCTAAGGTTCTACTGGCTTCCTGAGATTCCAATGGCAGGAGAATAGAATGGAGACAACTTAATGTAAGAGTAGCCTGTGTGTAAAGGTGAAGAAACTTGCGGTCAGGGCCTGAAAGTCAGTACTGAAGTGTTAGCCTAGGGAAGTCTGGGGGGGCTTGGGAACAGACACTAGTGGGTAGAAGCTACAGTGACATGTGGGTTTCAAACATCCAAACTGACCAAAGATGGAAGGGGTCGCCTGGGTGGGAGATGTCCATCCAGGCCAGGCAGCCACTGGGAGGGGATGCTGCAGGGGGCAGAGGGGGGACAAGTCCCTTCCCAACATTTAGAGACAACGGCAAGGAAGCAGGGAGCCCCTCATCCACCTCCTGCCTTCAGAGTGCGGCTCGCTAGGACACGCTCTGCCCACAAAAGGGATGTCAGCCTCTTGGTTGTTTTTAAACATTGTGTTTTTTTTTAATTTCTTAAAAATATTTACGACAGTAAAGGTCGTACTATGTGACAGGGGACAGATGCCTTTGACGTATCCCCCTTTCATTTCTACCTCAAAACAAGGTTAAGGCATAAATTACTCGGCTGGGCACCAGGCGTGCCTCTTGTCCTGGGGTGCTGTCATTGGTGGTACCACTTGTCCCATGGGCTGGCAGATCAGACATCTGTTACTGAGGTTGCTCCAGGGGTGCCTGCACTGGCTTTATCTGGTGCGTCCCAGAGAGGACCCCTCTGCGCCGGTCCAGCCCTTCTCCTGGGCCTGGGCGATGGGTGGGCAGAAGGGAGGAGCGGGAGACTCGTGTGTGTGTGTGTGTGTGTGTGTGTGTGTGTGTGTGTGTGTGTGTGTGTGTGTGTGTGTGTCTAGGGAGGGGTTGGTGCAGGGAGGGGAGGGGGAGTCTCCCCACCCCTCACTGCCGCCAGGCATGCAGCCACACCAGCGCATTGGGACAGGCCGCCTGGGAAGAAGTGGGAACGCAGAGCCCTGGGGACTGCGTCATCCACACGCTTCCCACCAGGCACCCAGGAACTAAAGCTGCAGGAGGGGCGGACCTGCGGCGGGCACGTGGGTGGCAATCAGTGTGAACACATGGTTGGGGGTGGGGGGGAGAGCCCACCCCCCTCATCTTGGTGGGCACCGGGATCCTAGGTCCCTGCGGCCGGTCTGTCACAGTCTCTGAGCATGCTGGGCCAGTGGTTGTCAACACCAAGCCCTTCATTCAGGGGGCATTCTGGGGACCTGTCTCTGGTCTGGGGTGACTTGGGAACCATTGGCAGCATGGGGGTGGGAGGACAGCGCAGAATTGAGATCTGCTGTCCCACTGGGTCCTGCTGGAGCTAGAGGTCTGGAGAGTGCAGAGAGGGTTTGCATTTGGAGTCGGCCTCTCCACATGTCTTCTGAGGGTGGGGTGGTGGTGAGTTCCTAGCACCTTAGTAGTGGGGACAGCAAACGCCCCCACAGAGCCTGGGGGTGGCTTTGGGGTGTGCCTTGGGAGGGTCCCTTTAAATCCTAAGGGATCTGTGTTGGAGGAGCAGTGGCCTCCCAGTAGGACAGTCCCTCTTGAAACTGGCTTGAGTTCCTTTCAGAGGGAGCAGACTTGGTCTCTCAGGAGATGAGGTCAAGTGCAAAGTGAGCTGGCGTTCTCTCCACCCCGGCTCGGTGGGCCACGGGCCTGGGCCTGCACCCTGCCTGGGCTGGCGTCCTGGCCCCCATCAACTCACAGCCTCCTCCAGAGCCTCACTCCAGCACTGTGGAGGTGGGGTTCAGGCTGGCCTCCCTTCTGCGCTTGGCACTTCTAAAGAAGCCGAGCTGTGAGGAGGCAAAGGGAGAAGTCTCAGGGGTGGGCAGGGTGGACAAGGTCTGTCTCCCACCTGGATCTCCCTCCACTAACACTCCTAAGGCTTCTTTCCTCAGAAGGCTTGCCTGAACACCCCAGCTCATGCCGAGTCCTGCCCTACCAACCACCAGGCTGCACAAGGGGCCTCTGAACTGGTGACGGGGAGGCTGGAACTGAGTGGGTGGAGCCCGTGTCCAGCAGTCATGGTGTCTGACACTGCCTCAGTCAACACCCCTCTCTGGCCCTCCCTCACCTCATCTACAATAGGGCGTTGAGACCAGGGTTTCTTAACCAGAGGTGCAGAGACAGAGAAGGGCTTTGGGGGGCTTGTTAACAGCCTGATGTGGCTGGAGAAATTCTGTGTTTGTGTGTGCTTGCTTTTCTCTTACCAGAGGAACCCTAGGTTTCATCAGGTTCTCAAAGGGACCCACAAAAGGGTTGGAGCCATACACAGGCTGAGTGCCCTCTGCTGGCCCTAGCCACCTGCCTGCTGTGGAGGAGCCACTGGAGCTGGCAAGTTCTGGGGAGGAGGCTGGGTGGATACCAGCTCCCATGTGGAGAACAGTGGGGGACGGGCCACAGAGCTCAGAGGCTGGAGCCCAGGCCTGGAAAGCCAGGAGGCTGCCCCTCACCATGCCGCCCCGGGGCCCTCACCTTCCATAACGCCAGGACCAGCAGGGCCAGCAGCAGGAGGCCCCCGAGGGTGCTGCCCACGACAATCCAGATGGGCACTTGATAGTCCTCTTGCTTGGAGATCTCAAATGTGACCTGCAGGGGAGGGTGGGGCCCGGTCAACATGACTACTGTTCTGGGGTCCCAGGGCCGGGGGCAGCCTGGGCAGGGCGGGAGGGCAGCAGGCAGTTGGCACCTGGTGGGAGAGTTGCATCCCCTTCCTCAGGGAGAGGCTGGAGGGATGGGTGGCACCCAGCCTGCAGAGAGGCCTCAGAGCGCCCAGCCCAGCCCAGCGGACACTGAGGTAGGTGACCTGGATCCTTCCTTCTCTTGCAGACACTTCCTGCCTTTGGCCTTGGGCCACTCCCCCGTCCCTGTTTCTCCTCCTACCACATGGGCTGCTCTTTCTTGTTTTCTTCACTGCTTCCTCACCATCTTCCAAACCTCTAAACGTTGGTGTGCCCCATGCTTCCGTCCTGGGCCCTTTTCTTTACCTACAATCACTTGCTGGTGAACTTGGGGCTGACTTATGGAGCAGGGACAGTGGGCACAGCACCCAGCCTTTAGGGGTCCACAAAAATGTTCTAATTCCTTTTAAAGTTAGAATCAAAAGGTGAATGTAGTCTGGCCTGGCTTAAATTTGTCTTTATACAGACTAAGTTATGAAATAATAATTAAAAACATCTTTTCGTTTTGTTTTGCTTTTGTTTATGGAGGATGGCCCTGGCAGCCCCAGCGCAGGGCTGGGCAAGCTCACGCAGCTCTGGGGCTGGGACCACCTCGGGCCGGCTGGCGTGCCTGCACTTCCACCTTCTACCTGCAATTGCCACTCCATCCCAGACTCATGCCCGACTGTCCACTCGGCCTGCCTGGCATCTTTAACGGGTCCCCAAACAAACCCTTAATCTCACTCCTCATCCTCCAACGTCTTTCTCATCACAGCAAACGGCGGCCTTGTCCTTCCTTGCTCTGGCCAGGAAACTTGTGTTGGTCACTGACTCTTACCTTCACACCACATGGGCTCCAGCAAGGTCTGTGTGCTCTACCTTTGAAATGGCCAGAACGTGGCCACTCCTCCCACCTCCAAGGCTGCCTCTCTGGACTCAGCCTCCTCCCCCAACAGGAGCCGTTCGGCTGCCCCTCTGTGGCTGCCTTGATTCCTACAGCCTGCTCTTGGGACACCTGCCAGGGCAAGGGGACTTGGTCTTTGGTCTGCTCAGTCCCCCATGTCTTCCCCACTTATTCAGAGTGAACACAGAGTCCTTGTCCTGGCCGGCGAAGCCCGGCAGCCTCCACCCCGTTACTTTGCCAGCCTCAGCTCCTGCCCTGCCGCCTGTGCTCTCTGCTGCAGTCCTCCAACATGTGCAGAATATTCCTGCTTTTGGGCCTTTGCTGTTCCTTCTGCTGGCAGGCTCCCTTCCCAGCCCACCCTTGGTCACCAGGTCATACCTCTGCATTCTCCCTCATCTCTGCCTCATGTCCTTTATGGGAGGGGCTGTCTGCAGTCTCCCCATATAAAAAGCACACCCTGCTCTCCCGCTTGTGTGCCTGCATTTTGCTGGGCGGACCTTATCAACACGGACCTTATACATACTGATGTTCATTGCCTTTTCTCCCCATCTAGGGGGTCAGCTCCTGGGAGAGCAGGGGCTTATCTGTCTTGCTCAGTGCTCTACCCTCAGCGCCTGAAACAGTGCCTGGAACAAGCGCCGAGTGCCTGAAGGAACACACCCCATGCAGCACGGTACCGCCCGGCTCGGCCACGGCCTCTGTCCTACTTGAGGCAAGTCTGCTCCCCTTCTGCCGTCTCTTACACACACAGCCTCAGTTTTCGTATCTGAAAAAGGGGCATGGGGACGTGCCTCACGGCGCTGTGAGGGCGAGCAGAACACATGGCACGTCTGTTACCGTGCTGGGCACACAGATAGGGCTCAACGAATGGCAGGTCTCTTACATGCTCTCTCTCCGCCCCTGAAGGCCGGGACCTTGCTCTGACTTCCCACACCAGTACCTCGCACAGAGCCACGCCCACAGGGGCTTAAATTGGGGGTTTCTGGATTTCCAAAGAGAGTGAGGAGTTTGGGGGGTTGGTGGTGGGAGTGGGAGAAGGAGACATCACTTGAACCAGTAAATGATCCGGGAACGAGTGCGGAGAGTAGGGTGGTTTGTGTGCCTGCCCCACGTCTCTTCTCACCTGACCGCCTGGAAAGTTCCAGCATGTCTCTCAGGATTCAGTTCAAGAGGACCGCCCCTGACCCCAGCACCTGTGCTCAGCCCAGACTGCACCCACACCTTGTTGCCCTCGCCCACTTGTCTGCTTAATGGATCTCTGTATCCCCTGGGGAGCCGGAACTATGGCAGGAACAACCAGCAATGCTGAAGGGTAAACAAATTAAACTGCTCCTCCGAAGCGCTCCCTGAGTGCTGCTTCTGGGCTTCTGCCTGCGACCTCTCTGCCTGGCACACCCCAGCCCTGCTTGTGACCTATATTTGTGTTTTATAAAGGTCTTCCTGACCAGGCTCATTTTGCTCTCCAGAGTCTGCTGGGGTGGAGCTGGGGGTTAACTGAGCATCTCGTATGGGACGTCCACCTGGAGCCCGGGCTGCGGTTTGGGGATGTGGCCAGTGGAGGGCAGCAGCGCCACACACCCGAGATGCCCGTCTCCTTCCAGGGAACCAGGCTTCCTTCATGAGGCAATTTCTCATCCTCCCAGAGAGCACTGCACAGAGCCTCACCCCTTTCCTGGACCCTGATTCAAGCCAGTCTGATCTGCGACAATCCAGTTTTACCCACTTGGAAGAGGGCCCCAACAGAGAGATGTCTAGTGTCCCCCAACCTTCACAAACCCAGTTCATTCTAGACGTCATTCATTAGGTTTGTGGTGCGGGTGGGTGGGGAGGGGAGGGTTGGGTGGTCATTCTAGGCTGCCACTGCCCAGGCAGCGTCGCCGCCGCGAGGCAGGCAGGCCTGCCTGGGCTGCATTTCCACCTCCTCGAGTGTCCCTCCTGCTTCTGCCTCCCTGGGGCCGCTGTGGAGCCGAGCCTGGCACCCCCGAGGCACAGGGTGAGTGCCTCTTTCTGGCCCTCTCCCACTTTTGCCCCAGCAGCCTGTTTATCTACATCTCCCTCTCTTCCGATGCTGCGCTGACTGCTAGCAGGCCCGTCAGTCTCTCTCCTGCGGATGGTGGAGGAGGAGGCCACCCCCCCCCCCAGCCGGCCTGGCCCAGCCCGGGGTCTGAGAGGTTCCCAGGTGCTCACCTGGCGGCTGGGATCCTCCTCGCGGAAGATGAAAGGGCTGTGGAACTGCCTCTGCAAGGCTGCATGGACCGTGATTCTCATCAGCTTGTACTTGAGCTGTGTGATCAGAGGTCGGGTCAGGAGCTGCCCACCTGCCGCCTCTACCCGGGAGACCCCACACCCCGCACCTGCCTCCTTCCCTCGCTTCCTTCCAGCCTCGCCCCGGAGCTCTACTTACTGCCTTCAGGGACCTCAGCCACAGGTTCCCCAGCAGGTGGAAACTGATTTCCTGGTTGGGGGCCAGCCTCACGTTGCAGTTGATGGAGACGACGTCAGAGTTGCTGTGATTCTGAAAGAGAAGGTGAGTCTCGGGGGTGAGCGGGGGGTTGGCCAGCAGAGAGATGGCCATCTACCATTGCCCACCTTGACCAAGTGGGGTTCTGCTGCTGGGGAAGGAGGGGCAGAGGACATGGGACCAGGAAGGAGGCGTGGGGTGGGGGACACAGGGGCTGGGGCTGCCAGGGAATGGCTGGAGGACAAGGTGAGGATGGCACATCCGATGTGCCATTTGAAGTGTGTATAACTGGGCGTCTTCCAGGAACAGAACTTTGGTTCAACATTAGGGAGCCTATAAATGTCATCACCATGTGAACATATTAAAGAGAAGACGGTAAGGTTATTGCAACAGACGCAGAAAGAGCATTCTAGGAAATCTAACTTCTGTTTATGATAAAAACGCCCAGGGAACTTCCTGAATTGGAATAAGGATGTTTATAAACAAACCTATGGCAAGTACCGTATTTAATAGTGAAACATTAAAGCAGTTTCTTTAAAGTCAGGATCAAGACAAGACTGTCATCACTTCTATCTACCACTTCCCCGGAGGCCCAGCGCAGCGAGATGAGAGGAACACTGTAAAAGCACTGGGTGGTAAAACCGAAACTATGGTTACCTGCAGATGATGCCACTTAATAGAAAATCATCAGATCATTAGAGTTTATTAGGTTAAGCATATTTGGGTGGCTCTCTTGCAGCCACCTCAACCCCACCTAAGCTCAAGTCTCCAGCAAAGCGCCCGACACTCCAGAGATGCTCTGTGTGAGGCACTTGTTTGGGGAAAATAAAATGAAAACAGCTAAGACTTCTGTTTGGGTGAGGAATAGTGAAAGCATGCTCAGAAATTGGTCTGTGGGGACAGAGGCAGCCCTGGGAACAGAAACCTGGACGCTAGCAGGTCTCTTGGGGAGGGCATTGGGAGTTGAAGTTGGGCGGCTTTCCACCTCCGGGGGCAGCGTGGCCCTGGCTGACGGGGTCCCTGTTCTCCAATACAAGCCCTGTGTGGTCTGGCCCCCATGGAGCTGCTCCGTCTGGTTCCCTCCCCTGCCCTCTGCCTGTCCGTGTCCCACTGGCCCCTTTAGGCACAAGTGTGAGTCCATGGTCCCTGTCCTTTACTCAAGGTGGTTTGCTCCACTGCCGCTCACTTGACACACATCCTGGCCTCGTTGCCTGGCTTCTTCGCCCTCAATCCTGTGTCTCCCGGAGGGTGGTGAGCTCACTAAGGGCAAGAAGAATTTTTTCCTTACTCTCTTTCTTCTTGGGTTGAGGCTGGGACATAGAGGTGCCCGACAAGCTCTTATTGACAAACTGTTGGAGAGAAACAGTCCTGGAGCTCAGGCAGCCCCCCTCTCCTGGCCCCGGGGACACTCACCAGCTGCGGGGCACGACTCATGTCTTCCTCCGTTGGGGCAAGCCGATACTCAGTGCTGTTCCCCCAGATGTTACAGGACGTGTTCGCCTGCACAAGGACACACACAAGCAGCCTCACCACCAGCACTGGCAGACTCGGCGTCCCAGACATGGTGTCCCAGACATGGTCCTTTCTCCTCCTCACCCTGGAAAAGGCCCAGCTGGCCCTGGGCCTGGGAGAAGGAGCTGCAGACACGCCTAGGGGCATGTCTGACTCCTTCTGGTCCCCTCCACTCGGTCGGCTCCCTGGGGCCTGGGTACCTGGTCCGTGAGGAAGTCCCTCAGCATCAGTAGGCGGTTGCCGCCCCTGGTGGCGATGGGAACCGTGACCTTCATCATCACTCCATGGATGGGGAACAAGCCCAAGTTCTGGATCTGTGGCCGGAAAAGGGGAGGTGTCAGTACACGCAGCAGAAGCTGGAGGGTAGAGGATGAGGTCCATGGGGGCGAACCCCACGCCTGACCCTGGCCAGGCTTGGGAAGCAGGCCCCTTCAAGCCCCCTGGTGTTTTCATGGTCAATGCTTTAAAGCTCTTCCCTCTCTTGGCGATGGGCCACTGGGGGCCATGAGGCTGAAACAAGGGTTCCTTCCCTTTTTAACCTCTCTGGGCTGTGGTGCTGGTGGCCACCCTGTACAGAGGTTGGGGTGGAGACAGTGACAGCAATCAATTTATTATAAGAGATAATCACTAACTGATGAAAGATGGAAACAGTGAGTGAGTTCACATTCAAGCCGTTAGAGCCGCGGTGATTACGACTGGGGCTTTGGAGTCAGAAGGTCTGAGCACGTAACCCGGGGCTGCGGCCACAGATGTGCCGCGTGGCTTTGGGCAGGTGATTAACCCTCTCCTAGGTGAGCCATCGAGGCATTTGCATGTTTCCGCTGTGCCTGCTCCCAGCTCTCACCCAACAGCTCAGGTCTGGGGAGGCTGCAGGGCCCATTGTGGCAGAGACTCTAAACTGCCTCCAATTCTCTTTCTCCCTCCTTCCTTGGTGACAGAAACAAAGAAAAAAAGGCACATTTCCTAGCCTCCTTTGCTGATAAATCACACCGTTCTGGACAATGAGAGGTAACTGGAAGGATGAGGAATTGTCAGGGAGGTTCCTTAGCAAGGAGACGCCTGGCCTGCTCTTTTGCCCTTCCTTTTTCCTAGAATGAGGATGTGATGGCTGGAGCTGCAGCCACCTTGGATGATGAGGTAAACTTGAGAGGCTGATAATCACAGGTTGAGGGTGGTGGAACAGACAGAAGGAGACTCGATCCTGAGTGACTTTGTAAAGCTGCCAACTCTGGACTTCTTTTATGGGAAAGAATAAACCCCAGGGCATTAAAGACCACTGTTTTTAAAAAAAAAAAAATGTTTTAAAAATTACATGTAGCTACGCCTAATCTTCACTGACACATCCTCCCAGTCCAGCCCTGTTTTTTCTGGATGAGGACTGAGAAGCCCAGAGAGGGGAAGGGACCTGCCTAAACTCACACAGCGAGTGGCTGGCAGGGTGGGGCAGAACTCCAGACACTAGCAATGATTCCAGATTCCTCCCCTCCCCAGTGGGGGATCCTCCCCTCCAGCCTCACCTTGAAGACACAGCTGAAGGGAGGCCCGAGGCCATGGTATCTTTCCAGCGAGCTGTTGGGCTTGACCTCATAGTGGCTCAGGCTGCTGCTCCTGCGGGGACAGAGGACAGGGCCGCCGTGAGCTCAGTCAGTGTTGGCTACATGGGTAAACGAACGAAAGAGGTTGTGGGCCTGTGCCTGCCTACCCTTGCACCATAAAAAGATAGATTTCCTCTTGTGTCCACTGGGAGAGCTGTGTTGGGAAGGACTCCGAGGCTCAGCGGGGATAAACTCGGAGATCGGTTAGCAAGGTCTGCCTCGTGTGTGGGCGAGGCCGGGGCCAGAAGAGCCAGTCATTGGCCACCCCTGCCCTCGCCTCCAGCACAGGGACAGGGTCTCTTTTGATCATGAGCCCGCCCACTGTGCCCTGTCCCAGACTCTAGCAGCTAGCAGTGGCCGTGGGGTCCTGAACTTTCTGTCGGTCTGTCTGCTGTCACCTCCTGACTTCCCCATCTGCCTGGGAACTCTCAGGGGGCAAACTGGGGACCAGATGCAGACCAAGGGGGCGGGTGGTGGGAGCAGTCTGCTCTTTGGGGAGGAGCAGGCCTTACCACTGTTTTAAAATTCCCTGCAGACCATGTGCCCACACATAGGCTGCACCTGGGGTGATACTGCCTGCTGCCCCAGCCCTCCCACCTCAGCCTGCGGGGAGCTACCCGGGGGCCAGGTCTGTGTCTCCTCCCTCCTCTGTGCAGACACCGCCTCCCCTCCACGGATGAGGGGGCTGCGCTCTCAGGGACATGCTTGGGGCCCTTGACCCACCTGGTGAAGAGGACGTCAGCCTCGTACTTGAGGTGGAAGCGCAGGAGGGCCGTGTTGTCTCCCTTGGTGCTGTCCTCCTCGTCACTGTCACTGCAGGGAGAGCCAGCAGTGCCCAGTCAGGCAGGGGCAGCCCTCCTCCACACAGCGCCTCCGACGGGCTCAGAGCAGCCAGAGGGACCCAGGTCAGGCTGAGAAGGAGCATCCCAGCTCTCCTGGGACCGATGCACCAGCACAGCCAGCCAGGAGGGCATGGACACATCCCCCAGGAGGGGAGGCCCGGGGGGCAGGGGGGCATGGGGGCATGGGAGCTGGACACCTCCGCTTTTCCTGCCGTCTTGGTGGGCGCAGTACATCTGGGCCGGCCCGGGGGCAGAGAAAGGCTTTGGCTGGGATTTGGAAGGATCGCGCCAGCGTGGCCACGACTGCCTCTGTGCTCTCCTCGCTGGGGGAGATGACGCCTGTGGGGAGAGGCTCTGCCCAAGGAAGGGAAGGAGCCTGCGGGATTCACAATGGAGCATTTTTCTATTTACCCTTGAACTGTCCCTCCTGAGCTGTCTTGGGGTAGGGCAGCTGAGGGTGCCCAGCTGCCTTGAGAAGGCCGGAGAGTGAAATTCAGAGACATTAGAGGGAGTTCTGCCAAAAATGCATCCCTTCTGAGCACCATGAACTACTGGGGAAAATAATTTTAGACATAAAAAGATACGATTTCTGCTCGTTCCATACACTAAGTCTGATTTCCTTTGGAAGCCTTACCCCAGATAGGTGTTTAGTTAGAAAGGGGACACCGGACACACACAGATGCCCAGTGTCCCCTCCCGTACCCGCCTCACTCACAAGCACCCATCAACACCCACACTGCCCAGGCCGTTGCACCCAAGGTCATTCATTTCTCAGTGAGAATAGACTGTTTTCTAAGAGGGAGGCTTTAAGATATCAAAACAGCTTAAAAACTTCGCTTCCTGTGAAGTGAGAATTCCGCCGAAGTGCACAGCATGGCTAGCTACAGCCGGACACAGGCACGAGCTGGCACGATGATTCCTGGGGCTCCCGTGACCGCTGACTTGTTTGTGCGCGAGTGTGTGTGTGTTGGAATCTTGGTGCTCAGTTTGCCTACAGTATTTATTTCTCAGTTTGGGCTTACAAAGGCCCAGAGCAGCCAGAATCCCTCCTCGCCTCTGTGTGTTTATCACTGATTTGGATGATTCAAGCCGCCTCAGGGAGGCCTGGGAGACAGACAGACAGACCTACACAGAGTAAGGGAAGGACTTTTAAAATGGGACGTTTCCAAGGGCAGAGAAGTGACCAGGACAGAAAGAGCACTGGATAAGGAAGAGGAAAATTAGTGTTTAGCTCCCAGGGGTACGATTTACATGCTGTGTGTTGTTGGGAAATACACTCAACCTCTCTGAGCTCTCCTTTTCTTACCGGTAACTTGGGAGGTGGGGTGGGGAATAACCCTTGCTATACCCATCTTAAAGGGTTGCTATAAGGACTGACTGAGAAATTGCCTGCACAGTGCTTTGTAACTGTGGGACTTTTGAATAACTGCTACATAAGCTGCTATATAAAGGAGAGGGTATGATTACTTATATCCAAGCTGCCCAAGAATAAGAATAATAGCAGCACGGTGGGCAGCAGGTCAGCCAGGACTGGGGGACTGACCCAACCACTGGGTTGGGGCAGGGAGGAGCAGTTTCCAGGGGTAGAACAGGGCACAGGAGGGAGCGGGGAGGGAAGAGGAGTGGGCAAGGCCCTGACCTGCCCGCTGTGAGCTGGATCTCCAGGTAGTGCAGGAAGACGGACTTGCTGAACTCGAAATCTAGACGGAAAGCCACCTGCAAGGAAGAAACTGATGTAGCCTAGGTGGCTGGGACCCGCCCTGGCCCACGCCTTCCAGCCCTGCCCCTTGGCTGGGCCCCGCTGGCAGGGAATGGGCTGGGGGAAGGGAGGACCTGGCGCTGGAGAATGCGCTGAGCCTGGGGGCTGTGGAGGGGACGCAGCCAAGGTCAACAGCTCCCAGTGGAACTCCTTGGCTGTGGGGCCAGCCCTCTGCCACCTCCTTTTTTGTTTTTAACTACAGGCGACTAAAAGGCAGGAAGTCCGACCTCAGACTCTTTCTGCAGAGATTTCTGGGTGGGGGACTTGGGGGCAGGAAGGGGAGATGGCCGTCACCACACACTGCAGGATGTGGGGGCCGGAGGCAAGTGGTGAGACCCCCTCATCCACCCCCGTTCTTGCGCGTGGCGGGGGTGAGGCCCGCAGAAGGGCGACGTCTGTCCCGGCCACCCACCTGTCTCCCTGTCCAGCGGCCCTCCCACCACCCTGATGGCCCAGGTCCTGTGTTCCCCTTGGCCTTCACCCCAGAGTAGGGCCTGGGCCCCAGACTGCGCCCTGTGACATCTGACCCTCTTTGCTGCCTTCTGGTGACTTGCCAGTGATCCTGGAGCTTTGCAGAGACCCCGTGTGTCCCTCCCCAGGTCTGACCTTCACAGGGTTTCTCAAGGAGTCCTCAAGGCCCCATTCTCCCTGAGCAGGGTAGTGGGGGGAAGCTTGGTCTGTGTGCTGCTTCCCCTGGATCTTTAGCCAAGAGCCCCTGGGCTCGTCAGCACCTCACCCCAAAAACTACAACCTTGACCTACATCCCCCAGGAGGTTCCTTTATGAGGAGCCCTCACTCCCTCCCCCATCTCCTCCCCTCCCTCAGCCCTGCAGACCCTGCTCCTGGGAGCACACCGCTGCTCTCTAGCTGGCCCCTGCCTCAGGCTGCCCTCTGTCTGACTCCCACTTTACCAGCAGCTTGGCCTCAGTGAGGACTCCTCTTGCTCCAGAACCTGCAGTGGCTGCCTACTGCCCAGGGGTGAGGGGCAGACGCCCCCACAAGCTGGAGTCCACCTCCCTCTCCCAGTAATTGGCTTCTCCCTTCCCTACACCCTTTACACGGGCTCTTAAGTCCCTAGTAGGTGCTCAAAAGAAACATTCACACCACCACCCCCCCCGCCGTGCACAGCATGACAACAGAGGCTGGACGTTACATGTCAGGACACAGGAGAGTGGGACACTCGGCCACGAGGAGGTGGGAGAGAGGTGGGTGGGGGTGGCAGAGCCCCCCTGAGGCGACGGGGCCTGGCCCTCTCCTGGGGTGGGCTGTCAGCCCTGGGGTGGCTGGCTACTGAGGTCATTTGAATGCCCTTTTGTAGGAGAAAAAGAAACTTAGCTAAAAGCCAGCCTTAGGCCTCTCCATTCCCCATCTGTTCACTTCCACCTCTCTTGCCTCCATGAGCATCCCCAGGCTGCCCGGCCCACCCCACGGCGCCTCAGCCCCAACCTTGGCCGTGGCCCGGAAGAAGGGGTAGCTGACGTTGCAGACTTTCTTGCAGAGCCTCCGCTCCTCGCTCACACACTCGATGCTGCCGTCCGAGTCGTCCTGGGGGTGAGGGGACACCCGGCAGCAGTCAGAAGGAGCCCGACCCCCAGGCCTGGGGCCACCCTTGCCCTGCCCGCCTCCCCATCACCCTGGCCAACGCCGCTGCACAGCCTGCGGGTGCCGGGGCCCCAGGGGCCCTGGACGCTCTGGGGTACGGCTGGGTCCCCCGTGTGGAGAGCGTGGCGGGTGCAGGGCTGGGGGCTGGCGTGGCGGCGTGGGTCGTGGAGACAGTGGGCAGGCGCTTTGTCACTCCCTCTATACCAACCCCGGCGGCGGGGCTTGTCATCCGGCTTACAGGTGGGGTCGCTGAGACCCAGAGTGGGGGTAACCAGCTCAGACCATCAGAAGGTGGCCTTTTCCACTCAGGGTCCCCTTGCTTGATGGTAGGAGTTGGGCTGGGGGAGGGGAGCGCTGATCCCCAGTTGTGAGCATCTCCTGGCCTGGGGATGGATGTGGTATCCGTGAAGGAGCCAGGCTGCAGGCTGGCCCCACTCCTGCACTGTGTGTACGTGTGGCTGGGGAGGGGCCCATCCTGCCTCCCCCAGGCCAGTGAGGAAGGGGAGGTGGCAGTCAGGACAGAAGGCCCGAAAGCTGTCCCACCCTGCACTCCAGGCTCCACACGGACACTCGGAGATCATGAGAACAGAGATGGTGTCTGAAGGGCCCTGGGATCCCCCAGCACCCACACACGGCAACAAAGCCCTAGGTTTATTCCACAAGCGTGTCTTGAGGGACTTCCACCTGCCCAGCCCTGGCCCAGCCCTGGGGACAGACGTGGCTGAGACGGGCACTTGCCCTCTGGGAGTTCAGGGCTACAACAGGGCAGCGCTCAGACAGCAGTGATTGCCACGGAGCACGCACAGCTGCAGCAGGGAGCTGTGGGGGCTGGGAGGCCCTGTGTGGCCTTTTGGGGCTTCAGGAAGCTACCCCAGAGAGTGTGGCATGGGGGCTACACTCTGTCAGGAAGTGAGGGCTCAGGAGCCGGCTGCTGGGCGGGACTCCTGCTCTGCCACTTGCTGGCTGTGTGGTCCTGTTCAGTCCATTTAACCCCCTCTTGCCTCGGTTTCCTCCTCTGTAAAAGGGGGACACCACCACCACCACCTCGTGGAGTGGTTGTGAGGGTGAAACATAAGGCAGGCATTGTAAAGGGTTACCCAGAAGGAGCAGGAGCCTATCAGGAAAGGAGGGGAGGGTATAGCTCAAGTGGTAGAGCACATGCTTAGCACGCACGAGGTCCCGGGTTCAATTCCCCAGTACCTCCATTTAAATCAGTCAGTGAATAAACCTGATTACCTCCCTCCTCAACAACAACAAAAGTTTAAAATAGGAAAGGAGGGAGAGGGTCTCAGGCAGGGGCCGTGTAGGTGGGGCCTTGGTGTGAAAGGGCAGGTGTGCTGGGAGATAGGGCGCGGGCGGGGCTGCCATGGGACAAAGGGTGGGGGGTGAGGGCAGGAGCGGCAGGTGTGGGACGGGAAGCAGGGAAGGTCCTTGAATGCCACAAGAAGGAGTTTGGAAAGCAACTGGGAATGTTGGGAGGCTTTAAAGTGGAGAGAAATCGGTTCTGAATCTTGTTAGAAGGACCATTCTGAGAAAGCCTGGAGAATGAGCTGGAGGCAGAGGGTGTGTATGCAGGGGATGTGTGCGTGAGCGTGCGTGTGTGCGCACGCACGCGTATGTGCACGAGTGCACGTGCCTGTGTGCACGCGCGACCCTGACAAGGGCCAAGGGCACCGGGAGAAGGATATTCCTCTCTGTGGCTCTGAAAGGCTCAGACCTCCCTCTTCCCGTGGTTCTCAGCCTTGGCTGCACACTGACATCACCTGGGCAGCTTTAAAAGCACACTGATCCAAGCCCATCCAGCCCAGATCAATCAGAACGTCCTGGAGATGCCTGGACACAGGCATTTTTAAGCTCCTAGGTGATCATGATGTATAGCCAGGCCCCCTACCTGGACCCCTCCTTTCATGCCTCTGCCCTTCCCCTCAGGCAGGCTGGGCAGGCCACCAAAGTCTTACCTTCTGGATCAAGCTGGCAAACTGTAGGTTTGCTGACTGAGAGATATTGAGGACGGTACTGTAGGCGTTCTCACCCTTGTTCTCCAGTGAGGCCTCCACCGCCACCCGCCGCCGTGTGCTCTCTATGATGAAGACTGTGGTATCGAAGGACAGCGTGTACGCAGAGCAGTCCTGGGCAGGCTTCCTCAGCACCCTCTGGCAGTACTCCCTGCAGGAAGGAGACCAGCAGGAATCAGGCAGATGGAGTGGGGAATGCAGGAGAGAACTCACTGTGCATGTATCACCTCACCAATCAGCATGTTTCCCTTTTGGCTTTGGCTGCCAGGAAGCTCAGAGCTAAATATGGAGACAATCCTCTTCATTAGCCCAGATGGTTAGACTCTTTGCTTCTTCACCCTTCTACAAGGTTTGGATGTGCGCTTTCTACTTATTGTATATGTATCTTCTATTTAATCATCTCATAGCTGGATAAAAATTGAGTATAAATTACTTGAAAATATATTATATAAACTTAAAATAGGATCATTATTTCTCCTTGTCTGCTACTTTATTTCCTCCAGGGGATTATGGGTACCCTGCTCATCCTTACTAATTTCCTTAGCATTGAGCCCATGCAGTCAGTCAATGGACTTCAGAGGTCACCTAGTCTGGGGGCTGGAGGATGAACACCCAGAACTCTAGGTCTTCAGCCCCTTCCTTTTTCTGTGGTTTGTAGTGTGGACTCCAAAGAAAGGAGCCCTTTTCTAAACAAAGTTTGAGGAGGTTGGATTAGACTAATTAGTATTCATTTTACAGACGCAGTAACTGAGGCCCAGAGAGGGCAAGGGACTTGCCTGAGGTCGCACAGGAGTTAGAGGCAGAGCCTGAGCTAGACCCACACTCCAAGTTCAGTGTTTGGTCCACACTGCCTATGAGTGCACACGCAGGATTGTTACTCAGGGCCCTGGGAGCCCAGATCCACCAGCAGGGGAGGGGAAGGAGTCAGGGTTGGGGTGAGGCGAAGCCAGCTCACATGGCAGTGGGCAGGTCACTGCGGGCGTCCAGCAGGAGGTCAGGGACACAGTGCTCATCCTCGTTGCAGCCATTCCAGAAGGGCACCTGGGCCAGGAAGAGACAGGTATGGGTGGCTGGATAGGTGACCCACAGCCTCCACCCCCGTCTTTGCTGCAGGCCACCCCTCACCCCCATTGCACACCAGCCCCCCTCTCTGCAGCACTAGACATGGGCTTCATTTTTTTCTGCCCTTTTCACAGACACCATGCTGCTTTTTCTCATGGTTTTGTATAGATACTCCCTTCTTCAAAACATGGCTCAAAACTCAACTCCTCTTGGGTCTCCTTCAGTCCCTAACCGAGCCAGTAGCACAGGACACCCATGTACCCAGTTCCAGTGAACATTTATTGATCATTTACTTATTTACTGTGGGGATTAAGCTCTTTGGTACTAGGGACATGGGATGAGGAAGACACAGCTTCTGCTCAACTCATGGGGAAGATGAGCATGTGAACATATAATTACAGTGTGAAGTGTACCCAAAAAATCTGTACGAGGAATAGAAGGGGCAGAGGGGAGGAGACAATTACTCTGGTCTGGAGATGGTCACAGAAGGCTTCAGGGGAGTGACAGTAGGTCAGAGTTCTGAAGGATGACTGAGTTAGCCGGATGGACAAGGGGGAGAGGGGAGTCTGGGAAGAAGGACAAGCCCGTGCAAAGGTCCTGAGGCATGAAGCAACGTGGCCAGTTTGGGAAATGATGGCTGTTTAGTGTTGCTGTGGTAAGGGCTGCAGGAGATGGAGAGATGGGTGGGGGTCACTTCTTACAGGATCTCGGGGGGCCATGTCTTGCAACTGATAAGAATGACTGACTGCTTCCGGCAGGGGAGTGTCCTCCCAGACTCCCAGACAGAAGGTTCCCTCTGGCTGCTGTGGGTGGATGGACTGGAAGGGTCAAGACTAGAGGCAGAGAGGCCACTGAGGGGTGGCCTGTGATCCTCATGCAAGAGATGACAATGGTGTCGGTGCGGCAGTGTGTGTGGAGGGGAAGCAGGCTACGGGCCTCGGAGGCACAAGCAGCGGGACTTGGAGCTCATCAGGACTAAGGGAGAAGACAGCTCCTTAGCGGGAGGTGCTCCCCTCCTCCCTGGGGATGTTGGCCAAGCCTCCTTTTTGGTGTCTGGAAGGGTGGCTGTCCCACTCACTTACAAATGGAGGGGTTACATGGAGGAGTTCAGCTCAGGGTACACTGAGTTTGAAGTGCCTGTGGCCCACTCAGGGAAAAGCACTCGGGGCGGCTGGGTGTCCAAGAGCAGCCGGGAGTGCACCGTCCCTGCGGGAGCACAGCCCCGGCCCCAGGGAGGGGAACTGCGTGTCACCGAGGCCAGGCATATCTTACGTTCATTAACTTCTCCAAGGTGCGCTCCCTGGGCCTCACTCAGATCCATGCGCTCTTATTTTAGACATGTTTCTATCAAGCCTGCTCCCCTGACTCCCCCGCCACACGGTGGATCTGCGGCTTGAAGCAGCACGCTGCAACAGCAGGCAGCAGGGAAGGCAGCAGAGCCACGTGAAGGAGGGCAGAGTGACGGGACACTCTTCCAGACACCTGGGAAGCCCCCAGGGCTGCACTGTGTTCGGGGCCCACGTTCATCTTGGTGATTTCAAGTCTTTAACGAAAGAGCCCCACCGCTGCCCAGAGCGCTGCTTCAGAAGTAGGAAAACTAGATGATAGCCTTCTGAAAATTTCCCATCCACTTGATTAAAGGGGTAATTTAACGTGATTGGCAATCGTTATGCTCCATTGTATGGAACGGCTCATTCCCCTAAGAGGCAAAATTTCTTAGTGCTAGGAGAGTGCTGGTACTGAGTAGAAGCTACAGAAGAATTTGTAGCAGAGTGACGGGAAGAAAGCTTCTAATTTGCTGGAGGCCAGAAATCTATATAAACAAGATTTTTAGAAATTTAGCTGCTACCCAAAGCCCTCAGTATTATGCCCAGGCTGTCTTTTTCCACTCTATTATTCACCTTTTCTTTACACATTCCCTTCACCCTGCTTTTTTCTCACCCTGGCTGTGCTATCAGCTCTCCTGGAATAAAAGCCCATCCTCCCCATCTCTGCGTATCTGAATCATGGGTATCATAAAGGTCCAGGGCGGTGCCACCTCCTCCAGGCAGTCCCCCTGGCCTATCATCTGATTGCTTGATGACACTTCCTGTGAGCTCACTCCCATCTCTGACTTGGCCCATGACCCTTATCACCACCTTGCATCCATACTGTCAGTGTCAGAGCAGAGTACCCTGTGCATTAGTCTGCATCCTGGGCTTCCATATGCTTATCGAATGAGTGACATGCACTCATTCACTTGCTATTGTGGCTTTGTGATTACTGTGATGGGAAAACATATTAAGACTCAGTGGATCCAGCTTTCCCCTCTCCTGGCTCACAAATGAGGATTCCAGCTTTTCCAGACCGCCGTCTCTCCCCTCTCTTGACCTGCATTCTAAGTCAGCCTCGCTTATGCATTTGTGAAGCAGAACCAGGAGAAGAGGGACGGGGTGAAGGTTGAGGGGTGAGCGGTTGGATGTGGGAGGTCTGGGGGAAAGATGCTGGACGAGCCGAGGGGGTTGACGGGGGTGATGAGAGCAGAGGGGGATTTCAGAAGCCTTGCTTTGACTATACGGGGCTTTTATGTCAGAGAAATACAAGCAAGCACACAAGTAGTTCTGAAATTGTCGGCTGCCTGGATTCCACGTAATTCTCAGAGACATTGCTCAGAGGCTGGACCTCACACGTCATGGTCTTAAGAGCAGTGTGGTGTATTTTCAAGTTGTTTGCCAAATTCCCAGGGTTTATTCTGCCTGCTCTCCTCACACAGCTCAGACAGAATGGGTGACGTTTTCTCTGCCTGGGATTTATATGGAGTTGCAGAGGCAGGGAACATCTGAGTAGCAGACACCAGAAAATTTGGATGCCCCTGGAGTCAGTGATTAGAAGATTTGATTTGGGGGGATAGGGTGGTATAGAGACAATGATGAGGCTAAAACCACTTATTTTTGGAACACCTGGATTTGGCTGGGAGGACTGTCAATCATTCGATCATTCAAGATGCACGGAGTAGGCTCTAGTGGCTGAATCACTCTGTGGCCTCCAGTGCCCTGTCTGTAAAGGACGGAGGTGGGAGATCAAGAACTAAGGTCCCTTCCAGTCCTGTGATTCTCAGGACCCACTCTGTGCTCACTCTTCACTGAGGTTATGGGCAACCTTGCCCAGGAGAAGACCAGGTCCTTACCCTGAAGAAACTGTTCTGCGTGGGTCCCCAGGGAGGAGGGGAGGAGCCCGCCGGGGCTGCAGGGCAGGAGGTAGGAAGGTGTCGCAGAGGAAGAACTCCTCTGTGCCTGGTACACTCTGGCCTGGGCTTCCGGCTGGAGGTGAGGGGTAGGGGTAGGGTACGTGCCGCGCCATGTGCCAGGACGTACCGAGACTCTGAGGGTGGTGGGCCAGCCGTCGTCCAGCATGGGGCCGTAGTCAGGGTCCTCCAGGGAATACTCAACCGAGAAGGTCACTGGCTTTATGTAGTCAGCAGTGTCCTGTGTGGGAGGAGGTGAGGACGTGTGAGGGCAGAGGGGACATCTGGGTCTGGGCCAGGACGACTGAGCAAGAACGTCCACCTCCCTAAGCCAGAGGGCAGCTGTTCCGCCAGCCCTTCACATGAATCTGTGGAGCTTTTAGCATCTGTAGGTGAGTGGAGGTTCCCCGATGTGTCCTAGCTGGAGAGCGCCTCCTGGAAAGCGCCCTTGGCTCAGCGCACACCAACCCACTGCCTGGATCGCCCTTCAAGGTGGGAAGCCCATCCCCTCAGCACCCCAGCCTCCAGGAAGCCAGGCAGCTCCCCATCCCCACCCTCTGTTCAGACCTATCTGGCCACTTCTCATGTGGCGTCCAAATTATGTGTCAGCCTTCCTCCCTCAGGAGCCCAGGCGCTTTGATGAGGCTTGAGAAAAGTGGTAAGTCAATGAGTGAACAAATGTGAAGAAAATAGGGGTGATTCAGGTTGGTCCTATGTGTAGAGCTGCCTAAAAAATCCCCCCCAAGGTACCAAATCTCAGCGGCCTCTTTGTGTGAAGGCAGTGGCTCTGGAACTTGAGCTTGTATCAGAACCTGGGGGAGCCTGTTAGAGCACTGAGCCCCACGCCCAGAGCTTCTGACTCGGTAGGTCTGGGATGGAGCTCGACAATGTGCATTTCTAACACGTTCCCGGGCAATGAGGATGCTGTTGGTCCCAGGACCACAGTTTGAGAACCAGCACATAAACACATCAGAGGGCAACATATTAACAGACACCATGACTTCTTGCTTTTCTGAGCTTGGCTCATTGAATACCGGGGTCCGGTGGGCTCTGAGTGCCCCCTGCCTGTGTCTCCTGGAGGCTGGAGCTGTGGTCAGTGTGTCTGGAGTCTCCAGACGAAGCCTCCAGGCCGCCACTGGTCTCCCTCTCCACCAGGCTGGCCTCTCTGTTTCTCCCTCGAGCTTGGCCATGCCCTGCTCTGCTTTACTTGGTCTTCATTTTCAGCCGATGCCAGCTTATCCCTTTTTCCCGAGCGATGGCCCCTGCTGGCTGACTGACACCTGTCCTCTCTACCAGACGTCACTGAACCCATGCCCTCCTTGGCCTTCACCTTCTGCTAAAGAAACAGTGGGTTTCTGAGAGCTGGCAAAGAGGGGATTTCGGAGGAGGGGACAGTGACATGGTAAGTAGCCTGTCCCAGAGGCCTTTGCCCTGGGGCATGAATGTGGGGTGGCCAAAGTCCAGGACACTGAGGTCTGCTGGGGGCTCAGAACCAGCCCGGCACCTGCTAAGCTCTCTGCCTCTCCCGGGGAGGAACCTCTTCCACCTCTGTATCTCCTTCCTGAAGGGGCCTGGGCTCTGCTGGTGGGGCTGCTGGACACCAGGCTCACCAGGACATGGAAGGTGATCCGCTCACAGTGTTCCTGGCCGGAGAAGAGCAGGGCAGCCCTGTTGGTGTATCGGTCCCCGCCCTCATCCAGGTGGGCCCGCGGCGTGTACCGCCTCTCATCCATGGTGGCATTATACCTGATGCCTGGAGGAAGGAGAGGGCAAGACTATAAAGGTGGAGCCATGTTTCCATCGAAAGACTGTTTGCCACTCTTTAAAGATAGCCTCTGGAAAGTCAGCCTCCTCCAGGGAGCCCTCCAGGCTGGCCAGGGAAGAGTTATTCCTTTCCCCTCATAAGGCTCAGTGTCGGCACAAAACTCTCACACAGAGAGTGAGTGATGCAGTGAAAAAGGGTAAAGGAAGGACCTCAAGAGAAGAGGGAGGCAGAAGAAGGAGAAACAAAGATGGAGCTGATAGCAAACGGAGAAGAACGGGAAGAAATGGAGGGGAAAGTGAACAGAGTGGAAGAGGAGAGGAGACAGGATGAGGGGTCAGGGTGATGCCCTGTTTGAGCCCCTCATGGAGCACCACACAGCTCTCTACCTCTCCCAACACCTCCCCAGGTCTCGCCCTCGGCTCTGGGACCCCGTCAGGTCTGGGTCAGATCCTCCGGGAGGGCTGGCCAGGCCCTGCCCACCAGCTCCTTAAACCTAAGACTGCTCTGGGGTTTAAGGCCCGCAGTCTCCTCCCCTTCAAATACCACCGATCCTCTGGCTCCCAGCTCCTCTCCAGGGTCTGACTCTTGCTCTGCATCTGACTTCATGGCTTCCACATCCCAGTTTGCTCCACTGCTTCTCAGTCCCTGTTCTGATCCAAACTTTGTCTCTGTCTCCTTCTTCCCCAGCCTCTCCTGTGTTGGTCACCGCACCACACTGCCTGGAGTCAGAGCCCCTCTCTGCCCCTTGGAGTTAGAGCACTGAATGGCTACCCAGGAGTCATCAAAGCAGCTCCAGGTGCGACCTGGCACTTAAACCCATTTCAGCAAAAGCCTAGATTTAGAAACAGAGCGACTGCAAAGTTCCTGGGGCAGACTGAGTCAGGCAAGTGGGGAGGGGTCTGATTTACCCACTGTTGCCGTTTGGAAGTGGGGTGCCAGGAAGACGGGTGTGAAGCAGAGGAAGGCAGCCAGGCAGGTGGCGTCTCTGCCGCTGCGTTTGCAATCCCTGTGAAAGATGTTGATCTTGGAAGGCTCAAAGCGGAGGCTGGCGTTGATCTGAACCACAGGGCGGGACCTGGGGAAGAAGGGACAGACGCTAGGGTGGGCGGGATGCAAGGTGGAGCGCCAGATGCACTGTGACCCGCAAAACCAGCACTGGAGGGTGAGATGGGGCAGGGCAGGAGGCTGGGCAAAAAAGTGCACAGGTGGGTGAAGAGCCGGCTCGGCTCGGCTCGGCAACCTACAGCCCCTGCAGCCAGCCCTTCTTAGTTCCCTCGGGGCTGCACTTGCTGCAGACCACCTGACGTCCTGCCTTCTCATCACATCAACCCCACGTGTGCATTAGAGCAATCTGGAGAGCTTCAGAAAACTCCGATGCCCAAACTGCTCTCCAGCTCCAATCAAATCAGAGTGGGCATCAACATATCTGAAAGCAGTGCTTCTCAGATTTTAATACATTTGCACGTCTCTTGGAGACCTGGTTAAAATACAGATCCTGAATTCCTATCGAGTTCTCGGTGTGGCTGGTGCCGCCGGTCCCTGGACCACGCTTGGGAGAGCACGGGCAATAAAATTCCCCAGGTGATTCCGGAGATTTCCCACCCACGCTCCTGCCCCACTCAGGCTGCCAAGGAAATGCAGATTTACGTTCTCCTGTCTAAGTCAGAGTTAGGGAAGGAAAATCCTCCTGTCCAAACCACGCATTTACATAAAAAGAAGTGCAGTGTGATTTTAGATGCTTCAGTTTTTCGTGTGATTCTCTGCGCTAATAATACGCTGCTCTTCTTGGCATAAGGGGGATGGCGCCTCCTCTGTGCTGAGGAGCAGGAAGGGTGGATCTGAATCTTGGCTCCACTGGTTTCTCACGGGACCTTGGGCAGGTCACAGGGCCTCTCTGATGGGGAACTGTGAGAGTCAAAGCAGGTAAGTGAGAACACCCTCTGACAGTGTAGGTTGCTGTGTAAACATAATAGCTTATGTCAGTGGTTCTCAAACTTAACCGGCCTTTGGAAACAAACACCTGGGGAGTCTTTAAAAATTACCGCCGCCTGGGCCGCTCCCCTCAAAATTCTGCTTTACATGGTCTGGGTGAAGCCTGGACAACGCGCGTTTTAACAGATCCCTGGTGACCCCAATGGCAGCCGTGTTTGGGAGCGAGTCTGGCTGTAAAGCCCTCCCAGAGGGCTCCAGCCCCAGTGTGAGCGCTGCTCACTCGGGCAGCATTCAGGTTAGACCTCACCAGCTGGGGCTTGACCGAATCCTTCCGGGAGACGGACTCTTCTGACACGTGTGCACATCTTGTCTCCTGCAAAGGACTCGGTTTACGCGTCGCCCTGCAGACCCGAGAGGCCATGTCTACCCGACCCTGCATCTTGTTCACCTGTCCTGCTTCCGCATACAGATCTGACATCCCTCATCTATAACCCCTGGCCTGCAGACTTCACATTCCCTTCAAGTTCTAGTCATTTCTTTCAGCCTGTGCCACCATGCGATGCTGCCGGAATTCACCCAGCTTGGCTTAAGACGAACAGTGCTTGTCTCGCTTGCTCCCATGGGTGTATGTATCAGTACCGTGCATCGTCGCTTCAACACAGAACTGCTTATTTCTACAGCCTGCTAGTTGTATGATGTCGTGGCTCTTATTTTCATTGGCTTGCTTGAAACAAAAAGCACAGAGGTTGAACGTTTACTAAAACAGGTAAGAATAGGTAAAGCGCATGCATTAATGCAGTCATCCCCTTTCAGGTGGGAAGAGAGTAAACCAATGGCTTCATTTTTTATTCACCCTTTGGGCAGAAAATAGACTTTTTTGCCCAGGTTGCTGCCCCTACAAGTGGAGCAGAGCTTCAAAGAGCGGACAGGTCGTGGTGCCACTGCAACAGTGAGGCTGGACCCGCAAGGCCCTGCTTCCCAGCGCTGCCCGGAGGGCCAGGAGGCCCCGCTTGGAGGCACGCGGTGGCCGTGGTGAGTAGAAAGCTACGGAGACGGCTGCTGAGCTGCTCAGGCCGGCCCCTCCAGCCAAACTGACCTTGTGATGGACACGCCCCTTCCTGGGCACTCTTTTCTTAGGAACAACTTCATCCTTTCTCACCCTAGAGGTCTTGAAAGAAGGTCATGGACTGAACTCAAGAAAACGGGCAGACCTTCCTCAGTTCCTCCACAACAGGAAGTTCCCATCAAGATGGAAGGAATGTAGCCCTGCTCACACCTGACTGTCACCCTCCTGTTCCCACTCTTCTGTAAAACTCCAGGCCCCTTACCCAAGGTGGGCTCGCAGTCTTTAAGACATGAGCCTGTGGTGACTCCCTTTGCCTGCAAAGCAATGAAGCTGCTTTTTTCCATCCTCCCAGAATCTGCCTCCGACTCTCAATTCAGTTATCGGAGCACAGAGGTCAGTTTTTTGGCAACAGTAGCACGTGGGGGATATGAGGAGCCGGAAGACACACTGCTCCCTGTCCCTCCCCCGAGGGGCCGCTGCTCCCTGACCCCCTGGAGGGGCCCCTGCAGGAAGCAGAGGAGTATTCTGCCTCTCTGGAGAGGCTGGAGCAAGGAGCTGCTCAGACGGTGAGGCCGCAGCGTGTCCAGTAACAGCCCCTCCTCCCGCTCTCCTCCTCCCCCGCTTTCCCGGGACCCTTGCCTCCCTGCGCTGGCACTGAAGCTGTAGCCTCAGGCTCTGTTTCGTAGGGAACCTGGACTAAGACACTTCCCCACTGGACTGTGATGGTCTTGAGGACCAAGAACAGAAAGGCTCCCGCTGGGGAAGTCCTAGGCTATCTCTGTTTAAAGTTGTATGAAGACTGTGATCGTGTTTGTATGAAATGACATGCAGGTGGGAAAAGGGTTGTAGGAAATACGCCAAAATGTTAACAGTGGTAATGTTAAGGTGATGAAACCCTGAGTAATTTTTTCTTTGCAATAACTTAAAGAAAGTTTTATAAGTTTTCTTCAAATTATTGTATTTATAAGGAAAAATATCTCATCAGCGTGTATAAAATTAGCTGAAATTAAAAAAAATTTTGGCTCAAAAAGTAGCCAACACATCACATGGTGAAGTAGTCAGACTTTTTTTTTTAAGCTGGAAACTGTTGCTAAACAGAGACCCCCCAAGTGCAAATGCATGACAAATACCTGGTGGGTGGTGCAGAAAGGAGGCCCTGAAAAGGGAAACCAGGACTGAAAAGGGGTTTGGAGGAAAGCAATCTTCTCTCACACTAGGGGGGAAGGCGATGCTCCCACTGATAAGAATGCCCTTAGCCTGCCCCTCATTGATGCAGCTTGAAAAGCTAAGACGTGCCCAAGTAGCCAGAACTCAGAGGAGAGCATCTAAGAGTCCACTGAGAAGAAGGATTCTCGAAATAACTCACACTGATTCTGCCAAAAGGAAATCTGTACTCGTGACTGGACGAGAGTGGGGTGAGTTGGGCCAACAGTGATGGAAGACAAGAGACAAAGATTCCAAAGCGTGTCTTTGAAACCTTGCATCCGGCATGACCCTCAGGAGAGCCCAAGAGGTTTAAGAAAAGTGGGGGAACTAACCACAAAATCACAGCGTTGCCGAGGGCGCCCACCGCCAGGTCCACCAGCCCGTCCTCGTCGAGGTCCAGCTGCCCGTGGATGCTGCAGCCAAAGTACTGGAGGCCTGGAGCCAGCTTGGAGGCGGCGATTCTCTACAGGGAGTGGAAGGAGAGAGATGAGCATGGGCCCCGTTAGCACGGGATGGGGCAGGGCCACCCTGAGGGGTGAACACTACTCGGAACCCTGGAGAAAGCCTGTCTGAAACCATCAGGAAGCGTCCCCAGCCCAAAGCGCTCTCTCCTCTCCTGGTCTATTATGGTGCCTGAGATTCCTACCACCACGTCATTCTCTGGACTGAACAGTGTGCCATCAGAGTTCCCCACTGAAGAGGGAAGGGAGAAGGGGCAAGACGGGGGCAGGGGATTGAGAGGTACAAACTACTATGCATAAGATAAATAAGCTTTGAGGATACATTGTACAGTACGGGGAAGATAGCCAATATTTTATAGAAATTAAATAGAGTATAACCTTTAAAACTGTGAATCACTATGTTGCATACCTGTAACTTATACAATGTTGTACATCAACTATGCTTCACTTAAACAAGCAGTTGCCCACTGAGTGTAAATACACATCACCTGGCAGGTAACCCATCAGCATCTTGGACTGTGGGATGTTAGAACACCTTACCGACAAAAGAGGGAGGGGAAAATGATGACCATGAGGGGATGGGACTCAGGGCGGGTCACTTTTGGGGAGAGCAAGGTCTCCAGCCAGGGACGAGGAAGCTCAACTAGGCGCTCTCTATGGGGCGCCAATTCAGGCTTGGGTCCTCGGGACTTCGTTGTTACTGTTGGGGAGATAGAGTCAGTGGGGGAGAGGGTATCTAAAGGGGTGATGGGAAGGTATTCCTTTTTAATTCAATATAGTTGATTTACAATGTTGTGTTAGTCTGGTATACAGTATGGTGATACAGTTATACACACAAATATATATATATTCTTTTTCATATTTGTTTTTATTATAGGTTACTACAAGATGTTGAATATGGTTGCCTGTGCTGTACAGTAGGACCCTGTTTATCTGTTTTATATATTGTAGTTTTTATCTGCAAATCCCAAACTCCCAATTTATTCCTCCCTGCCTTTCTTCCTGGTAACCGTAAGTTTGCTTTTTATGTCTGTGAGTCTGTTTCTGTTTTGTAATTTCATTTGTGTCATTTTTTTCTGATTTCACATATAAGTGATATCATATGGTATTTTTTTTCTCTTTCTGGATTACATTATTCAGTATGATAATCTCGAAGTCCAACCATGTTGCTGCAAATGGCATTATCTCATTCTTTTTTATGGCTGAGTAGTATTTCATTATATGTATACCACAAATTCTTCATCCAGTCATCACCTGATGGGCATTTAGGTTGCTTCCATGTCTTGGCTCTTGTAAATAGTGCTGCTGTGAACATTGGGGTGCATGTACTTGTCAAATTACAGTTCCCTCCGGATATATGCCCAGGAGTGGGACTGCTGGATCACAGAGGGTAAGTGTGTTTTCAGTTTAAAGGAATCTCCATATTGTTTTCCATAGTGGCTGCACCAAACTACAGTCCCACCAGCAGTGTCAGAGGGTTCCCTCTTCTCAGGAAGGTCCTGAAGACAAAGGCACCCATTTCAAAATTTCAACTTGAGGCAAGCAGAGCCAGGGTAGACGGGAACCCTTTCCTGTGCGTGGACACAGTTGAGTTACTGGGGCTCCCAGTCCCAGCCCCACCCGTCTACCAGGGTGAGTGTTACCTGCTTTGGCGTCTTGAGGATGCCGCCTTGGAAGCCATGGAAGATGTAGATGACTCCTCTGTGGTGGTCCTCCAGAGGGGCTCCCACCACCACGTCATTGTAGGAGTCCTGGTTGAGGTCCCGGACCGAGGCGACAGAGGAGCCGAATCGGGCGTTCTGGTAACTGTGGGAATCCTTCAGCGTTCCGTTGTAAACAAACCAGTCCTGCAAAACCAGGGGCAGGAAAAGGTGGGGGGACCTGCTCTTGGCAAGGGCTCTCGGGGTTGTGACCCCTCTGGCCTGCAGCACCCCCTCCCTGTTCCTCTCCTGCTACAGAAGCCCAGCCACAGAGGAGGTTCCTATTCTCCCTTGCCCCTCAGCTTCCCGCGGACGCCTGGTCAAGGCCGGGGCGGCGGGTGCCCCGGGAAGGCTGCCCGCCCGCCCGGCACTTGGTACCTGTCTCAGATTGTAGACGTACACCCTGCCGCGCTCCACGCCCTCGCTGAAGTACATGGGTGCGCCCACCAGCAGGACATCCGTCACCCCGTCGCCGTCCACATCCACTGAGGTGATCTCACTCCCGTAGTAAGAGCCTATCTGCGGCACAGGGGCGGGAGGGGCGTGGGGCTGGGCCGCTGGAGCAAACCCAGGGCAGCCTTTGCCTCGGAAATTTTGGTGAACACAGGAGAAGGGTCTCCCTCTTCCCTCCCTCTGTGATCCATCCTGCCCCCACTCGGCTCTCCATGATTTACTGTTAGTGATGGCCATTTATTCTGTCTGTAAGTTATACAATGGCAAAGGAGTGAGCAAAATAAAAACGATAAACGAAAAAGAAAACGAAAGTCATCCGTGGTCCAAGCATCCACCTGCACCATGAGTGTTTCAGCGTCATTTCTTCTGGGCTGTTTTCTCTAGGGGGTGTGTGTGTGCGTGTGTGTGTGTGCGTGTGTGTGTGTGTTCATGGTTTTATTTTCATACTGGGTATGTAGTTTACATACTGATTTTTTAAAAAATAAAACAATGGACCATGAGCATTTTCTCCATGACGTATTGTATTTTTTTCTACAACATGATCGTTGGTGATTCTATCATATTCCCGATTGTGCATATGCCAGACGTGTCTGATCAACCCTCTGTTGTTGGACACTGAGCTCGTTTCAATTTTTGTTTTATGTTGCAGATACTCTGGGATTAGCACCTTGGATGATGACATACTTTCTTTTCAGAATCTGAGCACTCACTGGGTCCCTCTCCCACCTTGGGCACCACGATCTCCACTTAATTGAGGCACCGTCTGCAACATCAGTCAGAAACCAGAGGTCCTCCTGGCTGCACCCTCCTCCTGTCCCACCCGCAGTACCCCAGCAAGTCCACCTCGTGGATCCATCTGCTCCCTCCTCCGAGGCTTCTTTCCTGGGTGAGGCACCTTCCAAAGGGCACCCCACTGTCTCCAGGCTGGCCCCTCCAACTGACCCCTGTTGGGGGTTGGAGTGGCCTCCAGCTGCTGACCACACCGCTCCCTTGCTTCTGGGGAAAATGTCCAAACTCTTCAGTCTGACCCTCCCTCCCCAGCCTCTGTCTTCCACCCTCTGGCTCCCACACCTGCTGCTGACACACCTGAGTGACTTTTCTTATCCAAAAGCCCCAGGCTCTGGCTGGGTGGCAGCTTTCCCCTGCACAAACTTTTTTCTTGCCTGCACCCCTCTCCTCCCCACCCCAGGTAACAACTGCCTTCAGGTCACTTCCTGTTGGAAGCCGCCCCTGCCCTTCCCCACCCCACTCCCTGCAACCTGGGCCTCTTCCACGCTCCTCCAGCCCTGTGCTCCTCCTCCAGCACCTGCTCCCCCCACGGGGCATCTCAGAACCCTGCGTGCTGCCCCTGTGTGTCCCCTCCAGGCCTGGATGTCCAGCACGCAGGAGGCACTCAGTGGATGTTCACAGGAGCAGAAGGTCGCTTAGGAAAGGAAAGGAGCCCTCCCCAAGGACAGTCTCTGTGTGAGATGCTCCACAGCCTCGGGCAAGCTTGTGTGAGCCCCCAGCTGCCTCAGGAGACATCATTGTTCTTATTTCACAAGAAGGCAGTGAAGCTCAGAGCAGTCGAGCCCCTTGCCCGAGATCAGAAGGCTGGTCACAGCCAGGCCGTTTGGAACTCTGAGCTGCCTGACACCTGAGCCCAGGACTCCCTCTCCCTGGGCCATCTCCTGGCTTAGGGTGTTTTCAGAAGAAATCTATCTGCAAGCATTAAAAGCTCTAAGCTGAGGAGAATGATAAAAATACAGAAGAGAGAAAAAGGAACTCATAAACACGGTGGGGTTGGGGGCAGAGATGTGCCTGCGTAAAGTAACCAAGAGGCAGACAGCAAAGAGGGAGGGGGCGGGAGATGTTGTCTAAGTACGTGGCCTCAGCTCTGCGGGTCACTGTGATTTGGAATCCACTTAACTCAGCTGCCTTCAGCACTGTGGTTTCAGATGCTGGAGGCGGAACTGGGCAGTAAAAATGTCATAAATTCGCCAGTGAATTCCCTCCAGCTCTCAAGGTCTAGCCTTGGATTCCCAGAGGAACTGGCCTTGGGTGGAGTGTGGGCGGGCTCTCTCAGTGCCTTCGGGGCGTGAAGAGGAATGGTGGAAGGATGGCATCCTACAGCTGGAGGGGTTTAGGTTACACCCAGTGAAGAGCCGGTCCTCGGGCTGACAGGCCAAAGCCAAGAGAAGACACAGGAGACAGGGCTGCTCCCAGGCTCCGGAGAACCAAGGGCTGGCCAGGCCAGGGGTCAGGCCGAGGGTGCCATGGATGCTGCCAGGCCGGAGGGGTGAAGGCCTGGTTTGGGGATTGTTGGGGGCCAAGGTTCGGCATCATGTTGAGAGCCCCACCAAGAGTCCTGGATTCTGAACTTGGCCCAGCCATGAATCTACCTCTAACCCTGGAAAAGCTACGCTGCTTCTCAGGGCCAGTTTTCCAGGGCGATTGGGATGACTGGCAGCAGAATCCTGTTGTCTGATTTTTCTCACCAGCACTGACGCTATCATAGCTCTCCAGCTTGCACTCATGACTGTCCAGCACGGGACCTTAGCAGCACCATCTGGTTGCCCACACGTCTCAGGCAGGCGGTGATACTGGCAGCCACACAGTCCCATCCCAGGAAAGGAAGGACGTTGGCATCTCGGTGAACCCAGGGCTTCGGGGTGGGTGGCTGCACTTTAACCTCTGGCAGCAGAAAGGTGGCTTGAGGAACAGGAGTGCCTCCTCAGGACACCTCGGGGGCTGGAAGTCCCAGTGGGGGGGGGGGGGGGAGTGGCTATAACCTGGATGCTGCCTCTGGCCCTGAACTCTAGACATGACCAGAGAGGGGCTGGCGGTTGGAGGTGAGACAGGAAGGGGGCAGGCCAGCCATTCAAGGAATGATACAACAGTTAACATCAAAATGGCGGAAGATTCAACCCCCAGTAGGCCTTGGCTCAGGATGGTGGGAGATCTAACTTCTAGTAGAACTTGAGCTTCCTTATACGTTCATTGTAACACATTAGCATGGTGAATAACACGCCCACAGACACCATGGCAGTCCCAAGACTAGCCACGAAAGGTCAAAGGGTGAGAAATGGCCAACTTCCTGGGAATCCCAGCCCCTTCCCCAGGTACTTAGACTGGTCCTTCCACTTATTAGCATGTGAAGCCGCTGAGCCCACAAAAACTGGCAACATGGTGTCTCGCCGCCTCTCCCTGTCTCTCCATTTGGAGACGGCCTACATTCTGTCTATGGGGTGTGTACTTACTTTGAATGTAGCACCCAACCCCCACACCTCGTGGCCTTTCTCTTGCCTTTCAACGTGTCTCTCTGAATAAATCTACCTTCACTCAACTGTGGCTCACTCTTGAATTCTTTCCTGCGCGAAGCCAAGGACCCACACTTGGCGGGGCACGTCCCAGGGGCTCAACCAAAGCCTGGGACACGGCCATTCTCACAGCCCACATCCGTTTTTCCTGCTTCAGAGGTAGCATTCGGGCGAATGCATGCAGACAAAGGCCCCATGAAGTAGGGGACAAGCGATTCTGGGCTCTCCTTGCTGCAGCAGGACCAGGGCCTGGCTTTCTGGGGAGTGGACATCAGCTCTAAGGCGGGTGTGAAGGAGATAGACAACCCCCAATCAGCAAGGATGTTTATGGGTCTGCGGACAGTCCTGAAAGGGAGGAGCTGAGCCGCAGTCCCCTCTAGCCAGCCTTTCCCATCGGCCCCCCACTTCTGCCCACCCCCAGCCTCCCCTGCATTACCTGCTCGCCCCGCAGGGCCTGGTGGATGGTGAGACTCCGGTTGTTGTGCATGGTGAACAGGATGGCTTTGCCTGTGTGGTTGAACCGGGGGGCTCCGGCCACGTACACCCGCCCCTGCCCGGAGGACACGACCGACGTGACCGTGTACCCTGCCACAGGGGGAAACAGGCTGGTCTCTGGCCCCGTGGCCTTGGCTGACCTCGCCAGGCCTGGTGTGCGGCTCAGCTGCGTGGAGGGTGGCTGGCGAAGGGGGTGCGTTCAGAGCAGGCCCAGCAGATGCGGCAAAGCCGGGCAGTGATACTTGAGCTCAGCCGGGGAGGCCTGGAGGCCTGGACGAAGCCTGGCTTGGGAGGGGGCAGTGGAGGGTGGGGAGAACTCCCTGTGCCACCCCCTACAAGGAAGCCAGGTGGGCCACTGTGAGGCATGGCTGACCTGAAACCTACACATCACCCACCTCACCCACCTCAAAGGTGAGCACAGGAGAGAGGAGGAGGAGGGGGCCCCAGACACTCTTCTTACATCGGGCAGGCTTTGATTTTGATCCCCACTGTCTCCCTGGGGACCAATCAGTGTCCTCTCATTCCCAGAACCCCTGCCAAGCGGTCCACTGAAAACTGAGGTGCTGACTGTGCAGGGGCAAAGGTCTCAGGGATTCCTGTAGTCCCAAAGCTTCGCAGACTCAGAGGAGGGAGCGCCCAGGCTTTTCTCAGTCCACACAAACAGAACTTGAAAGAGAAAGGCGTGGAAACCCAGGGGCTCTTTGGGAAAGGCCACCAACCTGTGTTCTCAAGATCTGTGCCTGATCACTGTGAATTTCAAGCCACCCACCCGGCTCTAGGAAGTGACTGCAGTGTCTTCAGGCAGCTTTCCTGAAGGCAGGGCCCCAGCAGGTGTGCAAAGCTGAGAGACCCACTTTCTGCCAGACAATTTGGAAACTGGATCCCAGTGTTTAGATGGGTGTCAGGCTGTGTTGGCAGTTCCTGGGTGGTTTCTGGGGAACGGGTGTCTCCTGCCACGTGTGCGTGCCTGCGTGTATGTGGGTAACGCTGTCTCTTGGGCCCTGCCAGTTGCTTCCAGAGTAGCTGCAGGGTGCACAGAAGAGCTGATTCCGTGGCAGGAAGTGTGGGTGCAGTAGGGTGGGCTACTCTGGTCCCAGACGCAACGTCTTTGACTCTTGGAAGTGTGCTCTGGGAAACGGGGCTTGAAAGGGAGGTAAGACCAGGATGCCACATTGCGGGGCGGGGGTGGGGCTGCCATGGCCCTGTCCTGCGCAACCATAAATGGATGAGGTAACCATAAATTTGTTTTCTATGTCTGTCAGCCTGCCTCAGTTCTGTAAATAAGTTCACTCACGGTTACCAGGGAGAAAGGGGATGGGGAGGATAAAGTGGGAGTTCGGGATTTGCAGACACTAACTGCCATATATAAGATACACAACAAGGTCCTGCTGTACAGCACAGGGAACTATATCCAATATGTTGTAATGACCTATAATGAAAAAAATAGGAAGAGAATCTCTATATATGTAACTGAATCACTATGCTGTACACCAGAAACTAACACAACATTGTAAATCGACTAGACTTCAAAAAAACAAGTCCTGAGAAAAAATTTAAAAAAATAAATATGTGAGGGTGGGGCGGGGTTAGCCTTGTGGCGTGGAGGAAAGCTTTCTTCTGAGTCGAGCCCTCAGTGGCACTTCTGAAAATGTTCTCAGCTGGCCCTGGGCCTTGGGCTTCCTCAGGAGGAGGGACGGTGGTCGTGGGAGGGTCTTGGGGGCAGGCGTGGGCCGACTCTCACAGCCCCAAGCAGCGCTGAGAGCTTCCTGCTTCCCAGCTGTCTGCTGGCTGTGGTTTCAGTTCCCATGTGGCTCTCTGACCAGCAGGCGGGGCCACCCTGAAAGCTGGACAGCCGCCCTGACAGCCTGACCAGAGGTCCCGTGGCCAGAAGTCCATCAGCTTCCTCAGCATGGAGGCGGTGAGCCTGACCTCCCAGTCTCCTTGCTCCAAACTCCCCTCTCCCTCAGGGAACATCGGGAGGAACCTTCCAGAGACCCCAGACACTGCCCTCACTGGTGACCCCAAGGAGGAGGAGGAGGGGAAAGGCCCTCCCTCAGGACTCCACCCAAGGCGGTAACTAGGGTGGAGGCAAGATGGCTGGAGCCTGGCTCCATCCCACCAGGGCCTCCTGGGAGGACAAGGAAGCCTCTGTTGGGCCCGGGGGGATGGGAAGAATGTTCAGCCTGCTGCTCCTGCAGGCATTTCGTACAGATACATCACTATCTCCCTACTGCCCACATGAAGCAGCTCAGCCCCCAGAACCTGGCATCCGAGGTGTCCCACTGCCACCTGCCCCCACCTGCCCCTCCCCTCCGCTCCAGCACACAGATCTGCTTCAGTGTCCTGACCCGCCCGGCACTTCCCACAGCTCCCCTCTTTGTCTGGCCCTTCTTGGCAGATTCAAATCTTTTCCTGCCCTGGGGACCCAGTGTAGGCCCCGGCTTTGGCACAATGGGGCCAGACTGCACCAGCACGCTCGCTGGACCACAACCACCCAAGCCCTGGAGACTGCCAGCCATCCCTCGGCTCTGGCTCTTACCTAGGTACGCGCCGTGGTTCTTGAGCTCCTCAGGGAACTCCTTCAGGTAGGACTCACGGAGAGGAATGACCTTCCCGCCGCTGGTCTCCTTGAGTACAGCTCCATTCCAGTCATAGGCGCCAACGGCTCCCAGCAGAACCCCATCCTGACATTGGGGAAGGGACACACATCAGCTCGTGCCCCCCAGCTGCCCCTCGCCAGGAAGCCGCCCCAGGCCCCACAACCCTGAAGCAACTGCCAGCCCCCTCGGGCACCTTTACCAGCCCAACTTCCAGCCAGGACTCGGCCTTTGAATGAGCTGAGGACCTTCTCGCTCCATTCTATTCTTAGCACAAAATGGGTCAAGCTGATTCCAAGGATGGGATCTTGGGGGAAAAGGAATGTTCTAGAAGCAAACTCCAAACCCAAGACCAAAGCTCTGTTCCCCTTTGGGCTTCAGACCCTCCAGGAAACCTCTTGTCTCCGTCCCTTCCTTCTGACACTCCCTCAGGCGCTGCCCCTACGCTTCTCCCCTTTCGACACTCCTCTGCGGTGTCTGGGTGGCTTTCCCTCTTCGTTTCTTCAGGAGAAATGCACTGTTTTGTGCCAGACATTCGATTGTTGCTGGGGATACCATCCCTGCTCTCAGGGAGCTTGTAGATACCAAACAAATACACAAATAAATGTAACACTTGCAAACTGTGATAAATGCCATGGTGAGAGTTAGTTCAGATTGAGATGGGGGTCAGGAAAAGCGCTCTGAGCAAGTGATGCTTACCCAGATGCCTGGAGGGGAAGGACAGCTTGTACAGAGGCCCTGAGGCTGGAGAGAGTTCAGAGCCTTTGGTTTTAAGGAACTGAAAGCTGATGGGGCTGGAGCCCTGAGTGAGAGGAGCAGGGTGGCTTAGTGAGGCTGGACAACACCTTAAGCACAGGAGCTTGTCTTCAGTTGCAGGGGCAGCAGATGCTGCAATACTCGGGCTCCCCAGGGGGAAGTCTTCAAGGTCATTTCCAAGGACTGGGTCCACTCAGTCTCTGGGCTGCCCCTGCATCCTGGCCCCCTCCACAACTGCCCACACAACTAGTGGGTACTTCGGGAAGACCAACAGCAAGCACTCAGAAGAGGGTGAGAAGTGACAAGGGACAGTGAGGGGCTGAGGAGCGGGGTGAAAGCAGGCAAGGGCCACCTTCCTGGGCCACCTTGGTGACCACGGGCCATCCCAAAGCAGGAGCATCCAGCTTTGCATCCCAGCTTTGGGCTGTAAAAGCACACGTTGGTAAGGTCACCTCTCTCCCACTGAGCCCTCCTTCGGCCCAGCTGGTTGGTGAGATTTGAGGTTTCCCCCACCACTTGGGGACCAAGGCACTCAATTTCTCCTTGCCCCCGAAGCAACGGTACCAACAGAAAAATGTGACTCTGGCCTGGGGACATTCAGAGCCACAACTAGACACACAGGCAGAGCACCCATGCACTAATTTTTTTGGTGGTGGTGGAGGGGGTGAGATTGGAAACCTTAATAAGCTAAGCTTCCTTTTCTCATTTCCAAGCTGTCACTTTAAAGAGTAAAGTTGATCTTCTGTAAGGGTTAAGAAGCCCTAATATTCCATAGGTAGAACTAACTGTTCAGACAGAATGTTTTTACAGCTATAAGTAAGCTGGTCTTGGGTGAGTCTGATGGACTTCGCTGTGTTTCATGTTGCACTTTCTGATTAGCTTTCTCCCTCTTACTCTGTGTGCCTCCGCCTGGCAGAGTCTGACAATCTGGCGGGGCCAGGATCCCGGTCAGGGCCTCAGAGACTCACCGCCAACATTCCCCGCACTTGGGATGTGTTCCATTCTTTGTGGAATCCTTTCTCATCCAGTCACCCATTTGTATGGGACCAGTGGGACAGATATTCATTGTCTGCACTAGACAACTAAGCACCTGAGGTTCAGAGAGGGAAAGAGAGTTGCCCAAGGTCACACAGCAGGTCAGAGGCAGGGCTGGGACTTCCACCAGGGAGGTGGGTTGGACAGAGGAGAAAATACCCATCTGCTTCCTGGAAGCCCCTGGATTCTGCTTCCGATGCAACTGCAGACCAGGCTTCTTTGCTTCATGGAGAGGCCTTTGAAGATAAATGTCTGGCTCTGCAGATGACCAGAAGCCTTAGCAATGTACTGAGAAGGGCTGGGTCACCCCGGATGCCTGGGGTTCAGCTGAGGGAGACCTGACTCACCCCATGTGGGGCTTGGGAATTCCACCGGGGTTTCTGGATTTGGAAGCACCGGGCTCACCTTGGGCCATCTTACCCCTGCAGTGGCTGCAGGCTTGAGCTCCCAGGGAGAGGCCCTTTCCTGAGTGGGGTCTGCTGGGGGCTGGGGGGAGTTCCACCTAGGACAGTGTGCCCTGTGTGGAGTGGGCTGGCTGTGAGGGCAAGCCAAGGCCACCAAGGCAAACCTCAGTATGTCACAAGGTTTTCCCAGCTGGGGGAGCCCAGACGTTTTGAGTTTGGAAAAAATCTGGAAGGGTGGGGCCAAAACAAGGGCCAAAGCTTTGACAGAAGCAGCCAGGCTTGCAAGCCTAGCTGGAAAACAAACAGGGCATTCTGGGGAAGAGCCGGGTCCCACACTGCAGGCCTGGCACCAGCTCCCTGACTCACGGCCTCCTCTCCTACGAGGCCACCCGGGCTCCCACCAGATATGACCAGGGTGTGCCTGGTGGCCTTGCACAGATGGACCATCGGCACCAAGGCAGCCCCTTGGCTGACTCTCCTGGTGCTATGTGCCGAAGTGAGCACGCAGGCTTGGTGGGCCTCCAAAGGCCTAAGGCCAAGTCCATGGCCTCCCGGAGAACCACCTGCACCTGCACTCACCCAGGTGTGGCGCCCACCATCGGACGCTGCCAGCTCGGCTCTCAGCTGCCCTCTGACCCACCCTGCAGCCTTGCCAGTCGAGGGAATGCCTCCTGGATTGCGACCATATCTCCCCAGACTCGGAGTTCCAGCCAGCCCTTGTCCCCAGCCGGGGTCTGGCCACATCCCCACCACGGGAAGCAGCGTAGTCTCGGGCAGCGGTTCCCAAATTGGGAGCTTTAGACCTCCGGGCAATGTTTGGCAATGCCTAGGCAAGTTTCTGCTGTCACAGCTGGGGCGGGGGTGGGGTTGCTGCGCCCTCGGGTGGGTGGAAGCAGGGCGGATGCTGAACACTTGCGATACCCAGCAGCAAAGGTGGAGCCAGCCCAGATGGTCAACAGGGCCACGCTGAGAATCCCCGGCCGGGGGGGGGGGGGGTTAGAGCAGGAACTCTGGGGTCAGACATTCCTGAGTTCTAGCTCGAATTCCAAAGCTTCTAGCTGTGTGACCTTGGGGAAGTGCCTCTCTCTCTTTCTGCTGAAGGGGCCTCAGCTGTCAATAGCTTTGCCGTGAGAATTAGCATTTGGAATCCTTGACAGGGCGCTTGGCAGCCAATAAGGACTAAGGACACAGTAGCTCTTCTCACTCATAAATTCCTGCATAAAGCACATCTGGGGAGGAGGAGTCAAAGAGTCGGATCTCACAGTCAAGCCGGGCCTACAGGTGAGTCACAGAGCAGGCAGCCATGAGGAATGATCCGACAGAGGCAAGGACAGTCTGTTCTGAGGGCCCACAGGAGGGAGTGACCAGCTGAGGGGGTGGGTCAGTTTGCAGTGGAGTTAGGAAAGGATTTGAAGAAAACCTTACTTGATTTATTATGAAGTAAGTCTCAAAGTGCAAAGTTCCAGTTCCAAGGCGCAAGACTCAATTCCACACGTATTTTTTTCAGACATCTGCTCAAAGACCGAGTTTCAGAGAGGTTAAATGATTCATCTGAGGCCACACAGCCAGGCAGTGCTTCCTCTTGCCTGGCAGTAACGGAACGAGAACCCCAGGTGCCAGCAGTTCTTGGCACTGGTGAGGCAGGGCTGCGGGGCAGGTGGAGGTGGCCGCCGCTGGCCCCGTGCACAGGGAGACCACCTAGAGGGCACTGAGCACTGGCCCCCTCCCCCGATGCCCCCATGGCTCCTTTGCCTGCACGTCCATCACCAGAGGGACCACAGCAGGGGTGGGAGCCTGCTCCAGGAACCCTTCTGAGGCGAATGCGTTGTTAGAGGGTGGATTATCTTTCACTAGCTGCTTAGGTGCTCTCGGTAGAAGACGTGTTTTCATTAAGTCTAGAGCAGAGCCTGAGGAAGGGGTGTCTGGGAGTTTAGACGGGGCTGGCCAGGAAAGACCCAGAAGCGAGCCCGCAGCCTTTCTGGGGAGAGGGGTCCCTCCCCGTCTGCGGTGCTGGAAGCTGGCGAGCAGGGTGGTGCAGGGGGCGCACGGGGGCTAAGGGCGTGCTGTACTCCACTGCTCATGCCACATCAGAGGACTGGTCCCTTCTGTTCAGTGGTCTGCGAACAAGGCCCAGGAGTCGGGCACTGGGCTCCAGGCACAGCCTGAGGACCTGGGGCTGGGCTTAGGGAGACCTCGATGAACCAGAAACGAGTCCTGCCCCCAGAAGTCCACATGCAAACAGCCCAGGACAGCGTGGCGGAGACCCTGGCTGTGCTGGCCTGGCCTGGCCTCCTGGGGCAGGCCCCCGGACAGCCCTGACCGCCCGCCCCAGAGCTGGCAGGGGCAGGAGTCCACCGCTCAGGGCAAAGGGGGCTCAGCCAGGGTTTGCAGATTTTCGGTATCGCCACTCCTTGTACCACTATGGACGAGCACCTTTTAGTTTTGATTGAATCACGGACACAAACTCTTAGGAAAGACATAAGACTTAGTTCAAATGCAAAACTCTCAGGAAAGATGAAAACTGTAAATCTTCAACAGCCGAGAACCTTATAGAATAGCCAGTAACCTGAGCTATCCAGTCTACAACCCCAGGAGGGCTGGTGCAAAGGGCACAGGCTGAAGAGGCAGGGGTGGCTGGGGCTGTTGGTCTGGGAGCCAAGAGGCTCTCCCCTCCTCCACATTGGCCTGTTTCAAATGTAGCTGAGAGCTGGTCCTGCCGGACCACGGTGTGTGATTTAAAGGAAAAACGATCTATTTCCGTCCTGGGTGAGTGGCCAAGCCTTTTATTAGGGTGACGAGATCAGCCTAATAAAACTGCTTCCTTCTGTAAACGTCTGGTGTTGGGGAGATTTATGGAGTGTGCTGTAGGAGGGCCCATCGCGGGTGGGGCTCCTCTGCGGCTCCGTCCGTCACCGCTGGCATCAGCTTCCATGGTCTTCTTCCTTCCTCTACACCTTCCCCCAGGGCCCATGGGGTTATAGACTCCTAGAGGGATGGATGGATCCCTTCTGCAAGCTTTCTAGCAAATGCATGCAGCTTTATCTTGGTTTCTCAGCTTGACAGGGAGCTCACCACCTCAGCAGGCAGCCAGCACTAACAGAAGCCACTCCAGCTCTTAACGGTCTTTGCATTCATTTCAAAACACTACGGAGCCACTGGCTTACAAATCCATTCTAAAATTTGGCCAAGGATCCACAGCTGGTCTTCCTGATGGTAATTTCCAGATTATTCTCTTTCCCCTTTTTGCAAATCAAGACTGGAATTTCCTGGGGCTCCAGATCCCTGGGTTTTCCCAGCTCTGCCCTTTGGCCATCAGCCTGGGATGTAATGCCTGTGGCCTGAGGCGTTGGCTCTTCCAGGGGCCAAGGCATGTCTTGGGGGTCTCCTCTCCTAACCTGGGTTCTGGTCCCCCTGTCCTCTTGGTCCCCTCTTTCCCCTTCCTAACTGCAAGGCTGGTTTCCTCGCTAGGTAAGATGGCAGCAGACCAGGCGATCAGGCCTGGTCTTTCCTCTGCCACTTGGGAACATCCTGCGGGGTCCTTCCCGTGGGACTAGGGGTCTTTCCTTCTGACATCACTCAACGGGCCCAGGGCAGATGAAGGCTCTTCCAGCACACATGCAGGAAGCAGCTGTCGGAAGCTGTCTGTGGAGCATTTCCAGAGGAGACGGCGTCCAGGGGCTCACCCAGGAGATGGACTGACTCAGGCTCAAGATCCATTCTGGGCAAAGTTGAAAGGCCAGACCCTCCTGCCCTCAATCCCCAGAGAGGTCTTACAGACCTGGAGAGCTGCAGGGCTGCACGCCCAGGGACTCGAGATGGCTGTGGACAATTATGACGGTATCAGCAGCCTGGCACCAAAAAGCCTCTGTGCTCTAAAATAGCAACCCAGTGGCCTGTCACAGGGCCAGACAGCCCACCATCATTGCACCATTCCTTTGGATTTGGAAGGGTTTTATTAATTTAAAATTTGTTTAAAAGTATCAAAGAGTCTCAGATTTAAATATAATCACTGTCTCCTTCAAAGTCTTATCAGATAAAAACTTCCAGATGCTCGTCACTTGAAAACAAGACACAGGGTAACAGAAGAACTGGGGTCTGTATCTCCAGGATGGGGAGAGGCACCCTCGGTCTCTCGGATTAGGGGAGGAAGCTGCAGGGAGCAGCGTACGACCTTGACCTAAACAGCCAGCTGGGCTCTGAGCTGCTGGTCTCCCCCTGCAGCCGGGGAACCCATGGACCCTGCAGGGACTCATCTTATTTGACACACTCAGCTGCTGGGGCCATCACCAGGATTCAGCTAAACTTCCCCAAATCCCTGAAGCTTGTCTTAGCTGCCCTTCTCTTTAGGCTCCCCAATTCCTGAGGACACACAGATCACAGTATTAGAAAGCAGAAGACTGAACTTACAATTTAAATCTTTCTCCCTAACCAGACTGTGAGCAGCTGTCAGCTAAAATGTTTCCTTCATCTCTTTACACATCCCAAGTGCCCTGTACCGAGCTGGGCAGACAGGGAGATGCTGGAAAAATGACTGCGGAATGGATGACGGACACAAGAGACATCCTCTCCCCCTCACTGCCCCTGACATCAGGGCTGCCCTGCGTGTGCTCGGACTTCCCAGGTCCTGGGTGCACAACTCCCTCTCTGCTCCTGCTTGCTGTCCCCCATGGCTGCTGAAGTCCTCGTCCTCACGGGGCTGCCCAGGTGCACCTCCCCCAGCCCATGATCACCCGCTGCCTTGATTAGCATTAGATGGGCGCATGCGGTTCCCACTGAGCAGGGGTGGGGGGCAGTCTCCACAGGGGCTCCGTGGGTAGGGGCCTCCTGAAGCCGCACACCTGTACCAGGAGAAGCCTACAGCTTCTGTCATCTCCTCTCTAAGCTGAGGACTGCCGTTGGGCATCGCCTGCACGTTGACTCCTGTTTGGCAAGAATAATTTCCGCTTCCTTTTAATGCCTTAGTCGCATTTGACAAATGTTTGTATGATTTCATGAAATTGAATTTCCTGTTGCATTTTCTAATCAGCCCTGACCCAGAGTCAGGAGACAGGGACGAGTCCAGGGCTGGACGCCTGACCTGTGTGAAGGAAAGCTTTCGTCCCTCTTGGCACCTGGCCCCTTACCCTCAGGCTCGGAGCTCCTTGAGGGCAGGGCACTCACCTCTGCACCTCCTGGGACCCAGCACAGGGCTGAGCACAGAACAGGCACTGAAAAAACTTGCTGGTGTGACCACCTAAAACTGGACAACTCTTGTCACCAGCTGACTTTGCAAGGTTGTTTCTGAGCATGAACGAGGCACGGAAGTTTCCTGGAAGGACTGCACGTGCTCTGCACATCTCACAGGACTGCTCTCAACACAGTGCACTCGTATTTCTATCCCACTGTATCCAGGCGGTCCCGAAAGTCCAGATGCAGCTCAGGAAACGCTGAGCATGAGTCGCGTTCCCGCCCATCTGCTGCGGTGTGCTGTGCACGTGCCCCCCTCCCCTCCGATCAGGGATCTCTGACTCAGCCCCCCCTTAGATTCTGTCACCCTTACGGGGCAGCTGCTCGGTTTGGGGGGAGCGGCATGAGGCTAATATCTCACGTGCATCACTTCAGTGGGTCACTCAGACCTCCTGGGATGCAGTTTCTTTATCTGGGAACTGGAACAAGGGCTCCAACCCCATCACCTCAGAGGAGCTGGGAGAATCCTGTGGGATGACAAGCGTGATACACAAGTGCGCTGGACTGACGGGCCTTTTCTGGCAAATCAGGAGGATAAACCCACTTGCATGGGGATAGCCGGGCAGAGCGCACACACCCCTAGGGCACCCGTGTGTCCGGAGCCGGCCCGCGAGGCACGGCTGATACCGGCAGTGCAGGCCTTCCCCGCGAGGGGCTCCCAGGCAGGGACGCTCCCTTAGAGCTGATACCGTGTTCTCACAGGCGTGGACCCCTCTGCCTGTCCGGCAATCCTGCTGAGGCTTCGAGCCCCATCTTGAGACTCAGAACCGGGTGACGCGCGAAGGGCAAGTGAGGGCCTGAGGCTCCAGGCCTTCCACGTGGAGCCCGGACACCACGTGCTATCTGGGACACCACGTGTCTGCCCGGGACCTCTGCACGGGATGCCGCGTCTGCACATGGACCGCCCGCCAGATCACATGTGGCACATCTGCACACCCCCGAGCTGCACCCTGCACACGCAGGCCACCCGGGCAGGCACGAGCACGTGCAAGGGGTTTGGCCACATTGGCCTAGTTTTGCACAAGGCTCTGTGCACTGAATGGGGGGGTGACCGTCATATCAGCACCTTGCACGGGAGGACCTGAGACAGCTCATTGTAAGCTGAAGACCTTGACTTCCGTCTTCCGGCCACAGAAGATGAGAGGCAGAGACCCCAGGAAAGAGAGAAAGGGCGATGAGACAGCTCAGGAATGGTGGGCGACCACCTGGAGTTGGGGGCGTGTGGAGGGGCTCTAACGTGTGCTTACCTCCACCACGTGAGAGGAGAAGCCTGTCTGTGACATCTCCAGCCCGAAGGAGGTTTCGTTCTTGTTGGTGCCTGAAACAGACGGACAGAAAGACGTCAGCTCCGCACCTGATTTCTTAGCGCCAGACACGCCTGCAGCTCCATCCCCAGTGCCTGTGATCCAGAAGCGCCTTGAGGGAGGCGAGAGGGGCCCCGGGTCTGAGCCCAACTCGTCTGCCCCAGCTGCTGGCACCTTCAGGCGGCCGCCTGGCTTTATTATCAGCAGTCCACTCCCTGCTGAGAAAGGCTTGAGACAACTTGTATTACAGGGCAGCATGCTACAAGCCTGTCAAAACAGGAGAAAGACCCAGAAAAGTGCCCGGAAAGAAACAGTCCACGTTGTTGGCAAGAAATGGAATTTCCCACTTTGTTCGTTCCTACTATTCACCAGATTTGGTTCCAGATGCCTCTGGACAGTTCCCAAACATCGACTCCACCCTGCGGACGGAGCCGTGTCACACCACAGCTCTGCATGAGGGTTAGGGTTAGGGCTGGGGTTAGACGTGTGCGGAGGGCACCTCCCAACATAGGGCTCCCTGACGTGTCCCTGGAGCAATGTTCTTGCCAAGCGAGGCGGCCGCTTAGAGTACAAGTGTTTTGGGTGTTAAACTCCACCGAGAGTATCAGCACCAGGTTCCCCTTCCCCTCTTCTGCCACCGTTCACGAGGGCCGTCTTTCTCTCCTCCTGTGTCTGCAGCCCGTCACCCCTGGCGCAGAGGAGCCTGCTGGGCTCTGGGATGCTGCCCGTGCTCTCCTTGACCACCGCCCCACGTGGCGGAGCCCAGCACAGCAAGGCCCCTCTGCAGCAATACGTGGTGCAAACAAGACTCCTGCCAACCAAAGCTGGACTCAGAGTCGTAAGGAGAGAGACAACCTGAGGGAACCCTGCACAGAGTGCTTTCCGGAGCGGGAGCGGGAGGCCGTGGGGCTCTGGGAGCGAGCAGCTCCGGGGTGGGGGGTGGGGGGGTGGGCTCAGCGGCTTGGCTAGGGTTGCCAGATAAGACCCGGACGCCCTGTTAAACGTGAGTTTCAGACAAACAACAAGTGGGTTTTTAGGGCATGTCTGCCACAAATACTGTATCTTATATCTGCTAAATCTGGCAACCCTCGTTCAAACCCCAACTCCTTCCCAGGCTGCGGGAGGTCTGGCAAGTCACTTAACCCCTTCAAGCTGCCGTTTCCTCCACTGTCAACGATCCAGCTTCCCGGGCTGTTTGGAAAGAGCACAGCCTCACGTCCAGCCCAGGGACCACAAGTGCTGGTGCTGCTCACGAAGGGGGCGCTCCTGCCAAACCACCCTGCTCTACGGGGCTGGGCTTCACCTGCTGAGCCCAGGCACGTGGACCCCTCTCAGTCAGCCGCGCTCACCCTCCAAGCTGAAGATCCGGTCCCCCAGGGCATCAACGATGTCCTTCAGGGCCGCCTCGTCAGTGACGTTGAAGAAGTGCTTGTCATCCGGGTCACTGGCGATGTATTTGATCTCGTTGAGGAAAGCTTCTGGATTGATCCCCCTGCGGTTGTAGTAGCCCAGGACCTGCCAGGGAACAGGGGCGGGGCCACACACCAGGACATGGCATGGACCTCCCCACACACCCACGGCCCCAGACCCTGGCTGCAGGACAGGCCGGAGCCCCTGTTCTAAGGCAGGGCACGAAGTGTTGGGCGGCTTGCGGGTGTTTCCTGGTTTTCTGAGGCTTCAGCACCTCCTTGGCAATGGAGGGAAAAAACAGCACAAACCTGCAACTGTTGTGGACAGGAATGGACAGTGCAGAAGGAAGAGGATGCACAAGGGGAGGCCCCCTGGGCCTGGATGGCTAGTTCACTGCCCAGTAAACGCCTGCCCGGAGTCCCCAGCGGGGTGACAGCCAAGCTTCCAGAAGGTGGGCTGGGGCAGGACGGGACTCACGGCCACGGCGTATCTGGTCACGTTGTCCCTCTCGCTCTGCTGGATCACCTTCTCCAGGTCCGGGCTGTCGTGGGACTCCCCGTCTGTGATGACAATCATCACCTTCTTGGCCCCTTTCCTGCCGCCCTTCTGGAAAGCCTCCGAGCTGGAACCCAGATGCAGGGGAAGGTCACAAAGGGGAGGTGAGAGTGGGGCAGCCTGGCTGAGCCCTGGGCAACCCAGGAGATGCTGGACCTCAAACCAAAGCAGAAGCTGGATCCAGACCCTGAGGCCACTCGTTCGCCCGCTGCTCAGATGGGTCTTAAATCAGCTTGTCTTTAAAAAGCAACTTGCAAAAGCCCCTCTGGGCTCTTGACCGCACTGTTTTGTGCAAGCAGAGGGGATGGATTGGGCCTGGGAGGGGGGTTCAGGGTCAGGTGGAGACCCTTAGAGGCCTTAATTTCATGGTTCAGAAAGCCAGCTGCACATTAGAATCACCTGGGGAGTTAAAAAAAAATGAGGTCCAGAGGTCCAGGCCCCGTTGGACTTACGAAATCAGAATCTCCGGCGTGTGGCCTGGAAACCAGCATTTCCCAAACGTTCTCACTAGCCTCAGAACCGAGATCCACTTGCCTCAGTACTGCAGAGGTGCTGGGCCAGAGCGATTCAGCACCCAGACAACTGACCCCGGGGTGTGCACGCCGAAACTCGACAAGGCTCTGATTTTCCCCCCGAGAACAGCTCTGATCCTATTTTGGGAACTATTAAATATCAAACTCTGTGACAAATATTCCTCTGTCTCGCTTTTTATCGTTTTCAGTGCCCGGAGCAGATGCATGGCCTGCCTGTTGGGCAGTCCAGCCAGGGGAGAGACTCTTGTAGCTGGCAACCCATCTACGAAGCAGGAACGCCTGGCTCCTGAACCATCACCAGCTCTGGGTGCCTGTGTGGCCAACTCTCCTTAGAAGGACAGTGGTGTGGTCTAGCCAAGAGTCTGGCCCAGCAGGTAGAATTTTCCAATAAAGACTTGAAAATACATGTTACCCTTAGACTCTGCAGTGATTCCTCCTGGGTCTGACCCACAGATTTAAGCGCTGCGATGCCAGGTGAAATCTCATCTCCAGGCCCCAGGCTTTGGTTACCTGAGGTACCTTTTGTTACACAGCAAGCTGATGAGCTGACGTGTGTGACTTAGATGTGGAGGAATTCACAGAACTTGGAATAAGTTAGTTCAGAGCATCTTCAAGCTACCAGTGAAGAGAAACAGACCATTTGCTATTCGTTCTCTTAGCAGTTTTATGATATTCTTGATAGGCTGGCTTAAGAAACGCTCTAATTTTAGTCTGAGGTATGAACGGAAGCAGGGCAGAGGCACATGTGAGAATATTTTGGGCTGAAGCCCGACCCAGGGGAGGGGGCACCGCTAGTCCCTTAAAGGAGAATCTTGGCGCTCACATGACCTCACTGGAGGGTCAGGTCCAGGAGCAAAACTCCATGAGAACAAAATACGGCAGGGGAAAATAGGATTTATTACACATGGAGCCAAAGGACATTTCAGCATCATATTTCCATACAGTGGAATAGCGTGCATGTCTGTGTGGATCTGTAACAGTGCAGATACGGGCATGAGTCATCAGATTTTAAACTGTGAATTTGCATTGTGTAAAAGACTTAGATTTGTTGCCTTGTAAATCAGACTATAAATTACTGGAGAGCAGTGTGAGCTTTATACTCACAACAGGTTTCATGAACTGGGAAGCCAGTGTGACCCCGTGGAAAAAGCAGGTCACTTCACGTCTCCTTCTGCTCTAAACCTGCCCTGGGTCCCAGTTCTCCCAGGCCCCCTGACCTGGCCCATTATCCCTCTGAACCCCTCCTCCTGCTGGACTCTCCATTGATCCTGGGACCACCAGGCACGCTCCTGTCTCAGGGCCTTTGTCTGAGCTGCCCCCTCTCCTGGAACCTTCCAGCCAGACACCTGCCTGGCCAACTTTCTCACCTCCTTCGAGTCTCCACTCAAACGTCATCCCCTGGTGAAGCCTCCCCCGACGACGCTGTTAGTGCCGACTAAACGTCTGTCCTCTCCAACCTGCCTGGCTGCCTTTGCCAGGCTCCAGCCCCCCGCCCCGCAGAGGCTTTGTCTCCCTCCAGTGTACCGTACTATTTCTTTCTTTCTTTTTTTGCTTTATCGTCTGCCTCTGTCTCACCCTCTAGAATGTCAGCTTCACGAGGGCTGGACATTTATCTGTTTTGTTTACTGATCTACACCCAGTGCCGAAAACAGTGTGAGGCACGTAGTGCGCGCTCAGTAAAAGTGCGGCGTGAACGAGGTGAAGTCACAGCGCTGTCCCCTTCCCTTCCCCCAAAGTCCGCCAAGTCCTCCTTCACCTGCACACCTGATGGCAAGTCCTCGTCCTCAGGCCTTCAGCGCCCACTCGTGGTTGCTTCAGCCACAACACGTCGCTCGCAGTCTGGCTCCCCCAGGTGCGGGTTCACTTCCCCCACCACGAACCTCACACCATGCTCAGAGCAGGGCTCTGAGCACAAATGCTCCTTGACTCTCCATCTCCTCTGCCCTTATCAGGGCAGAACGTCTTCTGTGGAATGTCTTCTTGCCACCTCTCCCTGCTGAAATCCTGGGGTCTTCCTAGGACAAGTCAAATGCCCCATCTTGGCAGCCCTCCCACTCTCGGCCATCCTTATAACCCCTCAGATCCATGGCCTGGACCTTTGTAGTCTGGTAGGTGCACGGGCAAAAGGCACTATGAACAGCTGAGTGAGGAGAGAAAACCTTTCACCTTAAAAGGCACTGGCTGTAATTTGGGACCCACACTTGGCAGGCAGGGAAGCTCAGATTTCAGAGCTGACCTGAGGTGCAGATTGTAAGCCGTAGCAGTGCTCACAAGACACGATGGTTCAAACTCCTGTATGGGTCACACAGTCACCACTGACCCGGGGGAGATGGGCTGGAAATGAGCCGGAAACAGAGGGCTCCCTCTGTGCGGGTCAGTGCACGGGGCCTCCCTCTGTTCCGCCAGTCACCTCACAAGGGCCTGCTCGGGGTCTCAGGGGCCAACACCCATGTTGACAAAACAGCAAAAAGGTCTACCTTTGTGAGCATAAGAGCCATCCTTACACGGAGGGAAGCTCATTTAGGAAAAAAGCTCGAGCAAGTTTTATCAGTGAACAGAAATATGCTGGTGGAGCAGTAACTTAACCATACAGGTTGTGTGGATGAGAAAGACTTTCTCTCTTCACCGCATGAAGTCATGTTACTACTAAATAGTTCTCACATTGTGGAATTCTGTTAAACACGCTCACTGACCCTGTGTGAGGTGGGTTTACAACCATATTATAAAGTGATGGGACTGTGGTCTCGGGGAACATTTGTGCGGTCTCACGAACATGCGCAGAGCACCTATTCATGGGTGCAAATTTTATACGTTCAAAATCTAAACGCCGTGGACATAGTCATCTTAGGAGTTAGGCCACAGCTGGCGAGATCTTGGGGAACTGATTGTAAGATCACTTCCTGAATCTGGGGGGGGGGGAAGCACAGCGTTCTGAGCAGCAGCAGCATCCTGGGGATAAGCAGGTAGAGGCCTCCGTGGCTGCTGAGACAGCGTCCCTCATCCCAGTGAGTCCTGGTGTGATGTTTAAGGAACCGGCCTCATTGCTCTATAATCTCAGATGCTAGATTCAACCATGCTTTTCACAAAAGTTCCAGCGATGACAAGCTCCCCCTGGCAGATTCTGCCCTCAGAGAACTCACACACTTTTTATCAGGTCTCTGTGGCAGCACACACTTCCCAAAGTTGGCTGCAAAAATACCCCTGATCCCCCAAATGCTCTCCTGCAATCTGACCGTGCCACCCCTCCATCAGGGGAGGGGATCAAGTTCTCTTCCCCTTGAACCTGGGCTGACCTTAGCAACTCACTCAATCAACAGACTGTGTGGAAGTTACATCCTGGGACTCCTGCACGGAGCATGGGTCTGCTGGGAAACTCACTCTGGGGGTGTTTCCTCTCAAAGCCCGGGTGCCACACAGGGAGAAAGCCACGCCACCTGGCCACGCATGGGTGCTCAGATCCCCAGCCTCAGCTGAGCTTCCAGCTAGCTGCCAGCACCCCCCACCAGCCACGGGCTGTGCTGTTTAGATGTCCAGCCCAGTCCAACCTACAGATGACAACAGCCCCAGCTGATACCGAACGTCAGCCTCATGAGAGAACCCAAGGGAGAACTGATCAGCTGAGCCCAGCGAAAGCCCAGAACTTTGAGGGATTAATAAGTTACTGTCTCTCAAGATGCTACATTTTGTGCAGATTCGTTACACAGCAATAGATAACTTAGAACAGTATCTGAGATTTAGAAAAATTATTATTTTTTTACCGAGCAAATTCAATGCCAAACGCTGTGCGGGTCTCTGTTCCTCCTCTCTGCTCAATGTGGCTGGCAGCTTCCACCACATCCTTTACGGACCTGTAGTCGTTGAGGTGAAATTCATGTACCACGTCTTCTCCGTACTGAACAACTCCAACCTGCAAGTTAGAGGGGAGGGCAGAGGGACATCGTGACGCCTGAAAGCTGGCCCTTCGGTGGTGAGGCTCCCCAGAGTCATCTCTCTGTCTGTGACTGTTCAGGAGAGAGGAGTGCTGGGGACCGTCCCAAGGGAGAGGAACTAAGCAGAAGGGAAGCAGGCTCTGCAAAGCTCTGAGAATGAACGGAAGACGTCATGAGACAAGTGGAAGGTGTACATCGAGAGAGGAGACCGTGATGCAAAGAAAGGCCCAGCAGATTAAGTTTCTCACTTAAAAAGACAAAAGCTGAGCACGGAGTTGAAGCCTGCAGTCTCGGGAGCAGCACCGGTGGAGGGCCACCGCACTGTTCACCATACGCTGGAACTAAGGTTCCGTCCAATTTGGAGAAGAGGCTCTTTTATCCCCAAGTAGATAAACCACCAACAATATCAACAGCCTGAAAACTAAACAGAAAACCTGGAAGACCTGGAGCGGGACTAGAATGACAAACTGTCACGGCTGGGTGGGCCCACAGAGTTTGTTCTGCACAAGCGCGTTTCCACGGCTGGGCCTCCACCCTCCCCGCCAGGTGATCTCTCGGGGGGTCTCATTACTCCAGGAGAAAGTCCCCTCCCTTTCTAACAGCTCTAACTGTTACGAAGTGACTTCTTAGGTTGACTTGAACTCCACCACTCTGTCACTTCCATTCTTGGGTCCTTGGTGGGCCTGCCGAGACAACACAGGACAAATCTATCCCCTCATTAGCTCGGCAGCGTTTCAGGACACGCCGGCAGCACTGACCTCCCTGTCTCTTCCCTGAGATCAACGTGTCTGATGCTCCCCGTGCCTCCCCCAGCAGGGTTCCAGTGCCTACTCAGCCTTTCCTGCCTTGCTCCTCACTCTCTGGCTGATCCAAGTTTTTGTTACTAGGTGGTGTCTGTCCCAGAAGACGGTGTTTGCCCACGCAGGAGGCCTCCCCCATGCTGTCCCTTGATGTGCCCAGCAGAGATGTGTGTCCTGGGCTGCAGGACCCTCCTGCTGGCCCTGTCACCTACACCTCTCTGGTGCCTGCAAAGATGCTCCCCCAAACCCCCAGGCGGCATCTGCCATGGGCTTGAGGGGCCCTGTTCGGAGGAGGAAACCATCCCAGCCGTGCTCACCTGGATCTGCCCAGGGCCGATGTAAAACTTCTTCAGGATGTTGATGAGGAAGTGCTGGACCTCCACCCAGGGGTAGATGCTGTTGGAGCCGTCCAGGACGATGATGATGTCCATGTAGGTCTGGCACCCTGGGAAGCAGGCACATGGTCATAGCCACCCGAGGAGCCAGCATCTGCAAGTCTCTGATTCTCTGGATGACTGTCCAAGGAAGCACGGATGGGGAGCTGTCCTCGGGCTAAACGTTTATTTGGGCAACATGAATAAGGAGCCCAGGAACTCCTGGCTGTGTTCCCCAGCTCTGCGCTGGCTGTCTGAGCAGAGTGTAGATTAAGCCCGACTGCCCCTGCTCCCCATCTGGAGCCGACCACGGTCAGCTGGTCCCTGTTTGGGATGCAGCCAACACTGCCCAAATCAGTACCTCGCTATTGTCTACTTTACTGCAGTGGGCAGGCTGGCAAGGTACCATGTTCAACCAGACTGAACGGGTTTCAGTTCTTAGGAGGGAGGCACGGTAGAATGGTCAGGGATGTGGAATCAGGCATCAGACTGTTGACTCCTGGCTTTGACCTTGGGCAAGTTACTTAACACCTTGGCACCAGTTTTCTCTTCTGTAAAACAGGCGAAGTGATCGTGGGGGGTCGCCACGAGAAATCAGCGCAACGGTGCTTCCAGGTCTGAGCACAAGCAGGTGCTCGAGACTCTAGCTGGTCCTCTTTCTGTTTTTTTTTTTTAAACAAACCACTTTGTTAATGTGGCAATGACACCATCAGGTCAAACTCTTGTGCTCCAAGCCTGAAAGTTTTTCTGCATTCTTGTAATATTAATATCAAATTAAAACAATAATAGAAACCAACAAAGAAAATGAATCCAACATTGGCACCATAGCAAAAGTAGAAAACTTCTTTTAACATCTAAGTAGTTTACTTCTGTTTGTGAAACAGCTGGGGTTACTTTGAAATAAGATGTGATACAATACAGATGTGATATATACTATACGGTATCGCACTGAAATCTCGGGCATCTGCTTATTTCTGCTGGAGAGTTTTCACAACGGATTTCAATCTACTTCACAGCAGAGCAGTGGGGGCCTTTGTGAGTTAAGCATTCCGGTCACTCCTGAAGTAACCACATCATGAGGGTGTAGCATGCTGACATCAGAGCTCCCAGGAGAGGACGGTGGTGGCTCAGAGCCCGGGCGCCCATTGCAGTCCTGCGTCTGACAGAGCATTTTACAAGCGTTTGGGTGACTGAGATGCTGAGTGTCTCAGAGGAGGTCCCACTTTAGGAGAGGCTGTGTGGGTACTCGGGTCTCTTCCGCCTGCTGTGTACAGCACGTGATCGCCCTACACCTCCCGCCTCACGGCAGGCACCTGGTAGCTTTGTCCTTCTCCTGTGTCCTTCAGCCCAACACCTGTGTCCTGAGCTCCCGCCACGTGCTGCAGTGCTGCGTGGTGCCGCCGGCCACATGGAGATAAGATGAAACTCCTTGTTTAGGAGGGGTTTCCAATCTAGTGGCAGGGACCAGGTTTCTTTGATTTTAAAGCCAGTTTTATTATTAGAATGAATTTATTATTACTCATTTCTTTCTTACAATTTCAAATTTTTCTTTCTAAGACACCTTGGGGAGAACCTGGTCTGTGGCTCCTAAACATAGTTGAACACGCCTTTGAAACACACACCCTGGGGCTTATCCCGGACCTGCTGAATTAGAACCTCCATGGTGGTGGCAGGGGTTGTGGGGGCTGCTCTGGGATCTGGACCTGCGGAGCTCCTGGGGCACTGCTGCTGGTCAGCCTGTGAGGAAGCCTCCACACAGGAGGTTCTGGGAGGCTGAGATGGTCACACCTTGGCCTGGAGGAGAGAGCAGCCCTAGGGAGTGAGCTCCTGGCCACGGGCCTCCTCCCCAGCCCCAGGCATCTTGTGAGAATAGAACTGAGGCCTCCTCGGCGCCCAGAGGAGCCCCGTCCAGCCCCTGCTGCACTGATGCTGCCTCCTCCCTCCCAGCACCCGCCCCATCTCTGACGGCCCTGTTGTTTGGAGGGGGGCTGCCTCTAGCTAGAGGTGCTAATCCCCTCACCCTCAGTAAAGCGGGCAGTAGCTGCTTGATGATGGCGTTTAGCCCAGAGGAAACAGGGAGGCTCGGAGCCAGGCAGTCTGCGCTCGTGGGAGGCAAGGTCTGAGCATTACTTCCCGGATCCTCCTGGCAGGTGGGGAGTGAGTGGGAGGTTTTGCGTTCCATGAGGCTCTGGGAAGGCTAGGCAGAGCTTCCTCATGTCCAGGAACACCAATTAGATGGGAACATTACCAGGGATAGGTCTATTCTCCTGGGCCCTCCACCTACAGAGCAACCACACTGCATAGTATCAGAGGGCACCGTTCACACTGTAGTCTAAGTGAATGATGTCCCCAGAATCGTGCAGTGCGCAGCATGCCTACTGTACACGGCGGCCCAGCAACCTCTCACTCACTCAGGTGGGTTTTCAGTGAGCCCCTCTGGCTGCCAGGATGGTCTTCATAACCTTAGTTCATTTGCCCGGACCCTCACTCTGTGGGGGAGGGTGGGCCAGGATCAGGACCCCACAGGGCGCGGTCAGAGTCCAAGTGCTGCTCTGTCGCCGCAGGGTAGTGGTGATCAGAGCCCAGAGCCTCCCATGAGGCTTGAGCTCTTTTTGTAAAATAACCTAAACCTGTTATTTCCATGCTGTCTAATAAATCAGAGATTCAGAACCCCCCCCCCCCCAAAAGATGCAGCCTGAGCCTGCAGATTTGTAGCCACTTACTTTGGAGAGCTGGGGCCACAGTCTTGGAGAACCTGAAGTTGGAGTTGACTCGTGAACACATCCCTGTGGTGTAGTAGGAACTCCCACACTCGTGAGACCAGAGCGGGCTGCAGGCCTGTGAAGCACAGCACAGACCCCGGTCAGTGAGGGGCCCCAGAGACGGTCCAGGCGCAACAGCCTTTGGCCCAGCCCCAACCTGCACAACCCAGGACAGAATCCTCCGTCTGCGTGCCGGTGGCCCTAGGATCTAGCGGGCCTTCTCTGAGTCTAGCTGAACTCTCTCCTGCTGTAGTGTGCAGCAGTTCCCTTGGTTTCAGGGGAAATGGAGAAAAACTAACCTTCGAGTCCTCCTCTGTGGTATTTTCAAGGGTCCCCTTCTCCACCCCCTCATCAGGGTTGTGGCTCTCCTTCATCCTGCCAGCACCCCCACCTCAGGGTCCAGGGAAGCCTTTCATCCACGGGACTGGACCCTTCAAGGGTCTTTCTGAAGAGGTCACCTGAAGGTCACTACTGGGCAAACGTCCAGGACTGGGTCTGACTAACATGTCCATGACTCTTACTAAGGAAAGAAAAAAGAATGTCTCTGGTATTTCTCTGAATTTGTGACCAAAAACATTGATGTCAGCCCCTTCTAAAGGCTGAGCGATGAGTCCCTCTCAGTCAGGGTCATAAAAAAGAAGCCCAGCGTCAACCCTCCAGGGTTGTCCTGCTGCCGGGAAGTCCAGGACTGCATTTTGGGCTGTGATTTCCTTCGGTTTGGAGGGAATAATTATTTCACTTTCTTTCTTTTTTTTTTTTCAAATTAGCTTTCTTTTTAAATTCAGATTTTAAAGGTTTTGTTATCTGTGTCCTTTGTTGAAGCTTCTGAAAATTATTTTTGGAAGTGGGGGAGAATGAATAATGGGTGAGTAGATGACGGATGGTGGCTGGAGGGATAGAAGGAAGATGGAGGGATGGATGATGGACAGATGGATAAACTATAGGTGGATGGCTGGCTGGATGGATGGAAGGGTGGATGGTGAATGATGGATGGATGGTGGATGATGGATGGATGGATGATGGATGGATGGATGGATGGATGGAAGGGTGGATGGATGGTGCATGATGGATGGATGGGTGAATGGAAGGATGGGTAGGTGCATGGACAGATGATTATGGATGTAGGAAGGTATGGATGGAAGGGTGGATGGGTGGTGAATGATGGATGGATGGAAGGGTGGATGGGTGGTGAATGATGGATGGATGGGGAGGTGGGTTGGTCTGATACACAGACAGATGTGTGGATCAATGAATGGATGGATGGATGGATGAATGAATAGAGGGAAAGACATTTGGTTGGGGGATGTGCTAATGAGTGAATGGATGAGTGAATGAATTAATAAAACTTCTATTCATAAACTAAGGTCTTAAACTACCCAGAGAGGCCCCAGGGATGGTATCACACCATCCCTCTTGAACGGTCACTCCACCTTGTGAAGTAGGTGAAATCAAGTTAGTAGGAATGTGACAAGGAGCCTCGGGAGAAAAAGGGAGTCAGAGCAAAGCCCCTGACAAGCACGGGTGGACAGGGCCAGGGGCCCTGTTGCCCTTGGTTGGGGAAGATGAGGGCTGTGGTCTGGCCACGCATCAAGGTCCCGCAGGACACTCCCTGGCCGAGCCACTGTGCTCTCCTGGGGTCTCCGAGCACCCAGTCCTCTCACTGCTCTGGTGTCTGTGCTCACACCCCACACGGCTCATCTGTCAACACAGATGGACTGATGGACAAGAACAGAGAGTGACACGAGCCCTCCCATCTTAAAATGAGTTATGCACCTTATTGGGCTCTCTGGGGTCATTTTCCCTCTGAAAGCTTCCCGGCAGCTGTTTCTAGGAGCTGTCAGGCCCAGCCTCACCCACATCTGTGGTGGTTTACGCAGACCTGGTGGCGAGGAGCAGGCAGCACCAGTGCATCACGCCACCTGCACTCGCCCGCTGTGTGCGAAGCCTGGACACGCTCACCTGGGTGGGCGCAGAGGCCTCCCAGCACAGCCACCGGGGCCCCTCTGACCCAGCATCACATGTCGTCTCTCCCCCACCCAGAACAGTAGCTCCAGGAGGGCAGGAGCTCTGCCGACTGCTGAGTCCCCAGCACCTGGCATCAGGCTTAGGGTGTTGCAGGTGCTCAAAAAATAGTTTAAATTAATGAATGCCTCTACCTCCTCAGCCCAAATACCCTCCTCTTTCTTCCTTGCTGAGACCAGTCTCTTCTTTAAAAACAAGACGGAAACCTCCTCTGGGAAGCCTTCCCATCTGACCCTGTGCGGCCCAGGTGGCCCATCGCTCGGACCCTCCCCTTGGTTGCAGCAAACCTGTGCTCACTCGTGTGTGGCTCCCCACAAAGTCTTCTCAGAGTGTGTGATGTGTCCTGTTTCCTGGATCAAAGCTGGAGCAGGGGTCTGGCCTCTGCATTGGAAGTCTGACTCCCCAAAGGAAGGGACAGGCCTTCCCGCCCCCGCCCCCTTGGACTGCTGAATGTCTGTATTTATTCCTGTTCCTTTTCAGGTTGTCTGCGCGTGCGGACAGGCAGCCTGGTGGGCAGACTCACTCAGCCATCCAATGCCCCTCGCAGCCCCAAGCAGAGGGCCCGTGGGCAGGAAGGGCTTGGAGAGAGGGTGGGTGGCTCTTACCAGGAAGCTGTTGTCCTTGGGGTTGGTGGCCAGGCTCAGGCCGAGACGCATGTTGTCCTTCCTCTCGGACACGTTGGACAGGGTGACCCTTCCTGGGGTAGGAGGGAGAAGCTCAGCCTGCAGCCCCTTCCTGCCCGCCCTCTGCCCATAGTCTGCCGCTGCTCCTGGCACCAGGCAGAGTCCTCCCTGACTCTCCTGGCCTCTCTGGATGCTTCACTTGTCTGCATGTCAGTGCAGCCCTTCACGGTTTCCTAAGGCCTTGCCCAGACGTGGTCTAATGACTTCCTCTCAACTCCCTCGGAGATGAGGAATGAGAGTCTCAGAAAGGCCAAGCAAGCTGCCCAAAGTCACACAGCAAGCACACGGAAGAGCCTTCCGTCTCCTAGTCCAGACCTTTCCCACCACCAGCCCTTCCTCTGTGCCCCACCCCACACACCCAGGGCCCCCCCGGTGAGGGTGGCTTCTCCATGCAGTGTCTCCTCTGCACTCTTCTTCAAGGCAACCTGCCACTGAAACTTACCAGTCCCCCGCCCGACTCTCAGGGCCTGGTTCTCTGCTCACCTGATAAACTGACATATGCTGACAACTTCACAAGAGCCTTCCAGAGCACAGGGTCTCGCCCAGGAACATCACCAACATTATCAGCCAACTGGGCGGAGGAGGAGGGTCACGGCGGGTTAGAATAATTAACAGGTGTATCAGGGAAGCTTTTACTGGATCATCCCATCAGGTCACTGAGGGGAGGGAGGGAGCTTGAATTCCCCAGGCGCGCGCTCGTGTGTGTGTGCGTGTGTGCGTGTGTGCGTGCGTGCGTGCGTGCGTGCGTGCGTGCGTGTGTGTGTGTGCGTGTGTGTGTGTAGAACTGGCCTGCCCTCAGGGGCCCCAGGCCGGCAGGGTGTGGGGCCTGGGCTGGACAGAGGCCAGAGCATGAGACGCCTGGCCGTGCTGTGGGCTGGGGCAGGGGCAACTGTGTCTGCTGTTTCATTTCTTCCCTCTGGTTTCCTTCAGTTCGTACTAAGGCTCCTTTTGAAATCCAGCCCCCTTGGGCCTGGGATTGCTTTCCATCTTGTCTGTCCAAGCAAACCGGAGAGAAAGCAACAGGAGTCACCCGGGGCTCTTCTGGTGTCTCATTCCCAGAGTGCCACCCACACGTGCCCTCCCAAGAGGCCCAGGAGTCACCATGTCCATCGTACAGACAAGAAAGCCAAGGTGCACAGAGGGTTAGTGCCTTCCATGAGGTCAGTCACTGGTAAACGATAATGCGGGGTCTTGAACCCAGGAATGTCCAATGTTACATCCGAGGTTTCCCGCCCGGCGGCAGGGCCATGCTGGCGTGGGATGGAGTGAGACACCTGGAGAGGAGGCTCCGAGCCCCAGCCGGGCAACGTCCTCCCTCCGCAGCTTGGAGAGTTCTGCCCTTCGTTTATTTAAGGGGTGGGTCCCTCGCCTCACCCTGCCCCCTCTGTTTATCTCTTGTCCCAGTGACTGAAGTCCTTAGTGAGACTGGCAGCCCGACGGTTGGTGGGGAAGACCCTTGTGCTGGAGGAAGAAAGACTCAGGCTCAAGTCCTGCTCCTGCTGTTCATGGATCTGGGGCAGTGACTAACCTCCCCTCTGTGACCAGGACAGACCGACACCTTTCTTGGGGCACAAGCCCCCCCTCACTTAGGATCTGCCTTCCAGAATCACATCCCCTCCCCCAAGCCCCAACCCCTCATTAAAACCCTAACTCCATCCAGCTGTTGGGAAGAAAGCATCTGAGGTGGACTCTTCAACACTGAGGTGTGAATGGCTGACACCCACTTCCCTGGAGAGGGAGGAAAGAGTGCTCCTGGCTCGGTGGGAGAGGCCACAGGAAAACTCGGGGCTTGGGTTTCCCTCCCGTGCATCCCCACTGTGGGGCTGAACCTCCGTGGAGGGAAAGGAACCCTTGTCAGACGAGGAGCCTCCTGACCAGCACTTCTCCTCGGCCCCCGCTCACTCTGCTGCCCACTCGCCTCCCGGCTGAAGCCCCAGTTCAGGAAAGTTTTCAGGCTCTGACGGCTTCATGTCTCTCACTGAAAGCAGGAGCTTCCCCTTCTTCAGAGGGAAAGCGGGTCCACATTGGAAACCGGAGTGACAAAGGAAACTCAATGACGGGTTCGTGGGTCTGTGTCCCCACTGGGACAGGAGCTTTTCTCGGTGGCCCAGTCCCCAAGCCCAGTGTGGATGCCTCCCACCACCATCCTCTCTCCCTCTGCCCCGGCCACACAGCTCTTCCCAACCTCAGGACCTTTGCACTTGCTTCTCTTCTGCCTGAAATACTCTGGTCCCACCCGACTCCGTCTCACCATCAAATCTTTGCTCAAAAGTTACCTGCTCAGGTGTCAGGCTTCCCTGACCACTGTGCTAAGGTAGAACCCTCTCCCTCCCTCCTCCCCACCAGCCTCTCTCATCACAGCACCTGGTTTATCACACAGCATCTATGCCCACCTGAGATGATCCTGCCTTCCAGTGTGTCTACTCACTGACTGTGCCCTCCCAGCAGGGCCCTTGGCTCCTTGTTCCCTGCTGTATCTCCAGGTGCTAGCATTGTGCTTGGCACGTACCAGGTGCCCAATAAAGGCTAGGGGACCTATCAGACCTGGAATGGATCCTGGGGTCACACAGGAGTGAACGGAGGCTCCTAGAGAGAATGTGGGCTTCTCCTGGACACCCAGCGAGGGAATTGCGCAGGTGGAAGGAGCATCCAGCTTGGCCTGCTTGGGGGACTGCTCTCAGGGTGGTGATGACCGGGACCCACGAGGCCCCAGACGGACTCCTGCCCTCCCTAGACCGGTTTCTCACTGAAGTCTGGGCCCGGCTGTGCTGGGGTTTGAGCCTCCTTCCAGCGGCGCCGACACCGGTGTACCGGCGGGGCCTCCAGCACTAAGCGCTCGGACAGCGGGCTGCCTGGGGATCCGGGTTCTCGGGTTTTCTCTTTGATGTGGCCTTTCCATGCAGCTGCTTGTCTCTTGAAGCTCTGCCGTGTCTCCCCACCAGGCTGCTCCCCTGTCGGCCTCCCCGGGGAGCCCCACCGCACTGCTCTAGGACAGAGGCTCCCCTCCTAGAAGAGGGCGAGACTGAGGGTCCTGCCCTGGGGAAGACCCATCCTCTAGGGCAAAGCCTGGAATCGCGGCTTCTCAGCCCAAATGGGACTTCTGCTCCCTTTTGACAATAAGGCGATGGCTTGGCCACTGTCTGACCTTTAGGACAAAGCAGCAGCGCTTTAGAGGAGCATGTGTGCCTGCGTGGACGCGGGCTGGGTGCACACACACGTGCAGGTGCACCGAGACTTACAAGGGCTTGCTCACAGCCTCTCCCCGGTGCCCCAAAAGCTCCCGGTGAGGAAAGAGCTGTCATGTCGGAAAGGCAGGGCCGCAGGGCGGCTAAAGGGTGGCTATGGCCTGCCTGGGTGGGGGTCCCGGTCTTGCTGCTCATTAGCTGGGTGACCCAAGCAGGTCCCCTCACCGCCACAGGAGGTCATTCACGATTAAATCTCATGTTGTTGTGGGGATGAAATGAGTCAAAATATCTAAACGTGCCTAAACCAGGGCCTGGCGCGTGGTAAAACTATGTAAGAATGTTGGCCATTGTTATTATCTCCAAGTCAGAAGGAAAGATAGGAAATGTTCCTGCTCTACTCTGTTGAGGGGCCATGGATGAGTCAGAAAGAGCGACAGCCTGGCACAGTGGAGACCTGGGCATGAATCCTGGCTGGCCCCTGACAAGCTGTGTGACTGTGGCAGAGCTGCTGCCTCTCTCTGGCCTCAGAGTGCTCATTTGTAAAATGGGGAGCAGCTGGGTCCCCTCACAGGGCAGCCAGGAGGAGCTGGTGTGACGGCAGGCATGGATCAGAGATGCCCTGCCCCGGATGGTGGCGCCTCTAGGGGAGGGGCCAGCAGCCCAAGTTACCCAGGTTGAGCTTGGTGCAGTTCCCTTGGGTCGCCGGACACTTGTACACGTCTCCCGTCTTCTGGTGGCCACTGGTTTCCAACGGAGCCCCGACGACCAACCTGGGAAGGAAAAGGAGACGAGGGAAGATGCTGGGGGAGGTCCCCCTTCCTGGCAAGGACGGAGCCTGGAGGGCAGTGTTGAGGCGAGGACGTGGTGGGGAGGGCAGGAGGGAGCCCTGGAGGGGGCAGCCCGTGCAGACGCCCAGGCTCTGACCTTCGTCTCCCTGGAAGCGGGGTGCTGTGGCCTATGCAGGCCCTTGGCGGGCTCTGGAGACACAGGGATGAAGACCACACAGCCTGGCAACTGAGGGGCGGAGGCCGTCCCTGCGAGAAGAGGGCAGGCGGACATCATGGAGGAGATGTGCTTGACCTGGGTCTCAGTGGGTGGGCGTGAATTTGGGACGGTGACAGTGGTCATTAAGGCGGAGGAACGGTGATTTTGAGTCTTGGCCGTCTGTCGCTACCATGCTGGGTGGGAGGGCCCATTCCTCGCCTTGTAAGAATCTTCCAGCTGGTGACCCGGGGCTGGGGCACGTTCACCGTGCTCATGGCTGTCCCTGAGCCACCACGTCTTTCCTCAGGGCGGGCGAGGCGGCCAGCTGGGCTGAAGAGTGGCCGGGGCAGCCACCCAGCTGGGTCCCCTCACAGGGGAGCCTATGCCTTTGTGATCTTATTCAGATAAAGGGTTTTTGCAGTTGTATTTAAGGCTCTCAAGATGAGGTCATCCTGGATCATCCAGGTGGGTCCTAAATTCAACACCATGTCCTTACAGGAGACACCCAGAGAGAAGAGAAGGCCATGTGAAGACGGGGACAGAGCTAGGAGTGAAGCTGCCGCGAGGCAGAGAATGCCTGGGGCCGCAGGAAGCCGGAAGAGGCATGGAAGATCTCCCCCAGAGCCTTTAGAGGGAGCACAGCCCTGCCGACACGTTGGCTTAGGACGTCTGACTTCCAGAAGTGTAAGAGAATAAACTTCTGTCTTTGTATAAGCCGTCCACTTTGTGCTGACTTGTTACGTACCCACTGGAAATTAATGCACTCTGCTTACATGCACACGTATTTCTGGAGAATGAGTGGCCACTGCTTCCGGACTTGGCCAAGCCCGGCACTGCCACTTCCCTCAAGGCCAGGAAGAACCCCCCTGCAGCCTGCACAGCCCCCGGGCTCCTTCCCTGAGTGCCCCAAAGCCCTCTCTATGCCTCATCCCTGGCGAAGCCAAACCCTGAAGGCAGGTGCTGTCTCCTGTCAGTGCCTGCCCCACTCCGTCGGTGTCACCCACTCGGGTGGATCTGGAAACTTCTAGGCCTTGGGTGCCAGTCCTGCTCTCTGCCACCAACCGCCTGCTCAGGCCTGGGCTCTAACAGTGACTCAGGAACGACTCTCCAAGGGACAGCCGTGCAGGAGGTACCACACGGCTCACACAGCCCTGCCGGTCTCCCAGACCCCGAGGGGCACAGGGACAGATGACACACTGGGAGCCCGCTCTCCGAGCAACTTCCCACCCCCTGGCAACGTGACCAAAGAAGAAGCAACTGCTCTTTTCCTGGCTTAGTACGGTTGAGAAGGACGGACCTGGAGGACTTCAGTGGCTCCTTGCGGTCAAGCATCCCCCCGCCCGGCTCCCACCCACCTCTGTGCTGTCAGGAAAGAACTACGGTCCAAAGCGGGAGTTAGCAGGGCTCTGTTGAAATCAGGGTCTGTGTAGTAATCACGGAGCTCTCTCCCCTGAGGACCGGGTAACGACAGGTTCTAAATATATCCACTTCTTAAGCAAGCTTATTTTTGACTGGCAGGAATTAATTGGACCCATAAAATCTGTTTGTCTAGACGACGTGATTTTTGGCTACTTAATTCTGTGAGTGATTGTGTGGTTGAGGCCACTCCATTCTTCCAGCCAAAAAGGGGGGGGGGGGGCGGTCAGGAAGCGAGGCTTGGGCTCCAGGCTTGCTTTTTGACTGCTCCTGTTTTCAGGGTCAACCTGGCACGCGACCAAGTGTTCCAGAGGGACATCCCCTCTGGGACACCACTGCCGGCGAGTGCCTTCTGGAAAGAGTGCCTTGGGGGAAAACCTCGCAGGGTGCCTCTCAGACAATCAGGCATAGCAGGTTCTAGATTAGGAAAAAACAAAACCTGGCCGTCTTCTAGAAAAGCTAACCCCCTGTGTCTTCTAGAAAACGCCCCCTCAGCCTGACCAAGCAGACCCCTCACAACCCGCCATTCTTCAGAGTGGAGCTCTGAGGCCCTGGAGGGGCCCCGGTCACAGAGCAAGACCTTTGGGCTGAGATTCCGGGGGCTAGGTCTTCATCCTGACTCTGTCACCAGCCTGCTGTGGGGCCTGGAGAAGCTCACTGACCCGGGTTTTCTCGACTGTCAAATGGGGTTAACAATTCCAGTCCCGCCTACCTCCAGGGTCAGGGTGGGGAGGCACTGAGAAGCATGAGGGCGTCTACGTAGGTAAGCTGCACACAAAGACCGGAGGCCTCCTAGACGGCATCTGTCCTGCAGTAAGTACACCAAGTTGTCGTGGCCCCCAGTTTGCCTCAAGACCAGGTGGTGTCCTTTTCAAAGACTAAGGGTCACTCCCTCTGTCCCACCCCCGTTCTCCCAAACCTGATTCCTCTCGGGGTCCTTGGCACTTCACGAGGTAGCGGGACGGGGCTTACCATTCCCATAATACAGATGCAGAAACTGAGGCGCGGAGAGGCGAGCTGACTGAGCCCCAGTCTGTTTGTGGTGGAGCTGGCACTGGCTCTCGGGGGCAACTTGCTCTGTGTTGCCCCAAATGTTTCTCTGTCATGAAGGGAGGGCCCGGGCAGCGCTCTCTGCCATTCCTGACTCTCGGCATTGCGTGTGCCTGTCGGGCTTGAGGTTTTGAGGACATGATTCAGTCTCTCTGTGAAGGGTAAGTGACTGAGCGTGGGGAAAGTGTTTGCGTCACCACTGAGACCTGCCAAGTTGCTCGTGGGGTCTGGCAGCCTGGGCACGTCCTGTGGCCTCAGCCTTATATAGCCATCACAGCCTCCAGGCCCCCTGTGCTTCTCAGGGGCTGGACACCCGACACCCTCTGGCGTGGGCACCAGATGGCAAACCCCGAAGGTTGTGGCGAGCATTGAACCCTTTCCGCGGGCTGTGTGCCGTGACTCACCGGCTGTGGGCTCCCAGCCTTCCTCCCACGGAGGCGGGAAGCAGGGCTGTTGTGGATGGGAGAACTGGCGGCAGGCTTCAGCCTCAGCCCTGGAGGACCCCTCCCTGATGGCCGCTTTCTAAGCAGGGACTTCCCAAGTGAGGAGGCGCACCGTGGAGATGGCCACCTGAGGAAGGTGGGATGTGGCCTCTCTGCGTGCTGGCTCCTGGGATCCCAGAAGGACACAGACTAAGGGAAGGGCCCCTGGATCCCTACGTCACACCCTCTCCAACAAGGCCCCATGGGGACCTTAGTCCTGGTTCCACCCTTCAAGGCAGTTTAATCTCCAAGCCTTTTAAACGGCACACCCCTATCAGGATAAAAGGTAGCATGCACCCCAACACGTGCACACTTTCATGTAAATTGTACCCGTGGGCAGCTGTCGGCCTGTGTGCTGAACATCACAATCCCGTCCTCTTCAGATGAAAGACAGCCCTGAATAGAACTTGAGCCATTTCTTGTCTGGACTCCAGCGCACTGCCCTGGACATCCCCTGTGCTGTGCAAACCCATCCTAGAGACCATCCTTTTAAGAGCGAGCACAAACTCCCACCTGCTCCAGGAAACTCTCACTGATTAGCCCAGCCTTTCCCACACCAACCAGCACTTAATTCCTGCTGCCTGCCGAGGCCAGTGCTTTAGCGTTGTAATTCCTTGGGGCCAAGACGCCCGTGTCTGCCCTGCCGCACTAGCGGAGGGTGGTCGTGAAGCCCTGGGTCCCCAGGGGCTGACCTTCCCTTCTGCCTGACAGTCTACAGCAGCAGCAGCTTCAAGAGCTAGTGGCTTCGCCTCGGGTGTGACAGAAGCCTCCAGACTCAGTGTCTGGAGAAAAGGTGGCTGAGAAATCGAGTATTCTCTGTGCACAGAGGGTCCATGCAGTGACCCAGCTTCCATTTAAAGTCAGTGCTGTTGCTTCCCTGGTTTTCCGTTCCCCTCTTCCCATCAGTTCCTCATTTCTGTTCCGGGACCAGGAAATCTGACTCCGTTCCCAGTCGTAGGGACTGAGCATTTGCCGCAGGCCAGGCCGGTGCTACCCCTGGACTGAAGTGATCGCGTCGGGGCAGGCAGGGACGTAAGTCGCCCCAGTCAGAGAGACTCTCAGGACTTCCACTTGGGACTTAGGGGGTCACGTGGTCCCTTTTCCCCGGATGCCATAGTGTGCAGATGCAGGGCCTGAAACTGCTGGCAGCCACCGTGCAATGGTGAGCATCATGAGCCGCTGCAGCGACAGAGGGAGGACTGGGAGAAGCCTCGAGAGGAAAACCCGGGGAGGCAGGAGGGTGTAGCTCAGTGGTAGACTGAGTGGTTAGCACGTGCGAGGTCCTAGGTTCAATCCCCAGCACCTCTATCAAAAAAAAAAAAAAAAATTAAAGATACAAAGAGTTGAGGTCCTAATGATACTGTGAACCCCTGGATCAAACTATGTCTGAAGTGTGAATGCTGCTGGATTTTTCAGCTATATAAGCAATGAGTACCTTTTGCTATATAGCTCTGAGTATTTATAACTGAAAACATCCTAATTAGAGTGTGTAAGGCAAAAAAAAAAGCACATAGTTAAAATTATCCTTGGAAACTTCATATATTATCCTACCGCGAGAGGAACACAGCAGCCAGGACCAACAGGAGAGGAGCAGATACATGTCCCCCAGCTCATGCTCCATCTGTGTGAGTGGTGGGCTGACTTGCCGGCACCACACACGTTACTTCTCTCTGGTTTAACTGGATGCACAAACCTGCCCCCCGGCCCAGCCTGGTGGGGACAGAAACCCCTTTGTTCTGTGTGCTTCTCACACAGCCACATGGACAGGGAGCCTGGCCCTCCAGATGTTTCTGGTTCCTGGTGACTGGCCCTGCAGACCCCCAGAGCTGGGAGGAAACATGGAGGGTCCTCGGGCTAGGCTCATCATGCACCAACGAGGCATTGGAGGCCTGAAGCAGGGAAGTGCTGTGTCTGAGGACTCAGAGTAGATGCGGGCGAGCAGGACCGGTGCAAGGTGTCTTGACAAACAGGGCAGTGCCCCACCAACCCCAAACCTCAGAGGGTGGAAAGCCTGGAGGTGGAAGCTGGGGCCCTAGGCTCAGCTTGGCCTTCTGCTGGCTGTGTCTGGGAGGCAGGAGTGAGCAGCTCCCCAGCAGACGGGCCAGCAGAAGCCATGGGAAGGAAAAGGCCATCAGCTGCTGCGGAAGGAAAGAGGAAAGCCCCCACTGCTGGGCCTGCCCCCGAGGAGGTCCTGAGCCCAGAGGCCCGCACGGCCTGCCTAGGAAAGGTGAGTGTGGGTCACCCGGCCCTGGCCAGCCCGTTTGCCCCTCTCTGTAAGACCCGGACTTCACACCCCAGGACACCCAGTTCTCACCAACTATTCTTTTCGTTTTAATGAATCACTTTTGATGCAATTGAATTGCATTCGATTTTGGTCACCAGAATAGCTTTGGGGCTGGAAGGGCAGACTGTATCTGAGGCTCAGAAGATGGACAGGACAAGCCTGTGGGGAGACACTGGTCAGCCTCAGATCTGCGGCTCCACATCCAGTGCTCTTTCCACCACGGTGAAGAACTGGGAATTTCGGAAAGCCCAGCTCTAGGGGCTGGGCCGCACCCCGCATGGGGAGAGGGCCGCCCTCCCCGGGCCAGCTGGGCCTGGCCCCACTGGGGGCCCTTCCCTTCCTCACCCGATCCCCTCTCCCTACATCCTTCCTCCACTCAAAGCCACTCCAGGCCCTTTGTTCCGTTTCTCTCCTGGCCTCATTTCCTCCCCTGAATCAGACAGAGGCATCGGGGAGGGGCTTCCAACTGAGAAGCAGAGAGCTCAAGAGAACAAAGAGAGACTATTCCTCTAGCGAGGCTGTTTCTCTCTCTCTCTCCATGGAAAATGTAACCCCCTCCAGCCAGCTGAGGACGACGGCTAATGTGCTCAAGATGGGGCTAGGGAAGTGCTGAGTGCAGCAAACCCCGGTCCTGGCTGGGGGTGGGGTGTGGAGAGAGAGCCCACGTGGGGCCTGCCAGGGGAGCAGCACCCCTCGTCTTCCTGGGCTGGTTGGAGGGGCCTGTGGTTCACCCTGGCTCAGACGCCTGGCAGGCCTGGACTTCAGGGGGCTAGGAAGATGAGAACTCCTCTGCTTGCCAGTACAGTCCTTATTCTCCTTGCCTCTAGAAAACCCTTGTCAGAGGTGAGAACCCATGGGGTGTATTTTGAATAACCACGTACACTGTGATGGTTCATTTTGTGTGTCAACTTGACCGGGTGCCCGGTCAAGGGGTGCCCAGGTATTTGGTCACATAGTATTCTGGGTGTGCCTGTGAGGGTGTTTTTGGATGAAATTACCATTCAAATCTGTAACTGAGTAAAGCAGATTGTCCCCCACAATGTGGGTGGGCCTCGTCTAATTAGTTGATGGCCCAAATGGAACAAAAAGGCTGACCCTCCCTGGAGTAAGAGAGAATCCTTCCTAACTGACTGCCTGTGAGCTGAGACATTGGCTTTCTCTTACTCTGGACTCAAACTGAAATGTCAGCTCCTTGCAGGACTCCACCCTGCTGGCCTTCAGACTACAACTACGCTATCAGTAATCTTGGGTCTTCAACCTGCTGACTCACACTGGAGATTCTGGGGCTTGCCAGCCTCCATATCACGTGAGCCTTGCAAGTCTTCTCTCTCGCTCTATGTCTACCTGCCCCATTTCTCGGAGGACCGCTGACGTTTGCACAGCGCTTGTAGGTTCCAAGGCCTTTACAGACGTTATTTCATGTTGCTGGTGACCTGCAGCCTCAGCCACCCACTGATTCTCAAGCATTTATTGTGCTCCTACAAATGCACCAAGCACTGGGGCATGGCGGTGAACGTGACGTGGTCTTCGCCTTCGCCAGGAGAGGAGACAGGCAGGTCAACAGGCCGTTACAGCACAGCATGGTTCTCAAAGTGGTTCTCAGCCCAGTGGCACCAGCCTTTCCTGGGAGCTCATTAGAAACGCAGCACCTTGGGCCCCACCTGAGACCAATGAGGGAGGCCCAGCATCCGAGGGTGAACAAGCCCTCCCGGGCTGCTGCCACACACTCATGGGGAAGCACCACGTGGGGGGGCAGAGGCATGGTGGCTGGCCACCCTCCCTGGGCTCAGAGCCCAGATCCCCTGCAGCAAAGCCCACCTTCTTCACCATATCTCCTGAGGCTGTGTATCACCTACCTGCTGCTCACCTGTCTGCCCACTTTACCAAGGCTGCTATGAATGCTGTGCACAGTTAGGGCTCAGCTCCATTGTCACCTCCCCAAAGAGGCCTTTCCTAATCACCTGTCACTCCCCACCCACCACCCCGCCTCACCTTCCTCATAGCACTCTGCACTCTAGGGTGCTGTCTTCTCCCTATGCCTTTTAATCATCTTTATCTCTCAGTAGAATTTGAACCACAGGGGAGTTAGGACCTTGTCGGTCAGGTCTGTGGCTCTAAGTACCCGAAGAAAGAATGCAGAGCAGCGCCTGGCATAGAATAGGTACCCCAAATATAGTTGTTGAACAAATTAGCTAATCACCTGGCTTGGGAGGACCACTGTGATGTGATAGCCTGCAAATTGGGACCCCTGGCAGCGGGCCCTCCTTTGTCTCCCAACACCTGTTAACTCAGCAGGGAGAGTAGACTGAGCTGTAGCAGAGGAACCAGCAGGCTCCACACCCTGGCTTGATACAAGGCTACTAATTGCCCTGGGCCTCAAGTGTTCCTCTCTGCCAAATGGGACTGACCGTACCACCCAGGGTTTGGAGGGCGGTGGGACCCAGCCCTTGCTGGTCATCAGAATCACCTGGGGAGCTACAAATGCAGATTCCCGGGCACATCCCCCAGAAGATTCTAATTCAGCCAGTCAGGGGATGGGACCTGGGAATCTATCGTTAGAAGCTTCCAGATATGCAGGCAAGACTGGGAGCCCTTGTGTGAAGGATCTGCTGAAGAAGCAGATATGAGGCCCTCTGGACGGATGAAAAAGAACGTGTATTCAGGAAATTTTTACTGCATCTGGGGATCACAACCACGGTAGCCTCCTTGACTGTCCAGGAATGATCCAGGATTGGGTTTTTAAAAAATTTCTTTTGCTTCTTTAGGTCACAAGAAAATACAAGAAATACTTACTTTGGTATAAAAAGAGTACTAACATTTAAAAAATATTATTTAAGTTTTTTTTAGATTATAAAAATAATACATGCTTGTATAATGTTCATAGCACAGAACTGTGCAAACTATATCGTGCAAGGACTTTCCCTCCCCTTCTCAGCCCAGTCCTCTGCAAATAACTACCGTTAGCGGCAGGCATGCAGAAGACGGTCGGCATATCTGCAGGCAATTTAAAAGATGAAACCATTCATGTTGCACACATGGCTCTGCAGTGCACCTCTTCCTCTTCGTCATTTCGTACTTTCCATGTCACTATATATCAATGCCACACTGAGACCTGGTCACTGGGGCCCCTGCCCTGGGTCCTTCTGCGCTGACCCTTCTCTGGCTGTGTCCCTTCCTATGGGGTGAGGAGTCCTAGGGGTCAAGGGAACAGGTACCTAGAGCCCGCATCCGCTGACTCTGGGTGACTGGAATGCCAGAATCTCCTGCTCCAACAGCTCAGGACAGCCCTCATCTGTGGATCTGTCTTTCTGATGGTGAATCACACCACTGCCTGCTGGGGTGTGGACAGAGCTGTGTCGGGTGTGGGGTCCACACGTGTGAGACCCTTGATCACCAAGAGGGACCTGTGGGCCGTGGGCCACAGCCCCCATTTGTTTTCTTGGCCCAGGCCCCCCAGACGTTCAGGGGAACGTGGTGTAGCTCTGCCTTATCCTTTGTAGAGGTTGCTTTCCTTCTCAACCATTCTCTCACCGACGGATATTTAAATTGTTTCCTCCCCTTTCCTCTTGATACATTTTTAGGTGCCTTAAAAAAATTGTCCCATCTCACAAGACTTTTATCAATACTAACAAATAAAAACTCCTCTGTGCACAAGGAGCCGTGCAAGGAGTGGGCAGCAAGCGCGTGCCCTGGCGTCTCGGGCACCGAGCCTGCTCACGAGCACAGCTGTGGACCCCACACGCTTGGCTCTCTGCTCTGCTCTGCTCCTGGGACTTTCTGGGTCCACCTCAGCTTACATCCAAACAGTGTGTTTTCCTAATGCGCAGAAGTGCTTAGAACAGAAGAGGGAAGGTGACCGCAAAGGACACGCTCAACCCATCTGAAGGGAAATGAGAGCCTGACCCACTGACTATGACAAAGAAAGCGGCCAGCCTGCGCCATTTAGCTCAACGCCCCGCCCCTTCTCGCTTTCAGACGCCAGGCTCACAGGGCCACAGTCCGTTTGTCACCACACCTGGCACCCTCACCCCTGCCTCTGTGCGAGCATCCCAAGCCGCTGAACCGGCTCCAGTCCACCCACCCGTCAGTGCCCCTCCCTCCCTCCCTCCTGCGCGTGTGCTGGGTGGGCTCATCTCGTCCTGGGCTTTGCTTCTGTAGTGATTTCTTTTCTAACCAGCATGAGTCACAGTGCTGCATTTTATTTGTTCCAAGAGAAAACAGCAGAGGGCATTTCTGCCCTGCAGTGTGGGGAGCCCACTCTGGGGGCCCAAGCCAGGAAAAGAGCTTAGGGTGTTCCTGAACGAGGTTTCCACAGCAGCGATGGCCGAGGCTGTGCCAGGCCTGATAACGCACCGTCACCGAGGAGGAGGGACAACTTGGACAAGATCTGTCATTCTGCCCAAAGAACAGGTCCCAGGGCCCTTTCCTGGAAACCCCCCAGGGACACCGTATCCTTTCTTGCAAAAGAGGCTGTGCAGGGAACCAGCTTACCCAGCGTCTACCCATGGTAGACACTCCACACACCATCTCCTTTTTCTTCCTCTAAGAACTCCCAGGAATTTGCATCATCATGCCCATTTTACAGATGGAGAAACTGTGGTCCAGGCAGTGGATGTCATGTGTTCAGGTTCCCAGCTTGGAAAACGGCTGAACCAGGAGGGGAACCCAGGGTTGTGTGGTTCTGAAAGCCTAGACTTTTCCTGCAGTAAGGGGGCCACCCTCCGGCGCCTTCACTTATCTGCTGAGGCAGAAGATCTGTGCCCATCTCTTGACATTGCTATAACCTTGCAGAAAAGGGCTGCAGATGAGAGGCTGAAGAGGAGGGAATGGCAGGGCCTGTGGGCATCCCCCTGGCCCGGGCTTCCTAGCCAGTTTTTGTGGATTTACTCCTCAGGGCTTTCCTCCCAGTCAACTTCCACCATCAGTGGGCCTCTGGGTTTAGATATGGAGGAGCCAAGTGAAAATGCAACTTGTGACCTGAGAAGGTCAGTACATAAAGGCACGGCAGGAGAAGTCATGCCTCACTCAAATCAGAGTTTAGTTTAAGCAGATGTCACCTAGTGATCTGGAGACAAGGGACCCGGGATGGTGGGAGAACTGACCCTTTGGCAGTCTTCACACACGCACCAGGTGGAAATCGCACAGGAGGTGGAAACGATGTTGGACTGGGCGTCGGGAGACCTGGGTTTTCAGGGTGACCCTGCTGTAGTCTCTTTCTATCTCTGGGCCTCTGTTTCCTTGCTTGTAAAGTAAGGGATTGGGGCCAAATAATTTCTAAGACCCCTCCCAGGCAGGGGGAGCAGTCCTGGAGGCCAACCCCACCCATGTTCACTGCATGTCCACCTGCACCTCCTGGGCCTTCCCAACCCACCTCTGCCTGTGAGAATCACGGTCCCCTGAAGTCCCCAGCAAAGGTGACCCTCTTTTCAGGCTAAGGAGATAGTCCTGAGTGTGAAGACACCACGTCTTCAGTGAGGCCTCTGGGGAGAGATGGGGTGAATCTGTGTCAGGCAGGTCCCTTCCAACTTTGCCAGCTTAGAGACTGAGGGTACCCATCCTGTGTGACGCCAAGCCTGTGAGAGGAGGTGGAGGTGGTGTGCGGTGCTGGCAGGAGCTGCACTTTGCTTCCAAGCCCAGCAGGTTTCTGGGTCTCCCTCCCCACTGCCTCAAGGTCTGTCTGCAGGGCACCCACCACAGGGCACCCAACCACACAGGCCCTTCAGCATCTGACCACACAAACTCTGAGTTCAATTATTGCAAAGGAATCCAAAAGGACCCTTCAAAAAGATGGGAGGCCGTCTAGGACTCCTTGTGAGTTTGGATAAACCAAAGTCTGTCCTCCCATGGCACAGGGAGACACAGTTATGTTTAAGATGCTCCCTTTTCCCCAAGAGAAGCCTCTGTTTCCCATCAGGACACCCCGGAACTGGGGAAACCAAGGCTCTGGTAGCGACCCACAAGTCTAACGTCCTTCTCAGTCTGGAAGTCCTTTCTCCACTTTCCCTTGGCTTCCAGGACCTGCCTCTCACTACCCTGTCCCTCTGTGCACAAGCTGGGTGGTACCCTGAGGGCAGTGCCTCAGGCTAGGCGGCCTGGGCCAGGCTCCTTGCTCTCCCCGCAAGGGTGCAGTCGGGCTCACGAGACTAACAACACACGGCAGCTCCGTGCAGGAGCCAGGAGGCCAGCAAGGTACCGGGACCGGCAGCCTCCTTGGCTTTGGCCACCCTCCCCTCCAAAGCCCTCTCTCGCCATTTCCATCAGAGACTCCGGAGCAGGAGCCCAGAGGGGAGCGGAGAAGTCGGGAGGGGAGGAGGGATGGGGATGGGGCGGGGCTGAAGGGACAGAGGGGAAGAACAGTTGAGGAAGAAGGCGCAGGGTAATGGTTGCAGAAACCAGGAAGAGGAAACAGGCAAAGAGAAGAAAAAAGAAAACTTAAAAGTGGGAGGAGGCAGGGGAAGAGCAAAGAGAGACGGGAGCGCCTTCAGGTGGATGGCGATGATGAAGGAGCAGGCCCTCTTCCGTCCTCCCAACCCCTGCTCCCGCCGTCCCCAGCTGTCCCCGGGCTCCCTCCTCCCCATTTCCCCATACGTGGGGACCACGACACAATTCAGGTCATGTTGTTTCTGCCTGCTGTCACCAGCTTAAGAAACCAAGAACAGAATCTCCAGGCTGTGGTCTCCAGCAGCACCAGCACCACCCGGGAACTTGTTCAAAGAGCAGACTCCCCGGTCCCACCCCAGAGCAACGGGAATCAGAAACCCTGGAGGTGGGCCGGCGGTGCTAGCGGATTCTGATGCAGCCGAGTCCTGAGAGCCAGTGCGTGAGTGGAAACTGCCAATGCTGCAACGAGTCCTCGTCAGAACTCTGTGCTTCCTCCGTGCGCGGGGACATGCGCCGCGAGACTTACGTCTCAAGGGCTCCAGGCCTGTGAGTTTGCCCGGAGCTGCAAGCTCCCGAGCTGGGCCCCTCGGGCTGCTCCTGGGAAAGGTACGCACAGATGAGCCCTCAGGGTGCACCCCGCCTCCCCAGCTGGGGATGAGCAGCCCCCCTTCCTCCTCTGCCCTCTAGGACAGATCTGAGAGTCTCGGCCCTGACCTCCCCTCAAGCTGAAGCCCCCAGTCCCCGGCTGCCAGCTGTCCCGGGGCACTCAGATGACCCTTGGATACTTCCAACCAGTGGGGCCAAAACTTAGGTCACCTGTTAGCACAAAGTCTCTCTCCTGTTGCTGGATTTTACTTTTCTGCTTTCTCACTATCTTCCTAGTCAGCAAGACAAGTCCTCAGCCATCCTTCACCCAGTTCGTCTCTGACCTTGAGCCCTTTCATTCTTGCCCTGCTCACTCTACTCCAGCCACACTCCCTGCTCCTGGGACATCTCAGCACCTTCCCACCCCAGGGCCTCTGCACTGGCCAGTCCCACGGATGCCTCAGACTCTCCCTCTCCTTCGGGGCTCTGACCGCTGTCGCCCCAGCAGCACCAAGTCCTTTCCTGGTGGCCTGTGTAGGACAGCAGCACTCGCCCACACTCCCTGCTCCCTAGGCCCCCTTCCTGCCCAATGCTTCTCCATTGCACGCAAGGCCATCTGACAGATGAGGGGCAAACCAATCCTGGGGCTTGCCCCTCTAGAAGAAGAGGAGTCCCATCAGGACAGGGACTTTCAGTTTTGTTCACTGCTGAATTCCCAGGACCTAGCACAGGTTCTCAAGAACGGATGAATGAACTACGGACACTCATAAAACAGGCCCTTTCCTCCAAGCCCCACCCCTGAGGCCCTCCACTCACCTAGACGTCTATAGTTTCCCACCAGACTCTCCCCTCCAGGGTCTCCTCCCGCAAGCCCATCCTCCACATGGCAGCCAAAGTGATCACCCTAAAAACTAGAACTCTGGTGAGCCACTCTCCTGCTCTAAAACCTTCAGTGGCTCCCCACTGCCTCCCAGATACAATCCCCTGTCTTTGGTATTTAAGAACCTCTGTGGTAGCCCCCGCCCCCAGCCCCGCAGCCAGTCTCTGGAACAGTCCCCCACCTAGTCCTGCTGAATGAGAAATCCACTCTCCCTCTGCATGAACTCCTGCCGTCCTGTCTGCATGTCTTGGTATTTATCTTTGGGGACTGGGGCTCTGTGAGCATGTGTCCTCTCTTGCTGGCTGGGTTCGGCATTTTTATGTTAATCTCCTAGTGAGGGGTCCTGGGACATCACAGCCTCGGCTCTTGTGGGGCCAGCAGTGTAGCTGGTGGGGAGAGACCCGCCGTGGACGACTGTTCCCTGGCCAGCCTCGGGCCCGGGGCTGCCTCTGCGCTGTGCCGCCTTGGGCCTCAGGAGATCTGGGTCCCAGACCCGGCTCTGCCAGCTACTGGTCATGTTCTCTCTCTCTCTCTCTCTCTCTCTCTCTCTCTCTGAGTCTCGGCCGCCTCATCTGTAAGGTGGCGACAAGCCTGCTTCCCTTACAAGTTGCTCATGTGCCTGAGCCTGTAGCCCGGGGAACTCACCACGCCCTCCTGTTCTCCAAGCCCACTAAGGTCCCCAGGGGTCCCCTCTCGGAACCAGTAGGCGATCCGGCTCTGCTTCCCAACACCCGGGAGGGGAGGTGGCGAAATGCTCTGCCTCGCTGACAGCTGAGGCTTCTCTCTCCCGGGTGAAAGCTTCAGTGATAAGTGCGAGGTTTGTGGGGCCCAGCTCTGTTTGTTCTCAGCACCAGGAGGCTTCCTGCTCCAGCAGACCAAAGGCTCAGAGACGCCCTCTGTAAACCCTACACCAGGGCTTCTGGGACATCAAATGGTCTTAAAAACTAACCGACTTAACGATTTCAATGTACGTGTGTTAGAGTCACGTGGATGAAACTTCCCTGAAAACACACAAGGACTTAAAGAGCAGGGGCGGAGAATACTCGGCCCGAGGGAATTTGTTTTCTCTTTTTCTTTTTGTGCGTCTGTGAGTGTTGTTATTGTTGCTAAAACCAAGGCGGCGTGTGGAAAACTGTTCAAGACACCTGCAGCACTGGTGTACAGTCAGTTTGGCTTAGATTGAGCTCTGAGTTGGGAACGCAGCCAGCAGGAGGTGAAGGGTTAAGAAAATAAAGCAGCAGCCCCACTAGATCTGTCCCCTCACCCTCCCACATTTGCATCTAGGTCTGGTGCACTTAACATTCAAAGGCTGGGGGCAGGTGTGGGGGAGGGCAAGGCTCAGTGGTAGAGTGACTGCTTTGCATGCAGGAGGTCTGGTTCGACCCTCAGTACAGTACTCCCTTAAAATAAATAAATAAATAAACCTAAGGACCTACCCACCTCCAAAAACAAAACCCTAAAATAAAATAAAATAAAATAAAATAAAATAATAAAATAAACTCGTCCCTTAAAGATAAAAACTGAAAACAAAAAGGAGGCTCACAGCCTGATGAATGGGGGCCTGACCTCCCTGGGACACAGCTGGTGGGTCCTTCTCTGTGGCAGTGTTGGGACCTGGATTTTTGGGCAGGGCCTGGGGGGTGAGGTTGTTACCCGCTGGCATCTCCCTACCCTCGGTGGAGATGGTGGTCCTCAGGAGGCCCCAGTCTCCCTGCCAGAGTCTCCTTGGCGCTCTTTAGAACACAGATCCCCTGGCCCCGCTGCAGGCCCCGGAGATGCAGACCCAGGTGTGCCAGCTCCACCTTAAGCGCTGGAAGCCAGGTCCACACCCAGGAGGGAGAAGAGCCTGGGTCAGAGGGAGCCTCTGGACCAAGTCTCCAGAGGCCTGACCGCAGGTCTGGTGCTTGCTGGCTGCAAGCCGCTCAGTCCTCCATTTCCTGCTTTACTGATTACAAAACACATGCAAGTCCGGGGTATTATCTGAGCCTTCCTAGCACCCTGAGAAAGGTAAATTCATAGCCATTTTGTGTATGAGCAAACAGAGGTGCAAGGAGGCTGAATGAGCTTCTCCCAAGGTCTTCCTCCAGGTGCAGTCTTTGGATTTCAAACCCCTGCTCCTGCCCTTCCTCTGAGGTTCTTCCTGATGTGGACATCGATCAACACGCACCCCTGGAGTCCTCCCTGCGCACAACTGCCAGCCAGTGTCCCCCAGACTTCTCTTTTCCCACGACCAACATCCACAGGGTCCTTTGTCTGAACAGAACTCTTGGAATGCTGCCTGCAGGACAGGAAAGACAGGGGCTGGGGAGAAAGCAGAGAGGGAAGCAGCCAAGCAGGATGTGCAGCGGGGTCCACACAGGTGAGGACAGGGATTCCTGAAAGGCCCTGTGTGCGCCCATCTGTCCTGCATGAGGTGCAGCTCCCTGGGTCTCCAAGGCCTCTGTTTCCCTTGGCCCAGTCGGGGCAGAAAACACGCTGGGCCAGTGGCTGCAGTGCACGCCAGCCCTCCCCCAGCATGCCCCCAGCTGCTCTCAGATCGGCAAGAGCGGCCGCGAGTCAATCCTACTGCGCCCTTCGGCCCAACTAAACCCAAGACCCCATTCAAGCCCCCCCCCCCCCGTCCTCGGAAGCCCTTCCGGAGCCCCCCAGCCACAGGCTGAGCTTCTGCCGTGAGCAAGAGGCTAGTGGGAGACGAGGCTAGTGTCCAATGGGGAGTGGAGCCTGGGCCCACGTGACTCCAAGACAAGGCAGGAAGAGGCCGTCGGGGAGAGGGCTTGGGAGGTGAGGCCGCCCTCACAGAAGAAGCAACCCACGAAGGTGAGCGTAACTAACCCAGGCTGTGTTTGTCACATTGTGTCTTGCATTGTTTTTAAATTATTTCAAGGATATTAGTGTTGCCTCCTCAACTGGTCTGTGAGCTATTTGAGAGTGGAACCATGTCTTACTCATACCAGTGCTTTGCAGAATCTAGTAAAATTTATTAACATAAGCTTAATAAACAAATATTGGTAGAAAAAATTCAGTCTTGGAAAAGTCAGTTCCATTTAATCTTTAACCCTTCCTACCAGGCAGAATATATGGATGCTGCGTGCTTTATTCCTGGGCTGGCTGAGAAAGGCCCAAACCATTAACTCAGTCTTTCAAAGCATGTTCTTTTGAGCACCTGTGAATTGTCAGGGAGCATACCCCTGACGTCAGGAAGAAAGACAGTGAAATGGCAATTACTATCCATTCTGATCGCTGTCGTGGAGCGGAAAGCCCCGAGTTCTGTGGGGACAACTAATCTGCTGATGGGAGGGGGTGGTCAGCGGTTTCCCAGAGAAGTGATGTTTAAGGTGGTAAAAGAACATGACTTTCAATCCCAGCTATAAACAACTGTGAAAGCTAAATAAAACACAGGAAACAACTATCTTCAGGCTCTGGACGGAATCAGCGCAGAGCTCAGTACGTGGGAAAAGGGGGGCACGGGAACTAAGCCCGCACGCACCCAGGCTCCTCTGTGAGGGCCCCTTCCCCGCAGCTCAGGGGCACAGTCCAGAGAGCGGCAGTCCTGCTGGGTGGGGGAGGCAGCGATCGATTGCAGCTGGGGTGGCAAAGACGACTGGGATTTGCTGGGAGCGGGCAGAATGGGGGGGCCACAGGAAGGAGCCCGTGAAACTCTGCTGAAACCTTCCTTCAGGGTCCTTGGCTGACCCCTAAGCTGTGCCTGCACAGTGTGAGCTTCTGGGAAACCTGTCAGAGAAGAGCCATGGGGGGCAGAGGTTTTAGAGGCTGCCCAGTGGTTGGGAGATTTGCGGGTTCCTGCCCCGTCAGAATAGAGAAATTCTAATGAATGCTTTGGGCTTTCAGTCGAGACCCCCCCAAAATTCCACACCCTAGGAGTAAAGACCATGCCCTAGGAGTAAGGGCACAGCTAGATGACACCTGCCCTAACCAAGGCCCAAACCAAGCTGTGTAAGATCCAGGTGGTTTCACCAGTATTTTAATTGCCTATCAGCACAAAATGTAGCATTATTTAACCTGAACACTCCTGCGGGCAGCACTGCTAGGCCAGGCAGAGAGAACAGGAGTGCCCAGGAGGCAGGGCCCGGCAGGGCCGTCCCTCCCTGCCTCTCCCCCCAGCCCCTGGTCCACCTGACTCCTGGGCAGATGCCGCGGGTACTGCCTGGGCACCAGCAAGGAGACCGTGTGTGCACTTGGTGGGAGGACTGTTACTGCTCTATTTCCAGCAGACACGGCTCTGGGAGAAAGCAAGTGCTGGCTTTCACCTGTCTGGGACGGGCAGTGATCTGGGCCGCTGTCTCTGAAGCATCGGTCTCCCAGCCCTGGCTTCCCAGTGATGACAAGATACGGGGTGCCCATGCCCCACGAAACCAGATGCCACCACTTTGAGGAACCAGCCCGCTGTAGCCCGAGCCTGGCGGCAGGTGCCCCACTCAGCACTCTGCTGAAACAGGACAAGCACACCCAGCAGCTGGCACACGGGAGGAGCTGGATGCGAACCACCATCCCACGTGGTTTACACAACCGCGGGCACACATCTCCCTGTAACCACGCACAGCACCCTCACCCGCGCTGGGGCTCCAGGCCTCAGGAGCCTAACCCATTCTCACCCTCCATCAGCCAAACCAGCCTTTCGTACAGTGCCCGGGGTGAGTAGGTAGCAAGGGTGAAGGAAGCCGTTTCCTCATCCGGCCAAAATCAGGCTGACTCTTTCTGCCTTGATTCCAGGGCAGCAAACACACCCTGTGGGGCCCCGGCCAGCACAGAACACAGCCTCCTGGGGACCAGACCTCCTGTGGACTCCTGTGAACACAGGCACACCAAGCCCCAATGGTTTCTCCTCTCTGAGAAGCAATGAGAGCGGTACTGTTTACTATCATAAAATAATACACTACAGGATTGTACACCTAAAAATAGTTACGACGGTAAATTTTCTGTTACGTGTATTTCACTACAACTAAAAATTAAAACTTTTAAAAAAGTAGCATTATTTAAAGGAAAGTGATAGTCTACAGCCTGTGCCGTGTACTATTCACAATGTTCAGCATAGAATGAATGAATGAAATAAAACAGACAAAGAGTCAGAAAGAAAGTCATTGACAACCATAAGGTAAAACAATCATTAGAAGCAGACCCAGAGATGATCGAGATACTGGAGTCAGCCGAGAAGGACTTCAAAACAACTATGGTTAATATGCTTTTTTTTTTTTTTTGGCGGGGGGGAGTTAATTAGGTTTATTTATTTATTTTTTTTTTAACAGAGGAACAGGGGACTGAACCCAGGACCCTGTGCACGCTATGCATGTGCTCCACCACTGAGCATATCCTCCCCCTTTGATTAATATGCTTTTTAAAATGGAGTAAAAGATGGGTAAATGGGAGAAATATAGATTATTCTAGTAGAATTATAGTCTGTAAAAAAAGAATGAAATGGAAATTCATGAGTTGTAAAATAAATAAAGATCACATTGGATGCATTTATCTGGGTAATACACCTCAGGCACATAGAGACAAAGTTCCTGAGAACACACTAATGAATAAAATCCTATACATATATATATCCTATACATACATATATGAATACATGACGACCAAGTGAAGTCTCTCTCAGGCATACATACTGCTTTAATATTCAAAAAAATCAATGAGTATAATTAACAATATTAACATAATAAAGGAGATCATATAACATCTCAATCTTTGCAGAAAAAGCATCTGGTAAAATTCAATACCAATTTACATACACATACACACACACCTCTCAGAGGGCTAGGAATAGGAAAAAAACTTCCTTAATCTGAAGGTATCTACAGTAAACAAATGAATAAACTACAGTTAACATCTTAGTTAATTGTCAAAGATTGAAATTTTTCCCTCCAATAAGAGAAATAAGAAAAGCACATTCAGTATAACAACTTTTATTTAACTTTGTACTGAAGGTCCTGGCTATTGCAATTAGGTGAAAAAAATGAAACACCAGCTATGAAGACTGGAAAACAAGAAATAAAACTATAATTATTTCAGATGATCTGCTTGTATACAAAATTCAAAAGAATCTACAAGCAAACTATTTGAAATAATAGATGAATTTAGTAAAGTTCCTGGATATAATATAAATACACAAAAATAATTCGTATTTTTTATACTAGGAAAAAGTGGAAAATGAAATAAGAACATTCTATTTTAATCAGCATAAAATATCAAGCACCTAGAAATTAATGTAATAGAATATATGCAAGAATTTTATACTGAAAATTTCAAAGCACTATTGCTTCGAAAATTTTTGAAATTTAAAAAAATTAAATAAATGGAGGAATATATATGTTCATGGTTTGGAGGACTCAATTTTTCAAAATTGAAGTTTAGTCAATAGACTCAATATTACTAAGATTTCATTTCTTCCAGTTCAACTTGCTCTATAGATTCAATGTAATCCCAATCAAAATCTCAGCAAGTTTGATTAAGGGAAATTGACAAGCTGGTTCTAAAATTCATAAGGAAATACAGAAGATCCAGGATAGCCAAACAATCTTGTCAAAGAAGAACAGATATGGAGAACTCATACTAAATTCAAGACTTACTTTGAAGCTACAGTAACCAAGGCAGCTTTCTCTTCTATGGACTAGAACAGAGGCTAGAAATAGACCCATACATACAGGGTCACCTGATTTTCACCAAAGACAACACTACAATTCAGTGAGGTAATAGTCTTTTTACAAATGGTCCCAGATCAACTGGCCACCCACATTAAAAAAAAAAAAAAAAAAAAAAAAAAAAAAAAAAAAACCTTTGAACTTTATCTCACATCTCACACAAAAATTAATTTGAGATGAATTACTGACTTAAGTGAAAAAGCAAGAGCATCAAACTGCTGGAGGAGAACATCTTCACGATCTTGGGAGAGCCAACAATTTCTTAAATGGGACACAAGACACACTAACCATAAAGAAGACAGATACATCAGAGTTTATTAAAGCTAAGAATTTCTGTTCATGAAAAGATACCACTAAGAGAATGAAGAGGCAAGCTACAGACTGGAAGAAGTTCTTCGCAATGATTTTTCTCTGACAAAGGATTTGTATATAGAATATACTTTTAAAGTCCTATAGATCGATAAGAAAAAGATACACAACATAATTTTTTAAATGGGCAAAAGACTCCATCAAACCCTTCACAAAACAGGACACCAAAATGGCCGATAAATTCACAGAAAGCTGCTCGACATCATTAGTCATTAGCAAAATGCAAATTAAACCTCCAGTGAGATACTACCACATACCACCAGCACGGCTAAAATTAGTAAGACTGGTAACACCAAGTGCTAGTGAGGGTGGGAAGCAGCTGGAGCGCTCTTATGTTGCTAGAGAGAGTTTAAATTGGTAAACTGTTTTGGAAAAAATGTTGGCAGATCCTACGAAAGCTAAACGTACACCTACCCTTTATCTCAGCGATTCTATTCCTGAGTCCATACCTATAAAAATGAGTGCATATGTTCATCAGAAGACACGTGTAAGAATGTTGACAGCATCTCTATTTGAAATAGCCAGAAATGGAAACAATCCAAAGACCCATCAATGGTAGAATGAATACACCAGTTGTGGTGCATTGCTGCAGTGGAATGTTACACACCAGTGAAAAAGCATCAGGTACGAAACAGTTAACAATATGTTAAACCTCAAAGACATAAATGCTGAGTAAAACAGGTCAGGTACAAAGGAGGACTTACTGTGTGATATCACCTATATGAAGTTCAAAAACAACAAAATGAATCTGTGGTGATAGGAGTCTGGAAGGGCACAGAGGAACTTTCGGGGGGAGCTGGCCACGTCCTATACCACTTTCTGGGAAGTGATCCTGTGGGCATATACATGCATAAAAGTTCACTGAGCCGAACCCGTATGATGTCTCCACTTCACTGTATCTAAGTTCTACCCTGATGGAAAGATAATAAGGAAGGTATTTCTTTACAAAAAAATCCATGAGAGAATTAGCCAGACTGGAGTGATAGGGCGCATGGGGAAGGCAGGAGAGGTCAGCATGGGCGGAGGGAACCGTGGGTGCAGAGAAGGTCTGGAGAACTGGAAAACAGAAATTCTGCAACCTGGTAGCGTGTGGAGGGCAGGAAAGGAGGCAGGGAAGCAGAGGAGAAGGCGGAAGCCACAGTGGGAAGCGGAAAGGTAGGACCCGTGGCCAGTGACCACGTGGCCCCTTGACTTGGCAAGGGCTTCCAAGAGGGCCAAGCAGCCTCTCCATCTCAGGAAGGAAGGGAGGCCTTGCCCCTGCCAGGTAAAGCCAACCGGTGGAGGAGAGCAGTGGCTATCAGCACACGTGCAGGAGGGCTCGTACGGGGGGTGAAAATGCTCTAAAACCGATTCGTAGGAATGGCTGCACAGCCTGGTAAATGTATTTTTTAAAAAATCACTGAAACAAAAGGTCCTGCTGTATAGTACAAGGAACTATATTCAACATCTTGTAATAGCCTGTAATGAAAAAGAGTATGAAAAGGAATATATATGTAAAACTAAATCACTGTGCTATACCCCAGAAATTAGCACAACGTTGTAAACCAACTAGACTTCAATTTAAAAAATAATAAGAAACAAAAAGTTTAAACATCACTGAATTGTACCCTTGAAATGAGTACATTATATAATATGCAAAATGTAACCCAAAGTTATTTTAGAAAATCGGAGGCAGACCCTTCTCTCGTCTTGACTACCCCCCACCCCAGAGGGGTCCAGAGGGATCTTTCTGGCCCTCACCCCCTCTCAGTCTTGTCCTCACTTCCCTTTGCCTCACGGTGCCTGTGTTTTAGCTTTGAGCACACTCACACCCATCCCCTGAGAGACACCCCTCAACGGCTCTCCGAGAAGCCAGGACCAGAGGCACTGCTCTCACTGATGAGACCCTGAGGCCCCGAGAAGGGATGGGAGAGTGACTACTGGTTCTCAGTGCCTGCCACCTGTGCTGCCAGAGGAGGAGGGGTGTTCCCATTTCTCAGATGAGAAGATCGAGGCTCAAGATTTCACAGATGGCAGATCCTAGGCAGCCCCTGACCTGCCAGGACAAGAAGTCAAGCCCCTGGGAAGAGGGGCGTCTGCGTGTGAGGGCCAATGCGAGCAGCCGATGGAGGGCTGGGGGGCGCAGGGCTGGGGGGGCAGTAGCTCTCACTCACCACTTCTTGCCGCTGATTTCATGCTGCTGCACCGTGTAGCCGAAGAAGGAGGCCCGGGAGCCAGGGATGACGCGGGGCTTCCTGGTGTCCACGTTGAAGGTGTCCACGAGCCCTGGGAGGGGAGAGGAGAGGAGTCAGGCAGGCGGAGCTCCGGCCCACTGGCCAGTCACCTATATCGGAGGGTCTCGGCTGTGGCAGAGGATGTTCCTCTATCCTTGGGGAGTCCCCAGGTTGGATGACGTAGTCCCTGTTGGGGGAGCCATCACTCTGATGGGAAAGGCCAGCCCTGCCCTGGGGAAGCCAATCTGATGGGGGAGGCATAGGTCTAAAACACTCTCTTAGAGAGACCAGACAGGTGCGAGCGGAAAGCCCCAGTCCCTCCCTGAGAGAAGTCCCAGTCTCCCGGGGAAGAGGCAGTCCCCTCCTTCCTCCTTTGCTGCCTCTAGCTTCTGCTGGTCTCCTCTTCCATTACTGTTTGCTTTTCTCTCTCTTTTCCCTCGTCTCCTCCTCCTCCCTCTCCTTCTCTCTTCTCTTACCTCTGCCAGCTAAAGGGCTGGGGAGCTGACTTCCCACGTCTCCCATCCCACCCCCAAGTCTGGGGTCCTGGCTGACCACCTCCTTCTGAACCCATCTGCAAAGCTCCGCCTGGCTTCAGCTGGGACCACAGCTTGGCTGGGGCGGCCGAGGCAAAGCAGAAAGTCCTGTAACCCTTTCACCCTGGCCCCCAAGGTCTCCCCTGTGTGGTCAAGTCACATGTCAATTAACCATTTCCACCTGGTGGAGAGCCTTGGGGCACTGTGATTAAGGCCTCTGGTACAGAAACAGTGAGTTTCTTCCTTCTATGCTTCCTTTTTGCTCAGCAAATGGATACAGTGGCCAAAAGTTCCATCATCAGAGTCACAGAGTTAGTCCTCAGAGGTGACACCAGAACACCTCAGATTAGGGTGTTAGGCACGTTAGATCCCACTTAGCTTAACCACTGCCTGTTAGTGCTGTCTGGAGTGCTGAGTTAGGAAAGATCCTGAGGTCAAGTATGGGCTCAGTGGGCAAGACCAGTGTGATCAGTGAGCAGCAGTGCCTGCTGGGGACACGGGAGAGGACGGGGCAAGTGGCTATGTGGCTGCCAACCCTGCCTCCAGGACTGCGAATCTGCCACGTGCACTCAGCGAGGGTGGGGAAGGAGGGAATGTTAACCACGACTGCCTTATTTACAAAGCCCAGCCCACGAATGGGCGTATCAGACTGCTTAGCAGCAGGCGTCCTTGGGGAAGGGGGCCTGGTCGAGTGGACACAGCGGGGGGGAGGAGCACAGGTCCTTGGCTGATGAGGTCGTGTCACAGAGAAGAGAGACACCAGGGTCCCCTGTGCAGAGCTGGGAGGTGACGGAGGGGTCAAAAGGAAGTGCAGTGCAGATGAGGAGCACGCTCGCCAGCTCTGTCCTACGAACGGACACGCACATGCACACACGTGTGCACACGCTCCCGGAGAGGCACACGGGCAGGCACGCCTGCCCGCACAGACTCCAACTCGCGTCTGCACACACAGGCACACGCACTTTCCCCGCCTGGGGGCAACACTCTTTCTGGCTCGCTGGTGCCCCCGGAGATGTCCCCTGGCAATCCCTGGCCCTCCCCTTCCTGCATCTGAACCCAGCAGAGGGAGGTGGTCCTGAACAAGAGGACGGGATGCTGGGCAGTCGGCAAGTCCAGACCCACCAGCCACTCCCAGGCCCGCAGAGGGTGAGTGCTAGTGAAGCCGAGGCCATAAACTGTGTCTCTGGGGACTTCTTCACCATCAGTGCCTCTTGTGCAGACACAGCCAGAAGCACCCCTCCAGGACCTGCCACATCCTGTCACTCCTTAGCTCCATACTCCCTCCCACTCACAGTCAAGCCAAACTTCACCTGCAAGGCCCTGCGTGAGCCCCGCCCTATTCCCTCTGCCCCTCCCTCCCCGTCCTCCCCTCCAGCCACACCGCCCCCTCACTGCTCCTAGCTGTGCCGGACCCCCTCCTCCACTCCACGTCTTTGCTGGGACGCCCCTTCCTGGGTTCCCGCAGGGCTCAGTCCCTCAAGTCCTCAGTGTCTCTGTCTCAACGCCACCTTGTCCGTCACCGGGACACCATGTCACTCTCACCCCCCATAACTTCTTTACTCTTCACATGGCACTTATCACTGACTTGCTACACACTTATCGGCTTATTGTCACACGGATGATACTCCATAACATTCTTGTGTCCTCTAAGTGCCCAGAGGCACAGCTGTCTCCTCACTCTTGCGTCCTTAGTGACTCAAATAAAGATCCACCTGGTAGCGGTCAACAGATATCAGCTAACTGGTTAGAGACGACGACCCCGCATTTGGCTGCGATGCTGTCTCCCCTCAGCAAAGAGAAGGACGAAAAACATTCCCTGGGCAGCACTGGCATGTTCCAGGCACTGTTCCCGGGATCTGATCATTAACTTTGTATTAATTAGTTAAATCTCACACCAACCCTGTGAGACAGACATTACTATAAACCTCTGAGAGGTTAAGCAATTTACCCCCAATCACTCAGCTGGGAGGAGATTAGTGCAGGTCCATGAGCAGGCAGTCTGGGGGCACTGGGGTGCCGCGTGACCACTGGGAGAGCAGCCTGTCTAGGAGGCCCCGCCAGGGGCGGGGAACACTCCTTTCAGAGAAAGGGATCTTCCCTCTTGCCGCAGGCCCCTCACCCCCCCACCCCCACCCCCACCCCCACCCCCGCCTGTGGGTGTGGCTGGGAGCAGCACCCAGGAGAGCAAGCAGGCTCCTCCCTCACCCAGGGGGCTCCGCTAGGACCAGTCCCGCCCCAGCGCCCTCACCCGACTCCCTGGGGACAGGGGATCTGGCCACAGGGAAGGGGACAAAAGCTCTCAGGACTGGGACTTTAAGTTACAAAGTGCTGGCTTCTTCCCTGAGTCGGCATTCACTTATGACCAAACCAAACAGAGAGTGGACTTCCTAAAAGTGTGGTCAACTGACACGCTGACCTTGGCTCCCCCCGATGGCGGGTGGCTCTCATGCCTGGGGAACGTACCCTTCTTGGAGACTGACGAACCCCGAACACCAGCAAAACAAAACAAAGCTGTTTCTGATGAGAGTCAACAAGCCGACGGCAGAGGCACCAGGGCCTGGGTGGGTGCCCGCCACTTCTCCGTCCTCCGTGCTGATGACGGAGGCGGAAAGCCACACTTCCTGGGCTGCGCTCCTGTGGACCGTGGCCAAAGTCCCTGTCTAGAACCTTATCTGTCTTTTGTAACAGCATCTACCAGTCCCAGGACGGCACCAAAACCACAGCATGGAGCCTGAGCATCGCTCGGTCTCAAACCTACCACTCCAGGCGAAGGCGGAGGCCGCCGCCCTGTCGCCAGGTGGGGCGGGCACAGTCCCGAACGCCCAGGCACGCTGGCTGGCGCGCCTGTTCAACGCGGCCGCCCCACGTGCCTTCGAGTTTGAGGAGCCTCCGTTTGGCGCCACGCTATGCGGCTCCCCCCTGCCCCAGCCCCACCCGCACTGCTGCCACCAGTTCCCCAAGTCTCCACGTGGCCCCAGGCCCCTCCGAGCCTCCCAGCCTGTCTTGTCAAGTTTCCCTCTGGCTCCCTGCAGTCCAGGTGCCAGGGCCTCCTTCTGCTCCCTGGGGGCACCTGGCTTGCTTCCTCCCATCTTGGGGCCTTTGCATGTGCCGTTTCCTCTGCCTGAGCCTCTCTGAGGAACTTCCTACCACATTCAGGTCTCAGCACGAAGGTCCTATCCTTCCTCCCTCCCCAGGAAGCCTCCCTGCCCCCACCCCCCATTACATCAGATCTTGCCTAATGACCTCATCACCCCTGTACTCTCTAACAGGTGACCCAGGACGCCTCCTTTCCTTTTCAGTTAATTATACACAACAGGTGTGACCATTTGATGAGTACCATCTCCCCTTCAGGACAGTGGCTCCATGAGGGCACGATGGAGTCTCTGTGGTCACTGCTGGATCCAGCACTGAGCCAGGGGCTGGCCTCCAACACTGCTGGGGGCAAGCAAGACAAGAAGACAGGAGGGACCCTGCCAGTGTGGGGGCGTGGCCTGGGAGACTGTGCAGCAGTCACGAGGGTGCGGAGCTGGGAGGAGGAGGCTGTGGTGGGGTGTCAGGAAGCTTCTGGAGCTATGTCTGGCCTTGAAGGGTGCGGCGCAGGGACCGGTGAGGTGGCCCAGGGTGACAGGCAGGAATTCCCAGTGCGATCAGCGGGCCAGCAAAGAAGACAACAGCCTGCCTGGGCCAACGGTCCAGGGACCGCCCGGGTCCTCCTGCCTTCCTGCCAGGCTCCCCGAGGGCGAGGCCAGGCATGGAGAAAGCACAGTCTTTCATTTCTCTCATCGCTGCTGCAGGGCTGGGGACAATGTGTTGAACTCAAGTAGAAGACTCAGCTCTGTCTAACAACGGCAAGCAAGGACCGTGAAGCATCCCCACTGACGCTGGGCTGGGCCGCATCAGGCCCCAGGTTCTGTCCAGGAGGCCTTGTCTGTTTCTGCTCGCCGACTTGCACTTCAACCATCAGTGTGAGAACTTTCGCTCAGGCTGGCGCACGGACCCCAGGGAAGGATGAGAGACGTTTGGCGCTGAGCCACCCTAGCCCACCCCGCTGAGGTGAGCCACCCCCAGATGCAGGAGCAAGCCCCACGGGACCAGCAGGTCAGGGGGCATCCCACTGCATCCTGCTGATGCAGTCACACGAACTGAATAACTACTGTGTGTCGCTCATATTTGGGAGGGGTTATTTGTTACATGGCATTACTGTAGCAGTTGGTAACTGATTCAGTCTAGCTCTTAAATGACGGACAATCAGGGAGGAAGAGGAACAATCACACGGCTACAGGAATGATGGCTTCTGGGCAGTAACCCAGCAATCCCCTTCTCAAGAGCTCATGGGGAGGCCTGGACCTATCCTGTTAGGGAGCAGTGTGGTCTAGCAAGCGAGCAGGCCATGACCTCTCCTGCCTGAGCCACGCACCGAGCCCTAGGGCTGGGCCGTCCTGCCTCGTCAGGACGCAGGCATGGCAGACAAGGGACAGCAGGCGCACAGACAGACCTCTAGCACCGATTCCAGGCTCTGGGCAGGCCCCGCGCAGCAGCAGAGCCTGAGGCCTCCTGCACCCCAGTCCCTCTCCTCCCTGCGGCCCTCTTGTACCCCAGTTCCTCTCCTCCCTGTAGCCAGGAGACACGAAACCTCTCCTTCCCCAGTCTCCCACTGGGTTAAAAATGATGTGCAGCAAATATATCATCAGGGAAGGGTAACTTAGGGTTTTATTTTTAAGAGCCAACAGGGATCTTAGAGATCAAATAGTCTGGTGGTCTCCAAACTTTGTTCTGCAGTGAATCCTACCTTCTTGAAACAAAATCTACACAATGGACAGCAGATACCGGAAGCTGAGGTTGGGGTTAGGGATACGGGACAAGGAGTAACTCCCTACCTGCAGTGAAGTCCTAAGACACTTCCTGTAACCCTAGGGTGCCCTGGAACATAATTTGAGAACCACTTGATGGGATTTAAGACCCTTGTTATCAGTGAGAGAACTAAGGCTAGGAGAGGTGCGGGGACTTGTCCAAGGTCACCAGCTTTTCTCCACACCCATCTTGAGTCACCACCACTCCCTCCACATAACCCTCCTTTACAGTCCTTCAACTGCACACACGTCTACTTGGGGCTATGGTGCACCCAGTTCCATGCTGGGTAGTGGGGACACCAAGTCAGGTAAGACATGACTTGTGGTCTTCAGCGTCTGCAGCCACACAGGGAGCCAACAGACACATCTGCACGTCCCCAGAGCCCAAAGTGAAACAAGAGAAGGTTGGACCAGGGCAGGGTGATCTGCGTTCTAATCTCAGCTTTGCAACTAACTTGGTCTTGTGTCCACAGAGAGCCACCCCGCCTCTCTGGCCCTGTCCCCAGCTGTCAAACAAGAGGGTCCAGCTCTCTGCTACTAAGGCACACGTCAGGGAGGTTCTCCAGCAGACGCACAGCCAGCTCCCGGTTGTCGGCCTGCAAGTGTCTGTCTTGAGTCTCCACAAAAATTTAGAATCGGAGGCCAGGCAGTGCGGAGGAAGGCAAGCTCCTCTTAACGCTGGCTGAAGGGAACTCTCCAGGCAAAAGTGATCGTATTTTTGCATTCCTAAGCCAAAGGGAAGGACTGACGAGAACTGCCACCAAATGCTCTGCATTATCCAGGCCGCAGCTCCCTCTTCCCTTGCCTGAGCTGTGGAGACCTGGCCCCAGGGCCCGCTTTCCTGGCTGTGGCTTCTGGGCACACCCAGATGTCAGAGGGATGTGAACGAAAAATACTGCAAACCATATCAGTAAGCAAAGAATGCTGAAGCCATCAAGTCATCAGCTTATGCCGCCACCCCGCAGTGAAGACAGGCCTGCAGCCCGGCCTCTGCAGCCACTCACAGTGGTGCCCTCTGAGTGGACTCAGAATAAGAAAGGACAGGACACTGGCCCTAGATAGCCAGGTGCTTGTCAAAGGAATGAATTCATTGAGCCCAAATGTTTGCTTCCTCCCATACATAGAAAAGCACTAAATTTTTTAACATGAGATGCCTGCTTTTCTTTGGATAACAAGTAATCTTTCATTGTTCCAACTCCCTGCTCTTTGCTGTAAAGCTCCTATATATCCTAGCTCCTCCCCTACCTCTTCGGAGCAGCCCCTCAGGGTGAGATCTGAGAGGCCGTCCTCCCAGCTCGAGTCCACTCACCAAATAAAACATAACTCAACTTTTAGGCTGCGCATTTATTTCAGCTGACAAGGATGAAGGCCTTGGTGGGGATCCAGGCAATGTGGTCACCTTTCCAAGAAAGCCCAGCCTTGCCCCAAAACCTCAGCGAGGATATTTAGAGCAAGTGGGCAGGGGGCACCATGATACCCTTCACAGCCCTCTTCTTTCAAAAACTGAGGCCACCAGGGGGCTGGCACTGACTCCCTGAGTACACGGCTAGGCGGGCTTGGGATGACCAAGGCTTCTCTCCCCCTGGGATCTTCTAGGCGTGGAAGCCGTGATCCCTTAGGTCAGGAGGAGTGGCTGGAGGACCACTGCCAAGGTCAAAGGCCAGAGGATGGACTCCTGACTTGAGGACAGCTGGTTCTAGGGCTCAGGAAAGGGAGCTTGGGAATAGAATGCCCACGTCCTGAGAGCTAGGACTGCTGTGCTGAGCAGAACTGGGCTGGGCACCAGGAGCCCTGGGTCGTCCCCTGGGTTCTGACACTGACTGGCTGAACCTTGAACAAGATACTTCTAGCCAGGCCTCAGTCTCCACTGCAGCAAATGGTGGCCTAGACCCTTCGCGCTCAGGGTGCTCCGAGCCTGCACGACCCTTCTCCTCGGGGTTTATTCCCAAGTTACCTCCCTTCAGAGGGGGGAGTAGGCAGGTTAGCACTCGGCACCCCAGGCGGGCAAGCAGATGGCCGCTGCCTCCGCAGGTCTCTGTCAGGGTAGCTTCCGGGACTGGGGTCTGCTCTAACCTTGGGTCCAATACAAGTGCCCCTCAGCTTCAAGCCGTTTACGCAGGAGAGCTGTCACAGCCTCCCGCCTGCCCCACAGTGGCCCAGCCCTGAGCTGGTACCGCCCTGCTGCTGGAATGGTGGCTGTGATCGGGTGGGATTAGGTCTGGTGACACCCAGCTGACTCCCCCTGCAGCCCCTGCGGCCCCCTGTGCTTTAGAGCAGGCTTGCCCACCCTTGGTCTCCCCAGGAACGGGACCAGTCCCACCTCTTTGCTCTTCCAAAGCCCCCTGGCTCCTGGCTTCTCTAATGAGCATCTCACTTCTTTACAAACGACTGCCCTTCTGGATGCGGCTTCGCGTCTCTCTGCTAACTGGTCACCACCCCAGGCCTTTTCCTCAGAAAGAAACACCGCGGAACACACCCTCCTTCAAGTTCCTCCGGGCGAGAGCATCACCAGCCACCACGGCCCTTCCTCCTCCGTCCCTCCTCCCTGAAGCAGCAGGAGAGGAACTTACCTCTGGATGGAGTCTCGTATCCTCGGCTCCCTGGTTTCGTGCAGCTCAAAACACGACTCACTGGGGGTGCCTGGTGTGTGTGCGTGTGTGTGTGCGCGCGTGTGTGTGCGTCAGCCAGAGAGAGTGGGGTGGCGAGGGGGTAACGACAGGGGGAAGGTGTCTCCCCACTGGAGTCCAGAGAGCAGGGTTCGGGGGAGGGAGGTGCCTTCCGTCTGAAGGACCAGCTCTACCCCCAGACCGGACGGAGGAGAAAGAGAAAGGGAATTATTGCGAGGCTTCCATGGAAAGGTGTCGGCCCTCCCCACGGAGTGAGTACAGTGCTTGTCTCCTAGGGGAGTCCCAAGGAAGTGATCTCATCTGGGAGCCGGCGCGTCCCTGGCCCCACCCGCTGAGGCTCCCAGCAGCGCGTGCCTCAGGGCGTGCCGGCTGTGCTGTGGGGACTGTGGGCACACGTCCACCCTCCCGGGAGGAAGGGCCCGCATCAGCGTGGACTCTGACGTCCCCTGAATGTTAAACGTGTGAAGAGAACACATTAGAATCAGAAAGCTTCCGCACGTGTGATGAGGGGGGATCGTCACGGCTGGACGAGTGCTCGGTTGCACTTGAGCTGAGTCTCGAGGAAGCCCATCTCATGCTGTCTACACAGAGGGCGCCCTGCCTCCCCCCTCCTCCAGGGCAGTTCCCTCCGCACTGTCTGTCCCCAGCCCACTCCCGCCTGTCGGGGGCCAGCACACGTCCCACTCGCCCTGCCCACTGACCTACCTCATGGCCCCCACCCTGCGCCTCTCCCTGTCCTGCCTGCTGACCCAACCCTCCTCACGTGGGGTGGGGAGTCCTGGGGACGCAGCCACACCGCGTCCTGCACCTGCACCCCTTGGTGCCTAGAGTTACAAACGAGGCGCTCGGCAAGCGGAAAGTCAACACACACAAAGAGCAGGCTTGGGGAAGCGGAGGCTCAGGAAGGTTACCTGCAGGACCCGGGTCTCCTAGCTGGCAGGGCACATTTAGAGGGGACTCCAGCCCTCCCCAGTCACCGGGCCGTGTTCTTGTGCCATTCCTTCCCCAAATCTCCCAGGGGGATTCAGCTGCCACCCTCATAGCGCCTCCCCAGAGCTCGGGCGGGCCAAGCGCCTTGGAGCGGGGCTCCATTTAGCTCTACCGAGTGACTGGGGATTTTCATCCCCACTGAGCAGGTGAGGAACGTGAAGCTCTGAGACTGACTTGCCCAGAGCCCGGGTGCTGGTGCCGAGGCTTCATCTGGTCTGTTCCCGGGCACACAGCCCTTGAGCATTCTCACTGAGGCTGGCAGTGACTGAGAAGACAGGCGGGGCCGCGGAGACCTCCGCTCCACGGGGTCGGACAAGGCCCTCCATTCCTGCACAAGGATGCCCGCTCCAGCTGGACCAGCGGCAGCCCTGTCTGCAGAGCCTTTATCTGAGGCAAAGCGTTAAGAGTCTTTGCTAACCTGATCTTTGGTGCCAAGAGCTGGGCCACTTCAACCGAGCCAAGGGGCTTCTGTCCCTCCTAGCCCTGCGCCCTGCACAGTGTCTGGAACACAACAGGCTCCCTACAAAGCGAGCAGAACAGACGCACGCACGGACAAGAGTGGCTGACCACAGACACACGGTTTGTCTGCGGAGGATGTAAGCAGGTGGGACACGGGGCGGCCTGCCCTTACAGGGAGCCCTCTGTCCGCTCACCTCTGCTCTCCTGCCAGGCTCTGCCGTGCCCTCAGAGTGCATGCTGGGTGCTGATGACCCCCAGGCCCGCTGCCCTGGTCTGCTGCCTCTCTCCCTGACTCCAGTGTCCTTGTCTCCTCAAAACACGCTTCTGCTCCTTTGGTGTCCTGTTTTGAGCTAGATAAACAAATGCTTGCCAATGTGTGACGTATCACAACACCCCTCAACTCTCCGAAGCATTTGCAGCCCAACACAGGGAAGAATTGTCTAAATCAGAAACAGCCAGACATGGGCTGGGCAGCCTGCTGCACTGGTGAGGCCCATTCCTGAGGTTTGTGGAGGAGACCATCGCGTGCTGGGCAGGTGGACGTGGGCTGCGACAGAGACACTAGTGAAAGCACACGGTGGGGGATGGAAAGACCGAGTGAGAGCTGCCCCCTTCTTTTCTTTTCTTTTCTTTTCTTTTTTTTTTTTTTTTTAAGAAATCAAGAGTTTGCCAATGCGCTGGTTAAGCAGATGTCAAGCTCATGGAAAACAGGCCTAAAAACTGAAAACAGAAACACCAAGCTGGAAGTTGCTGTAATTAACGCTGTTTTTCTCGCTCCCAGCCTTGGACCGCCGTCTCCTGCCTTCAGAGAACACGACGGTCACCTCCGACAGGAGTGAGACTCACAGGCCCATGAAGCCAGAGCACCGTCCCGCCTCACATCGTCAGCCTTCTCTCTAGGCAGGGACGCTGATCAAAATGGAGCTCCTTCCTTAAGCTTTCAAGAGCTGCTACAAAGGGTTTAAAAACACACTAACCCTGATAGTATGAATCTCGTGTTGTAAGTTCATTCAAAGCGCAATGAAGTCTTGATTAGTAACTAAAGCACATACACACACAAGCCAAGCTGTGTGGAAACGGGGGTCAAGAGACGTGACTTCAGATACCTGCGTTAGGACCGGCTGAGTGTGTGGCGCCGTGGGCGGCCTCGCTCCACCCGCCTCCAAGTGGCCCAGCTCCTGAGAACCCCAGCCCACGCCCAGCCCAGCCCAGCCCCGCCTTCCGGGTCCCCTGCTCAGCACCCAGCTGCCCACAGAGCATGTCACCTGGGTGTCTTGCCGCATGCCTCACTCCCCGTGACCGGAGAGGGGCCCTAGGCTCTCCCTCCCAACCTGCCTCTCCCCTCGTCTCCCCATCTCAGCCTCGGCGGCGTTGCCACCCACCCGACTGCTCAAGTCAGAAGCTCGGAGGGCCTTCCTCAGGGCTTCCCTTCGCTTCCCACCAGTAGGTCCTGCAGGCTCCCCCTCCTCCGCCCCTCTCAAGTGCGTCCCCTCCTCCCCATTTCCTCTGGCACCGCCCAGCCCAAGTCATCGGCACCCTCTTCTGCGGGGCTCTTGCAGGAGGCGTCTCACAGCCCCTCAGTTCTCCTGTGGCTCAGCTGCACGCTGTGCTCTCTTCACAGCGGCCAGAGTCATCTTTAAAAATGCCTCTCAGACCCAGTGCGTCCCTGCTTCAGATCCTCCGGGGCCCTCGCGCTGCACTCAGGGCGGCTCCCAGACCCTTTCCCCCGGGGCCCACCAGGCCCCGCAGGGTCTGTCTGATCCTGTGCACAAACTGCATCCCTGATGGCTCCTGGCGCAGTGCCTTCGTCCCCGCTCCTCAAGCCAAGCTCCTTCCACTCAAGGTCCCTCCCCAAATCTTTGCTCAGCTGGCTCCGTCTCAACCTCCAGTTTTAATGCCACAGCCTGGAAGAAATCTTCCCTGACCATGGTATGGAGAAAGCGTTTTTCTCCCTCATTTCTTTTACAGGTAAAGATGACTACAGAAGGCGACACGGGCTGTTGGCTTACTCTCTCCCGGGCGTTCAAGCCCCACAAGGCAGGGCCGAGCGGTGTGCTGGACCCTGCTAACAAGAGACGGTTGTGTGTCGTCTTCCCTGTTCCGTGATCCCATGTTTGTAGCTTAAAGCCGACCGTGGTGGTAGGGTTCACACCACGGTAACTGGCAAGCACGGCAAAGAAGGGCTCTCCCCACCCGACCCCCCGAGCCATAATTGACTGTCAAACATTTACCAGCACTCCACCGGAAGGGACTGTACTGTCTCCCCACTTTACCCTCAGGATCCAAAACAGTGCCTAACACAGTAGGTACATAATACGCACCTACTGACACATAAGACCCGTCGAGACCAAAAGAGAGAGAGAGAAAGAGAGACAGAGAGAGAACAGAAATATTCAGGCCTCCAAGAACCGCACACACCGACTGCCGACAAGGAGTGGAAGGAGACTGATGCTGGAGCATCAGGGACGGGACCTCGGAGCACAGAATTTGGCTTCAGAAGCCCTAGTTCTAATCCCAGCACAGCTTCTAACTTGCTTCACAACTTTGGACCAATGTCTTCCTCTTCCTGGCCCTCAGTGTCTTTGTCTGTAAAGAGCACACGTTGGACTAGATGCCGAATCTCTGAGACCCTGTGTGGGATTTAATGAAGCCCGTTTACGCAGCTTCTCCACCCTCCCACTCCCGGGGTCACAGCGCTACACACTACACAACTGCAGGAGGGGCCGTTTACGCTGTGGTGATTGACTTATGCAGTGCACAACCTGCATAGCTGTACGTGGCGGCCCTGCCCACTGGTCATTTTATGGGGAGCCAAATTGGACAGTGAGTCCCTCCCTTTCCTGGCATACTAACCAGCTCAAAGAGCTCAGACAGTTTGGGTTTGGTTTTCCACCTCCTAAGATTGTCTCTTGCTTGTAATGCATGTGTGGATCAAGAGCCTGGAGCGTCCAGGGTTAGCCCCAGCCCAGGGAGTGTTTGGGCAAAGTAAGAGCAAGACATGGCTCAGGCTATGCAATTTGTGGCAAGGCTTTCCCTTGGAGGAGCGGAAAAGGGCCGTGAGGACCCGGAGAACTGCTGGCCTGTGTGCCCCGGTCTCTGAGTGTGGACTAAATAAAGGACTTGTGGGGGCCTGCCCTTCCGAGCCTTCAGGGCCCGCCCGACAGTGGATACACCCACACCCATTTGAAAAGTTCTCCGTCTGCACAGAGCTCAGCACAGACCCACCAGGACCCAAGCTGAGCTGCATGCTGTTGGCTGGGCTCGTGGGGGTGGAGGGTGCTGGGGAGTGGAAGTGTTTTGGGTCCCTGAGGGTTATGCAGGAAGCCCTTTGGTTTCTGGTATATGTCAATTACTCAGGCTTTCAAAATGATCCCAAACACCTAACCCCACTGTCAGGTCCTTAGGAGAGTTGAGGGCTCATGACTCCATCTGCCTTTGCTCAAAACGAAGGCCTCGTGAGGTGGTGAGCGTGCTGTCCCTGGGGGGATGCAAGCCAAGGATACCCACTCTTCTGGGAATGTTCAGGCACCAAGTTCCCTCCCAGGCAGACACTCGGCGCTCAGGCCTCTGAAGCCCAGGTCTCCTCATGAACCTGTGGATGAGGGAGGGCCAGCCATGCACTGGGTCCACCCATGCTCTAGAAGACGTTGTTTTAAAGCAGAATTCCTGTTGTCAACCTCCTTCTTGTGTTATATGTGGCTTTATAACCAGAGTCAAGGTTCTGGCTCAGGAAATGGTCACAGAAGCATGGGAGCCCAGCCCCCGAAGAGCTTTTAGAAACACGAAGGTCAAACATTTATTTGAGAAGTGACCGAAAGGACTTCGTACGAGGGCACGTGGCTCAACTGAGTTTAGAACTGAAGTTGAGCTTGACTCAGAGGTGCTGATCCGCAGTCCAGGGCTTCTCCATCACCCCAGGCTTGGAGAGTCCAGCTAGTGAGAGATGCAATCCAGGCCCGGCTTGGTTTCCACGTCTGTAACATTCAGGGCCGTCCAGATTGGCCCATCTGGGCTAAGTCATGGCTGGTCGTGAACAGCCTCTCCTATAAAGTCAGTGAGCGGGAGGCAGGTCTGACAGTCTATGAGCCGTGAACGCCTCTGTGTGAGTCAGGCTGCAGTTGCTTTGCTGCCCAGCAAGCTGAGCAGAGTCAGTCTGAAGAAGAGGGTGCTGGCTGGCGTGAACTCCCTGAGTGTCAGCGTCAAGACCTTGAGGGGCAGAGGCCAGGCAGGATGCTGTGATGCCCCACAGAGCAGGAGAAGGTAAGGAAGTAAGGAAGTGAACAGCGCCCACCGCCTGAGGGACCAGGCAGCCTTGTGGAGAGCTGAGGTACAGCTGATGGGACGACAGCTGACGAAATGCAGCTCATGTGAGAGAGGAGCTCGCAGAAATACGGTCAGCACTTTGGCAGTGGTCTGGGAAGGCTTCCTGGAAGAGGAGGCTTTTTGGAGCTGGCAGGGCCCAGAGAAGGCAACGAGCTCCTCTCCACTGTAACCTACATCCACTAAGGACATTTACTAGGGAGAGGACTGGAGGTTTCCTCTTCTTTCATGGAGTCAACAGACTTACTCAGATTGCCCTCCCCAGCGGTTCCTCACTTCCTCCACCACACCCCTCTCCTCCACCCTCCCAACTCGAGGCCAGCCCCAAGCTGAGAAAAGCTCTGATCTGGGGCTTCTGGCCTCTGGTTCCACATAAAAGCTCCCTCTGCCCTCAAGAGTGGGGTGCCCGGGGCAGGCCCCTCTTCCCTGGCCTGTCTCCATCAGCAATGGGCACCAATCCAGCGGGGCCACTGCCAAGCCAAACAGCACTGCAGAATTGACAAGGGATTTGGCTGCCCAGTGGCGGGAAAGTGCTCTCTTGGGCCTCACCCTAGGGTGGACTGAGCATGAGAGAAAGTGGCTACACCTGCCAACTCTCCAGACTCTTTCCAATGTGTGCCAAGTGGGTGCTAACCCTGGGGGGAAGCCTTGACCAAACCACCACGGAGACAGGGCCAGGGCAACTGAGAAATCATGCCACAACTAACTGGGGTCTAGATCTGTCTCATCAAGAAGCCCCCAGTCATTAGCAAATACTAACTACTATATATAAAATAGATAACAACTGGGTCCTACTGTACAGCACAGGGAACTGTATTCTATATATTGTAACAACCTATAACGACACAATAAATCTCCTAGAAGAAAACACAGGCAAAACATTCTTTGACATAAATCTTAGCAACATTCTCCTAGGGCAGTCTACTGAAGCAATGAAAATAAGAGCAAAACAAAACAAAACGAAATAAAACAATTGGGACCTAATTAAACTCATAAGCTTTTGCACAGCAAAGGAAACCATAAGCAAAACAAAATGACAACCTACAGAATGGGAGAAAATTTTTGCAAATGATGCAACTGACAAAGGCTTAATTTCTAGAATATATAAACAACCCATACAACTTAGTAAGAAAAAAAACAGACAACCCAACCTAACCCCAAAATGTGCAGAAGACCTGAACAAGCAATTCTCCAATGAAGACATACAAATGGCCAACAGACATATGAAAAAATGCTCAATGTCACTAATTATCAGAGAAATGCAAACCAAAACCACAATGAGGTATCACCTCACACCAGTCAGAATGGCCATCATTCAAAAGTCCACAAACGATAAATGCTGGAGAGGCTGTGGGGAAAAGGAAGCCCTCCTACACTGCTGGTGGGAACGTAGTTTGATGCAACCGTTATGGAAAACAGTATGGAGATTCTTCAAAAGACTGAAAATAGACTTACCATATGATCCAGCAGTCCCATTCCTGGGCATATATCTGGAGGGAACTCTAATTAGAAAAGACACGTGCACCCCAATGTTCATAGCAGCACTATTTACAAGATCCAAGACATGGAAACAGCCTAAATTATCCATTGACAGATAATTGGATAAAGAAGTTGTCATATTTTTGTATAATGGAATACTGCTCTGCCATAAAAAAGAATAAAATAATGCCATTTGCAGCAACATGGATGGACCTAGAGATTGTCATTCTAAGTGAAGTAAGCCAGAAAGAGAAAGAAAAATACCATATGATATCATTCATATGTGGAATCTAAAAAAAAAAAAAAAAAAAGGACACTATGAACTCATCTACAAAACAGAAACAGACTCTCAGACTTAGTAAGCAATCTTATGGTTACCGGGGAAAGGGGGTGGGAAGGAATAAATTCGGGAGTTTGAGATTTACAAATGTTAGCCAGTATATATAAATACAGATTTTTAAAAAAGTTTATTTTGTATAGCACAGGGAACTATGCTCAATATCTTATAATAACCTTTAATGGAAAAAAATATGAAAATGAATAGATGTATCTATATGCATGCCTGGGACATTGTGCTATACACCAGAGACTGACACATTGTAAATAACAGTACTTCAATTAAAAACAGGAAAAGAATATGGAAAAGAATATATACATGTATAACTGAATCACTCTGCTGTACACCAGAAACTAACACAACACTGTAAATCAACTATACTTTCAGCATGAACCTGAGGCCCGTCGCATTTCAGTTCTGGATGAGCAGGGACTAGGGGTCCTCTGCCCTTCCCGAGGGATGCACGGTGTGACCTAGTCGCCCCCAGGTACAGCGGGTGCATAGCGGGTGAGAAGGGTTTAGGCGGGATAAGGGTAAACATTAAAACTTGACAACTTATGTTTAACGGATATTAAAAAGTTGTAAGCAAATCAATCATCGCTTAGGATGACGGGACGTGAAAAGACTGAGTTGATTTAAAGTCAGTTTCACGAAAATGATCAAGTGAAAGTAGTCAAGGTGTTAGATCTGGCCAGAGCTGGCTGGATGGCACAAGGAAAGCAGGCAAGGAGGCGGCTCTGGAGGTGAGCAAACCTGGGTCTGGAAGTCTGGCTCTCAGTTTCAGCAGCAGCTGTGTGACCTGGGGCAAGTCGCATGACCTCTGGGAACTGCAGTTTCTGAAGGCAGGTCCCCTGGGTTCAGAACCCAGGCTGTGACTTTATCACCTGGGTGATCCTGGGTAAGTTACTTAGTGACGTGCCTCAGTTTCCTCGTCTCTAAAATGGAGGTAAGAGCACCGTCTTACAGGATTACTGAGGTGAGTGTTGAGAATGCAGCCGGCTTCACGGAAGCCCTCCACGACTCTTAGCAAGTATCACACATCTACTGAGACCCTCATCTCTGCCAGATGTTCTGCTTGGCAGTCAGGATTACTTCTCAGTGCTCACACTAAGCCTATGAGGCAGGCATTAGACTTTGCATTATACACTCTAGAGAGAGAAAGCGACCTGCCCAAGGTCACACACGTAATATGCGCCAGGACCAGCATCCAAACCTCCAGCCAACAGAACACGCCCCTCATATGAACCACGCTGGGCTCAGACGCGGTCTCTCCACCTGCACAACGGGCTTCCTGTCATCTCCCAGAGAACCAGGGCAGATTCCGGTCTGGCGGCTCCCAGGGACTGGGCCATAGCCTGCTCCACTACTGGGATCTACTGCTCAGCCCTGCCACCTTCTCTGGGCACTCACTCCCAGCTCCTTCTGGGGCACCAGACGACAGGGCATATTCCACAGTCCATGGATGACACCCGGACCGCCACTCCTCTGTGGGAAATGAGGCATTTGAAGCCTCTGGACCACCCCCTTGCTCCCCGGGAAGCCCCATGTCTACCCGGGTTCTCGCTGTGTGAAAACAAGGCCTGTCCCGTGTCTCCTGGGCCTTCTCTGAGTCACAGAATATAACCCTGAGCAAACAGCACGGGGCGGGCCGGAGGCCTGGCTGCCTGCTGTGAACAGCTTGCCCTTCCCCCTGCAAGAGCCCCTTCCCCTCAGCAGCCCTCCTCGCCCAGCCCACCTGCAAGGACCACCCACCTCCTCCTGTCTGCAAAGAAAGCCTTTCACAAGTGGCCTCAAAAGTGTCAGGACTGAGTGCCTAGGGGACTGGCATCCTAAGAAAGGTGACGGGGAGGGGGTGGAACTTCCCTCAAAGGGGACTAACTAACGGGCGGCCAGGCTGCCGCAGGCTGGGGGGGGGGGCTTCTATCGGTTCATTCGTTCGTTCCACGGCCACTTACTACTTGCCCACTCCGGCCGGACACTGCTCTGGACCCTGGGACACACACGTAAAGCAACGTACAAGAGCCCTTGCTCTCATGACTGCATTCTGTTGGAGGGGACAGGTACCAAACAAGGGGCGTGAGCACATGGGCAACGGTGCTGAACAGCGAGAAACGCCTCAGTGGGGCCGAAGGGGGAAGGGTGTTTACGGCAGGGAGTGCACGCAGGGGAGACTGAAATCTCAGTCACACAGTGCAGGAAGGCCTCCCCGAGAGGGACGTCGGAGCAAAGGCCTGCAGGCTCTTCGCGAAGAGCACCCCATTCTGAAGGACCCGCAAGTGTGAAGCCCAAGGCCCCAGGTGTGTTTGGAGAAGATTCCAGAGACACTGTGGGTGGAGACTAAGGAGCCAGTGGGGGAGGGGCAGAGGACGGGGCTGGAAAGGCGGGGCGGCAGATCCCACAGGCCCTTCAGCCTGAGAAGAAGCAGGGGGCCAGGACGCCACCCAACCCACGCTCTCACAGCAGCCCTCTGGCTGGGGGCACAGAGCTCAAGGGAAAGGGCAGATGCCCGAGACCAGCTGTCGCCAGGAGCCACGGGAGCCTTTCTGGGAGCCCCCAGGACAGCCCCCAGGCCCCTGCGTGTCTCCTGGCCCCGGTCCTCCGGGCTGAGCAGAGGTGGGAAGATGGACCTCTCTCACACCCGAGCTTTCACACCAAGGGTGACTGGGACCAGAGGAACTTACAGGCTGGGGACGGTGGGACTCTAGCTGTAAGATGTGCTTGAATGCCGGCAGATCCACCCTGAGAAGCGAGGAAACAGCGGGACCATCTCGGGGACACAGTCAGGACAACCGGGGGTGCCGCTTGCCGAGCCCGCCAGCATCTCTGCCCCTGGCTGGCCTCACTGTCGGGAGCAAGCACATTCCACAGCTGATGTTTGGCTTGTGGTCTGGCCTGGCCCTCTTGTTGGTTTCTTCTGCTCTGAAAGGCTTTTAAAATCAAAATCTGGGTTCTCTTTATGTTTGGGGCATGAATCACTGCTTCTGGGCCTGGAAAGGGGCTGGGGGAGGGGCGCCCACGCCCCCGGTGCGCCCTCTCACTCCGGACCGTGTGCCACTGAGGCGCATGGACGAGACAGGCTCCCAGTCAGAACATTCCAAGTCAGACTTGCTTCCCAGCTCCCAGCCAGCAATTTCAACGGCCCCAGGGTGACCTCCGCCCGCCCAAGAGCCCCACAGCGCTGACACGTCCAGGACTGACCCAGCATCCTTGTCCTCAAACCCCCATATTCTCTCCTCAGGTCTGTGGCACTGCCCCTTGGCCTCCCAGGCACCTCTCCCTCCCTGGTGACCAAGGACGTCCCGTCCTGCCCCTCGGTCCCTTCCTCCGCTCTCCTGGCACCAGTGGCATGTCAGTTAGGCTCTGGCTCCTCTTGCAGCAGCCGTCTTCGCAACCCACTCGCTCGCACTGTTGTCCTGTCACAGCCCGACCAGATCAGGACATGCCTCGACCCTCCGGCAGAAACCTTCAATGGCTCCCATCTGCTACATCCAAACGCCTTCTCTGGCATCAGGTCCTCTCTCGGCGGCCGCAGCCCATGATCCATCTTCTAGTTCCCCGAAGCACCTACACCAGCGTCCTGCTGACCAAACTTTCGGCCACTTCCCACTCTTCTCTCCCGGCAAATCCCGGAGTTTCCACCTGTGGCTCTCCCGCAGCCTCTGCACCTCCTCCCTTGTCTCAGAATTACTTGTCCCAAGAGTTTCTCCCTCCTACTAGGCCACAACTCCTCGAGGGACGGGACTTATGCTTACCTTTCCTTCCCAGAGTGCCCAGCAGAGGGCCTGGCTCACGCAGGCCACCGTGTCAGGGCCTCCTGGGGTGGCTGCGCAAAGAAACTTACGACACCTATCCTGCCCTTACACATCTTTCAGTTGACTTGGATAGACAGCTCGGACATTCAGTCAACACACGCTATTTGAGCACTGCTACGTGAGGCGCTGCGGGAGAGCTGCAGATGCGGAGACTGAGAGGAGCCGTGGCCCCGCTCTGCTCCAGGGGGAGAAGGCGCTCGGGCAGCTGCAACACCGGGAAGCAGAGCATCTCGAGATCCCTCAAGGGACTGACCCGAGGTCTGACTGAGTCGGGTGGGGCTTTCAGAAGGAAGACCAGAAGAATAAGTGGGAAATAGCCAGGGGGACAGAGGAGGTCGAATGGGACACAGGGGACAAAGGAGTGAAGGGCAGAGAGGAACTAAGCAGCTCATTTCAGGGGAGGTGCCCATGCACGTGGTGCTGCTGGAGCTGAGTCCTGAGTGCAGGCCAGGCCAGCTATTCAGGGCCTGATTAGCTCGATTAAAGAGGCTGGACTCAGCCTAATGGCAATAGGGAGCCACAGAGGGTTTTAAGCTGGAGGAGTGACCACACACTCGGTTTGTGTTTTAGTCTCACTTGGTCTGCTGCTGAGAAAGGTCTGGATGGACAGGGGCAGGAGGGAGGACGACACCTGAGTTTGGGCTGGGGCCCCAGGCTGGTCCCAGGGCTTCCTGCTCTGCTCCCAGCCCAGTCTCCTCTCTCCCCCGATGGAGCATCCCCTCCCCACCTGACCTGGGCTTCTCTTTGCCAGTCCCCATCCTGAGTCGGGGACTTCCTTCACCTGAACACTCACAGCAGCTTCAGTGGGGCCTAGAATCGTAGGGTTTGTCTAACTCCTGTTAGACGCCTCCCACTGTGCCAATCCCTGTGTCTGTGAGTAGGTCTGCCTGGGATCCTTGGCCAAATCAATGTCCCAGTACCCCCTCTTTGGCTTTCCTGGTTCTCCCACTTGGGGCCACACAGTGATCAATAGCTTATGGCCTCATGGGGGACAAAGACAGGGTCACCACTGAACAACCCTGCAACCACCAACTCTCGTCCCAAATTCCCTCTTGTGCCTCTGCCTCTCAAACTCTTGACTCCACACTGTGTCTCCAGCACAGCTGGGCTGTGATTCTGGGGAAACGGCAGACTGCGGAAGTGGACTGGAAAACTGGGAGTCAGAAGAGGCTAAATCTTGGCTTCCCCACCGACTGCCGTGTGACCCTGAGCAAGTCATTTCCCTTCCCAGACGGCGGTTTCTCCTCTGCTTGAGTGGGGATTGGGTTTAGATCACACTGGGGATGCTCAGTCTTGGCTGCCCATTAGAATGACTAGGGGGCTTGAAAAATGCCAATGCTGGGCTCCACCCTGGGGAGTGGTGGTGTGTTCTGGGGAGGGGGCGGGCAAAGGTTCTGTTTTGCACCATCATTCTCTTGTTCCCCTAGGAATGAGGCTTGCTGGATTTGCTGATTGTCTGCAATTCTGTGATAGATCAAGAGGGGAGGCTCAAGCGGGCAGGTAAGAAAGCTTGAGAAGGGACCCTTATTTAGAAGTGCTAGCCCAGCAGGACCACAGCAGTACAAATGACCACGGCTATGGAAAAGCTAGCATTTCAAGGTTGGGCCTCTTGCTTTCACCAAAGGGGCTACTCCAGAGCCCAGCATCCAGCGCTTGAAGGTCCTCCCAAAATATACTCAAAGCAGTCTTGAGGCAGTAACTGGAGACAGAACCATCTTCTGAATTCCATGGATTAAAAATCATCCCACAGGACTCTAATTCAAAAAGACACATGCATGCCAATGCTCACAGCAGCACTATTTACAATAGCCAAGACATGGAAGCAACCTACATGTCCATCAACAGATGACAGGATAAAGATGTGACACACACACACACACACACACACACACACACACACACACACACACACACAATGGAATACTACTCAGCCATAAAAAGAATAAAATAATGCCGTTTGCAGCAACATGGATGGACCTGGAGATAGTCATTCTAGGAAGTAAGCCAGAAAGAGAAAAATAATACCATGTGGTATCACTTATATCTTGAATCTTAAAAAAAAAACAAGATGCAAATGAACTTATTTACAAAACAGAAACGGACTCACAGACACAGAAAACAAACTTATGGTTACTGGGGGAAGTGGGTGGGAAGGGACAAATTGGGCGTTCAAGATTTGCAGACACTAACTACTATATATAAAATAGACCACAAGTTTCTTCTGCGGGGCACAGGGAGCTATGTTCAATTCCTTGTTAACGGCCTATAATGAAAACAAATATGAAAAGGAATATCTGTGTGCACGTGGATGACTGAAACATTATGCTTCACACCAGAAACTGATGCAACACTGTAAACCGCCTGGCAATAAAAAATGAAAAATAAAAAAGAGAAAAGGTAATAGGGAAAAGCATCACCCCCCAGGCCTGGCTGGGAGCCGTCAGCACTGCTGCACTGGGCCCCCGCACCTTGGACCCCAGCACTTTGCATGGGCCCTGCGGCCTGTGTGGTCTGGGCCTTCTCGCCCCCACTGTCGTCCCTGAGGCCGAGGCTGAGCCTGATCTGGCATTTCCGGAGCCTGGAGATGCCCGGGGTTTAGTGGATACTCAGTACACACTGGCCACATGGACAAGCCACTCGGTTTCCTCACGTGTCAGGAGGGCTTCTGGTGCCTTCCCAGCCCAAGTGCAAGCCTGCGAGGAGAACTCCGAGCAGTCGCACAGGCCCCACACTCAGAAGGGCCCCTGCTTGGGTTTAACACTCTGCGGTGGCCATCTTGAAATTCTTAATAGTTTTTAAACAAGGAGCCCTGTATTTTCATTTTCCACTAGGCCCCACAGATTATGTGACTGGTCCTGCATGTGTGGTGAGTGGTGGGAACAAACTCAGAGGAGAGCTCTGTCTACATACTATTTATGGGACATTATGTCTGCCACCAGCCACTGAATATGAGGGGCTATGAGCTCCAGGAAAAGAGCCATTCCAGCAGAAGGGGAGGAGATGGACACTGCTTTGTGGTCTTCTTCCTGGAAGGAGGGGGAGGCAGGCGTGGGAAGGCCTGGGGATGGGCGAGACAGAGAGGATGGGTGGTGGAGACTGGAGACACCCCCAGAGGTCTGCAGAGAATGATTTCAATGATCTTGTCCTACCTGCCTGCCACAGATGTGGAAAGTCTACCATTAGAACATCATTCCTTTAGCTGAAGCACTGCTTGCTCCTTAAGTTCCTCTGATGAGTGCAGCAAATTAGGTTCCTAATCTGATCCCTGAGTCCCTATGTGATCTTGGGGAAATCACAGGAAATCACTTTATTCTGAAGAGCCTCAGCTTCCCACTCTATCTAACGGACAGAGCAGCCTTAACTCGGTCTCTGACCTCAACTGGCCTGTCCTGATAGGACAAATATATGGGAGTGTTCTTTGCAGACTGCTGGGAGCTGCACCCACTTGCTCATTTCATGATTTTTCCATGGCCTTCCTGAGGCTCAGTCTGCAAAGAAACAGGTCCCGGAAATCTGCAGGGTCAGGATTCCTAGTAGCCTGGCCCAGCTCGGTGATGCTGCTGGGGGAAGAAAGCTGTCAGCCCCAGCTGCAGAGGCAGGAGCCCCTTCTCTGTGTCATCCTGTTTGGAATCCGGGAGCACACTGCTATAGCAACTTGCCTAACTCACCCCACATGCCACGTGGAAAAAACCTCTGCCCACTTTACAGCGGCATCATCCAAGCCACAGGCTGGCCTCTCCTATGTTACAGGACGAGGCCGCCTGCCATCCACGAGGGCCCAGGCAGAAAGTGTCCGACGGAGTGGTGGGCTAGGCAGCTGGACCACGACAGGCTGGTTCCCTGCCTCAACTATTCGGTAGCACCTGTTTCGGGTTGTGGTACCTGAAATCCCGTCACCAGCTCCTTGTTCCTCTGGCTCAAGGCACAGCCCAGGGAGCGTGCAAATCCCTTTGGGCAGGACACACGAAGCCGTCCTTACCGGTCAGTGCTGTTCAGCATGAATTAACTCATTAGGCTTAGAACTCAGAGCGGGTTCTGCCTAGGGGAATGGGAGCCAAGGCAGGGAAGGGAGGAGAGGAATGTCCAGCCTGGACCTGAGGATGAGCTGGAGAGGGAGTCAGAGTGTCCAAAGCACCGGGAGTCGGGGGACAGATGGTAGAGTCTCACCTGGCCCTGAGCTGGGAGGCAAGTGAGGGACAGAGGCTCCCAGAGTATGAGGCACCCTGTGAGGACCACTTCTCAGCAAGCCAGCATCTTGACTGAGAAATCACTGTCTAGCTGAGTCTGAAGGAGGCAGCTGCCTCTCCTGGACCGGCGCCCCTGTGAGCACGGCCATTTGTGTACAGATCTCACCTTCCCTGAAGACAGCGAACGCCCAGCACCGCCTCTTACTCCATCAGCATGACTTTGGACGAGCCACTTAACATCTCACGTGTAATCAGGCGACTGTGGTAGTGACTGCCTGCAGCCACGCGAGCCTGACTGAGATGTGCGGAAGTCCTTGACACGGTGCTGGTATCAACCAAATGGGGAGGGTGATCAATGAGCTGCTACTGTTTGTCGAGGGCTTGCTGGGTACCAGATGCTGTCCCAAGCACTCGCCGTGAATGAGCCACATACAGATAACCTGTGAAGTCATTATCCTGCCCATTTTACAGATGGGGAAATGAGGCCCACAAGGGCTTATTCAAGGTTACCCAAGTAGAAAAAGATCTGAATTGAGACAGTTGGGCTCCAAGACCACACCCGTGCTGACCATGAGTCCTACTCAGAAGACGAGCGGGTGGTCAAATAAGTGAGGGACAAAGGCGGGGCGTGTTTCACTAACTTCTTCCTCCAGATGGGATTTTATTCATCTTGTGAAGGCAGTAAGTACACAGTATGAGAACCCTTCATGGAATTTCTTGGGGGCTTATTTATTTTTGGTTTACAAGACGACCAACTTCAGTCTCTTCCCCGCCGCCTTCCCCTCACTGGTAATAGACTTCTGGCCTTTCAACCAAGAATTTGTACAGCTAGGGTTTACATGTTGGAGGGTGGGGACAGTCCCTGCCTGGACCACAGCTCCCTAGAGCATGCACTCCACACCGTGGGCATGTGGGTGACTTTGGAGCTCATAATTGTTTTGGGGAAAACAGTTCCAAATGGCTATGAATCCTTGGTGATAGCCCATGGAGTGCTCCGGGGGTAGTAGGGGCGTCAAGCTATGAGGGCCAGCAGAGATACCGTTTTTGAAATGTGTTAGTGTATGTTCTTTTTTGTTTGTTTTGTTTTTCGTCGGGGGGGTGTAATTAGGTTTGTTTGTTTATTTATTTATTATTCAAATGGGAGTTGAACCCACGACCGCATGCCCTCTACCACTGAGCTGTACCCTTCCCTCTTCAGTGCATGCTTAAAGCTTGTTTTGCAGCAGACCCTCCCGGAGTCAACCAGAGGCTCTCACTGCCTGGGGAGGAGGAAGATGGATCCTTTCTCTTTGCAGTTTCAATCGAACAAGCTAGCTAAGATCTGGAGGCCAACAATTTCCAAAGTCAGGCATTAAGGAGAGAAAAAAGGGCTTTCTGAATTCTCCAAACTTCTCTCTATATAGCAAGAGTCAAGCCAGGGCAGCTCGGAACATAGTTTTGTCCTAAGTAATGAGGGGAGAGGATGGAAGGGGAGTTCCCTGCTGCTGGAGGAAGCTTCCACTAGAGGAGAAGAAAGAGGTTCAGAGAGGGTAGAACTAAGGTGAGCTGCTGTCTGAGTTCCGCAGGGGCCCACAGCCCCATGTGGATGGCTGGGCACAATGAGGATGGCAAGGAGACAGACATCCCATCTCGGGGGATGGGGGGAGACAAGCCAGGCAGAGATGGGGGCACGGTGAATAAGAAGAGGGTCATACTCAACTCCCATCTCTTTAGGGCCCCCAGGGCCTGCCTGCGGAAGGGTCCAGAAGCTTCTCTGCTGAAGGCAGCTGAGAGGCTTGGCTGACAAACTCCCAGCCAGTTGGGCACTGGGGAGGCAAAGTTTATTGCCTTCTCTGCTCTTGCCAAGCTGGAGAGCAGGCATTGGATCCTTTTCGTCTTCGCACACCCATGGTGCCTAGTACTAGGCCTTTTCCAAACAAGGTCTCTCTGCTGACTAAGACCCCAGCCCCATGGACACACAGAGACCATGATGACAGTATGGCTCTGCTCCTCTCCAATAGGATCATGCTGACTTCAAGGCAGCCTCAGGGCAAAAACCCCCTGAGTTCCCATTATGATCAAGACTTCGGGCCAGGCCTCTGGGAGGAGGGGCCCTGATACCTACGTCTCCTCCGAGGCGCCAGTGCCTCAAGACCTCCTCTAGACTCTTCTTATGGATTCGAGTTTGAAAGTTACATCTCTGTGTATCCTCAGACCCCTCACCAAGCGGCCAGCACCTTGAGCACTGCTGAGGATGACGGAGGAGAAAAGACAACCTCCTAAATGCTTGATGTGTGCCTGCAACTCTCCAAGCACTTTACATGCATTATACACCTTGGGGAAACGCTAAGTTCTCTCATTATCATCCCTGTTTGCAGGTGAGAAAACAGAAGCACAGAGCTGGTTAATAACTTGCCGAGGGAACAGAGTCCCAGGGAACAGAAGTCAGACCCAGCACAGGCAGTGAGGCTCCAGGACCTTCACCCCCAAACTGTGTCTTATCTCCCCGTGTGTCTTTGTGTCGCCTGTCAGGTAACAGGTGCTCAGCAAAGACTGAGTCCTTAAGGAACCGTCAGCTCATGAGCACTTACTAGAGGGTTTTGAGAGGAAAGCTGATTGATGGACCGGCTCCCTCTGAACATCGGCTATACAAGTCTCTGGACTTTCTACTTTTTCCTGGCTTTCTTGATAGTTTTGCTCACCTCATCACCCTGCCCAGCCTGCAGCAGAAGCTCTGCAAAGACTGTGGCTCAATGAGGACTCAGCCCCAAGTTGGCCTGTGACGGGGCCCCTGCCCAGCCAAACTGTGCCGTCGCAGCTTCCTGGTGATCCTCACATGGACTCCATGTGAGGCACAAATGAGAGGCCAACATCAACCCTGCTCTGGAGCCAGGGGAGTGGACCCAATGACCTCTGTGACCCTTATAATCTTCAGAGTCCCTACTGACCAGAGTCAACTTTGTGGTTTTAAAATATGCACCTTTTTGTTCTTTAATTCCAGGAAATAACACTAATGTATAAACAGCTCCACTTTAAGGCCTATCCACACTTTATACACTCCTTCAAGGCCCAGTTCAAACAGTACCTCCTCCTCCAGGAAGCCTCCCTTGCTTATTGAAGCAGAGCTGACCACAGCCCTCAGCTTCTCCATGACATTCACCACTCCCCTAGCACTTCTATTTAGCCTCCCTGGTCTTGCCTCTTCCTCAGCTACAGGCAGGGCTCAGACTGCGTATGCACTTGGGCCCCACCCCCAGCTCCCTGCAAGCAGACGTCGTTCCAACATTGACTGATATGTTTAATGAATGCCATATTTCAAGAACCCAGACTGACCAGACATAACTCAGGAGTGGTTTTCTCCATGTAAAGGGAGCTCTCAGTCACAAACCCTGTCCCTGTCTCTCACCCCTCTCCCCTACCCCTATCCACCCTGCTTTATCATTATCAACCACCGATTCAGCCCTACTGTGCATCAAGCCCTGTGTTAAGAACTTTCCATACAGCGCCAGCCTCACTGAATCACACTGACAACTTTATGGTCTCAGAATATGTGTCTCCATTCACAGAGGAGGAAGCTTGTTGGAAAGACTGCATAACCTGCCCAGGGTGGAACAGCTTAGTGGGCAGCAGAACCAGAATGGGAAGCCAGGTCTGGTTTCAAAGCCTCTGCTCCTAGCTTCCTGAGGTCGGACTGTCTCCAGCCCCTAAAGCAGCCACTCCAACTCAGGTTCTGGTAGGTCCACATATCTGGAGTCACACAGGACTGCATTCCCTGTGGCTGGGTCTCCCCTTGATCTGAAGACCGCTCCTGAAGTTGTCCTTCCTCCGGCCTAAATGCCCTAGAGTGGGTTCACCTCTTTTAGCAGCTGGTTTCCAGATACTTTCTGGCCTGGTCACAGGTCTTCCCCTGCCTTCCTGAACTTAAGCATCAATGTTTGTTTTCAGCTGTGACTCTAGGATCTGAACTGAACCCTCCAGCAGAGGCCCTTTCGACGACAGGTCCTGCTAGAAGCTCCGCTATGGACCGACGGGGCGGGGGGACTGCTTGTTTCCGTGGTACCCCGGGGCTGGAGTGAGCGAACGTGGGCTGGGGGACCTTCACCTGTGCTCCGTGCGGGCGCCTCTCCCCCCCGCCACCTCATCTGACCCCTGCTATCGGCCCCAGCCCAGACCTGGAGCCCACGCGGAAGGGGACGTGAGGCCCGGAGGCCAGTCCCTGAGGCGCTGCCCGCCCCACTCGGCGGTCCGCCCCTGACCCCGGGGCACCTGGCCTCGCCGAGGAGGGGTCCAGCAAGCTTTTGCGACCCGTAGAACGGCGCTGCTGGCCGCCGTCCCCGCGGGATGCCAGGTGTGGGCAATTCCGGGCCGGGTGTCCCGGTGCGGAAAGCCCGGGGCTGGCCTCTCGCTCCCGGCGGCGCCTCCCCAGCCCGGGGTCCACGCCGCGCCCGACACCTGGAGCGCATTAGGCGGCGGCGAGCGTCTCGGCGGCGGCGGCGGCGTCCCCCCAATTACTGAAAGAGCGCACGACTCCGAGGGCGGGCGGGGGTGGGGTGGGGGTGCCCTGTCCCCACCTCGAGGGTCAGGTAAGGTTTCCGCGGGCCCTGGACTGCCGGGCTGCGCCCCTCGCCCTCGGCCCGGCAGGCGACGACGGCTCGCCACAGCCTGGCCGCGACCGCCCCAGCTCCTCTCCCCCCCAGCCGGAGGGACTCTGGGTGGCTTTCGGTGGACGGTCCCCCCCGCACGTACCCCCGGGAGCCGCCGCAGCCGGCCCTCCACACTTACGGGTGCTCTCTCCGCGCGCCCCGTCCCCTCCCCGCCTCCCGGGACCCAAGTGCTCCCCGCGGCGGCGCGGGGAGCCCTGCGTGGCCCTCGGAGGTCCCCAGGGCGTCCTGCGGGGCCACCCGGCCTCGCCGCTGTTCAGCGGGAGCCGCTTCAGCTCCTCCCACACACACCGAAGTCCCGGCTCCGAGCCGCCTCGCGCGTCCCCCTGTTGCGCCGAACTCGGCAGAGCCGGTCGACTGCGGCTAGTTCCGGGGGGACCCACGTTCCCCAGAGCCGCCGAGGTCCGACCCTGGGAGCGCATCGCGTCCGGCTCCGGCAGCCGGATCCGAGGCCTCGGCGGGCCAGGGAGGGGCTCCCGGAGGCCAGGGGGTCCTGGGGACAAGTACCTGGCCACAGGCTGAGGGTCCAAGCCACCAGAAGACCCCTGGGCAGGTCCATGGCCCGCGGCGCGACGGCGGCGACCCGGTGCGGAGCGGCGACAGGGGGCGGCGAGCCAGAGCGGCAGCCTCTGCGCGGCGCCCGGAGCCTGCACTGCGCGCGGCGCCCTGACAGCCCGGCTCCCTCAGAGGAAGTGGGAGGGCTCGAGCGGCGGGGAGGGGCGCCTGGACGCCGTGAGGCTCCGGCCGCGGTCCCGTCTCTGCCCCTCTGCCACCTGGGCAGGCGGCGGGCTGCGGCCTCGACGCCTCTCCACAGCCCCCCGGCCCCCGCTCCACCTCTGCCCCAGGAGAAAACCCCGGAGAGCCGCTCCCGGGAACCGCCTCACCCCGCCCCCTCCGCCAAATTCGGAGTGGCTTGTATTCTAATTTCCCAGAGGAAAGAGCTTCAGAAAGCTCAGAGAGGTGCCTCAGGTGACCGAGGGACACCGGCCCTGACTCGGGTCTTCCTTGGCCAGGAGGAGTGGGTGTCCCTCCCAGGTCCATTCCCCTGCTTTCCTGCACCCTGGGGCTTGGAATGTAAAGGCCACAGTGCTTCTCCTGAGCCTGGAATAAATGCAGATGCCCCTCCACTTCCACTGCGTCCACCCCTCACACCTGAGGCATTGGAGCATCCAGACGGACCCTGTGTCCACTGCTGCCACAGCAGTGAAGCTCTTTTTTGGAGCTGAGCCACCTTCCTTCCCAGCTCTTCTAACCGCTGACAATTAAATTCAATGCACATTTGCTGCACAGGCTTTAAATCAGGCCCTGGACCACAATCTGTGGGTGTGGAGGCTGGCCCTTCTAGCGAGGGAGAAAGCCGAGGCAGAGGACAGGATGGTCAGTGTGGGGAACACTAGGGCAGCGGTCCCCACCTCCTTCTCAGGAAAACCTTCCCTCAACACCCTCCGCCGTCCTCACCAGGTCCCCAGACACACACTCATTCTCTCATTTGCTCATTGTACTTAGTAGAGAAACTAGACATTAATTAGCGTAATCACCTAATTAACTTTTCTCTCCTTCCCGAGACTGAAAGCACCATGGGGCTGGAAATCTCTACTGGGTTCACAACAGAGCACCGAGCCCCCAGCCCCCCGGGAACCCAGGGAGCGGGTGGGCAGAGGACGGCAAGTGGTGGTGGGAGTACGAGGGTGGAGTTTTCTGTCTGGGACGAACTGGAGGGTTTCCCAGAGGTGGTGAAGTTCAGGCTGGGTCCTGGAGGGTGAGGTGGGTTTTGAGAAGGTTCAATCAGGTATAGTAGTGGGCATTGTGCCTCCGTTCCCAACGCCGCCCTCCTCTTGCTGGCTGCCCTGGTTTTTATTCCGGTGTCTTCTCCTCTCCCAGTCAGCCAGAGTCTTTGGAGGAAGCTGGTTCTGCCTCTGGGATTTGTGTGTGTGTGTGTGTGTGTGTGTGTGTGTGTGCGCGCGCGCGCGCTGGGGGAGGCCTGTGGTTTAGGCTGAAATGAATCAGTGTTGCCATCCCCTGGCCATAGTTTGAGAAAGGGCAACATGACAAAAAGGAAGAAAGTTTTCTGGGAAATAAGCACTCTTGTTCTTCTAAAAGAGCCCCTAGAATTTAACTAACTAACTCTGTCCTCCCCTCTCCTATCCCCACGTCCCCTCCCTGGCTGGGACAAAGACTCCTGTAGGCCCGGAATTTGATGGGGGTGGGGGTGGGGAAGGAAGACATGGCCTTGGGATGAGGTAGATGCTGGATGACAGACAGAGGAACCAAGTCCAGGAGGCTCTTGTTGGTTCCCCGAATCAAGCCACCCTCTCATCTCTTCCCCTGAAGACTTTCCAGTTATGTGACCAATGAGTCCCCTTTGTTGTTTAAGCAGGTTTGAGTCAGGATGCTTTGACCTGAGAACATCCTAACTGATAACAGGTATCCAGTGGGCAGCAAACCACTTCCCTGCCTCACACAACTTCGCATTTTCCCCGAGTGTTCTCAGATTCCAGGTGCATGGGAGTTGCCTGGAGCACTTGTGGAGAAGCTTCCTGGAGATCAGGGAGGCCTGATGGGCACCCGGGCCCTCTGCTGCAGAGGTGGGCTGAGGACCCCAGTCTGAGACTGCGCTGCTTGCTGAAGGGGCTCTCCGTGGTGGGCGTGCTGCTGTGGGTCTTCAGTTAACAATCCTGCCTTTCGTTAACTCACACTGCCCTCATCAGGGGTATGTGGGTCCCAAATGCTCTGTGTGTCTTTGTGTAACCTGGGGGGGCAGGGAGGGGGAGGGGCGTGCCCTCACGTATTCTTTCAGCACGTACTTGAGTGCCTCCTGTGCCCCCGTGCTCTGCAAGTCGCACAGGAGAAGCTGAGACATACCTCATCTGTATTGACGTGACCATCATTTATTATTTAATGATTATTGAACATTATTTAAATCACACAAGGTGGCAGCATGTGCGTGACAAACACGAGAGCCGGGTTCAGCCCGGGGAGGATCAGAGAACTGGATGAACGGCTTTGTGAGCGCTGGGATTTGTGTTGAATAATAACAATAACAAACATCCTTTTTATGTACATAGCATGTGTATTTTTTAAATTGAGATGTAACTCACATACTATAATATTCACCATGTAACTCAGCAGTTTCTAGTGTATTCACATGGCTGTGCAAGTATTACGACTAATTTCAGAACGTTTTCATCAACCCAAAGAGAAACTAATCATCAGCAGCCACTTCCCTATGCTTTCTCTGTCGGTTTGTGCTTAGAAAAATGCAAACTCTCTTTTTTTTTTTTTAAGATAAACTTAAGTAAACTTACAGTTACTGGGAAGGCACATCTTCTGCCAGAAAATGATATAATAAATTCCAAAGCCAAAAAGAAAGAACAAAAAGGATGTAGAACCAGAAACTGACACAACATTGTAAACTGACTATGCCTCAATTTAAAAAACAAATTTTAAAAGATGTGGAGAAGCTACAAGATTGCCTTTGGTATCTGGGGTTTGAATGGCACTCGCCAATGTCCTGGGCCAGTAACGTGGCGATGGGGGGTGACTGCATCTGTCAAGTACACAGGGGCTGGAGGGCTTCCCTGGGTTTCTGTTTGTCACGCCGGGCCTCATCCCTGCCAACGAAGTGAAGGACGTCAGCTTTGAGCAAGTGTGTCTGCACCAGCAGCCTGCATCTGCCTCAGGCACTTTCCACTTGAAGCAGCAAGTCTGATCCCAGACATCTTCCACAGGCCGTGCCTGAGCCCGCTTCCCGTCTCCAAGGGTCAGTGGCTGGGATTTCTACCAGGATCGAGCCCTGGATCCGACCTATACCGAATCCAGGAAGTTATTTTCTGATCTCCGTTTCTCAAGCCACAAGAATGTACAGCACTCGCAGTAAAATATCAAAGGGCAGGAGTGTGGCCACAGCACAGACAGACACGCAGGATGGATCACGAAACATCCTTTTGAAGAAAACGTATGTCAGAGAGTATGAGAGAGCACAAACTGCCTTCAGAGTCTTGGGGTGGCAGACAGGGTGCCAGCTGAGCGGCCATTTCTGGTGAAGTCAGAAGAGCTAAACCCTCGACGCTGCACCAGACTGGAGGGGCCACGTCAGAGACTAGCAGCCCAGCAGCAGCTTCAGCGGAGCCTCCAGCGGAGCCCTTGGTGCGGGCCAGGTGCCTCCCCCAGCGTTTCCTCCAGGCACCAGCGCAGCCCAGGTGCTGGTCCCGGACCTTCACCCTGGCCCTGGCTGGGCTGAGGTGTCAGGGAGAGGCCATGAGACTTGGGGTACGGATGGAGTACACAGGGGTAAAGATGGGTTCCTGGGGGCTCTCAGGAAGCAGAGTCATGACAGGAAACCAAGACTTGCAGCAGAGAAAGGAATTCCCACAGCGCACGGACCAGGGGCAAGGGATCAGACATTGAGCCGATCGGTGTTCCACTGAGCGCCATGCTAGGGATGGAGTGACGGACCAGGTGAGGTTCTTGCCTCCCCACGGAGCTCCTGATCTAGGGGAGGAGACAAACACATACAATAATCATCAGCAACCGCTCACTGCCCACTTACTGCCTTGGACATTTATCATTTCATCCTCATGACAATCTGACAAAGCGCTACAATTACTCCCTGCCTTTTACAGAGGAAGAACGCGAGGCTCAGAGAGGTGATGTCCCGGACTTGTGAAAGGCAGACCTGGGAGCTGAACCTCGTCTTGCCTGATCCCAGACTCCCAGCTCCTAGCCCCTCGGCGTCACTGGCTTTCAGTGCTGGGTGGTGGATGCTACTGTGACACGTGTTACAACAGGAGTGTGACCAAGTGTCGGGGGGCACGGAGGAGGGTCAGAGAAGGAAGTAACTTCCTCACATCTGTCCAGGCACCTGGAGTGTCTGGGATGCTAGAGATTCTGCCATTTGAATTTCTGGCTCCAGGTACACTCACTGAAAGAGAAAATTCCCTTTGGGAAGTAGATTAACCTACTAGCTAAAACCAGTCATGTGCCTGCAGTATGAAGTCACCATGTCTCCCTCTTCCCCAGGGTCCCTGAACAGAGTAGGAGCTTTCACAGGGACGAGAAGGAGAAAGGAACGTGATTGTGCAGGGAGTCAGGGCACCAGCTTTCCTGCTGCTGGAGAGCCCAGGAGGAGAAAGAGGATGCTCAGAGAGGCAGCAGAGAGGCTGATAAAAACGAGCGCATTCTGTCTCCCACCTCAGCGGGGAGCCCGTTCTAGCCTCTGGGAGGACGTCCTCAGCCTGGAAAGCACGCAGGGGCTTCTGGACATCACGAGTTGCATAACTGCTCTTGGAAGTCGAGGAGGAGAGATAGGGGATCACAGCCCAAGACACACCGTAAAAACACCCTTGACAATGTGATCACTGACGAAACCCGCTGTCTAACCTCCATCTCCAGCCAGTCTCGCTCAACCCAGGGACTAGAATTTTAAGAGGATGCTACCTCCCTCTCCCTCCTCTTCTGCCACAGGCTGGAGGGACTGGCCTTGTCCCTGTGATCAAATGTCTGCCAGGCTGGGGCAGCCACCAGTGGCTGGTGTAGGCTTCTTTCTGCAAAGAGAACGACCTCCTGCTTTGCCAGGGGCACGGTCCCCAGGCTGCCCCAGCTGCTGCTGCTTGTCCTCAGCATGTACCAGAAGGCCAGGGTGGGCTGGGATGGAGAGACAGGTATGGTGAGTGTGGATGTTTTAGCTGATATTTGGATAACAAATATGAGCAAAAATGTGAGCATTTTTTTCTTCTCTGCTGAGCATTAATGAGAAAAATGTGGATCCAAGTGCTGGGCTGAAGGCCTTTTAAGAACTTCCACCTCAGCGAAGGCCCCAAGTTAAGCGTTATGCAGAGGATCACTGCGAGGGAAATGGAGACAGCAGCTTCAGGACAGGCTCTGCAAACAGCTGGTGGCCCCAGAAGTTGCTCATGAGCCTGGGTGGTAGGGAGTGAGGCGGTTAAACACATGGGCCCTGGGCTCAGGGAGAACTGACGATCCTGACCTGGCCCTTCATCAGCTGGGTGACTTGCTACTTGCAACCAATTCACCACCTGTAAAATGAAAATGGTCGAACAAGCTCCTGCAGACCCCTTACCAAGTGCCAGACACACTTGCAAGCACTTGACATGTATTAACTCGCTGAAGCCTCACAGCAGCTCTGTGAAGTTGCTGCCCTCATCGTTCCCATTGGACAGATGAGGAAACCAAGGCAGAAAGGAGGGAGGGTCATAACTTGCTCAAGGACACTTGCAGGTAATCTGGTGGCAGCACCCTGGACCAGTCTGCTCCTGGGGTTGCTGGAGGAGTGGGTAGAATGCAGCCTAGAAAGGGCTTGGCACAGCCCTGCCACACTGAAGCTCTCAATAAGTGTCAGCTTCTATTATTAACAACACACAAAATGGCATAAACAGAGTAGTTGAGCTATCCACACCATTTGAGATTCTTAACAACGCCTGACATTTGTTTAGCCCTGTATATAATTCAATGAACTTTCCCAGTTATGTCCCCTGCAACCCTCCCTGACACCCTGGGAGAGCAGTGGGGCAATTCAGCGTGGCGTGACTGCTGGATGAGTGAGGACACAGCAGCCCGAAGGTCAGTGACTTGCACAAGGTCCCACCCCAGCTCTGTGCTCATACATCCTTCAGCAAGCCTGAACCGATGTCCCAGGGCCTGAACTCCTGAATTCCATCCCCGGTGGGCTGAGAAACATGCCGAAGAACCATCAGCCTGAGACCTTTTATCAACTTTAATTTGGATTCTATTTACTCAAACACTTTTTACCCAACCGTATAAGCTGTGACACAACCACCACCACCTATTAATTTATATTCTGTCTTTTTTATAATAAGGACTGAAGAGATTACAATAAAAGTAGGTATGACAAACCCATAAAATCACCAAAAAATAAACATAGAAGACCAAGAGTCAAGCAATAGAGCTAATACTTGTACAGCATTTTCCAGCTTATAAACGTGTGGCCGCATTCCAGCCTCCCCACAGCTCACTACCAGACAGCACCGCTCCGAGACCGCGCCGTGAAACTGGGGCTCCGCAGGACCACTGAAGAGGGGGTCACGTGACTGCACGCCAGCCTCCCGCGTGGAGTCCTGCCTGTGTCTTCGTCAGCTACTGAAAGGTCAGTGTTAACGTCTCCCACCACGTTTCAGTGAGCCTCTAGAGCTGGAATGCTTGGTTTCAGATCTGACTCTTAGTAATTCGGCGACTTTGGGCAAATTACTTAAGCACCTGGTGTTTCTGAATTCTCACCTACAAAGTGAGAATATCTACCTCATGCAGCTTCTGTGAGGATTAAATGAGCTAACACATGTGGTGTTTGGAAAAGTTCCTGGCACATAGTAAGTGCTATTTCTTCTTATAAAAATAAAAACAAAAATAATCTCCCACGAAGGCTGTAGAAGCCTGTGTCCCTCCATGCAGTTCTGTCACTGTCTGCTTTATCAGGTTTGAGGCTGCGTCATCAGCTGCACGCCCGTTTAGAACTGTCGTATCTCCCTAGAGACGTGGGCCTTTGCCTTCAGGACTGCTTTCTGCCTTAATGTCTACTTTGTCTGCTATTAACATAGTTGCAGACTTTCTTTGGGCTAGTGTTTGCATGGAATACCATTTTCCATTCTTTTGCTTTCAACCCATCTGTATCTTGGTGTTTTAGACCCATCTCACGTCGGCAGTATTTAGCTGTTTTTAAGGTTAATAAGCTAAACCGGTTTTAATTGGAGCACTTGGTCCATTTACATCTAATTTAACTATCACTATGCTTGAGTTTGAATCTGCTGTCTTGGTATTTTCTGTTTGTCCCTTCTGATTTATGTTCCTTTTCTTTTTTCCTTCTTGCTTTCTTTTGCATAGGCTATTTGTATTTATTCTAGTTCCCCCTCCATTAGGCGGGAAGTAATATAGTCATTTGCCATTTGTTAATGATTCCAGGGAGACTCCAGCATGCATCTGTGATTCAGGAAAGCCCAACATTGCAAAGTGCTTTTATCCCCTCCTCAACAGCACAGGGGCCTCGGAACATTTGCCCTGCAGCTGCTCTTCTCCTGACTTAGATGCATTTGATTTTGTTTATTTTAATTCTCTTTATATTTTAAACATCATGAGACTTCATTATTTTCTTACAGCCAGTCAGTATTTGGACTTATCCACATATTTACCATTTTTGTTGCTTTTCCCGTATCTTTGTCTTTCCATGTGGAATCATTTTCCTTCTGCCAGAAGAATACCATTTAGTATTTCCTTTATGGATGGATTTTCTGGTGTCAAATTCTCTCAGTTCTTGTTTGCACGAAAATAACATGATTTCATTTTTATTCCTGCAGGACGTTCTCTCTGGGCTCGTAGTCTTTCTTCCATCACATTGAAATCATGACGCCACTGTCTTCTGACTCTTGTCGTGATGAGAAGTCAACTGTCAGTTTAACCATTACTTCTTTGACGGCTAAAATGTCTAATTTTCCTACAGCTGCCGGTAAGATTTTTCTTTTTCATTTTGGCTTTAAGAAGTTTTGCTACAATGCAGACTTTTTAAAATCTATCCTCCTGAGATTAATTTGGCTTCTTTTACCTATGGATTTAGTCATCAGTGTGGGGAAACAGCCATTACCTCTTCAAACAGTGTGTCCATCCCGTTTTCTCTCTCCTTTACCACTGGGGCCCCAGGAAGCATTTATTAGAATTTATCAGTGTGTCTCTTGTAGACTGAACGGTGTGGCCCCTCAAAATTCCTGTGTTGAGATCCCAACCCCGCACACGATGGCTTTATGAGGAGGAGTACTTGGGAGGTGAAACTGAAGCCCTCACCAGTGGGATTAGTGCCCTCGGAAAGGAGACCTCGGAGAGCCTTCTCGCCCCTTCTGCCACGTGAGGCACAGCGAGAAGCGCCAGCTGTGAAGCAGGAAGTGGGTCCTCGCCAGACACCAGATCCGCTGGGGCCTTGATCTTGGGCTCCCCAGCTTCCAGAGCTGTGAGAAACAAGTGTTTGTTATTTAAGCCGTCCAGTCTATGGTATTTAAAAAATTTTTAAAGTATAGTTGATTTACAATGTTATGTTAGTTTCTGGTGTACAGCAAAGTGATTCAGTTGTACATATACACACATACATTATTTTCAGATTCCTTTCTGTTATAAATTATTACAAGATATTGAATATAGCCCCCTGTGCTGTACAGCAGGTCCTTGTTGTTTATGTATTTTTATATACAGTAGTATGTAGATAGTCTATAGTATTTAAAACATTTTTATTTTTTTGAGGGGGGAGGTAATTAGGTTTATTTATTTATTTTTATTTAATGGGGGTGCTGGGGATCAAACCCACGACCTTGTGCATGCTAGGCATGCATTCTACCACGAGCCATACCCTCCCCACTTACGGCACTTTTGTTATAGGAGCCTGAATGGACTAAGGCAGCATTCCTCATATCTTTTATCCTCTCTTTGCATTATTCCGTTATTTTTTCCCTTCCTGTGGTTCATTCTGGGTATCTTTCTGCCTCCTCTTTCAATTTACTCACTCTTTCCCTAGCTGACTCGAAACCTATTCTTTACGCTCTTACTTTTGGTTTTTTAATTTTTTTACTTTGAGAACTTCTATTTGTCTCTTTACAGTTCTCCGTTAAAAGGTTAAATCTTGTCTCTTATCTCCTTGAACGCCAGAAGCATAGTTATTTTGAAGCCTGGGTTCGCTCAGCTGGAGTCATTACAGTCTGTTTCCATCGTGTGTCGCCTCTCCTGAGCCTCACAGCTGACGTCCTGTTTGCTCACAAGACTGGTTGTCTTTGATTGTGCGTAGCTCATTGTCCTTGAAAACTGTTTGTAAAAATAAATTGAGAGCTTCAAGTTTATCTTCCAAAAAGGATTATTTGCTTCTACCCGGCTCCCAAGGCCATTCAGATCACATGAGCATTGTTACTACTGCTAGTAATGTTTTGGGCTCGAGACTTTCTTGGATACCCGGATGTCTGGGAGCTGAGCTGCCGTCTGTGTGAGGGCTGGTCTCCTGGCAGTTCACCCTTACTCTTAGGGCATAGCTCTTCATGTACAAGGGTGTAAAAGTGTTAGATGTTAGCCACGATCCCCACTTTTGCAGACCCTGAACCACAACCCTTTTCCTGCCCACAAACACTGTAGAAAATGTTTCCCAGTTTCTCAGTTGCATCTTCTGGATTTGCAGATGCCTCAAAAGCCGAGCTCCCCTTTCTGGGATTCCTTCCCCTTTCACACCTCAGTCCAGTCATTTTTTTTTTTTTTTACTACCGTAATAGCTTTTCCATACTTTCAAGCTGATTTTTGGAAAATATTTTGTCCAGTTTTTTGAATTCTCTTCAGACAGAAAATTTGTCTACATTCCTCAAGCTGCCAATATTGGAAGTATAATCCAAAATATGACAAAATCATTTCCTCAAGATGACCTTTAATAATATCTCATAAAACTTAGTAAGAATTTTCTGATGAGCCTCCTAGAATTTCCTATTTAAAAGTAACTTCCCTGGAATGGTGACTTCATCGTCTTACCTAGGAGATTAGTTCAAATATTAGTTCAAATACTTACTGAGTATTTGCTCTGTCCTGCTTAGGGCACTGATCTAGGCCCTAGAGATACAATGGTAAGCAGAGCAGACACCTTCCCTTCTCCCAAAGCTTAAGGCTGAGAGAGACAGAGACAGAGAGAGATTGGAGCTGCACTCAAAGTGATGAGAGACTGAGAAGAAACCTGAGAACAATTGACCGAAAACAGGAAGAGCCAGAGGATGCCAAGTACAAGAAGAATCACATCAGCCGTGATGCTTTGTCTGCAAGCAGTAGAAACCGGACCAACATGGGCTTAAGTAGCGACTGAGTGTATCATCCATCACAAAATACTAAGCCTAGAGGTGGAAGAATGTCAGACGGAGGCCATCACGACTCAGCCGCTCCCCTCCCTCTTTCCCTCATCATCCTTAGGCTGGTACCAGGTGGCAGCTGAGGCTCCCTCTATCTCATCCAGCCCTGGAAACCTCCAGAGGAAACACAGGAAGCCCCTGAGCACTTCTCCTCATTTTCCATTGGGCAGAATTGGATCCCATGCCCTCTCCTACACCAGTCACTGGCAAAGGGAATAGAATGACCACAGTGGACAATACTAGTCATAACCTGTTCCTGGCTGGGAATGGGGCCCTCGTCCCTTGGCTCATGCATGGGAGAGGCCAGTTCCTCAACAAAATTGGGGTTCTGTTAGGAAGGAAGAAAGAAGGAACAGAATGGATGCTGGGCAGACAGCCCATAGTGTCCACCGCAGTGGGCTGAGAGTAAGGAGGTCACCACAACACAAGCCATTCATTCCACAGTTCCCCTGGAGTCTTTTATACGTGCATTCTAACCCATAAACCAACAGTAATGGCTAACATCATACAGTGTTCATATACACGAATTCATTTAGACCTTATGACAGCCTGATGAGGTGGGGCCTATGATAATCCTCATTTTACAACGGCAGAACTGAGTTACAGAGTGTTGAGGGCTATCTAAGGTTACATGGTTAGTCGAACCTAGATTTAAACCCAGGTCATCTGTTTCCAAAACTAAAGATTTTACCCTCTTTGATAAAAACTGTCTCTAGCAACATAAATGGATATGATTATTCTCATTTTTCAGATGAGGAAACAGGTTTAGAAATGTGATGTTCATTCATCCACTTATCACTTGACAAAACCTTATTGAGTCCTTTATTATTCCTGGTGCTCTGCTAGGTGCTGAGGATGTGGTTCTGAACAAGACACTGACCTTCATCCTGTGATACTTACAGACTAGTGGGATCATAATTATCAAATGCTCACTGTGAGCCATCTGGCACAAAAGTAAAGGCTGGAGGCTCTGGCATCAGATGCTAGGGTTAAAGTCCCAGCTTTGTGGCTCACTGGTTGTGTGATCTTTGCCAAGTGTCTGTTTTAATCACCTCCTCTTCACCCCATCATGAGGGAGAGATTACCGTCGGGGGGTTGTGGGGATAGGGGAACACACAATACCTGCCACGAGACAGATGAGATCAGCAGTTGTCTACTAGTCATCTTTGCTCACAGCCTGGGGAGGACACACCACCCCGGGCCAGACGGGGGTTCACTCAGGAGCAGACGAGCGCCTCTGCAGCAGGAGCTGCGGGAGCAGCTTGGGCGTATGGAGGATGTGATGGTTGTGTGAGTGACTCTGTGGGCTGGTGGGGAACTGGAACCTGCTTTTCAGGGATACACTGGAATTGCACATCTGACAGGAAGACTTGTTTGGCTGGAGAACCTCATCCGTGATAGCAGAGTGGAGAGTGGAGCTTGCTGCTTGGACACTTGAGGTCTTAAATTTCTCAGACACCAAGGTGGTACATAACATTGACCTTAATTTCAGGGCTTTTGTCACTGTTTCTTAACCTTGTTGTACTTTTGTTTTTTCACCTGTAAAATAGGAACAATGGCGCTTAATTATTGGTTATTTGCGAGTTTTGAATGAGGCAATGTGGGTTAAGTACTAAACACAGGGACTGGCACGTGGCTAGTGCAGCCATTGCCAAGTGCCAGCATAAGGCCCTGTGGCTGGTCAACAGTGAGCTCAGATTCAAATATCCGCCTTTTGTTTCCAGATGCTGGGAGCTCTCCACGATGCTGACCTGAGATTGTGTTCATCGGGTAAGTGCTGGTTTGCTTGTCCATTCATCCATCTAAACACACATGCGTCCATGCACTTATGTGTTCATTCATTCAACAGACACGTACTGAGTGTCACTGTGTCGCAGGGTGCTGGCACCATGAAGATGGCCTTTAGGTCGCAGTCTGACTGGAGAAGGCAGTATGAGGTGAGGGCTGTTCCAGCACAGGAGGTCGGTGCCAAGGGCAAATCAAGGGAAGAACCCCAGGGGTGGGGGGTGGACCATAAAGACATTGGGAATATGCCCAAACCCACTGAAATATGTCCAGCTCCCTCCCCAACGACAGTTGGGGCTGACGACCCTGTGTTCCACCCTGGAGAGGAACTTCCTACTGGGGTTCCTGACGGACAATTGTCAGACTTTGAACAAACCAAGACTTTCCCTGAGGAAGAGGAGGCTGTAGCTGCCGCGCGCTGAGATGTGCTCCCAGGAGGGTCCCCTCGCTGGCCTTGGCTTCTTTGCTTGTAGAATGAGGGCACTGGGCTGGGCGGTCAGCAGGGTCCCTGAGCTCTGCCTGAGGGCATGTTTTTAGACATCATGTCTCATGAGATCCCTCCTCCCTGGAACCACTGCTATTCCCTGAGCTGGCTCCTATTTGCCCTCCCCAACCCCACACAAACGCTACACTATTCTTCTGGTCTGTACCACACCCTCCTCTGGGCAGGGACCGACTTCCTCAGATAATCGCTTCTAGGAGGAAAGTAACGAAGCAGCATCAACACGAACAACAGAGCCCAGCAGGGAGAAAAGGCCGTCGCTTGCCCCTTCATTGGTCTTTGGACGTTGGCATGCTTCATTCATTTGGGAAGCTTGACTTTTGCCCAGAAGGGCTCTCGTCTTTAAATGAGACTGTGTCATGGCCTGGCAGCTCTGCCTTTCATTCCAGCCTTGGTGCACCACAGGATTTCAGAAAAGAGAGCCAACTCTGCAGTTTCCTCCAAATTCGCTTGCAGCCCAGAGATCTGGGAGGGGGCCTTCCAAGGCTGGCCGGGAAGATGGAAATCCAGCAGCATCGATACTTCCCAGGCTGGCCTGACCGCAGCCCTGTGGGCAGGCGGCCGGCAGGCAGCTGGCTGGCAGCTGGGGCAGGACCCAGAGAAGGAGGCAGGGAGTGTGCCTCCTCCTCGCACGGGGCGTGCAGGGGTGTGCAGGGAGCGCCTGGCGCCTCTCGATCCTGTGTGTCCAAAGTCTGGCCGGTGTCAGGGCCTCACGGGGTGCTGCTGTGGGGCTCTCCCCCCGCCTGTGCTCTCTCCTCTCCCTGGTTCTCCTCACCACTGAGAGCACTCAGGTTCCTGGAAGTGGGGTGATTGAAACAGATTTCAAACTGTCCAGGCCGAAGAGTGCGGTCACTTGGGAGGTATGGGGGGGGGGGGCTTTCGCACTTGCCTACTGCTCCTGGGGCGTCAAGGGGAAAATCATGCAAGCCTGGCACTGCCACTGATAGGCTGTGTGACCTTGGGCCAATTGCTTTACCTCTCTGAGTCTGTTTTCCTTCTTTGCAAAAGGAGAGCATTGTATTAGAGTATCCAAACGGTCACTCAGGTCATAAAGTGCTATAAGGGGGTTAGGACCACGGCCTCTGGAATCAGACGGAGCCAGTCAGATTCCCAGCACCACTTACCCAGAGGACCTTGGGTGAGTGAGCTAACCCTTCTTCACTTCGGAGTCGGCTTGAGAATGGAACGGGCCACTGCAGCTAAGAGTGCGGCTCAGGGCTGGCTGCAGAGGAAGTGAGTGGCTACGAGCCCTCAAGGTGATGAAGGTGACGAGTCAGCAGGCTCAGCTCAGCCTCCTCTCTCCTTCTTGGGCAGAGACGGGAGAGTGTTCAGCAAGGTGTTCGGGAGTCAGGGTGAGGGAAAGGCGGGGGTGCGCAGGAGCACATAAATCTGCTGGGGAAACAGCAGGCTTGGAAGGACCCCTGGCCCTCCTTAACAACAACTCAGAGCCTTCTCCTGGCCACGCTGCCCAGTGGCCGCGGAAAACAATCCGCCAGGCCAGGCCAGGCCTGGCCCTGGGGGTCCTTCTGTGAGCGCTGCTGTCAGTGGACCCATTTCACAGCATCTGTGGCTGGGAGCTGGTTGCTTCTTCCTCGTCCTGAGAGTCCTCTTTTGCAAAGTGATGGAGACTGCTTTCTCCTGCAAGATGGTAAACTGGAGAATATGAATGACTATCAGGTGAAGTAATGGGCAATGCTATGCAAAGAAGAAAAAAAATTTTTAAACTGTAGCACTGAGCTGGCAGAAAGGTAAGAAATCACAGATGAGATGAAACCCCAAATCCTTGGATGTAAATTGGTGCCAAAGCTCTCTTTTGAACTGTGGGTTTCTGTGAAGATGTGGGGATCTTGAGCTTCTGTTTCATGGTTTTACAGAAGCAAGGACTACAGAAAGCCTAGGGGCACCCAAGGTGGAAAATACAATGACAGATCGCTTTGCATAAAGCTAGGACATCCCTATAAAAGCTTATTTTCATTGTAAACAAGAAATGAACTCTGCAAAGAGGGTTGAACATGGAATCTAGCGTTTAAAATATCTTGATTGTGGCTGGAAAGGGAAAAATTCTCAAAATTCAAAACTATAAGCTGAACTTTATGTGACTTTGACGTCCAAATTCATACCCAGTTTGGTTCAAAACCCTCAAATGGAGAATTTAATTTTAAGTGGTCCCACGTTGGAAGAAGTAAATATAAATAATCTCTGGAGGAACTAAACTTAAACCCAGCCCTCAAAGACTTCCCACAAATACACGTCCAAGGAAAACGAGCATTTCACAACAGAAACAAAATAGAACAAGACACGCAAGGAAATAAGGCACCAAGAGGCAGGGGCAGCAGGAAAAACAGCAGGAGCAGATCTATAAAGACATCATAACCCAGAATTGACAGACGGGAAAACTAGTTTAATACGTTCAAAGAAAATTTAAAATATTATCAATATGAGCAAGAAATAAGCAGGTCTGAAACAGAATCAACTAGATTGAGGACTGAAAAATGTAAGAACTGAAACTAAAAACCCAAGTGAGTTGGTTAATGAGCAGATTAGACATTGAAGAGAGAATTCGTAAATTAGAAAATAGTTTTGAAGAACAGCCAAACGTCGTCTAGCAACACAAAGAGCTAAAAAATATGAAGAAGAGGGAGGTAATAAGAGACGTGGAAGACAGAACAAGAAGTTTTAACGTACTTTGGATTGGTTTACAGAAAGAGGTAACAGAGGAAATGGGAAGAGATAATATTTGAAGAGTAAATACCAATAAATGTACAGAATTGCTGAAAGCTTCTGTTCTTTATATCCAGAAAAACCTAATGAATTTCAAAGGAATAAACACACACACACACACACACACACACACACACACACACACACACACACACCCCATGCCTAGATGTATAGAAAATATTGCAAAAGCAGCCAGAGAGAAAAGACAGTTTGGCAGCTCGTGTTTTAACAGAGAAAAACAGGTCGAGGGAAAACAACCGCCATGTAGACTCCTGCTCACGGGAAGCCGCCCTCCAGGAGCCGGGGGAACGTGAGTCACTTCCCAGCAGACACAGCTGAGCTTGTCGCTGAGAATCTCCACTGCAGGAAACCGTACAGCACGCACTTCAGGCAGGAAGAAAAGAGTTCTAGATGGAAGGGTTAAGACTCGAGAAGGAATGATGAGCAAAGATATTTGTAAACTTGTAAACAGAAAACAATTGTCTGCATAAAATATCAATAATATAGACTAATTTATGTAGGAGAAGAAACAGCTAAAACTAGAATACTGAACAGTAATAGCAAATGAATTAGGAAGAGATGATTAGAGGTAAAGAATTCTAAGAGCTCTAGATTACCTGGAAGGAAGGGAGAAAATACCTCTAGCCTGTGTTAAGTTCAATGCGCATGTGCAGATAACTAGGACGACCACTAAACAGACAGACAAGCACACACACCTTCTAATAAAGTAAAGGGGAAAAGGAGGAAACCCTCAATAAGTGGGAAAGAAAGCAAGAAAACAGTGGGAAAAGAGACAACAAAGCAGGAGAAATAAACAGTGCGTAATTAGACACTGGGAGCAAGTCTATGTCGGGAAACACAATACACGTACACAGACAAAACTCAAGTTAGAGGAGAGAAGTTGTCAGACTAGATTAAAAAGGAATATGGCAATCATACGCTGTTTACCCCAGGTGTATTTAAAGCAAAGAACAAAGGAAAATCAAGTCTCAGCGTGGAAAAAAATATGCTAGGCACATAAATCTGAACACAAATGTGAAATGTTTATGTCAATAAAAGGCAAAAGCAAACTTTAAGATCAAAAGTATTTTCGAGTTACAGAGGTATAGTATATAATGATGGAAAAATCTACAAAGTAAATATGAAATTCTACATTTGTATGCACATAACATATCCTCAAAACATATAAAGCAAAAATTCATGGAGCTACAACGAAAAATAGACAAATACATTCTATAGTGAAAGATTTTTTAAACACTGCTTCTAATAAATACTTCTAATAAAATTTTTTAAAAATCAGTAATAGTATAGTGTACAAATTTTGATCTAATGGGTTTATATAGAACATTGTAACCAACAATTAGAGAATACAGAAACTTTCAAGCACATATGGGAAATATTTATGAAAACTGACCATACACCAGGTTACAAAACTCGTCTCAAAATGTTTCAGAGTTGGTATCATAAAGATCATATTCTCTGAACACAATGCAATAGCATTAGAAAAAAAGAACAAAAGATTATTAGAAGAAAACCCATACATTAAAAAAATTAAATATACCATGCTACTAAATAAGTCATAGGTCAACAAAGAAATTACAATGGAAATAAAACACTTATAACTGAACAGTAGTGAAACTATTATGTATAAAAACTTGTAGGGAGTTTTCCCTACAAAATTGATTTATAATTTCTGGCTTTAAATTATTTCCTTAGAAAAGAAAAAAGACTAAAATTTAATATACTTTTCTAAAAGGCTGTGGAGTAAAGGGAACCCTCCTACACTGCTGGTGAGAATGCAGTTTGGTGCAGCCACTGTGGAGAACAGTGTGGAGATTCCTCAAAAGACTAGGAATAGACTTACCATATGACTGAGGAATCCCGCTCCTGGGCATATATCCAGAAGGAACCCTACTTCAAAATGACACCTTCACCCCAATGTTCGTAGCAGCACTATTTACAAGAGCCAAGACATGGAAACAGCCTAAATGTCCATCAACAGATGACTGGATAAAGAAGATGTGGTATATTTATACAATGGAATACTATTCAGCCATAAAAACTGAGAAAGCCATTTGCAGCAACATGGATGTCCCTGCGGAATGTCATTCTAAGTGAAGTAAGCCAGAAAGAGAAAGAAAAATACCAAATGAGATCGCTCATATGTGGAATCTAAAAAAAAACACAAAACATAAATACAAAACAGAAACAGACTCATAGACATAGAATACAAACTTGTGGTTGCCAAGGAGGAGGGGGTTGGGAAGGAATAGACTGGGAGTTCAAAATTTGTAGATACTGACAGGCATATGCAGAATAGATAGACAAGATTATACTGTATAGCACAGGGAAATATATACAAGATCTTGTGGTGGCTCACAGCAAAAAAAAAATGTGACAGTGAAAATATGTATGTTCATGTATAACTGAAAAATTGTGCTCTACCCTGGAATTTGACACAACATTGTAAAATGACTATAACTCAATAAAAATGTTTAAAAACATAGATCATAGATCTAAGTGTAACTCAAAACTATAAAACTCTTAGAAGAAAACATGGGTGTAAATCTTCATGACCTTGAGTCAAAAAATGGTATCTTAGACGTGATAAAAAGAGAAGATTAACTTGCATCTTACCAAAATTAAAAACTCTGCGTTTCAAAGGACACCATCAAGGAGGCAGAAGTCAGTTTTCAGAATGGAAGAAAATTTTTGCAAGTCATAAATCTGATAAAGGACTTGCACCCAGAGTACAAAGAACTATCACAGCTCTCTGACAGTAAGAAAGACAAACAGCCCGACAGAAAATGAGCCGGGAAGTGAACAGTCAGTTCTTCAAAGAAGACATGTAAATAAATGGCCAGTAAGCACAGGAGAAGATGCTCGACATTATTAACCATCAGAGCAACGCAAACTGAAATCACAGTGAGATACAACTTCACACCCACCAGAATAATAACGTTTAAAATTAAAAAACAGAAGTAGACAATAAAAAGTGCTGGGACTCTCCGTCACTGCTGGTGGGAATGCAAAATGAAAATGGGACAGCCACCATGCCACATGGAGTTACTACATGATTCAGCACTTCTACTCCAAGAGAAATGAAAACACACGTCCACACGCATCTTGTAAGTGGATGTTCACAGTAGCGTTATTCGTAACAGCCAAAAAATGGGGGGAAACCCCACATGTTCATCAGCTGATAAACTGATAAATTAAACTCACTATCATCCATACAGTGACTATTATTTGGCAACAAAAACTGACATGTACAGCTGACATACACTACAACATGGATCCATAAATGTAGCTTCTTTCACTTACATGATACTTCCAGTGTTCATCCATGTTGTGGCTATTATGAATAGTATGCAAATTTAATATAATTCCAATTAAAATCCCAACAGTATTTTTAAAAAATAATTTAATAAGCTGATTCTCAAACTTATATGGAAAAGCAAAAAAGTCAAGAAGAGCCAAGAACATTTCAATTTTAAAAACCCCAACAAACCAGGTGGAGGACTCATCATGCCAGACATCAGAGTTCATCACAACTATGTGATAAAGACAGTTGATATTAGCATAGAGATAAAACAGAACGAAGAGCTCAGAGATAAACTCCCACATGTGCACAGCCTTGATTTATGACGGGCCAGACATTGCAGATCTGCTGTCCTAGGGCAACTGGTTATCCATATGGAAAGAAATAAAATTAGTTTCCTACCTTACAGAATACACAAAATCAATTCCAGATGGAAAAAGGCTTAAATATAAAAGGAAAAACTATAAAACTATTCAAAGATGATATAGGAGAACATCCTTATGACCTCAGAGTAGGAAACAACTTCTTGAATAAGATACAATAAGTACAAACCATAAAGACAAAGATTGATAAATTTAACTATGTTAAAATTAAGAATTTTTGTTCATCAGAGGACAACATAAAGGGAGTAAAAGGACAAACTATACACTGGCAGAGGTAACGGCAGCATGTACACTAACAAAGGATGGAGAAACACCTGGAACATATAAATACAAAAGAACAAGGTGACAAACAACTGAAAATGGCAAAAATGTACACAGAAAACAAAACGTTATAAAAAATGACTTCATAGGCAAATAAAAATAAATGGCTTATAAGTGGAGGAAAAGAGGCTCAATCTCTTAGTCATTAGCGAAATACAAATTAAAATGAGACACAATTGCATATTCATGAGATGGGCAAAAAGTAAAAGTGGGACAATACCTAGTACTGGTGAGGATATGGAGCCACAGAGCTCTTCCACTGCTGGAGGGGGTACAAACCGCAGAAGTGACTCGGGAAACAGGTTAGCATTACCTAGCAGAGCTGAACATGTGCAAATCCCGTAACTCACATCCCACTCTCAGATAACACGTGCGGGTCAGGGAACACTCTCAAGATTGTCCACAACAGCACCCTTGGTAGTAGCCCCAAGGTGCAAAAACTCAAGTGTCTACCAGTAACAGAAGGTTTAGATCCTTTGCCTATTTAAAATTGAGTGGCTCATTTATTATTGAATTGTGATAGTTCTTTATATGTTCCAGATACAAGTTCTTTGTCAAATACATGATTTGAAAAAAATTTCCCCCTTGTTCAATTTCTTGATGGTGTCCTATGAAGCACAAAAAGTTCAGTTTTGATTATGTTCAGTTTATTCATTTTTTCTTTTGTCATCTGTACTTTTCATGTCATATCTAGGAAATCACTTTTAATCCAAGGTCATGAAGAGCTATACATGTTTTCTTCTGAGAGTTTTATAATTTTAGCTCTTACATTTAGGTCTCTGATCCATTTTGAGTTTAATTTTTGCATATATTGTGATGCAGGAGTCCAACTTCATTCTTTTGCATGTGGAAATTTTTTCTTTAAAAACACATATCTGACTTTAAAAAAATGAGCACAGGATTTGGATAGACATTTCTCCAAAGAAACACACAAATGGCCAATAAGTTCATGAAAAGATGCTCAACATCATTAGTCATTAGGGAAATGCAAATCAAACCCACAGTGAGATACCACCTCACAGCCACTAGGATCGCTATAATAAAACAGAAAGACCATAAGTAATGTTAGAGAGAAATTGGAACATATACATGGTTGGCGGCAAAATGGTGCAGAAACTTTGAAAAAAATATTTGGCAGTTCCTCAAATGATTAAACACAGAGTTACCATATGACCCCCAAATTCCACTTCTAGGTATATACCCAAGAGAACTGAAAACATATGTTCATACAAAAATCTGTACATGATCAGCTGTAGGTGATGGATGGAAGTTAGGTTTTTGGTGGTAGGAAGCAGTAGTGTACAGAGAAGTGGAAGTGTGATTCTGACCACAATAGACTGATACAATGTTGTAAACCAGTGTGACCTCAATAAAGAATAAGTAAACTGTACATGAATGCTCACAGCAGCATTATTATAATAGCTATGAAATGGAAACAACACAAATATCTGTCACCTCTTGATGGACAGATAAATAAAATGTGGTATATCTGCACAGTGGAATATTACTGGGCCGTGAAAAGGAACGAAGAAATGATGCATGCTAAGTGGCTGAGCCTTGAACACATTATGCTAGTGAAAGAAGCCAGGCACAAAAAGTTATATACTGTATGATCTACTGACATAAAACATCCAGAATAGGCAAATCTATAGAGACAGAAAGTAGATTAATGGTGTCTAGGGATTGTGGGGAGAGAGGAATGGAGAGTGACTGCTAGTGGGTACAAACTTTCTTTTGGGGATGAGGAAAATGTTCTGCACTTAGATGATGGTTGTACAACCGTATAAATACGCAAGAAATTACTGATTGTTAACTCTGAAAGGACAACATTTATGGTATGTGAATTATATCTCAATAATAATAATAAATACATATTAGGTGGTTAAACCATTTTCAAAGGTAGACCAATTAATCCAAAATCAAGGCATAAAAACAGACAATAGAAAAGAATAGAGAGCCCAGAAATAAACCCACAGACCTATGGTCAATTAATCTTTGACAAAGGAGGCAAGAATATAGAATGGAGAAGACAGGCTCTTCAGCAAGTGGTGTTGGGAAAACTGGACAGCAGCATGTAAGTCAATGACATTAGAACACTCCGTCACTCCATTCACAAAGTTAAACTCAAAATGGCTTAAAGACTTAAATACAAGACAAGACATAATAAATCTCCTAGAAGAAAACATGGGCAAAACAGTCTCTGACATAAATCTTAGCAATGTTCTCCTAGGGCAACAGAAGTATGAGCAAAAATAAACAAATGGACCTAATTAAACTGATAAACTTTTGCACAGCAAAGGAAACCATAAGCAAAACGAAATGACAACCTAAAGAATGGGAGAAAATATTTGCAAATGATGCGACTGACAAAGGCTTAATTTCTAGAATATATAAACAGCTCATACAACTTAATAACAAAAAAACAGACAACTTAATCCAAAAATGGGCAGAAGACCTAAACAAGCAATTCTCCAATAAAGACATACAAATGGCCAATAGGCACATGAAAAAATGCTCAATGTCACTAATTATCAGAGAAATGCAAATCAAAACTATAATGAGGTATCACCTCACACCAGTCAGAATGGCCATCATTCAAAAGTCCACAAACGATAAATGCTGGAGAGGCTGTGGAGAAAAGGGAACACTCCTACACCGCTGGTGGGAATACAGTTTGTTGCAGCCACTGTGGAAAACAGTATGGAGATTCCTCAAAGTCTAAAAATAGACTTACCATATGATCCAGCAATCCCGCTTCTGGGATTTCAGAGGGAACTCTAATTCGAAAAGACACATGCACTCCAATGTTCACAGCAGCACCATATACAACAGCCAAGACATGGAAACAGCCTAAATGTCCATCAACAGATGACTGGATAAAGAAGAGGTGCTTTATTTATACAATGGAATACTACTCAGCCATAAAAACCAACAACATTACACCATTTGCAGCAACATGGATGTTCCTGGAGATTGTCATTCTAAGTGAAGTAAGCCAGAAAGAGAAAGAAAAATACCATATGACATCACTCATACGTAGAATCTAAAAACAAACAAACAAAAAAAGGACACTATGGACTCATCTATAAAACAGAAACGGACTTGCAGACATAGTAAACAATCTATGGTTACCAGGGAAAGGGGGCGGGAAGGGATTAAATTTGGGAGTTTGAGATTTACAAATGTTAGCCACTACATATAAAAATAGATTTAAAAATTTCTTCTGTGCAGCACAGGGAACTATGTTCAATATCTTGTAATAACCTTTAATGAAAAAGAAAATGAAAATGAATATATGTATGTATATGCATGCCTGGGACATTGTGCTGTGCACCAGAAATTGACACATTGTAACTGACTGTACTTCAATAAAAAAAAAAAATCAGGACACGATCACCTCTAGTGTGTGCACCTGGAATGGGGTGGGCAGTTCTAATGGAGTGGTAATGGTCATTTCTGAGTGTGGATGATGTGCAAATGATGTCCCTTTTCATAATTCCATAAACTACACACATCTCTTGTGCACTTCTGTGTATGTGATACGTGTTACAAGAAGTAAAAGTAATAAAGCCAGGGAGCTGGGTCAGATGACCTCTGAGAGTCCTCTTTGCCCAGATGGCCTCTGGCACTGGGGACGTGACGAGGAGTAGGGGCAGTTCTTAAGCACAGATGTGATGGTGCTGCAGACACAAGCACCTGTCCTTGGGGAGGACACTCAAGTGCAGAGGAGGTCTCCTAGGCTGACCTTGAGTGTGGCCTCTGGGGATCTTGCTCTAGCCAGCTCCCAGAATGTCTCAAGGGGCTCTCAGCCAGGCACAGCAGACCCCTGAAGCTGTCTGCACCCCACCCCGTGCTACCTTGGGGGCGGGGGGACGGGTTCTCATGACAAAGACCTGAATCTCACAGATAAACCTAAATGCTCCGTTGTTATTTATTTGTTTGTTTATGTTTTTGGGGGGAAAGTAATTACGTTTATTTACTTATTCGGCTACTACAAAAAGAGACCCTGGTCTTCTGAGAGTGTGGAACTGTCTAGCAGAGGCACCAGGCTGACTTAAGTCTTCCTGATTCTCAGAAGCACAGGGTCCTTCTCTGAAAGGCAAGTCAAAGACGGTCTTTTCTGAGAGCCAGTTCTGCCTAACTCTCCAGAACTGGTGAGACTGAGAGAGCAGGTGTTTGACTGTTCTTCCCTCGAGAGGGTCGGACAGGATGGGTGGTGGAGACCGAGGAGCGGCAGGTCCAGCCCCAGAGGTAGGCAGGCAGACGTGAGAGCAAGGCTCCCGACTCACACAGCCAGCCCTGACGAGCCGTGGGACCTTGGGTAAGTCCCTTAAACCCCAGATCCCCTGTATCCTCCTCCCTTCAAAATGGGGATAAACGCAGCAGCCGCTGAGGAGCAGTGATGCCCCTGGGGTTTGCACGAGGTGGTCTCTGCGCAGCATTTGCATGTGTGAAACTTCAGTAAATGTTAGTTACTGTAACAGTAATTGTCAATACACACGGCCATTATTATTGTCATAATAATAATAATTATTATTATCCTGGTTCAGAGAAGGAAGAGAGGTCTAGAAAGCCTGGGATAAGCTGCATGGAGCAGGGAGAATGAGTCTGCTAAAGGAAGCGTGAAAACTGGTCACATGGACAGGAGGGCATCAGTGGGGGAAACTGAGGCGGGGGCCAGGGAGGAGTGGGTGGAGGAGGAGCTGACGGACAGGCCAGAGCACAAAGATGGAGCTGCGGAGCCGCGAGGGTTGAGGAAGGATAGCTGGTGGGAGCTGGTGGGGGTGAGCGTGAGCCCTGAACCTTCGTCTACAGAGCCCCGAGCACCTTAGCAGAGGCAAGGACTCCTGGGACCTACTGAATGGCTCCTTGCAAGTCTCACCCCTCACTTGCTGAGATCACCCAGTCACAGGAGATGAATCCGTGAGGCAGCTGCTATTTTGGAAAGGCCGTCACCGGAGAAGGAAGACGCAAGCTCTCATCCCAGCTCTGCCTCTGACTGGACAAGTGACGACACAGCGCTGGCCCCTCCCCTCTGGGACCTCAGTCTCCTCATCTGTCAGATGGGGGTGGGGGAAATACCCGATCGCTAAAGTTCCGGCTACTTGGTGATCTCTGTGAAAAAAAAAAATCAACTGTAACCATGTTACTCCTGTTTCACAGATTTGGGGACACAAATCTCCAGATATTTTATTTAGTTGGAGTTCACGGAGAGGTTGCTATGAGCTGACCCTAGCAGTCTTGCTTACTTTTAAGTCTGAAAATTAACAAGGCAGCTGTGGTCTCTGGTTCTGAATTTCAGGACTAATATTTTTTTAAAAACCTTTGTAAATGCAGATTGGCTCCAGACTAACCCGCAGGCAGCTGCGGGGTGGGGGATGGAGGAGACCTTGGTCTTGGGGTCGGTGGATGCAGCTGGAATGCTGGCTCAGCCGCTCACCGTCCACTAGGTCTTTGTCAGATACTTCGCCTCAGTGAGCCTTTGCTTTCTTGTTTCTAAAACAGGGTTAAAGGCCCTTTTCTCACAAGGTGAAGGGCAGTTGAGACACTGTGGTCATTACATCCTTGTCCTGTTTTCCTTCCACGTGTTGAACCTCGGCCATCACAACAGTCTTGTGAGCCAGAGCAGATGCTGTTGTCCCCATTTTCAGGTTGGGAAACTGAGGCTCACAAAGGGGAAGTGAACTTTCCAAGCCACACAGCAGTGGTAGAACTGGGATCAGTCCTTGTCCTGTGGGCGCAGGTGAGACCAGGATGATCTTCGCAGTGGATTGCAGAGGCAGTGTTCTCTGACACCTGTGCTGCTCAGGCAACCCCTGGTGGTGTCTTCATGGGAGCAGCTCTCCAGCCTGGACCGCGAGCGAGAGCCCCTCCTCCAGTGGGTGACCGTGGCGCAGGAAGATGAAGCAGGGCCATGCGGCTGTCAACCGCAGTCACCGGCAGGCCCCTGATTCCAGTAGCTGTCCCGGAAGCTACAACCCAGGCCTGTAATTTCCAGACTGGGCCTGGACCAAGAGCAAGCCCACTGCTGAATCAGTCACTCGATCAATCCCATCTTATTATTTCTTGGCTCTCTGTCCGAGCAGCTTTGCCTCCAGGAAGTGCGCACAGGAGCCTGCCTTCTGCTTGGCATGCCCGGGGCACTGGCCAGCTTCATTCTGGCCTCCTTGCCATCTCTGGTCTCCAAAGCTCTGTTGCCTGGACGAATCCTTGCCCCTCACTCCTCGCCCCCCACCCCCAGCCTCCCTCCAGCCTCCTTCATCAATTGCAGACCTTTCTGGCTCCATCTCACTGGCTGAATCATGCATTTCTTCTCCCCAAAGGGCCCCAGCTGGGGTTCCTGCCAGACAATCGGACAATCTGTGCAGATAACTGCAGGGCACTTTCCCACAAAAAAAAAATGGGAAAAAGTCCCAGAAATAGGAGAACTTGCCTCCCTTCTTCACCCTCCCCGACTCCCCCACCACTTAGCAAGACGTCTGAGCTCAGCCAAAGAGGAGGTGGTTTTTAGGAGGACAAAGCAGGGACTTCTCGCTGCCTCCAGGTGGCTGTTTCATCCTTAGGTGGGCCAGTAAGCTGAGCATCCCACCCTGGGCCCCAGTGCCCTGCAGAAGAGGCTGAGGGCTCGGGTGGTGAGGGCCTGGTGTTCACTCCTTAAAGGCCTTGGCATCTGTCACCTTCATCTCTAATGGCGATGGCTCTGGACCATGCAGTCACCTCCCTGCAGGGCTACTCACATCCCTGCTGGTTCTTCTCCATCTCTTTCCCACAAGGAAGCCCTTGCCCTCTTTCTGAAATGTAAATGTGTTTACCCATCTGTGTCCCGTCTTTGAAGTCCATCAGTGGCTCCTCACTGTTTTTGTCACTATCACGTCTCCAAGGCCCTGCTGCCTGGTCAGTCCACTTATGCTTCTGCTTCTGCCTCCACTGCTGCCCAGGCCACTCCAGCCTGCCTTCAGTTCCCCAGGCTCACACTCCTTCTCGCCACAGGACCCTTGCACATGCTGTTGCTTCTGCCTGGCCTGGAAGTGCTCTTTTCCATCTGTTGCATGATAACACCTGTTTATCCTCAAACCTCAATCCAAGCCTATCCCTCAAGCCCTTCAGGGAACCCTCTCATAGCACCATGGACCTTCCCATCACAATCACAGCAGAATCATGGTGTAATTGTACATTTGTCTTTGTGGTTATCAGGTTAATGTCTGTCTCCTCCATGACAGCAGAGAGCTTATCTGCTTTTGCTCACTCCTGTGTCCCCAGTGTCTAGTGCCCTGCTTGGCACAAGCTAAGTGTCTCAGGATTTGTAGGGTGGGGAAGCAAACCCTGTGTCTTCCTGGTGCCTAAACCTCACGGCCCAGGAGCTTCCGATGAAGGTCACACAGGGCTCAGAGAAAAAGACATGGCAGAGTTGAGGGCTGTGGATGATTCAGCCCCTTTGTAAGCGTGGAAAGACACACATGTGCATCCACAGAAAGAGTGTGTATGTCTGTGTGTTTACATCCAGTGCAGTTAGGTGCAGACATACTCTTACAGCCCAAAGTCCATCAGTGCAGGAGTCCCTCTACCACACACTGACAGAGGGTCACCAGCCTCCGACTGGACTCTCCAGTGAGGGGAAAGCAGTCTTTAAAAATACAGACCCTTTATATGTGGAATCTAGAAAGAGTGATACAAGTTCTATTTACAAACCAAAAACAAACTCATGGACATAGAAGACAAACCATGGTCACCAAAGGGGAAAGGGAGGGGAGGGATAAATCAGGGGTTGGGGATTAACAGCCACACGTTACTACACATAAAATAGATAAACAGCAAGGACCTACTGTAGAGCACAGGGAACCATATTCAGTTTCTTGTAATAACATACAATGGAGAAGAATCTGAAAATAAGTAGTCATGTATGTGTATGCATATGAATCCCTTGCTGTGCACCTGAAACTAACATTGCAAATCAAGTACACTTCAATAAAAAATTCAAAAAAAACATACAGACCGTGAGGTCAGACAGGCCCAGGCTGGAATCCCAGGTCCCATCACTGGACGAGCCATTTAACCTCCTGGAGCCTTGGGTTCCCTCCTTGGAAAACAGAGGTGATGGTTTCTACCTGCTGGGATCATGGCGAAAATTAAACGCAACACGGCATGTAACACACTTCTGTGATGGTGTCCGTGCTGGGCACACAGGAGAGCTTACTCGCTTGCAGCAATCAGCATCACCAAAACCCACTATTTGGCTCTTCTTCTGTGAGCAAACTTTGATTCTGTCCCAGGTCAGTCTCCACTAGGAATCAAGAGTTTATCATGTCCCTCAAAAGCAAAGTCACTGCCCAAAGCATCGGTGACAACTGTCACGCTCAGGGAAGACTGTGAGGAGGGACAAAAGCAGGGCTGTGAGTTACGCTCCACAGCAGAACAACAAAAGCCCCAGGCACCCTTCTCGTCAAGGCTGCTCTCCCCAGGGGTCCCCGCCGGCCGGGCCGCAGTGCAGCTGTCCCCCACCCTTCCGGCACACGGCTCGGAACTTCGCCCAGCCGCTCAGCTCCAGCCCCAACTCGCGTTCACCATGGAGGAAAAGAAAAAGCCTTGTGGAGCGCTTTCTCTAGGAGGAAGTTGTGGTAAACAGTCACGAAGCCCTTTGCACTGCAGGGTGAATCTGTGCTAAAGTTCTTCCCTAAGCTGAGCTGAGACCCGTCTCCCTGTAACCACCTCCCCCCCACCCCCCCGGAGCAACTCCCCTTCACGGGACAAGTCTCCGAATAGTCATCTTCCTTCAGGAAGCACCCCTCGGTTTACGCTGGCCTCCAGCCTCGTCAGGAATTCCAGGGCGCACTTCCGCGTTCGTTCTTGGCTGTGTCCTTCTGTCCTTTCAGCTTTCATAGTGTCCTTTCCCAGTTGTGGTTCACGGAGTGTCTGATGCCACTGTACTGGCATCAGTGAGCTCCCCTCAGCCTCCTTTGTATCCGGTCACATCGGACCGCCCCCGGCTGAATTTCCACTTGCCTTAAGAAACTCTAAGATACAGTCTCTCAAACTGAGATGTGAAGGCCACTTGCCTCTAAGTTATCCGGGGAGATTATTAAAAACACAGATCCCGGGCTTCATCCCAGACCTACTAAAACCAAGTCTCTGGGGACAGGGCCCAGGAAAGGGTCTTCAACAAACCCCCCAGGACTTGTGATGCAGTTAAGCCTGCGAACCACAGCCCTGAGGCAACCGGAAATGCGCCCCGTACACGGGGGCCCCCTGCACGTTCTGCTGTGCTTCCTCCCCAGTGGGTGCCTGGAAAAGGCTGGAATTCTTGATGGGGTGGTGGTGGGGAGGAGAGGAGTGTTTTGTTTTGTTTTGTTCTCTTTTACGAGCGGAGGTTGTTTATCATGTAATAGAATGTTCTCTTCCTGGGGCTTTGGTAACATCATTTCTGGAGCTACAAGGGTTTCCAAAAATGCCCCAGAAGCTGGATGAACTGAGCTGGTTCCAAACCCACTGGCCAGTTGCTCGACCACAGAATGAATGTTTTGTGTTCAGCGATACTTACTGAGTGCCCACCTCGCGCCTGGCAATGGGGACACGTTGGTGAACAAAACAGACACACATCCAGCCTTCACAGAGCTCACTCTCTAGTGGAAAAGGACTAAGGTCAACGAGCAAAGAAGAAAGGAGACGGCAGCAGCAGGTGAGTGACATGAGCGCTCCGAGGGGGACAGGACGCAGCGGGACGCGGGGCTGAGACAAAACAGAGGGGGCCTACGAGGAGGTCACAGAAGAGATTCCAAGGGCAGACGCGAGGGCTCTGACGGTGATTAGGGACCGTGCCAAGGCGAGTCTGGATCTTATGCCATGCTCCGGGGGCCAAGGCCGATGCAGTGGACGGGCAGCCTGTAGACGGCAGTAGCTGTAGCTGGTGGGCGGAGGAGACAGGGAGGGAAGAGAACGTTGGGGCAAGCAGGTGTGAGCCTGCTGTTTAGGAGCAGAAGCTGTAAAGCTGGGCAGACAGGAAGATGAGGTTTCAGTGTGGGTCCTGGCAACCTGGACAGGGCTGGGGAGCCTCCCAGCAGATGCTCTGTAGGCTCGGCTCACCCTTATGTGGGCCACACGTTGAACATGTTGCACACGGTACGCTGGTCCCTCTCCTGACAGATGGGACACGACAGGGTGGGGGGCCTGGCTCCAGGGTTCACCAGAGGCACAAGTGAAACAGGTTCTGAATACACGGCAGAGAAGAGAGACGTCACGCACCCGTGCACACAGTCGCCCTCCTTCCTGAGTTGCACTCAGGCTGTTCGGCAGGAGCAGGGGTGAGGTCAGGGCCCCGAAGCCCTTGCCCTGTGGGGTCGGCCGGCACGTCTGAGGTCCGGAGGTTAAAGGAGAAAGAGCGTTTGCTGCCTGGTGACATCTGAGCTGAAGAACCAGACGGTCTCACTCGGGGCGGCTCCCTGCGCCTCCTAGTCTGCAACCAGACTCTTCAGAGCGAGTCAGGCACAACAGCGCAAACAAGGGGGGGCTCTTCAAACAGCCCCGGGCTGGCACTCGTCCTCCTGAAGAGCGGAAAGCCCATTTCTGGGGTCAGACTTCTTATCGTTGGGAAGTCATTTTAACCAGAGCAAGTAGCCTAGCGGTGCGCCATTTTGACAATACGATTTCATGTTCATTGTATTCTGCGGTATCATCTCTCCCTCCATCCTTCAGTAAATACTTGCCTTGCCCCGTTATGCTCCAGGCACTGTCCTAGCTGCCCAGGGGGAAGAAGGACCAGCCCGGACCTTTCTGGAGCCTATGCTCTGGTGTGAGGCCGGGCCTGGGGAGCAGGGAGACTTGGTGGGGACCAGAGGGCCAGGAGTCCATCCTGAGACCCCTGTGGACTTTCTGAATGTGCAGCCTTTCCTCCACCCTCCCAGGAGACACGGCTGGGCTGTCGCCCATCCCCACTCACAGCGGGGAGGGCATCGGTGTGCAGGGAGCGGGGAGGCCCTGGGGAGGCCGAGTGGTGACTGGAGAGCCTGAGTCCAGGGCTCTCTGCTCCCAAAGACCAGACGACGCTGCTTGCTTCACCCCCCCTTCCTCCTTGGGGAAGTTCTCTCTGCTTCCCCACTGTGACTCCCCATCTTCCTGGGGATGGAGTGGAGAGAGATCCACGGTGGGTGTGGCCAGCTTCCTGTGGAGCCTCAGGAGCCACAGTCACACCAGGCTGGGGAAGCGTCTAAGGTCAGTGCTGAAGTCCAGCTCTCCGTCCTCCACCGGGATCCTTCAGAACACCTGCCCTGGGTTCTTTTGGTCACCCAGCTCCACTCAGTGCCAGCTCCCGCCGTGTGCTGAGCAAGTGTGCTGGGCACGAGGGACACACACACATGAACCACAGCGTGTCTGGGACGCACCCATGGGCGGGGGCCTGAGGAGCGTGCAGGAACAGTTAACTCTGAGAGGGAGACGTGCCCAGACTTAAGCTGATGGCGTCTTCTCTGAAAAGAAGCTCCCCCGGGCAGACCCTCTGTGGGACCCTGTGCCTCGCACAGAACCTGGCATGTAGTAGATGCCTGCTGAGTAAACGGCCAAGTGCAGCCAGGCAGCACGTGTGGGTGAGCCACCGGCCTTGCTGCTCTCCTGTCCCCTGGGTGATGTGGCCAAGCCGGAGTCCCCCCCTCCAGAGGGAGCTCTGGAGGGGCAGAACCCCCACTGGCGCAGTGAGCTCAGAGGGGCCTTGGGTCCAGAGGTGGCGGACGGCGGTGCCGATGAGGCCGAGGCTTCGGGTCTCTTCCCTTGTCCAGGCTCTTCCAGGCTGGGTGTTCTCTGCTGAGGGTGCAGGATGTCTGTTCCCCTGTGCCCGGTGGTGTCAGCATGACCCCTCGTACACAGGGCTCCCCAACATCTGCCTCAGGGACGTCACTGAACATGTGGGCCCTGATTTTAAAGCCCATGGGGGAGACCCTAAAGGAGATGCCACTCAGACCCAGGCTCTACTGTCACCCCACCCCTTGGGTGCCTGTCTTGGAAGGTGGGGGCGATGGTGATGACAGGACTGAACTGGGCGAGATGCCCAGGGAATGACCTCTGGCCATAAAGCACCAGCTGAGCAAGAACCTTCGGGACGTTTTATGCACAGTGTTACCAGCAACAAGCCATGAAGTCAGCTTTTCCAAACCATTGACAACACAAAACACGTTGGATTATGCAGGCCAGAGGGAAAACTAAGTTATCTCTCTTTCCTCTCCTCAGAAAAGGATTTCACAAAATCCTTATTATGTAAAGAGGTGATCAAAGAGGGTGTTAAGACACGGGGAAAAGAGTCAGCCTCGCTGAGGTGTGTCAGGTGTCAGTTATTTTTAACACTGAGAACATTACGGCATTCTCTTGGATTTTGCGATGCTTATGTTAAACGTCATATTTTAAAACTCGCAGTTTGTGACTTGAAATTCTAAGTAAGTACTTTCAGGCCTCATTTTATATTTACATTTTGTACGTTTTTCGTGCAGTGCCTCTCCTCCCCCAACTGCACAAGCTTCAGGGTTTGCACAGCGTGCGTGTGTCTACATGGTTCACGACATGCGTTCATCACTGCGGTAGGATTTTCACATAGGTGTTTAACACCCTTTGACCTAGCACCCAATGCCAAGAAGTAAAACACTGGTGGCATGTATTTCTTCCATCCCGTCCTCCCACGTCCCTCCGCCGGGACGACCACTGTCCTGAATCTTGTGTTCCTCACCCCCTTACTTTAACATGTGTTTACCAAATATGTGTGTTTAGTGTTAGTGAGTTTTTGTTTTTAATCTTTACAAAAGTGATATTGTGCTATTTGTGCATTTGTTTGTGTTTGTGGATCGAAGACTCAAAATAGTAAAGATCTCAATTCTCTCCAAATTAATACATAGGTTTAATGCAATTTCTATCAGACTCTCAGCAAGATTCTCTGTGGACATAGATAAGCTTACTCTAAAATTGATATAGAAAGACAAAAGAACTAGAATAGCCAACAGAATTTTGAGAAAGAAAAATAAATTAGGAGAAATAAGTCTACCCAGTTTCAAGACTTACTGCGAGGCTTCAGCAACGCAGATTGTGTGGTACCAGTGGCAGGAGAAACACAGATCAACAGAGCAGGACAGAGGGTGCCGACATAGACCCACTCCAAAACACCCACCCGGTTGTCGACAGAGCTGCAAAAGGAATTCGACAGAGAAAGGAGAGCTTTTCCACAACGGCTGCTGGAATGATTGGACGTCCATAGGCAGAAAATTGAACCTTGATCCAAACCTCACACCTTGTACAAAAATCAATCCAAAATGAATCACAGACTTCCATATAAAGCATAAAACTAGAAAACTTTTAGAAAAAAAGCATAGGGAAAACCTTTGCGATCTAGGGCTAGACAAAGAATCCTTAGACTTGACACCAAAAGCGTGATCCATCTATAAGGAAAAAGTTACATGCTGGACCTCATCAAAATAAAAATTTTTATTCTAAAAAACATTTTGTTTCACCCTGTGGATGAAAAATAAGCTACAGACTTTGGGGGGAAATATTTGCAAACCACATAACTTACAAGGAACAGTATTTAGAATCTGAAGAGCTCTTAAAATTCAATAGCAAAAAACCCAGACAATCTAATTAGGAAAAGGACAAAAGATGTGTACAGACATTTCACCAGACAGGTTCTCAGATGGCAAACAAGCCCACAAAGACACGTCTGCCGCCATTAGCCACTAAGGTAGCACAAACTAACCCACAGTGAGAGTCACACCACAATGAGGTGCCACCTCACCCCTGTCAGAACGGCCATCACTGAAAAGCCCACAGATGACAAATGCTGAGAGGGAGCCCTCCCACACTGCTGGTGGGAATGCAAATTGGTGCAGCCATGCGGAGGACAGTATTTAGTTCTTTGAAAAAGTAAAAATAAAGTTGCCATATGATCCAGCAATCCCACTCCTGGGCATTTATCTGGGAAAGATGAAAGCTCTAATTTGAAAAGACACATGCACCCCAACGTTCACAGCAGCACTATTTGCAATAATCAAGACATGAAAACAACCTAAATGTCCATCAACTGATGACAGGATAAAGAAGCTGTGGTATATTTACACAATGGAATACTACTCAGCCATAAAAAAGAATAAAATAATGCCATTTGTAGCAACATGGATGGACCTGGAGATGGTCATTCTAAGTGAAGTAAGTCAGATAGAGAAAGAAAAATGCCATATGACACCACTTACATGTGGAATCTAAAAAAGAAGACGCAAATGAACTTATTTATAAAACAGAAACAGACTTACAGACATAGAAAACAAACTTAGGGTTACCAGGGGGAAAAGGAGGGGGTGGAGGGATAAATTCGGAGTTCGATTTGCAGACACCAACTAGTATATAGAAAATAGATAAACAAGTTTCTACTGTTTCTACAGCACAGGGAACTATATTCAATATCTTACAGTAACTCATAATGAAAAAGAATATGACAAGAGAAAACTACAGTGAGCTATCACTGCTCTCAGGATGTCTAAAACAAAAAATAGTGACAGCGCGAGAGACTAGGTCACTTACGCATTGTGTGTGAGAACGCAGGGTGGTACAGCTACTCTGGAAGACAGCTTGGCAGCTTCTTAAAAAACTAAACATGTAAATACTATATGACCCCGCAGTTCCACTCCTGGGCACTTTTTCCAGAGAAAGGAAGATTTGTATTCACGTAAAAACATGTACATGAATGTTAAGAACAGTATTACTTGTAATAGCCCCAAACTGGAACCAACTCAGATGTCCCTTAATGGGTGAACGGTTAAACAAACTGGTGGGGTATCCACACGGTGGAATGCTATTTAGCAATAAACAGGGATCAGCTATTGAAAATATGCAACAGCTGTGCCAAATCTCCAGAAAATCATGCTGTGTGAGAAAAGCCAATCCCAGAAGGTTACACACTGTGTGATTCAATTTATACAAAATTATGGAAATAGAAAGTACAATAAAGAAAAGAACATATGCATGTTCAAGTATGACTGAAGCATTACGCGCTACACCGGAAATTGACACAGCAGTGTAAACCAACTATACACACACACACACACCAACAAAGAAAGGGAAGAAAACGCGGCTCTCCAGCGGTGGCCAGGGGCCAAGGAGATGGGGACAGGAGAGAAGTGTGTGAGGCCACAGGGGCATCACGTGGGACCCTGCGGATGGAAGTGGTCTGAGTCTCCGTGTCTGTGTCAGCACCCTCGCTGACACTGTGCTGCGGCGTCACAGGGCGTCACCGTGGGCGGGAAAGGGGTGACGGGTACAGGGATCTCTCTGTACGGGCTCCCACCACGGAATTTACAAGGACTCCACGTCTCAGTTTTCTGGGGATGAGGAAAGAGTGTCGGTCAAAGTAATTTGAAAAGTTAAAGGTGTTCTTTATGTTAAATTTGGAATTTCACCAGCTGCCATGGCTGCTGACGTCGGCCCTGCTGGTGCGTCTGGTGCTGGCTGGGAACTGTAGATCCCAGCTGTGGTACAAAGGAAACAGCTCTCGGCATCAAGACAAAAGCCATGGGTTCAAACCTCAACTTTACCTCTTGCTGAGCCCTTCACCTTTGGCAAGTCACCTGTGGCTCAGTCCCTTGGCCTGCCCGGATCCCCTCCTCCAGGCCCCGTGATCCCGACGGGCGGACCTGTTCTTGCGGGCTGGTGTGGGCGCAGGGCCGAGGTCTGCGCGTCCAAGGACTCGCCAGCCTAGCCAAAATGATTTGTTCTAATTTCGGGCTGTGATCAAGGCAGGGCCAACTGCAGGCTTCCTTAAGCCACCTTCTTTTTTTCCCCTAAGGGCTATCAGAAAGGGCACTCTTTCCTCCTCTGGGACTGGGACTCCAAGAATGACATAGGAACTGCCTGGGGCCGTCTTTCCCAGCCGCGTGGAAGAGGCAATCACTTGATATTGTTGGACCCAGCCAGGCCTGAAGCCACCTACTGCAAGAAATGCTCTTTTTCACTTATGCTAATTTGAGCAAGGTTTCTGTCACTGGCCCTTGAAAAAGTAGCATGATTACTGTTTCATTTAACTGCTGTTAGCCTGTTTTATTATCTGTCTAGATAAGTGCATTTATTTATCTATTATACAAGCAGATGTAATAATATTAACAATCCCATTGGACTGTCATACCTATGTCACGCTCACGCACATGTCTTTGTTTCCTTCCTCCACCCCCACCAGTTGGCTGGCTTGGGGAGAGTCAGAGAGAAATTGAAAGCAGACCGTAGCTGGAGGGGTTAGAGGTTATCTAGACCACCCACCCACACCTGAACCTTTCTACCCTCCACTTAATATTCTGAGTCTTGCTCTTTCACAGTGAGGATAATAACCACTTCTTTGTGTGTGTGGTGCATGGTGCGGTTGGGAGGGTCAAGTGGCTTGACGCAGATCAAGCATTTTGTGCAAAATACAAGAAAACAGTTATTATCTTATAAGGAGCTTGTGGTCTGGGAACAGAGATAAGGATCCTCTAGGCAGAGGCTCTTAAAATACAGTGTGCATAAGGATAAAGTGAGGGGTAGGGCAGGCTGATCAAAATGCAGATCTCCTCCCTATAAACACAAAGGTCAGCCTGGAGTCCCACTCCGAGAACTGCTGGACTGGTGACTAGAGAAAAGGCTGAGACATGTGGCAGGAACAGCACTTGAATGCCTACTGCTGCTGATCGGAGACGGGATCACCAGGAAGGAGCAGAAAAGGCCGCTGGCTGGTGTCAGGATGGGCTCCCGGAGGAACCCAGAAGCAGGCTCAGAGCCAAGGAAGTCAGGAGCGACACACTGGTTACAGGCGTCCCCAGGGAAAGCCGGGGGGCGGGGGGGTGGAAGAAGCCAGGCGGCACGGGGTGCAGGGGGAGTCCACACTCAGCCTGACCCCGCGGGGGCTCTGAAGTGTGAGTGACACCCGAGCGCCCATCTCTGGTCAGTCACGACTGTGGGGTGGGTGGAAATCAATCAACTCCTACCACGTCCATCCTGGACACCAGTGTTCCAGTGTCCAGGTGCAACGTGCCGAAGGTCACAGGTGCGAGCCATTAGCAGCAAAGCTCCAAGAAACTGGAGGACGGGCGCTTTGAGAACCTGGGTGTCCATGACCGACCGAGCCCTGGACGCTGGACGCATGATATCACGAGGAGGAAGACATTTCAGAATCCTGGACCGAAGGCACCACGGGATGGGTTCCATATGGCCAGAGCTGCCACTCTCATGTTCTTATTTCTCGCATTCCCAGCAGAGCGCAGATAAAATCCAGAGCATTTGGGAATGTGACCCATCTTCCCGCAGCCCCTCCTTCTCTGCCCCCCACCACACACACGAAAGTGCAGTATTTTTAGCTGTGCTCATTTGCTGTCTGTCCCTCCAGACAGGGCTGCAGAAGGAGGCCCGTTTTCCTCCCTGCAGCATTGCAGGGAGGCAGTTGACCTGCACACGGATGGTAAAGCCATTTACACGTGGAGAAGCCGCCAGTGTGGCTTTGGGAGGGTGGGCAGGTCCCAGCCCTCTCGTCACACAAAGGGAAAGCCTGACGCGTGCCAGGGAGGCGAGGTGACTTCTTACAGGGGCTGATTGTGAAGAATAAAACACGAGCCCTCCCATTGCCCCTACCTTTCTGGAGTTTTAACTATTACAGCTGTGAGAAGGACTTTTGCAAGCAGATCATCTGGCCATTATAAAGATGAGAAAACTGAGGCCTCAAAGAGGGGAAGAGAAAGAAATGAACGCTTGTAACACAGCCACCTCCAGGCCCACGCACGGTGTGGGGCACTGTTCCAGACGGCTCCACTTTAGCCCCACAACGAGGCAGGATTTCGAACACCATTGTTACAACTTGACCACAGGCTCAGAGAGGCGAAGGGCTTCCCCTGAGTCAGAGCTGAGCAGGGAGCCGGGGTCAGAGCCCAGGCCCACCCGGTGTCCAGCCCTTGTCTACTTTTCCCAGTCTTCAGGGTAAGCGGAGGAAGGCTTTCCAGCCAGCCATGAAAGAGCCTGGGCCTGCTGCTTTTCACTCAAGCGTCAGTGCCCCACGGACAGGACGCTACGTCTGGTTTCCTTCTGGATCCCAGAGACCGGGACAGCGCCTGGAGGAGCCCGGTAAGCCTCTGTTGAATGAATTGGTGGAAGCAGGCAGCATTTATTGCACGTGCCCTTCATGCAGAAACCTGTCCCTCGAAAGAGGAAACATGCTGTCCCTGTGATGTTCATTCTAGAGCTGGCAGGACAAGGTGCACATGGACGCGCTGGAGAAGGGGCCCACGCAACCCAGGTGTACGATGCGCTGGTGTCATCCAGATGCGTCCGGGTCCAGGGCAGCGCGGGGGCATGTGTATCTCCCACTGCTCCACCTGCAGTGCTCTGGCCAGAAGGAGCTCCTCCTCCTGCCTTCCTCGCCAGAGCCCTGGCCCCAGACGGGCTCCTTCCGACTCCCCAGTTCCTCCAGGCTTCAGCGATTAGCTTCAGCGCCGTCTCCTGTAGGAGCCTTTCCTGAGCCTTTCAGCTGGAGGAGATTTCTCCCACCTGAGTCCCCATGACACCCGACCAGTACCTCTTTGTGGCACATGCCTTGTCTCCTGTACTGACCCCCCCAGACAGGGGTCAGGTTCACAGCTTTGCTTGAAGCAGCTGACAAAGAACCTGCACACCCTGGTGCTCCCAAGCGTGTGATGAGTGAGCGAAGGGAGGAGTGGATGGAGAGGTGGGTGCCAGACAGACAGGGCGGCAAGCTGCGTTTTGGAGTATGTGTTTATCTCCATGGTGGGCTCTGAGGAGCCGGATCCACCTGCCCTGAATCAAAGCATCCACAGCACAGCACTGCCCCCTCATCGCCTGTTAGCCGTTTACAGCTGTGAATCAAGGTGCAGGTAGGAAACTCCTGTCTCCTGGGCTAAATGAAGCCCTTGGCTTAATTTCAACACACGTATGGAGCAAGGGGCAACAAGCGAGTCCCCTGTTTGGCACTAACAGTTGCAAAAAAGGCGACATGGTTAAAAGCACCTTTGGTATGACACTTTGGAGAAGCGGCTTTCAAACTGCTCTGAGCCAACCCCAGGGTTCCATAGACGACTCGCTTCTATTTCTCCCACTAGTTCTATGTTTTCCTCATTCAGTTCATTTGGTATCACTCATATGTGGAATCTGAAAGAAAAAAAAAGGACACTACGAACTCATCTATAAAACAGAAACAGACTCACAGACTTAGTAAACAATCTTATGGTTACTGGGCAAAGTGGGTGGGAAGGGATAAATTTGGGAGTTTGAGATTTACAAATGTTAGCCACTATACATAAAAATAGACTTTAAATAATTTTCTTGCTGTACAGCACGGGGAACTATATTCAATATCTTGTAAGAACCTTTAATGGAAAAGAATATGAAAATGAATATATGTGTGTATACGCATGACTGGGACATTGTGCTGTGCACCAGAAATTGACACACTGTAACTGACTATACTTCAATTAAAAAAAAAAAAGTTGATGGGTCCATAAGATGGAAACATCACACTCCGTGTCCCATCTGCCTGCCTTTCTCTGTGTATCTGGGTCCCTCCCACCCCCAGCCATCAGGGGTGCCTGCATCTGCGTGACACTCAGAAAGCTGCCCGGAAGCCCCCGCTTCCTTCTCACAGATCACAAACCCTGGAGGCCAGGAACTGAGCCTTGCTCATCGCGTGGTCACCCAGCCTCTAGCACACGGCCCTGCACTCAGTAGGTGTTGAGGGTTTCTCGTGTACTTTCTTCACACAAGGGAGAAAACAGAATAGATGGATTCAGTGGTTTGAGGAACTGGAGCTGTTGGTAAAATCACTCATGGACGTTCGACAGGTGTTTCTGGAACACTATGGGGAATAAAGGGAAAACAGAAAACCAAGGACACGGAGCTGGGGTGGGCGGACAAGGAGAGAGCCAGCACTCAGCCTCATCCTGCCCCCGGCAAGGACAAGGGCAGACCCCGCCCGAGGCCCGCCCCACATCCTGCTATGTGAGGGCCTGTGCACGTGCGTGTGTGTACACACCAGCCTTCATGTCCAAGTTCCACCCACGTGCCTCCAGAAGGCAGCCACCCCTTGGCCACCCCCAGGGCTGAGGGGTGTGGACCCTCTTTGGGAGACGGTTCTGGAGAAGATTCCCTGGAAGCAGGCGTGGAGTCATCTGACCAGGGAATCTGGGGTCCCAGGAGCCCAGAGCATGGCCTAGAGGGGAGCGCTGTGGGCCCCAGGAAGGGACATCCCTTTGGCCTTGTGAATGCCTCTGTCCTCCAGAGAGATGCAGTCAGAAGAGGGCCAGGTCTGAGGGATGAACTCCAGGGGAAAACAGAGTTAAATGCCAAAGGCAGTAAACGTGGTCACCACTTGACCGTCAGGAGCAATGTCTGCGAAGGTCTAGCAGTGTGAACCCTGCTTACTGATTTCAGAAGCATTTGTGCGTTTGAAAATATGGGCAGTAAAGGAAGTGGGAGAGCCGTGGGTAAAAGCGTTAAATTCCAGACCACGTGACAGGAAGCCGAGATTTTGCTAAAAGCAGACAATCCAAGAAATAGCCGTACCAACACATATGCATTTCTTTTAAAAAATCTAAAGTCAAAACCAAAAGACAGAGCTGGAGGAACTGAAAGCTGCTGCCAGTAGGGAGAGGGAAGCATGGTGGGGGTACAGCACTACAGGTTTTCAATGATTTTTAGCACAATTTTATAAAAAGTAACGGGGGGCAGTATAGCTCAGTGGTAAAGCGCGTGCCTAGCACGCCCGAGGTCCTGGGTTCAATCCCAAGTACCTCCATTAAAATTAAATAAAAATAAACAAATAAACAAAACCACCTCCACCACTAAGAAAGAAAAAAGAAAAAGAAAAAAGATGTGTATGTGGTACTTTGACTAAATAAAAAATAAACACTAACAGATGGTGCTGGTATCCTTGTGGGGGCTGGACACAGGCAGAAAGACTGGAGGCAGAGACCGGGGGAAGGACACAGGACAGGGCCCGCGAGGACGCTCTCTGGGGGACGGCTGCCAAGGAAGGGCCTGAGTGAGGAGCTGCAGGTCTGGGTCCCCGGAAGACGCAAGTGTTGGGGGACGGAGAGGTCAGCTGAGGACAGGACTGCTGTGGGGCAGGCGAGCAGGCGTCCTGGGCTGGCTGGGAGGGAGGCTGGGGTGTGGGAGCTCAGTCCTGCCTTGGCTGCAGCTGCCACAGTGGCCGGTGAGGCCTCCATCATCTCCCTGACCCACACAGGCACCTTCACCACTGCTTGGGATGGGGCCCAGGGTTCCCATGGCAACGGGACAAAGTCTCGCAGGGAAGAAGAAAGAAAATGATGAAATCGAATCTGGCCCTGAAATAAAAATAGCCAATAGTTGAGATTTTTAAGAAAGAGGAAAAACAAAAACAGTGTTTGGTACATGAGTCACACCAATTTCTCCCAATTACTAGCTTTTAGGCTCCCAAGAAAGCATCCGATGGAAAAGCCTTGGAATGTCGTGGCGGCGAGGCCGCCGGTGCTCCAGCCCCTCCCGCCAATCTCATGTTTGGCTCTTTCCAGTGGAAGTCGTCACCCTCCCTGCCTGGAGCCAATGTCCCCGCTGGCAGCTGGGTGCCAGGGAAAGACCAGGGGCCTGGGAGCCAGGAGAAGTGGCGTAGGCAAAGCCCCTGCACGGGGAGGAGGCTGGCCTGGCCGACTCCAAGGCCCACCCGTTGCTTCTATGTGGTCGGCTGCGCCTCGGTGTGGGAGGAGCAGCAGAGGTGGCTGCGGCCACGACCCTGTCGCTTAGACCATGTAGTTACATCTTAGGGGTATGTTCTTCTGTCAATAGGCTATGGAAAGAATGGTGAACCCTGGCAGGGGCTCCCATGTAGAAGACTGGGTGGAACTTCTGGGGAGAGTCCGTCCATCCTATGCGTGTAGGGGGGAGGCTGTCCGTGGGCTGGGCTGGGCTGGCCAGGCAGGCTTCTTCGAGGCGGTTCCAGGCTTGGAGAATCAGATGGGCGCCCAGCTGCTCAGGCTGGCTCAGGAAAGGGCACCCAGAGGCGGGGGGAGGGCCCAGATCGGGATGGAGCTGCCTGCTGTCGGGTCCACAGCACGTTGCTACACCTGCACACTCTCTTCCTCCACAAAGCAAGGGCTTCACGACTTCCAGGGACTGAAGTACACATGCTCGGACAGTCGGCAGAGGGACAGAATTTAAGTGCAGGGAGGTTGTGGCTGTCACTTCATTCAAAGAGTGCTCTGTCAGGACTGAGCACAAGAAGAGTGGCAGGAATGTTCTGGTCAGTCTCATGGCTGCAAACCCCACTGCGTGAGACCCTGACCTCAGGGCCCAAGCCCCGGGAGATTCTGTTCTTCAGACCCTGGTGTACGGCAGGGCCATGGCCGCAGGCCTTACTGATGAGAGGCTCCTGGGAGCCTGCAGCTAGGTTGCCAGAGTTTGAACCTGGCTCCGCCTTTTACTAGATGAGTGATGTCTGAGCAGGGCCCACAGGAAACAGACGGCTCCTCGGAGTTTGCAGAGGTGTGCCCAGGGGGAAGGGAGCCCATAACGGACGGGGCAACCCCCGGGACTCCTACAGAAGGGGCTGTTCCACCTCTAGGACTGAGCGGACAAGGGCAGGGAGCAGGTGGGGGGAACTGGTGAGACATGTAGACCTAGGAGGGGTGTGAGGACGGGAACTGTGGCCAGAAGAGGGCACCATGGCTGATAGGGAGGGAGCCAAGCAAATACTGCGGCCTCCCTGCTGGGTCTCCTGCTGGGTCCCCCATTGGCTGAACCCACCCAGAAGCCAGAGGCAAGGGAGCAGGTGAAGCTGGCTGCGGATCAGCCCCTTAGGGCACAGAGCAGCGGGAGAGAGGTGAAGGGTGGCCCTGCACGGACAAAGGCCAGCACCCACGACCTTTCTGCGCCTCAGCTCCCCCACCTGTAAAACTGCAAGGGTCACCCCGACGCCGCAGGCTGTTGTCGGGATTCAGTGAGGAAACTCACACCCACAGCCACACCTGTTCTTAGAAGGGTGGGTAGCGCACGATGCCCGGTGTGCAAGCGTTTGCCATCACCCACGTTATCGCCATGTCCCCATACAACTTTGTTCCCATACTCTAGGTACTAGAGTTTCCTTCTTCCCCTTTATCTAAATCTGTTCCCTGCCAGCTGACTCCTGGGAACGGCCTATTTATCAGTTCATATGAGAGTGTACGCAACTTGTAATGGTTCCAGGAGTTACCTTGCTTGGGGGCATCTGCACTTTAATAGGAAACACTGCGCCAGCCAAAGGTGTGAAACTCTAATGGCAGAATCTCAGGTCTTTTGAAGCTGCTGCGATCGTAGGTGAGTGGCCTTCTCTTCCTGCACTGAATACTAATCACCAGTGGGGGATACAGGGAGCAGGGGGCTTCCTGCAGCCCCTGCCCAGGGACCGAGCTGTGAGCATCTGACAGAAGGTGGTTGAGCTCCACCAGTGGGCCACGTGCCAGCTCCCAAGGAGCCAGCCCTGACCCTGTGTGCATCTTCTGTGTGTCCTTCAAAGCTAGGAAAGTATCTTTAGTGCCCAGTAAATAATGTGCCCAGAGAGGGCTGACCTAGCCTCAGGTCACCCAGGCGGCTGACAGCAAGGCCAGGATTTGAACCAAGAGTCCTGACCCCAGGCTGAAGTCCTCCCTTCACCCCGACCAACCACGATAGAGTGCACGCCCTTGAGTGTCCAGAGACATCCCTGGGCAGCTGTCTGAACTCACCAGTTGGCCTTGGAGCAGTGTGGCCTTTCAGTCAGGGGGGAATGTTGACCCAGGAGAGGCTCCAAGTGTGAGTCAAGCTGAGAGGTGGATTCTTTGGGGGTGTGAAGCCCCTCCTGTTCTCAGCTCTGTCCAGCACTTGTGGCCCTGGGCCTTGGCTGTGTGGCCTTGGCAATGACTCTCTCCTCCACTCCCACCTATGGAGGTGCCCCCCAAGTGAGGCTTCCATTGACCTCAAAATGCCCCTCCCTCCACCTCAAGCCTGAGCCTCCTCCAGGCCATTGGTCACATGCTCTGGGACACACATGTGAGCTGACTGTTTATGCAGTGTTTGCTCACGATAGCAACAAACACCCCCTCTTCTGTGGCCCTTTGATAGCAGCATGTCGTCACATAGGAGGGGCTATAAAGCAGCTGGCAGCAGACAGCCTTCGGAAAACAGGCCCAGGCTCACGATAGCGTTTGCAAAACAAGTCCGGACTCAAGAAGGCACCCAAAGGCCAAGGTCGGACCCCGTTCCTCTCCCTGGCTCCCGGCTCGTTCGCACAGCTCAAGCCTTGATCCATGGGGACAGGGTCAACGCCCCTCTGCTGTGTCTTAATCTCTTAGAAACTTCGTGACCTGTGATCTGGCATCACTCACACCCAGGTGCCCCAGATTCCAAGGCTGAGAGGAGGCAGTCATGGGGCATCTTAGAAACAGATGAAATCTTAGGACATTAAATTCGAAAGGTTCTGAATTTCGTGTGAATATGCAGGCTTCCTGTGGTTCAAGCTGCCCTCGGATTCCCAAAGGAGCCCTCGACTGGTCACAGTAGACTAGGTAATGCTTGGTAACAAACGATTCCGAGATCTCGGTGGCTGATGACAAAAGTGAGTTTTCAGGGAGCCCCTGGTGAGTCTGTTCCCGGTCCCCGTTCTCCCTCCCTAAGGTCCAGCTGCTCACCTTTGTAGGAGCAAACTGAACAACAAAAGACAAACATAACCAAGCTATTTTGCTAGATGCTTTTCTGTGTGGCAGGCACACAAAGAGCCAGGTGTTTCATGAAGTGCTGTCTTACTTGATTTTGGGAGGCAGAGGAAGACACGGGCCCACAGAGGAGAAGTGACTTGTTCTAAGCCACCCGGCTAGTTGTCTAGCCAGCAGTTGGGCTGAGATTTGAGCCCAAGCCCAGCCTGGTAGCTGCAGTGAATGAACCCACTGCGTGCAGCCCTCCCAACCCCGGTGCGCTCGTCCTGGTATCTGCATTGCACTGACGTTTACCTGGCATTTCTCGTTGTCGGATGAATGTTCACTGAGGCCCTTCCATGCGCCGGGCGTGCTCTGGGTGCCAGGGTTCCAGCGGTGAGTAAACCCACACAAGGTGCAGGCAAGGGCGGGACGGACTGGGAGAAGCAGAGAGAGACTGAGGGCGAGACAGAGCCGTCCCTGGAAGGAGCGGCGCCTGGGGGGGCTCAGTCGCCACACAGACTGGCCAGAGCTGCTCAGGAGTCTTCTGTCTCCAGCGCCTGCAAGGTTCTGGGGAAGTCCCTGCAACACTGCACCTGGGCGGCTTTGTTTTTTTTAAACTGTGGAATCACATTCATCATTTTCTCTCCAGTGGCATGGGATCGGTTTGCAGAAGGTGTTCCCCCAAATGTTCATTGAATGAGTGAATTCACAAGTGAGCAAATGAATGATGGCCGACAGCGGGCAGGACCCTTCTACTCTCTGGGCCTCGGCCCCGACTCTGTCCCCGAGCTGTTGTCTATGGGCCCCTCTCTGCTGACACCTGCTGACAGACGTGACAGCAGCGTGCCTGTGTGGCGGGAACCCTGCTCACTGCGTACGCCCAAATGAGGCCCGTGGGCCAGTCCCCACAGCTGACTTCTGGATTGGCTGGGTGAGTTTGGCCCAGAGACAATGTCACCATCGGAATCAAATCCAGCAGCGTGCTGAGGAGTCAGTGAGGAATTCTCCAGGGCCAGGCGAGCTGGACTCAAGGACTCTGGCCAGCGCTCATAGTCAGACGGGTCAGCGTTCCCCGTCAGACGGGTGGGGCCCTAGGAGCACAGACAGGAAGTGTCTTTTCCCAAATACCCCTTCTGCTGGTACCCCAACCCCACCACTTGTGACTTATTCCATTGGGCTCGGCATTTGTTGTCGCTGGTTTGTCTCTGTGGGTCTTCTTCATAAATGCTGAGAACCTTGGCAGAGCGATGGAGCCGTTACATCAAATTCAGTTCTTGTTCGCCTTTCAGGCGCCAGCCTGTGTGTGGAGGTGAAAGGCATACGGAACTTCTTCCGCTACGTGTGGAACTTTCCCGCGGACCTGAAAATATTCCCAAATTTTAAAAATTTACTGAAATAAATTAAAAGCACCTCCCTCTGCAGGCAGCATGGAGGATGGAGTCGAGTGGGCAGGACCACAGCATCCCTGTGGTGACACAGACCTGTGCTCTGCTGCTGGCGGAATGGCCAAGGGAAGGGGAGAGAAACGAGGGACAGTAGGTGAGACAGGACTTGACACCTGGGTGGAGGACAGCTGAGGAGGCATGAGGCTCATGGTCCCAGCCCTCCGAGCCCAGTGCCAGGCACAGAGGATACCTCAGGAAAGGACGGGGAGGCTGCCACAGGCCAACCAGGCAGCTGGGAGCAGGGGAGGAACACCAACCCAGTGCCGCCAGAGCATCCCCTGCTCGTGGACTGGGAGGCCAGACCCTTTACAGCAGTGCTCCCAAACTGTGGGTGAGAAGGTCCAGGTTTCCATTTTTAAAATGTAGTTCCAATCCAACGAAGATCGTTTTGGTCCACGCCCTGTTTAGCGGGGGAAGTCCGCAGAACACACGCTTGGATGTCAGGCAATTTCCAAGTGCTGGAAATGTTTCTGAACACTGACTCTCCGTTGCCTTTTCATCCTGCTGCAGACCAGTAGAAACACAGTTGAGGACCAGCACTGTCCACTTGCAGCCTCACAACTACCCAGGAGTTAGGGACTAGGATTTGCAATGTGCAGAAGAGAAAACTGAGACTCAGAGGGGTTTGTGTCCTATCCAAGGTCGCACAAAACTCGTAAGTTGCAGAGAGCGGGATTTAATGTCTCTAAAAGCAATCATGCCCACACGTCCACCACACGTCCTCGTCAGTGGCACGGGCAGGCCCCTTTCCTTGTGCCCTTCAGGCTGTTTTCAATGCTCCTCTTTACTCCTTTTCCCTGGAGGGCAAATCACGGGTTGTTCTGACTCAAGAGGAGGAGGGCGCGGAGAGGATGCCTTTGCCAGAGGTGACCTCACAACCCGTCTCCCCAGGGCTTGGCGGGGCAGCTAGCGCGCTCAGAGCGGAGACCTCGCCAGTGTGGCCCAGAGCACTGACCTTGACCAGCATCATCCCACGGGCTCTGCTGCCCACTGGCTGGGAGGGGAGGCGCCACAGCACGGGTGACTGCAGGCGGCACTCGGCAGTGACCGCTGACAGCAGCAGGTCAGAGGGCGTCAAACGCCGTGTCGAGGGCAGAGTGCAGAGACCCTCATTTCTGTGGATTCTTGTTCCACGAAGAATCAGGGAGTACGCCGTCTCCTTGGGTTTCTGGTTTTCACGCCGAGCCCTTTCCCACTGAGACTGAAGCTGGGCTCTTCAGACATGTTTGTACAGACAAAAGACAAGTGTACTTGAAACCATCTCCTTTTCAGGGGCTGAGAGAGCCTAAGCTTACGGAGCAGATGGTGCCCGTAGGGCAGGCGAGGGGGCGGCAGACGGTGGGGATTCTGGGCCCTCAGAAAAGGGGCTGGAAGTCGGGCGGGGGGAGTCTGTGGGTGGGCAGGGGCCTGAGAGCCACTCCCTGGGGCAATGGCTGAACTACAGGCCTAGAGATTTGTCCATTCATTCATCAGATACTCACCAATATCTACTGCGTGCATGTACCCGTCTAGGTTCTGAGGATACAGCGGTAACAAAGACAGATTTAAAAAATGACACATTTCTTACACCATCTGCCCACCAGTTCCTGGCCGTGAGCACCCTCCTGTCCCCGGACTCCCCACTTTGGCCCCAGCAGAGGGACACTGTCTTACCCAAAACCTTGACATTCAGGGGCTCTGTTTCAGCAGAGGGTAAGTACATGTTCCTTGTTAGAGCTGCAAGGCCATGAGAACGAAATGGACCAATAGCTCATGCACGCTCCTTGGCACCCGTGTGAGCACATCGGCCCTCGCCCTCAGTACCAGGCCACCTCCCGCCCCTGCAGCCTCAACCCAGCACATCCTTCCACACAGTTCTGCTCTGGGAACTGATGACCCCTGCTTACAATTCACTCTCAGGTCTCTGCTCTCCCTGCTTTCCTCTGCCCCAAACAATTTTTGGATTTCCCATTCCTCAGCATATTGAAATCTTGTGAACTGCCCAAGGCTCAGCTCACACGTCACCTCCACTGGGAAGCCTCCTCTGATTTCCACTGTCGGAATGAATGCTTTCTAGAAGGGAAGGTATAGCTCAGTGGTAGAGTGCATGCTTAGCGTGTATGAGGCCCTGGGTTCAGTCCCCAGTACCTCTGTTAGAAAAATAAATTAAAAAAAAAAAAGAATGCTTTCTGCTCTTTGTTCCCAGTGGCCTGACTTACACACACTCACATACCTCCCCGCTTTCTAAAGGCTGCCTTCTGGTTGGCCCTCACGCTCTTCCCTCACCGTGCAGGGGGTGCTCAGCGAGGGGCTGTTCTCAGACCTGTTTGCCCCGCTTGTTCTTCTTCCTGCCCAGATGACAGACCCACACAGGCTCAGCCAGAACCAGGGCAGACTGGAGCAGGCGGCGGGGCCCTGGCAGGGCTGGCTCCGGAAGGGAGGACGAAGCCTACGGGGTGTGCTGGGCTCGATGGAGAAATGTTTACAGCTCTTTCTGAAAGTGAGGGGCTGAATTAATCCTAGATTCACAGAAAGTAAGCAACTCAAAAAAGAAAAGCAACAATTAATCCCTAAAAAAACCCAAAAGCTGTTCAAAAGGAAGAAAAACGTCAACACAGTTATACGGTGTGTGCTTGGTATGACTTACACACTTACAGTCGTGACATACTGAACAGCGATTCGGTCACAGCTGTGACACAGCTACACTGTGAGGACAGGACTTTGGGAGTGTGTGTGTTAGACTGAGACAGGGTAAGAGCTAAGTTGCCATCTGACAGCTAATGGCTAATGCCTAAAACAGAGAAGTCAAGACCTGGAACTACAAGCTTATTATACAGAAACCCCCAGGTACACGCACACCAAAAAGCACTGAAAATGTGCCTCGTCTTCGAAGTCAGGACACCGCTGTTTCTGTCATCAATGCTATGGTACTATTTGACTTTTTCTCTTTCTTTAAGTTGATGCACAGCTGATTTACAATGCTGTGGTAGTTTCTGGTGCACAGCATGGGGATTCAGTCATACATATGTATACACATGCTTTTTCATATTCTTTATCATTGTCAGTACAAGATACTGAATACAGTTCCCTGTGCTAAACAGTAGGACCTTGCTGTTTTTCTATTTTATGTATAAAAAGTCAAATAGGGATTTGCAGGTACAACTTGACTTTTTGAAACTAAGGAGGTGCATTGCTTTGGTTAGAAGTGAAAAACGTTTCGCAGCAGGTGAGAGACCGCCAGTCAGTGCCGTTACCCCCAGGCAGCAGGCTCCTCCCAGGGAGACAGTGGGGAGCAGGGCTGGGCGGGCAGCCCTCAGCCCTCAGAGGCCGCCTGCTCCACAGGGAGGGTCAGGGAGTCCGCTAGGACGCAGCCGCTGCACCTGGCTGTGTTTTCCTTCCATGGCTCAGAAGCGCAGGGTGAAGTAGCTCCTCATTAAATGGCATGTCTGCTGTTAGGAAGGGCGTGGTGGAAGGGTTAGGTGGAAGGATGTCTGGAGACACTTGCAGGCCAGGAGTAGGGTGTTTGTTTTTCCTCTGAGACCCAGACACTTCTGTTAACCATTGTTCCCAAATGTGGTTTTTTGAAAACTTATTCTTTTCAAATTCCATGGGCAGCCCAGACTGAGTCGTCCGTCTAGGAATTTGAGGGGCCGAGAGCAGAAATAGCATTTTATAGGAGAAGAGGGATCAAAGCCAACAGACTTTCTGCAGAACCCACTCAGGTCTCGCACTCTCAGGATCACACCTCATTAACGCCCCCCATCCCCTGGCCTCACCAGGTTGGTTTTTAATGAGCTTCCCTTCAGTGTGCTCTGGTTTTCTGTCAGTGTTTTCCAGGCAGACGGCTGTTTCTCCTGGTGCTGGGACCAGTCTCCAGAGACCCCACCACACAGGGGTCTTGTGCTTGGCCGACATCCAGCTGTCCCTGGATGTCCGTATCTGTGGGCAATTTGTTCCAGGCCCCACTCTGTGGGTAACAAAATCTGCACGTACTCAAGTCTCATACAAAAGTTGGCACTGGCTGATGGGGACATGGAGGGCCAGCTGAATACTGGTCTCCTTTCTCAATGTTCTTCTCCCCGACTTAAAGCAATAGTTTTGATTTCCCTAATGCTTTACAGTTCATAAAGCACCTCGGTTGATCCATGTAATATCAACACGAATGGGCAAGGATTACTGTTTCATTTTACACGTGGGTTAACTGAGGACTCAGAGAGGTTAAGGGACTCACCTATGATCACACAGCTAGAAAGGGCAGAGTTGGGAACTGAACCCGATCTCCCGAGGCCTTATCAGAACTCCAATACCAGTCACCTCTGAAGGTGCCAGCCCTCAGCCTCCATGCGGTAGCTGTGCACCCTCACGCTGCCTGAGCACCTGGGCTGGCTCACCCGCCCGCCTTCCTTACACGGAGCCAGGTCTCCAGGCCTCTCAAGCTCCTCTCTCCCCTCTCCCCAACCTTAGCCTCCTTCCTAGAGCCTCAGTTTCAACTCTGACCACCAGTTGGTCAGTCTGAAGCTAACTCACTCTAAAGGGTGAATGATGCCATGCAGCCCCTCCCAGGTGAGAGCAGACAGAGCCTAGGATTTGATGTTAGGTACAAACCTCACCTCTATAACTTGCCAGCTGTGGCCTTGAGCAAAACTCAGGATGCTCTGGGCCTCTGTATTCTCTTCTCCGAAATGAAGGCAGAAATCCCTGTCTCAACAGGGCTTCGCAGATCAGACAACAAAAGCGATTTACCAGCTTTACAAAGGAAAGGGATTATTAATATTGGCATAATAATAGCTGCCTGACACCCCACACCTTTTCTGTGAAGGGTGTTCTATTCTCCCCACTTCACAGATGGGAATACTAACACTCAGAGACAGTATTTGACCTGACCAAGCCCCATGGTGAGCTGGCAGGAGGTCAGGTCGAGATCGCAGCTCTGCTCATTCCCAGTCTGTGCTCTTCTTCTTGCCAGAAGTCTAACACGTGCCTCCCCAGGTAACAGCCCACCTTGTGGCTGAGCCAGTCCACATCTCTTGGCTTTCAGAGAGTAGCCAGCAAATTCTTTCATTAAAAGCTGATATATATTTTAGGATGCTTTTGGCTGCAAGCAACAGCTCAAATTAAAACATGGGGAATTAAAAAAAATACATGACATCATGCAAGCAGCAGTCCAGCGACCCCAAAACTGGTGAATTCAGGGCTCAGTGTCACCACCGGCAAGGGCGACGCAGTGGTTCCAAGGGCTCCACCCAGGACAGAGCTCAGGGACGGAGGGGCGTTTCCTGCCTGTGTCCCTGCTCATTAGTGAGGAGGATTTTCCAGAAGGTACCCCTCTCCCCCAGCAGAATTCCCCTATGTCTCACTGGCCAGGGCTGCATCACAGACCCACACTAAACCCATCACTGTGCAGGGACTTACCAAGACTGGCTTAGGCTAATGAACTCCCACCCAGGGTGGGCCTGGGGTTCTGCGTCACCTTCCCGGATACGTGGGAGGGTGAGCACCCGAGTACAGTCAGGGCTCGGGCAAGAACGTGGAGCGGCGATGCCCAGCGGAACCTCCTGCACGGACGGGGGCACTCGTTCTCTGTGCTGCACAGTTCAGCGCGGCAGGCCTGCCTACCACGGCGGGCCTGGCAGGTCCAGAGGGCTGAGCGAGTGTGCCCGTGTGGCGTGTGCATGTCTGTCTGCCGACTGGATAGGGACCCCCTTCCCACAGGTGTCGAGCTCTACTTTTCTGGGAATACTTGTACTTTCCTCTCTCCCGCAGAATGAAGAGAGGGGGGGTCTTTGTTTTCTGGGGGGCAGCTCATAAACTGGTGGGTAGAAGGGGAGATAAAAAGCTCCCAGCCCCAGCCCGGAACCTTGGAAGAGGAGCCCCCACTGAGAGGCACTGGCTGCCCCCGAGGGCCCACCCCCAGGACACCCAGGGCACCCAGGACAGAGAGCAGGCCTTGCTCCTTCTGCCCCCGCCCCGATCACTCCCACCCTCCCTCCTTTCCCACCCGCCTCCTGCTCCTGCTCCGAGCCCTCCTCCCTTTCCTCTCTTTCTCTCCCCCACTCCTCCATCCGCCCGCTCCCTCTCACCCTACTCCTCTCTTCATTTGTTCTCATCATCCTGCCAGACTTTAAACTCTGGTCAAATAGTTTCTCCAGACCTCTTCTCTTTGCTGAGTTCTCCCAGGCCCTGTCTTCTCTGCCTGGTTCCCTCCCCTCCTTCCCCCCGCTTCCCTGGCATCTGATGCCTACTCGGAGGCGAGCCTTCGAGGCACAGTCCCTGAACCCCAAGTGATGAACCTGATCATGGAAATGCCTGCCCATGGCAAGGGATGGAGGAACATGTGGGAAAGGAAAGAGGTTTCCTGGAGCCCCTCCACCACACAGTGCAGGAGGCAGTGGGGACAGCTTGGGGCTTGCCCTGGCGAGGACGGCGGCTGGGGATCACCCATCTCTCTACCTGGCCCGGGATCCTCGGGCAGCCCATGGGATGTGACTGAGGCCTTCAGTCTGGGCCCCTGAGCCAAAGGGATGGCCGCATTCTCAGTAAGGAGGGTGGTAGCAGCTTGAAACTCTCCTCAGTGCCCCAGCCCCAGCTTACTGGCCTGGAAGGGCTTCAGAGAGCATCAACACACAGGGAGCCCAGCTGGCCTGCATGGCCCATCTCCTCCTGCAGCTGGAGCACGTGGAGAGGAGACAGGAGAGGGAAAGGCCCCGGCACACATGGGCAAGGGCCTGGGGTCTCCTCCCTGCTTCCAGCAGGCTGGCCTGGTGCTGGGCACTACGGATCTCCCCTGCCCTGGAAGACAGCTGTTCCTAACCAAAACTGCCGTTCTCCATGCACTTCCCAAATTTCTGAAATCTGGGAGTCCCATTAGGGCCTGAGCAGCTCTCTGGGAGGAGGAATGACTTCATCAGAATTCTTTCCAGTTTCTAGTTGGTCTTCACCAGTATTTTTAAGGGCAAAATGCCATCACATAGCCCCTTTCCAAAAGCCCAAATGGCTTTCAAATGGGACAGAAAGGGGCTTCTGCTCTCCAGGAAAATCCTCTATCCCAAGTCATAAACAGCCCGGGTAACCCTACAGCCCCTGAGCTATAAATGCTGGCTTTGTTCGGGGAAAGGGCCTGGGAGAGGCATCAAGTCTGAGCAGAATGACTGCTTTCCCTCCTGGGGTCTGTGGGCAGGGGGTGCCAGTGATCCTGTGCCAGGCAGCAAGGCCCACCCAGGTCGTGGCAGACGGGGCTGTGACCCCACGTGGGCTCTGAACACAGAGACGAGGTGGCGGGGCGCGTGGCCCAGGCTGCAGGGCTTTATCATAAACACCCCTGCTCCGCCACCTGGCAGACCACCTCTCTGAGCAAACCCTTCCAGGCTCCCGGGGGACCCTGCCGGGCAGTCTGGATTCCTCTTCCACTTCCTCCCTCCCTCCTTGTCTTCCAGACTGACCCTCCACTCATGCCAGGCCTCCACACCCTCCTTGCCCCCTTGCCTCTGTTTAAAATGTCTCCTTCTCATCTATCTACATGGTCCTGGGCTTCTAACAAGGTCCAAGTCAAAAGCTGCCTCTTCCTTGAAGCTCTTCCAGATTTCCACCCAGAATTAAACGATTTCTTCCCCATCCCTGACGACCCGTTTGGAAGGCATGTTAGAACAAATCACGGCCGCTGTGCTTTAGGGCTCACTGTCCACGTCTGTTACTCCACCCGTGAATCTTGGGGTCTGTGGGGTCTGTCCCTCCTCTCTGCAATCCTGCCCAAGCACTACTTCCCATTTGAACAGGTCCTCAGCCCCCTTGGTGAAGACTCAGTCTCTTTCAAGATTTTTCATCAGTGCAACACTGCCAGCTAGCATTTGACGAGCACTTACCGTGTCTGGCCAAAGTCAAAGCATTTTATGGGCAGTGACGCGTGTCCCCCTATAACAACCCTATTAAGTAAGTACTAGAAGTCCCCCACTGTACAGCTGAGGAAGCTGAGGCACAGAGATACTGAGTAACCTGCTCAGAGCCACACAGCCAGTACATGGCGACGTCTGGATTCAACCCTCAACAGTCTGGGTCCAGAGTCTGTGCTCTTTAACCTCCAGTTCCTCCTCTCGAAGTGGGTGTGAGCACGGCTTCTGACTGGCGGGTGTGACTCAGGGCTCCACCTTCCCTGTGTGACGCTGACAAAGCTGCTTATGTGACTTCACATGTGAAATGGGGCAACAATAGTACCTGTATCCCAGTCCCGCTATGAGTGAAGGAATCCACAGCGCGTGCACACAGAGCGTGCTCAAAAAGTGCACCATGTTACCATTCCTGCTGTGGCCACTGGCCTTGCAGAGTAAGCTTGGTGTCAGCTTGCAGGCCAAGGCACCGAGAGCCAGTCACAGGGAAGTGCCCTGTGAAGGACCCATGCGTGTGAGCCCAGGTGTAAGGGCCACCCTGCCCAGGACCCTGGCTAGGTCAGACTGTGTGGCATGGGGCGTGCGGAGGTCAGGGCCAGCACTGCCTCCTGGCACCTCCCAGGCTAACCAGCCCCAGCACCCCAGGAACAACCCCCACCCCCAATCTCCCAGAGCCATGAGGGTGAAATTCCAACAGCAGAAAACAGATAAACCAAAAAAATATCCTGGAGACAAGAGGCTTGCGGTCAGAGGCCCAGAGTGACAAGAGTCCTTTATGTCCTGTATGAAAGGAAACAGCCACCACCCCCCAACCATCGTCGCGCAAGGTCTGCCCTGCAGACAGAAGATTTGCAGTGTGGGCTGTAACTGCTTCAAAAGATGTATGTGTACAGACAAGGCCTGGAGGTCACAAGCAAGAGTAAGAAGGGTTACGTTCGGTGTGGCATAGAAGTGAGTGAGTGTGTGTGTGTGTGTGTGTGTGCGCGCGCGCGCGCACTTGTGTGTTTCTGGGACATTCTTTAATGGCTTTACATCCTCTCACCCCCCCAAACCCCGACAAAAAACCCTGGAGGAAACAATGGTGGTTCAGACATGTGTGCTGTGTCTGCCTGCCCAGCCCCTGTTCCCCTGTCTTCTGGGCAAATAAGACCCCTCTCCCCACTCCGCGGCCCTGGGCTGCTTGGGGTTCTGATTCCAGGCGTGGCTCCCAGGTTGGGCCTGTGACCTGGCCCTGGCCTTTCAGAGCACAGATGCCCTGGGCCATGAGGGTGGCTCAGAGGGGGCGGGAGACCCCGGGCAGTCCCCTGAGACTAACTTCGGGGCTGCTGTTTAAATAGTTGGGGGTGGCGTAAGCCTCGGGCTGCTGGTGGCCACGGGGGAGGACAGAGACTAGGTCAGCCCAGGAGCTGGCTAAGAGGCGGTGAGGAGAGGGTGGCACTGGTGAAATTTGAGCTTCTGGATGCAGGTACACCTGAAGAAAGAGCTCTCTGGGCTGAGATTTTCCTCTCAATGGCGGTAAGGACGTGGGCTCTGGCACCAGCCTGCCCAGGCCAAATCTTGGTTCTGCTGCTTCCCAGTAGCGGGACCCGTTTGAGTCTGCCTCATATTCCTCATCTGCAAAGTGGGGATAAGGACACCTACTCGAGGTTGTTGTGAGGGTTCACTGAGTCAATACGCATAAAGCAAACGCAAGCACTAAGTCGGTTTTGGTTATTATCAATATCCAGCTGGGTTTCTGCCACGTGCAGCTGACAGAGTCCTCACTGCTTCAGGAGCCACAGCTGGGGATGCCCTCTAAGGCTGGCATGGAGGGGACCTGGACAAGTGAACTATCCACAGGGCGAGAACTACAGCCATAAGTCCATCTCCGCTCAGCCACAGCCCCTCGGCCCATCACCCATAAAATGAGCCGGTTCTGACCAGGAGGCGTGTCCTCTGGGATCCTCACCCCCACTAGGCAAGGACCCACACTAGCCGCCCTGGGTGCTCAGGTCCCTGATGAGCCTGGACGAGGTGTGTCCACTGACCACGTCACGGCTTCTTCACTGACCCCCTGGTCTTACCTGGAAGACGGCCACGGACTCACTGTCCTGGCTGGCCCTGCCACACCCTGGGCAACCGACACCTGCCCTGCTCAGCTCATGGCAGCCGTGCCCCCCACCACGGGCTCCCCACGTGCGCTGGGCTTGCTCCAAACGGCTGAGCCTTCCAGAACTTGCAGAAACCTGACACCTTCCCACCAACAGACATCCCTGGTAGGGCCCACAACAAGAGCATCGCACAGTTAGTTGCAGGAACGGCCACTATTTATTGAGCGCGGGACAAGGGTTCCTGGACCACGGAAAGCCAAAGCAAAGCTGTGCCCTAGCCAAGGACATGCCCCGCCCGCTCAGGGAGCACACTCCATCTGCAGAGGCTGCTGCCATTGCACAGAAACAAGCCCAGACCTGCGGCCCTTTCCGCCCAGCTGTACCTGCAGACCTGCTGCCCTGGCTGGCTGCTGGCTGACCCCCTCCCCACCGCCCACCCAGGAGCCTCTTGGTGCATAACAAATTGCCCTGAAGCTTAGCAGCTTAAAACAACACACACTGATTGTCCCACACAGTTTCCCAGGGGCAAGGACCTGGAGCCGCTGAGCGGGGCGGCTCTGCTCGGGGCCTCTTACGAGGATGCAGTCACCTGAAGGCTTGTCTGGGGCTGGGGGACAGGCTCCCGAGACTTCGCCGTATTCCACTGTTCACAGACCAGCCCCCCGCCAAGCGGAAGGGGCCACCCAGGGCGTGAAGAGCAGGAGGGCGTCCTCGGGGCCATCCGGGAGGCCACCATGCCCACCCCCAGGAAGCCTGGTCATCAGAAAAGGGGGCAGGGAGGAGTGCGACTCAGGAAGAGACGTCAGAAGGGCGCGAGGCGACAGCGGCACTTCAGTCGTCTGCACACTCACCCGGGAGGCTGGCTTCTCACAGCCGGCTGACCACAGGCCTGGACGGCGCTGGCGTGGCAGGACCGGGATGAGGGCTGCGCCCCTGCGCCGCGCAGGCGGAGGGTGGCGGTGCTCGGGAAGCAGCACAAATGGGTCTGAAGATCTGAGGATCCAGTGGGTCGGTACCGGGCTCCTGGGCGGGCGGCCCGGCGTGGGGGTGGGCCGACTGCTCCGCCAGGGCCCGCGGGGCTGAGGAAGGGCCGGTCTCCTGGCGGAGGGGGATGGGAGGAGAGGAGGTTCTGAGCAGTTCGCGGAGGGCAGGCGAGAGCCTTGTCAGGCTTGTCAGGGCGGCGAGGGCATCGGCGCGGAGAAAGGGGCCGCGGAACCGGAAACCGCAGACGGCTTCCCGGAAACTGAGGGGCGGCTTCCCGCGATCGCTGCCATCTCGCGGGAGAGGCCGCAGACCCGGCCTCTGCCCTCGCGCACCGTCGTTCCGGGTTTCGCCCCCGAGTCTGAAGTCCACGTCCGCCAGCAGGGCTCGCCTCTCTCCCGGGAGGATGTCGCCGGCCCCTCCGACCCCTGGAGCCTGTCCGGGCCTCCGCCGTCCGCCCCGGCCCCCAGCCCGGTTCTAGCTCACGCTCTCGGACCCCCCACCGCGGCTCCGGTTCTTCCGCAGCTCCCCAGCACCACCACTCCCCAGCCTGCTTCTGCTGCAAGCTCCATCCGCAAGGAGGCAGGAGGTGGCTGATCCAGAGCCAGCCAGCACGTTCCTGAAGTGCTGACAGGTTGGTTTTCACGACTTTCAACGACTTGAAAGCTCGGAACAGCCAGACTCGTCTCTTGGGGGTAATGGCGTTTGCAGGCCCCAAGACCTGCATTCCGGCTCCTGTGCATGGCAGCTCCCTGCCTCTCCACTGCCGTCACTCTGGGGACCCGGAACCCCTGAGCCAGTCTGGTCTCTATGAAGCCTTCTGTGTCCTCCTAGAAACCTCCAGGGCCTGGGGTCATCCCGGGTGGGACAGCATGCAGTTGTTAGAAACTAGGCATCCAGCCAGGGGGTAGCGGGGGCCCCAGACTCGGGCCTGAGCCTCTGGCCCGTCAGCATCCCCCTCTGCCTTCTGCCTTTGGGGCTCCCTGGGTACAGTTACTACCCCCGCCCTGACTCACAGGACTGCTGAGCATGAGATTCTGCGAGATTATACAGCTGCAGCGGTCAGACGATGCTGCCCCAGCTGTTTGGAGGAGTTGGTGCTTCTTTGGTTCCAGGTTCCCTGTGATCTGTTTTTTCCCTTTGTGCAGAGTTCAGTTTAGCCATCCCCTCGGGACATCCCGCCAAGCAGTTCAAAGGGAGTGATGCTTCCAGACCATGAGAAGTCACCGGTGCCTATCTGTGGTCGCTGCATTGATATCTGCAGGGCCCTGGAAGAGTCCCGGGTCCTCTGTGCAAACCCAAGTGGCAAGTTAACGTGGGGCCAGGGCAGCCCCTCCCTTGTTCTGAGCACTCCTTTCCCTCCTGCAGGGACGCCAGCAAGGGCAGCTCGTGGTTTCCACATGGCAGCCAGGGCAGAGGGGTTTGGCCGCTTTTCCCTCTCACCCCCGACGATGGTGAAGAAGCTCTCAGATGGGGAGTCAGGTAACTCTGCAGGTGCTGGCGGTGCGGCCACCCCTCCCCTCCAGCAGGTGAGTCTGCAGCTGGGATGCTGGGAACTGGGCCTGCAGCATTGGCTGCAGCCTCCAAGTAAGCTTGCAGATGGGCCGAATTGCGGATGAGCGTGCAGCTCTCACCTTCATGTCTTCTGCTCCTGGGTTGCTGAAATCACAGGAGTGACTCTGTGACCACCGCTGTCCATTCCTTTCAAACTAAGCCTCCCCCGTGGTGCTAATGGGGGTAAGCGGCAGACACAGTCACATGCCGGCAGGCCACCGAGGCTTGAGGAAGCACGCGGGTCCAGTAGATGCAGGGCTCTACGTACCTTTATGTCACCATTCCCTCATTCAGAAATACTTTGTGCACTGTCTGTCAGGCCCCCGGGGATGGAGCGGTGAATGTGGCTGCTGTGGCCGGGCTCTCAGGGCACTTACGGTCTGGGGGAGGAGTAGGGAGGTGCTCGCAGCCCAGTGGACAAACACTGCTGTGCTGTGGGGGCCACGGCAGGGCACTGTATGGAATGGGTTCTGTCCCCCACCACAGATGTGCTGAAGTCCTGACCCCCAGTCCCTGTGAGTGTGACCTGACTTGGGAACAGTCTGCAGGTGTAACCAAGCAAAGATGGGTGGTCAGGGTGGGCCCTTGAGCGTCATGATTGGTGTTCTTCTGAGAAGAGGAGAAGAGACAGGTTCGCAGAGACACTCGGAGAAGGCCGTGTGGTTGGAGTGATGCTCCTACAGACCGAGAGCTGACAGCAACTTCGGGAGCTATGAGGTAGCCCTGGGACAGGCTCCCCCTAGAGCTTTCAGAGAGAACACTGTCCTGCCCGCACCTTGGTCTTGAACTTCCGGCCTGCAGGCTGTGAGAGAATGCACGTCTGCTCTTCAAAGCCGCCTAGTCTGTGGTGCTTTGTGACTGCACTCACAGGAAAGTAATGTAGGCATCAAACTCAGAGTAACGCATCAAGGAAGTCTTGTTGGGGAGGTGACATTTAAGCTGAGATCCAAAGAACGGCATTGTAATCAGGGCTGCTTTGTTTGTAGGAACAGGGTTCTTCAAACTAACTTAAATAGAAGAGTTGGCGATGAGGGAGGTAGTTTAAAAGGGTACAGGACGTCTCAGGACCTCCGTGTGGAAAGAAGCGGAACTTCCTGAATGGGACGGGGGGTTCTGAGCCAGGGCTGTGGTTTCCATCGGTCGGCACTACATGGTGTCCCCCCCTCCGCTTCTCCCTTCCTCTCCACTGCTGCGCTTCTCTCTGTAATCAGCTTTATTTTTTCCCAGATGGCTTTTCCTCCTTACCCTCATTGCTCTGCCCGACCACCCTGTTTATTGTATTTAGAAGACATGTCACAAACCACAGTTACTGTGTCACCTTGCCTGTGAATTTGTTCTTCATCTGTCTTCCTTGTGAAGTCAGAATTGTGCCCCGCTAAGAATTCAGAGTTCAACCTAAGAACAAGGAGGGCCGACATGATCTGAATTCTGTTTTCTAAAGATCCTGGGCCTCAGGTGGAGACTGAACTGGATGCGGGCAGGACCGAGCGCGAAGCTTGGAGGACGGTAACTGCTCACAATGCGTGGTTACACGGAGACACGGAGGCTGGTGAGGAGACTGCTCCAGTGGTCTGGCCGAGAGATGCTGGTGGCCCAGGCTGTGTTAACAGCACAGAAGGTGGAGAAAGGCAGGCAATTCCTGAGACACTTAAGAAGGAGACTGGAGGAGACTTGGTGCCTGATAACGTGCAGGGAAGGTGGTGGCGGGAGAAGGCAGGCAGACCGCTCCGGGCTGAGGGACGTGGTGGGGTGTTTGAGGAGGGCGCGGTGAGCCTGAGATGCCTGAGGGACACCAGGACGGGATGCTGGAGCGGCCCCAGCGTCAGCGGTTGCAGCCTGGAGCTCTGGAGGCAGCGTTTGCCCAGTGACGCTGCTGTGGAACTCTTGCACCTGCAAAGAGCGGTTGGGCCGTGGAGACGGCTCCCAGGGGGCGTGTGAATAGAGGAAAACAAGAAAATGTCCTGGGCAGAACCCTGGGAGGCATCAAGCTGCAAGGAATGGTTAGAGGAAAGAAACCGGCGGAGGAGACTGGCAGACAGCGGCTAGAGAGGGAGGAAGGAAGCCCCAGGAGAGCTTTCATGGAAAACACACACACAGCGTTCAACAAGGCAGAAATGGCCAGCAGTGTCACACGCTGTCTCGAAGCCAAGAAAGATGAGAAAAGAAACACACCCCACCAGTTTATGGACAAGGAGGTCGTTGGTAATCTCGGCAAAGGTTGCTGCATTATGAGGGGTGAGGGCAAACGCCAGCCTGCAGCGGGGAGCGAGTGGGGGAGCACTGTGTCCGTGCACAACGCTTTCTGGGGAAACTGGGCTAGAGGTGGAAGAAGAGAGGTCTTCTTAGATTGGAGTAGAGGAGAAGGAAGAATTGAGGGAGATTTGTTTGCCCATTTCTGAGAGGGGAATGATGTGGGAACAGGTGGCAGTCGGGACAGAACAGATGAGAGGTTGAGAACACAGGACTGAGGGACAAACAAAGGTGGAAGCCCTGAGAAGGCATGCAGGGCTGGGAGCTGGGACCTGCAGAGGAAGAAGCAGGAAGGAGAGGGCGTGGGGCAGCTCTTCCGGTACGGGCCCCAGCCCCGCACCCGTGGGACAGAGCAAAGGGCCACGGGAGCCCAGAGTGCGGAAAGAGGTGCAGTGCCAGCAGCCCCTAGACCTTCCCCTTTCTCCCCCTCTGACCCTGGTGCACGTCTGCACGTCCTTCAGGGATCTGCTCAAACACCACGTCGTCAGGAAAACCATCCCGAGCCTTCTAAGAGGGACACAGTTCCAGCGACACACTGTCAGCACGCACACTGCTGTTAAACCTGAACTATAGAGAGCTGATCCGTGGAATTCCAACATCATCTATCCACGCAAAGGCAAATTACCACCCCCTCCCAAGGATGCCCATGCACTCGGAACCTTCAAATATGTTACCTTACAAGGCAAAACAGACTTTGTGGACATGATAAAGAAAAGGATCTTGAGATGGAAAGACTGTCCTGGATTATCCAGGTGGGCTCCACGTAATCACAAAGGTCCAAGTGAAAGGGAGGCAGGGGGTCAGAGGCAGAGAAGGTGAAGTGATTCTGGAAGCAGAGTGAGCGAAGGAGGTGAGGAGACGCTGTGCTGTGGCTCCAAAGCGGGAGGAAGGGCCGAGAGCCAAGGAGTGTGGGCAGCCTCTGTTTATCCTAGTTCTGTCAGTTTATCTGCTGAATGTTAGTTTTTATTTGTAGATTATCACTCCCTATCTTTGGTAGTTTCATCTCTTCAATTGCAGTCGATACAGTAAAATCCTCATTCCTTTTTCTTGCTTTATTGCATTGCCCAGGTCCTCCAGTTCTGTACTGAATAATAGTAGTCATCGCTGTCTTGTACTTTAACGTAAGAAGAACATATCTAAACTTAAAAAAATACATTGTTAAGTATATTTGCTGTAGGATTTTAGTAGAGAACCTTTTCAGAGTTAAAAAAGTTCCCCTCTATTTTTAGTCTCTAAGACTTTTTATCATAAAGAGACACGACCTTTTCAAATAATGTTTGTGCATTTGTTGAGACACGTGGTTTTTTGTCTCTCAGTCTGTTATTGTGGTGAGACCCAGGAGCAGGTTTCCTGGTACCAGACCATCCTCACACTCCGGGGACAAGCCTGTCTTGGTCGTGATGTGCTGTTTTACAGATAACTCCGCTAATGTTTTATGAAGACGTGCAGCTACGGCCGTGAGCGACAGTCTGTGATTTTCTCTCGATGTCCCTGAGGTTTTGAAAGCGGGGTTATAGTGCCTCATAGAAGAGTTAGGCAGGGCTCTCTCTTCCTGTTGGGGTTTCTCCTGGGGTGGACTCAAGGGCTGCCTTGGCCTGGTGAGGGGCTGAGGCCGTCTCCCCTGTCCTCGGAGAGTCCTGGTGACGTGTGTTTTGTGGAGACAGCGCTCCACAGGTGGGATCCCCTCTCCCCGACCTGACGGGGGTCTAAGTGTTGCACAGTAAAGACCCGTCTGCCCTCTTACTTGTATGACCAGGGACACATGCTCTAGATCAGGCTTTTGTAAGGTCAGGCTAGCCTGGCGTTAAGGGTTAGGGGCCAGGGGTCAGCACGAGGTCAGTGAGTGGTTAGTTCTTGGCACTTAGGGGTGGCCCTTGAGGAATAGGGTCAATGGTCAAGTATAGTTCATGCCCAGAGGTGGTCCCTGGTTAATCTCTAGGTCAGGTGACACCATAGCTAGGTTCAAGGTCAGCCTGTGACTAAGGTTTGGAGCCAGTTTGGGCCTGGTTTAAGGGTCTGTGTGTGGCCAATGTTGAGGTCAGTCCTGGCTAGAGGTAGGAGTCCATATATGGCTGGACCATGGATTAGACAGCAGCCCGTGTGGGGCGTGAGGCTGGCCTTGGCCCCACGAGCAGCTTTCGCTACCCTGCACGCTGCAGAGAGCCCCAGGCTGGATCCCTTTGGCCAAACAGCCTCTGCTCTGGGCATCTGTGTAGCATGTGCTCCAGCCAGTGCCCCCACCAGATCCTCCTTAGGAACCTGGGCCTCCGCAAACCTTGGCCCTGTCCTCTCCCAGGATCTCCACTCAGCCTGGGGGTGGCCTGTCTCTCTGCCCTCAACATGTCAGGTGGCACTGCTGGGAGATGGCACTGCCCTACTCTCCTAGGCCAGGCCTCCCCAGTCCTCCGCCCCCAGAGAAAGCTAGGGGCTAACGTTGGGAGAGAGGAGTAGACCATGAGAAAGACGTGACCACTTAAGGCAGGCCTGGCGGTGCCCCAGTGTGCTGCCCACGGGCACTGCTATGTGGGGAGAGGTCCTCGTTCGGGTCCCGCTTTCCCACCGTGGAGTGAGCAGTCTTGGGTTAGCCGTGGCTCCTCCCAGCTTCAGCTTCCTTGTTTGTACAGTGGGAATCAGAGCTTCTGTGAGGATGAAATGAGGCAGACTGTGCAAACTCATTGTGAAAACTGTGGAGGCTGTTACAGGGTCGGGGCGCTGCTGGTGATGACGACGATGGGGAGTGCTCGCTGTGGCTCTCTGGGGTCTCCTGGTGGCGCACAGGGCGTGTGCACCTGCAGGTGCAGAGAGAGGAGCACTAGCTTTGCAGGCACGCTCTCAGGTCCAGGCTCAGCCTCTCACCGGACATGTGCCCACGTCCGGTGGACAAGTCATGTTATCTCCCTGAGCCTCACCGTCTGTCAAGGAGGCGCTTGGAACAGGCCAACGTCGTTAGAGCGTTTATTATGTGCTAAGGGCTCTACGTGGAATAACTCGTTTAAACCTTCACAGCCTTGTGCAAATGAGGGTACTGAGGCACAGAAAGGTCAAGTATCCTGTCCAAAGTCACACAGCAAATGTGGAGTCACACTCTGGCCAGAGGGCCCTGCGTCCTCCCTCATAACTGCCGTGCTCCGCCGACCCTCTGGGGCTCACCCGCCTCACGGGGCCGTCGGGCCCGAGTGCTCCAGTGTCTGTGGCGTGTCGTACGCGCTCACCAAACGGCAGTTTTCTTTGTCAGTCGTGTTTAAGCCTAAAGGTCCCAGGAGAAGTGTCTGGGGGACCCAGGGGTTTCTGGAACCGGATCTGTGCCCAAGCCCTCTCTCCTGGAACCAGTAGCGCAGCCACACACATTTGACAGAGCCCTCTCCCGCACAGTTTCCTCAGATACTCACGCCCCGCCGCACCCCGCCAACCTGGGGAAGACGTTACCCACAGGAGCTGGGCTGTGCTGGGACACCAGTAGTTGCCCTAATCTCTGACTCTTCGCAGCTGTGGCTTTCTTCTACATCACAGCAGAGTCCAGTGCAGGTTGGGTGGCTTTGCTCTGCGTCACGACTCCTCCATCCTGGAGCTATGCCTCGTCTGTCCCCTCCAAGGGAGAGAGCAGGGCTGCAGGAACACAGGCGTGTTGTTCAGGCTCAGAGCTGGAGTGGCTTGCCGCACTTCCACCTACATTCCATTGGGAAGAATTCGGTTCCAGGCCCTCGATCTAACAGTAAGGGAGCTGGGAAATGTGGTTCTACTGTGAGCCCAGGAAGAGGATGTGGTCTGGGGGACATGAAGCATTGTCTCAGCCCCATTTTACAGACTTGAAGATGGTGTAATTTACCCCAGGTGGCATGCATGACTCAAGGATCTTTGATGCCATGTTAGGACTCGTGGCTCAGTGCAGAAGGCATGTTTCTGAAGACTTCCCCCCTCCCTCCTCCAGCATCCCAGCATGATAACAGAGCTGATGGCACAGCCCAGTGCTTGCCAGGCACTGCTACCTGCAGGCACTGCTAAGTTTCTAGGTACCTCATTTCCTAGCAACATCACAGACAGCCTTTAAAAGGGGTGGGGAGTGCGCCCAGGCCGAAAGCTCCCAGAAGAGAAGGTTCCCAGGAGAGAGGAGGGGGCTGAGGCTCTGAAGGTGGCAGCGACTGGCCTGTGAGTGGCTGGACCGAGCCTTGCTCCCAGACCTCCCTGACTCCAAGCCCATGCTCCTGACTGCCTGTGCTGAGCTGGAACTTGGCCAGCCTGGGAATCAGACATCTGACCCCCACTCAGGTGGCCTGCCAGAAACCCCTTTGCGTCATTTTGGACTTGCTCAGCATCTGCATTTGGAGAAAATGAAAGCTCCCACCGGGTCTACCTTCTGGGGGCAGCTAAGGATCAAGTAAATGGGGGGGGAAATACATTTAAAAGGTCAAATTGCTGCCTAAGTGGAAGCGATTTTTAAGACCTTCCAAACTCTTTGCTTGTCTCTGCTTCTTCCCTGCTTCCTCACTGCCCCTCAGTGACAGAGGGGGACAAAGTGGTGATTCTCTGAGGGCACAAGCGGGGTCTGTCCCTTGGTGAGGCCTCCCTCCCGGCCTCCTGGGGTTTTTCTAGTTTTCAAGGCTGCCACCAGTTTCCCTCCACAGCAATGGAAATAATTAGCTCCTTTCTTCCTGTTTGGACAGTCATGCCTCATTGGGCTCTTAAATGTGATCTTTGTTCGCAGTGCATTTCGAGCCCCTCACAGGTTCTATTTTTACTCCTCCTGCTAGAGGAGCTCTGGGGTAGGGGCCCAGCACAAATGGCCCTAATTAATTTCCCCCGCCTTTAAATATTTTTTCAAAGTGTGTGTTTGAAAAGGACGTTAAAAAAAGAAAATTCCATGACTCTGGAGGCGGATTCCAGCACACTTCTTACCGCGTTCTGCTTGGAAACCGCCTCCCCTGCCAGCGGTGGCCTGGCTCGCACGCTCTGCTTTGCAGCTGGTAGGGCTGCTCCTCCTCCCGCGAAGGACGGACCGCCTTGCCCATCCATCTCTCAGACAGCCGAGCGCCAGCCTCTCAGCCACAAGCCGCCTTCAGTTTCAGGGTCTGAGGGCCCAGGGAGGAGATGGTCCTGGCTCTGGGCCGGGCAGAGGTGAAGGGGGCCTCCAAGAGCCAGAATCACGAAAGCACAGCACTGAGCCTTTGGAAAAGCCATTAAGGCAGATTCCTTTGCCCTGAATCCCCGTTCCCAGAAGGGCCATGCAGCCAAACCATACACGTTGGTCGTGATTTATGATCAGTCCCGGCTCTGAAATGGCACTCTCATCTGTGTCCTCCCAAGGCCACGGGGAGTCTGAGCACACGGTCCCCGGAGACGGGGCAACCTCTGTGGCCTAGAACACGTGCTTGGAGGGAGGGCTTTATTCTTTAGGAGTGATTCTTGTTTTCACGTTTCTCACTGAAGGTTGTTTTAAAGGAGCAGGTGCCTTTTGAAGACGCAAGAGAAGGTTCTCCCACTCCCAGCTTTCAGCTGCCACGTTAGGCTGCAGTTTCCCGGGATGAATCCTGGACCCAGGAAGGGAGGAGAGGGGCCTCTGACCAGGGGCCGCCTACGGCATTTGAGAGCCTTGTGCCTGAAATCCCAGCATTAGTGCTTCATGCTTTAGGATTTGGGGCTCCATTTCTGGCAAAATGCAAATCCTCTTAACCAGCACAAGAAAGGTGAGGGTGGCAGTGACCTGGGGACACACTCCTCCCTGCCCGCCTCTGTTCCCTCTCTGCCTCTCTCCCCCCACCCCTGTGTTGCCCACCCCTGCCCGACCCCGTTGCTGCTCCCTTCCAGTTTCCTTGGTTTTCCTCTTCTCCCTCCTCCCTCTCTCTTCTCTCCTGCCTTTGGCCTCTCCTCCCCTGCTCCAGGACGCAGCATCCAGCCCTCCCCTGTGGTGACTCAGTCAGCAGCACTGCCGATCTCGCTGCGAGCACTGGGGCCATCTGGGCGTGTGCGTCAGCAGCAACTGGAGAAACACACTTCAGGCTGATCTCCACCCTCGGGCTTCCCGGGGCTCCCTGGCAGCCCCGTGATGACCTTTGCTGCTCCTTTCATTTGTTGGGGGGGGGTTGCTGGCTGCAAGACAGAGAAATCCTCCCTTGATAGCTGTGAACACTGAGAGGCTGAGGGTCTACGCAGACCCAGCACAGGCCAGACGTGCCAGGTCCCTCACTCAGCGCCCTGGGATGACCTCCAGTCTGGCGGGAGCCTGGGCAGGGCCTCTGCTCTCCAGTCACTGATTTGGACGGCACACTTCGGCCGTCTGCCCCAGCTCAAGCCTGCGTACACAGGGGCAAAGGCAGAGCACACACATCCCGAGGAGCCTCTCACATTCTGGGAGCCCCCGACCGGGCTGCCGACCGTGTGCACCGGCCCGCTGCCACAGGACCACTTCTGCTGTGCCTGTGCCACCCCCACCCCGCCCTGGACGAAAGGGTCCCGCAGAGGGCGCCTAGGAGAAGCCAGTGCCGCAGCCTGCAGAGAATGTGGCCCGGACAGACGGGGCCAGGAGATCTGTCTTCAGAAAGTGTGCAAATATACAGATGCGCACATCCGTAAACAAGTGTGGTTGGAGTCCCAGAAGGAGAAAAATGAGGAAATGGGGTAAAAGCCATATTTAAAAAAACAATGACCAAGAATCTTCCAAAGCTGTCAGATGAGTTGATTCCACATTGTTAATTCTATTTTATTTGTTTTTTCTAGCTTCATTGAGATATTTTGACATTATGCCTCAATTTAAGGTGTACAGTGTGTTGATTTGATAAATTTCTATGCTTCAAAAAGATTACCAGCACAGCTGGGCTAACACCTGCATCACACCACATAATCACCATTTCTTTTTTGTGGGGAGAACGTTTGAGATGCATTCTTAGCAACTTGCAAGTACAGAACACAGTGTTGGTAGCTACAGTCACCGTGCTGTCTGAGCCTCAGGTCCTCAGAACCTGTTCAACTTACAGCTGCAAGTTTGCACCTCTGACCACCATCTTCTCTGTTCCACCCCTCAACCCCTATCAACCACTATTCTAGTCTGTTTTTATGAGTTTGGCTTTTTCAGATTCCACGTAGAAGTGATGTAGCGCAGTAGAGACCATTCTGTCTCACTTACTCGACTCGGCGTAGAGCCGTCAGTCCACACGCGCTGCGGCAGGTGGCAGGGGTCCTCCTTGCTCACGGCTGGGTGTCGCTCCATCGTGGGAACGCAGGTCTTTCATTCATACGTCCATTTGGTGGACGCTTACGTTGTTTCCGTATCTTGGCTATGTGAGTAATTGTTTTTTAAGCATAGCTGAGTCACACTGTTGCGTTAGTTTCTGGTGCACAGCACAGTGATTCAGTTATACATGTATATACATATTCTTTCTCGTATTTTTCACTAAAGGTTATTACAAGGTTTTGAACATAGTTCCCTGTGCTGTCCCGTAGGACCTTGTTTGTCTGTTTCATGGATAGTCGTTTGTATCTGCTGATCCCAAACCCCCGATTTATCCCTCCCCCGCTCTCGGCAAGTGGTGTTAATTCTGCTTAAACCCCAGAGACTTGGGCAGTCTGGTGTTAGGGGCTGTGCTCGTCACCGCTCTGCAGCGTGGCCTGTGTGGCCTGTGTCATTGTGGATGTTCGTCCTTTCACTGCTGAGCCTTCCTGGTCGTCTCTGTCCTCCCGTTCCTTGATGAGTCTGGAAGACAGGTTTCTCAATTTCACTCGTCTTTCAAACAACCACCTTCTTTGATTTTCTTTTACTGTTTATATTCTCTTCCATTAGTACCTGCTCTTACAGTCTGTTATTTTCTTCTACTGTTTTCTTTGGGTGTCATTTGTTATTCATTTTCTAATTTCTTGACATGGATACGTACATAAATGGTTTCCAGTTTCCTTCTTTTCTGATGTGGGCATTTAGGGTTCTAAGTTTTCCTCCAGGCACAGCTTCAGCTCCATAAGTTTTGCTGTCATATTTAGCATATCATTCAGCTCAAACTGCTTTCTAATTTCTATTGTGGTTTTTTGATCTCTGTATTATTTGAAGCATAATGATTAATTTTCAAACACGTGGGAATTTTCTAGTTATCTTTTACTTACTGATTTTTAGATTTAGTCCATTACAGTCAAAGAATGTACTTTGAACCGTTTCTACCATTTGAAATTGGTTGAGATTTGCTGTGTGGTCTAGCATGTGGTCAGTGCTGATAAATGTTTCATGTGCACTTGGAATGAACGTGTTTTCTACTGATGTTGCACATGACAAGTAGGTGAAGTTTGTCAGCTGCATTGTTCAGAGCTGTATCCTCACAGATTTTTTCCTGTTGCTTGTTTTATCAGTTACAAAAACATGTGTTAGAGTCTCTCCTTATAATTTTGATTTTGTCCATTTTTCCTGTGAGTTCTGTTAATTTTTGCTTTATATATTTTGAAGCTATGCCATTAGGTTCTTAAGAATTTAGGGCAGGTGTGTTGTCCTGATGGACTGGCACCTTGGTCGTTATGAAATGTCTCTCTTTGACTCTAGAAATGCTTCTTGCCTTATTCTCTGCTTTCTCTTGGCTACTGTTTGCTCAGTGTATTTTTTTCTACCCCTTCAGCTTCTCTATGCTCTCATTTTAGGTTTAACTCTATGAAACTGCTATTTTTATAATTTAAAAATGGTCAAATATTGGCCCTTTCATATGTTTCAACTTAATATTTAAGGTGAATCTCTTGTAAGACACATATGTTTTTAAAAACTCTAGTCTGAGAATCTTCGTCTTTTAAATGAAGTATTTATTCCGTGTCCTGTATGTCTCTTACCTCTTTTCAGTGTTTTCCTTTCTTCCATTTAATTGGAGTATTTAGTTCTTTGACTGACACCTTGGGCTCCGTATTTACCATCTTTATTATTTGTTTTCTGCTTTTCCCAGCTGTCTCATGTTCCTTTTTCTTTTCTTGCCTTCTCTTACAATAGTAAAATGCATTGCATTATTCCGTTTACCCATTAGCTTGTCAGTTTGATGTTTTTTGCTATTATTTTAGAGATTGCCTTAGATTGTTTATGAGATCTGTTAGAAAGCAGTGCTTTTGTAAGTCCTCAGACAATGCTCGGAGCTTGGAGCACAAGCTCCATTGTCTCCCTCCTTCTGTGTTACATTGTCATGCACTTCAGTTCTGTTTATATGAAGCTTCGCATTACGTTATTTTATGAGTCAGTATTCATTTAGACTTACCTACACACTTACCCTTCCTGTTGCTTTTCATTCCTTCCTACGTGTCCTTTTTTTCCCATCTGGGATCATTTTGCTTCTGCCTGAAGAACTCACTTCAGTGTTTATTTTAATGCAGCTCTACTGGTGCTGAATTCCCTTGATTCCTGTCTGTCTGGAAATAACTTTATTTTGCCTGTACTTTTGGAAGACGTCTAGGGGCAGAGTTTTCGGTGATCTAGCAGTAGCAGTCATAGCGGTAGTATTTTAGCAGTTTGAAGAAATCTTTTCTTTTTTTTCTGACTTTCATCTTACTATTCTGCTTTTGAAGGTATGTGTTTTTTTTCACCCTGAATACTGTCAGGAATATTCTCTCTGTCTTTGGTGTTCAGAAAGTCACTGTGATGTTCCAAGGTGTGGTTTTCTTTGTATTTATCCTACTTGGACTTTGTGGCACTTCTTAAATCTCTAGCTTGATGTCTTGTCATTGTTGGAACGTCCTTGGTCATTACTTCTTTAACTACCAGTTTTTCTCCTCTTCTCTCTCCCCTTCTGGGACTTACATGCACATTTGAATGTATATTGAAACCTTCCACCATGTCCCATATTTGTCTTCTCCTCTTTTCAGTATTTTCGTTTGTTCTGAACTTTAGACGAGATAACTTCCAATGGCCTAAATACAACTTAACTAATCCTGCTTAGGTGTTTCAACCTGTACTGAATCATTTGTTGAATTAATGTCATGAATTACATTATTTCTCAGTTTTAGAATTTCTGTTTGATTTTTTATATAGATTATAGTTCTCAAATAAAATTCTCCATCTTGTTGTATCTTTTATGAACATTACTCAGCGCTGTAAAGCTAGTGTCTGATAACCTGATATCTGGGCCTCTGTGGGTTCGTCCTCCTGTCTGTCTGCTCTTCCGCTTCCCCTCATGGCCTCGTGGCTTGGTGCGCCTGTTTTTGACTGGATACTGGTGGGCTTGTGCTCAGCATTGTGGAGGCTTCGGACGGCACCATCTCCTGTGGAGGATTCACCCTGTCTCCTGGAAGCAGCCAGAGCAGGGGTGACCATGGGGCGACCAGTCCACTTCGGGTCAGTCAAGGGCTGCATGGCTTGAGACCTAGTTTTAGACTTTGTAGAGAGTCAGCCTTCCTCTGCTCAGTCTTTCAGACAGGTAGCCTCCAGGGGTCCCAGCTGAGAGCCTGGGGTAATTCCTGGGTCCTTCATCCCTGGCAAATCCCAAATTCAAATTTTTGTTTCCCAGGGACCGTGGAACTTTTTCAGCCACGTTTTCTTAGCTTCTTAGCCTGCATAGCTAAGAACTGGCAATGATCTCAAGGAGAAAAATGCCAGCCGCCAGGCTCACTTCTCTCTGCCTCAGTTGTCTCCCGGATCTTGACTCCTCAAGGGAGCTCCTCTGGCTGCCTTGGAAACCCAGAACTGTGCTGTGTGTTTCTCTGCTCTGTAAGACAGCCCGAACTCTGCTGGCTTCTCTGCCTCGGGGTAGCAGCTGCCGGGCCCTGCAGCTTCTCACCCTGCACCAGACGTCCCAGGGGGAACAGTGATTACGAACGGTTGTATCTTTCAGAGAGAGCTTGCTTTTTTCTTCAAAATCTCGGCCCCTTGAATGTGGCTGCCTTGGGAGTCCTACAACTCTTCAAAGAGATTTCAAAAAAATGTATTTTATCCAGCTTTTTCAGTTGGTCTCAGTGAAAACTCTGATCTGACACAAGCTATTCTATCATAGCCCAAAGTGGAACCCTACCTCCTCATCTTTTAAAATCTCGTTTTAATAATTCTCAAGTTAATGGAAACTATTGTTTTCCCTAATCCCCTTCTGTGGTTCTATGAAGACGTAAACAAATGAATCACAAACACTTTCATCGCTTTTTGCCAAATTGCCTTAGGCTTATCTCCCCAGTCATATTCTAATAAATGAATTTTACAGTTTTATTGCATTTGTATTTTATAAACTGACAACCTTAACATTATCCTTGAACCTCACTCAAGTCCTGTAAATAGAAATAATTTTTTCCTATTTTGAAAATCATGACCCTAAAGCTCATTAAAATTCATTTAACAAAGAAGTTGAATGAATTCTGGAATGAACGCTGCTAATGAAGTAGAGGAACCTTCACTAAAATTTACTTATCCTAACTTGAAGGGTGGCGGCCGTTCCTGCTTCTTTTTTGCTGCAGGCTCCCTGAAGCCAGAACCTTCTTCTGAATATTCCACTGGGCTCACCCAAGGTCTTGAGCGCACGACAGATGCTCTGGGAGTGTTGCTGAATTGATTTATGCTGTGTTACAGCAGCTGATCGGAGGTGGAGGCTCCCCGCCTGACACTGCCCTTAACTATTGCATCAGATTGTATTTAAAGGGAACAGAGAATAATAAATTAAATTTTAGTGCCAAAAGAAGCCCACAGGAATTTATGAGAAGTACAGCATAAATTCACTGAAACTCTTACTCAGTATTTATTCTCTTCTGCCTTTTATTTACACACATCTGGGTATAACTAAGTCAGACAAACCTGCCCCTGTCAGACAGGCAGCAAACCCAGCAAAAGACCCACTCAAACCCAAAGACAAAGCAAACTGACATCATTTAACATTTAATGGGGGCTATTATGGTTTAAAATGACAGGCATGTAAGTTGAGGCCATTTCTGAAGTAAGTCATTCAAAATTCGACGGGCAGGGAAATACAGCCTTTATTTTCACAATTCGGAAGCGTTTGAAAAGAAAAAAGCAGCCTGTGAAACACCGCTGAAGTCGGGGACGGTGACAGGTGTGTTACAGTGGACTGCTGGTGAGCTCGCCAGACTCGGGGCGAGGATAGCGCCCCCTCCTTCTGGGCCGTGGGAGATTCAGCAAGGCTTTATGAGTTACCAAGCTGAGAGTACGCTCTTGACAGAGTCTGGGGAAGGTGTTTTCCATTAGTTAAAAAACAGAAACGTGATTTCTGTTATTTGTTCACTCAATGAAGATCTCCAAACTCGTGTCTCAAATTCAGTCTAATTCACATCTGTCCCCAGCACAGAGACTGCAATCTGTGAAGGTCAAAATTGTCAGCATTGGTTATGCTGGGTTGCTGGATGGAGAGTCAGACTTGCTTCATTGTTAAAATTGCTTTAGTGAACTTTGCTGAGGTATTATTTTATATACTGTGTATGTATACGCGTGTGTATGCTTGTGCGTGTATATATAGTAAATGAACCCATGTAAAGTGCACAGGGCAAAGAGCTGTAGCAGGTGTGTCCCCCGTGTAAACAGGACCGCAGTCGAGACGAAGAGCACTGTCTTCGCCCCCAGGAGAGTGCTGGGCGCCGTCCCAGTCGGAGTGTTGGCGACCAGCCCCAGGCAACCACTGGCCAGCTTTTTGTTCCCCTAGCGTAGATTCAAGACTACACTACAGAATTTCTAGAGTTTCAAATAAACGGAATGCCAAGTATGTTTTCTACTGTACCTGGCTTCTTTTCCTGCAGCGTAATTACTCTGAGATTCATCCATGTGGTTGTGCGTATCCGCAGCTGTTCCCTTCCATTGCTGAGCAATATTCCATTGTACGTACATCTTGCAGTCTGTCCACTCACTAGTTCATGGATGTCTTGGTATTTCTAGTTTTTGTCTTTTATTAAGCTGCTAGTAAACATTCATATGCGAGTCTTTCATGGACATATGTTTTCACATCTCCTGGGTAAATGCCTAGGCATAGAATTACTGGGTCATGTGATAAATATCTGCTTAACTTTATAAAAACTGCCAAAATTTTCTGAAGGGATTATACCATCTTACACCGTCACCAACAATGCTCCACATCCTTCCAATTCCCTAGAATTGTCAGGGTTTTAATATTAACCACTAGTGGGTGAGGAGTTACATCTCACTGTGGTTTTTAGTTCTCATTTCCTGGTGACTAATGGTGTTGGGCACCTTCTCACGTGCTTATTGGCCAGTCACACGTATTCTTTCGTGAAGTGTCCTTTCTAATCTACTGAACGTTTTTAGCTGGGTTTCCTGTTGCTGTTGAGCCCTAAGAGCTCTTTGTACATTCAGTCTGTAAGCCCTCTGCCGGGCATGCGTAAAGTGAATGTTTTCTCCCGTCCTGGGGCCTGTCTTTTCACTTATTAAAGATTTTTTCAGAGACGAAGTTTTTAATCTTGATAAAGATTGTTACGAACTGAATTATGTTCCTCCTAAAATTCATTATGTTGAAGCCCTAAGCCCCAAGTGGCTATATTTGCAGATAGGACCTTTAAGGTGGTAATTGAGATTAAATTAAGTAATAAGGGTGGGGCCCTAATCCAATAGAACCAGTGTCCTTACAGGAAGAGGCAGACACACCAGTGGTGCTCAGACAGAGGGAAGGCCCTGTGAAGACACAGTGAAAAGGCAACCCTCTGCAAGCCAGGGGAACCAGCTTGCTGGCCCCTTGAGCTTGGACCCCTGGTCCCCAGAGCTGTGAGGAAACCGGTTTCGGGTGTTCAGCTACCCAGCTGTGGAAGCCCTAACAGGCTGATACAGAGACCAAGTTAGCAATGTTTTCTTTTGTGGTTGTTTTTGCTTTCTCTTTTCTAGCGAAGAAATCCTTGCCTACCCCGAGTCCGTGTGTTTTCTGCAGGTTTTATAGTTTTGTCTTTTACTGTGAGGTATTTCACCTACCTCGAGTTAGCTTGTGAGCAGCGTTCAGCGGGGATTGAGGGCTTTTCCCATGTGGACTTCTGGTTATTCTCGTACGATGTTTTAAAAGACGGGCCTTTCCTTATTTGAAGTATGTCAGAAATAACTGACCATCTGTCTTGAGTTGCTTTTGACTCTTCACTCTGTTCCTTTGACCTATATGACTACTTTGAGGCCAGCACCACACTCCCTCGATTACTTCTTAGTATGTATTAAAGTCAGGTAACACGGGTTCCCCAACTTCTGTTCCAGAATTGTTAAAGCCATCCTGAGTCTTTGCGTTTCCATATAAGTTTTAGAATAAGCTTAGAATGTTGATAAAGCAGCTTTCTAAAGTACGCATTTTCTCCTGGATTGGAAGAATTAATATCGTTAAAATGGCCACACTGCCCAAAGCAATCTACAGTTCAATGCCGTCCCTCTCAAATTACCCAGGACATTTTTCACAGAACTGGAACAAATAACCCTAAAATGTACGTGGAACCGTGAAAGGTGCAGAATTGCCAGATGGTTTGATTCCAGTTTGGTCAGAAAGCACACTTGGTTTTCAATCCTTCACAAGACACTGAGACTTTCCTGTGGCACAGAAAACAGTCTGTGTTGATACACATTCTGTGTGCACTTGGAAAAGGCGCCTTCTGCTGCCCGGTAGCTGCTCAGTAAACACCGGTCAGGCCAGGCTGGATGGAAGCACTGCTCAGGTGTCTTCTGCCCTGACTGGCTTGCTGACGGCTTGCTCTGTGGCGAGAGGAGAGCTGAGCCCCCCGCAGTGACTCTGTGTGTCCCTGCAGCTCTGTGGGCTTGCTGCAGACACTTCAGAGCCGTGTTAGGGTGTTGTGTCCTCTTGACTTGATGGCCTGTGTATGATGATAATATGTTCACATTTTTAAATATGAGTATATTCATTTTCATCTCTAGTAATACTGTCTTCTCTAAACTCTGCTTCTTCTGATCCTGACACAGTCACACGAGTTTACTGTTTACTGTTTCCATCCTTTCACTCTGTTCAAAGTGGGTTTACTGTAGGCAGCATGTGATTGGATCTGCCTGTTTTTCTGACAATGTCTGAGTTTTAACTTAGGGTGTTTGGATCGTTTATATTTAGCATAGTTTTGGTATGAATCTACCATCTTGTTACCTGCTTCCTATTTGTCCCATCAGCTCTTTGCTGCTTTTTTCCTTTCCCCTCTTCCTTTGGATTCACTGAGTTTTGTTTTCATTTCATTCAGTCTCCACTATTGACTAACTGGGTAAACATCTTTGTTTTGTGTTTGCCGGCTGTTGTACAGCTTACAACATGTGTCTTTTCCTATCACCGCCCCCCCAGTGCTTGGGCACAGCCCCCATCTTAGATCCTTGCTGTCAGTAGCTTTATCAGCTGTTGATAGACCCAGACGAAGCCCGGTTTGCCCTAGGCTCCCTGCTCCCTAGGCTTCCCACATGAGCGCCTTGTCTGAGGCAGGTGGCGTTCCTCACGGTGCTTCACGCACACATGTGCCCTTGCCCCCAAGGAACCTGTGTGTCTGGTGGGTCCTCTGGCTAGCCAGACCTCCCGCTGCCTCTGCCAGTTCCACCTCCACAGACTTCTTCTCACAGAGCCAGCTCAGCAGCTCCATCTCGGCAAAGTCTTCCCCACTCGCCTCTCCGTGCATGCATGTGGGCACAGGTGTGCACAGTGCACAGACGCACTGAAAACACAGGTCATCACGTCAAGAGGACACAACGCATGGGGCCCCCACAAGTGCGCTTGGGTTTGATCTTGGCTCACCTGTTCCTTCTGTTACAGTGGAATCTCTTAAAGACAAAGATTTTTGCCTCTTCCATGTTTATAGTATTTTATCTTCAGACCCAAGAACATGAGAGAAACTTGACAAATGACTGCTGAATGTAAAAATGTTATATGATTTGTAATTTTGGCTAATAATAATGTTATGCCATTTTATAACTTTATGTGCTTCTGGAAACTTGACCTGTGATAAACTTACATAATTCTGGAAAGTTGATTTATTAAAACATTATGTGACTCTGAAAACTTGGCCTGAAAGAAAATGCTTGATTCCAGGATCCTGGCTGTTGGAATATTACTGCAGTAGCCCTGCTGCTTCAGAGACTTGCTGTACAAGAATATTCTCTGGTTCTGGAGGCCTGGTCCATGAGAAACTTAGGGTGCTTCTGGAATCTTGATCTCCATGTACCTTGGCCTATAGGAATTCTGCATGAGTCTGGAAGCTTGTTCTGTAGGAATCTCGTATCATTCTGGACGCTTGATCAAAAGAACCTCATGTGATTTGGGAATTTCTGATTACTGAACTTGGTGATTCTGCATCTTGGCTTGTGAGGATTTTATGCGACTCTGGAATTTTGGCCTGAAGGACTTTTGTCTAATTCTAGAACCTTGGCCAATGAGAATCTTATGTAATTCAGAATCCTGGCGCAGCATTTCAGAACTTCAGCCAGTAGGAAAGTGATGTGAGTGTGTAAGCGGTGTGTAGCAACGCAGTGTAGTTTCAAACTTCAGTCTCTATAAAGTGTGGTCATGAAACTTTGATATATCGAAGATCACTGGTTGTCCTTGAACGTCTGTTCTTCCTTTCTCCCTTGGTTATAGACCACCTGATGTTTAGCTGGGCACATGGCCACCTGAAATTAAAACTAAATTCTCATCCTGTCTTGCATCTAGGTTTGTCCTTGCACTGAGCTCTGGCCAATGACACATAAACGGAAGTAACACACATGTTCTAGGAAGTACCCGTGTATGGAGGGGCTATGCCCTCCCTTCACCCGTCCTTCCTGTGGCTGGAAGGTGGGTCTGGCTCCAGCATAAAGTGGCTTCTGCGGGGAAGCCATGAATGATGGAGCATTGAGGCGGAAGGAGCCTGGGCTCCCAACACTGGAGTGGGGGTAGGGGTGCCATCTCAACCCTACATGATGAGAGAGAATTCAACGGCCTCATTTAAGCAAGCTGAACCCATTGTTTTAATCTAGAGAATGATAGATGGTTCTGAAGACTTGGTTTCTGTCATTCTGGCTTCATGGCTATAAAACATGGTCTGTGATTCAGATCCGCCTGTGCACTAGGTCACCTGCTGCCAGCCAAGCAGCACGACCGCCCTCTCGAAGAACCACACTTCCTAGACCCCCTCCAGTGGGGTTCTGGGCTAGGCTGCCTGCGGGGGCGCTCCTGGGAGGCTCGGAGGGTGGAGACGAGGGGCCCTGGTCTGCAGAGGCAGCAATGGGCCACAGCACCGGCAGACTCGGCTGCTGCACTTGAGGCAGAGGTCAGCAAACCAGAGCTCCTGGGCCAGACGGGACTGCTGCTTGTCCTTGCGAGGACAGCTTAGCTGGAACACGGCCATGTTTAGCATTTACCTATGACTGCTTTCACGCGGCCACAGCAGAGCCGCGCAGCTGCTACGGGGCGTGCGTGCAGCCCGCAAAGCCTGAAATGTCTGTTCTCTGGCCCTCTACAGAAAGCCTGCCAATTCCTGCTATAGAGCACGTGGCTGTAGCTCAGTGACTGCAGTTTAATAAGCGTATATTAAGCGTCGGACGTCTGTTCGGAGAGTGGGTATCGTTCAAAGGGAGCAGCAGGGAAGTGCACGCAGGGAGCAGGCTCATACGTACGTGTGTCACCTTCAGATATTCAGATAAATCATCTTATTTTTCTCCTCCAATAATTCATCTCTCTCCTTCAAGTCACTGTCTGTTGCATAACAGAGGCAAAAAACACTACAATTTCATCCACCCCAATAATTCTTAGTTGTATCAGATAGTTTTTTAAAGCAATGCTTTGTTTCTCTAGGTGAAGATTACAGGATGTGTCAGAAAGAGGGAGGAGAGAGCCGGGGCCTCAGGTGCATGCTGTGTCCTCTGGAAGTGGCGGCCTCGGCTGCCGCGGGGCTGGTGCTCGGCGCTCCCTGGGGGTGGCTGTGAGGAAGCCCCGGGTGTGGCACGGGCCACGCTGCTGGAGTTTGTGGCTGCTGTAGCTCATGGACTGCACTCCACTTTCCTCAGCATGGTCAGAGCCCACCTTGCCCCCGCTAATTTGGCCCCACTGTGGGTCTTGCTGTCTGTTGTTTTGATTAAAGCCTACTCTCCAAGTTCACGCTAGAGGAACAGGTCTTCACCTAGAGAAAAGAAGCTTTCACGTTTATGAATACAGTGAGGGAAAAAAAAGTTCGCTTTGCTGCCTTCCAACCCCCGAGACCCAGTGGGAAAGAAGAAGAGGGTTCCTGGGACCGGTAGGGCTCCTGCACACTAAGCAGGGCACCGAGTGTCCTAAGGGGGCCTCGGTGTCGCTGCGGCAGCCTGCGGTCTCCGGCTCTCGCAGGGCTGGGTCTTGCTTTGTCTCATCGGGGAAGGAGAGTTGGCCGGGGGTCCTCGTTTCTGTGAGGTGAGCCGGCTAAAGTCCTGAGGCATTAATGGTTTGGAAATCCATTAATCCTTTCAAGTAACTATATTACAGGATGGTAATCACATGCTGTGTTTCCGTTTTTGCGCCTAAATTGAAACATTTGCGTCATAATATATGGATTGAATTATGCTAGTTAACATCCATAGGCGTCTGCAACATAGGAAGCCGATCAGTGACAGAGAAATTCAGTCACAATATAGCAGAGCTGGGCCCCGGGGAGTCCAAGCTGCAGAGCCGGGAGAGCACGCTGGGCCAGAGGAAACCCGCCTCCTGCAGTGTCGCTCTGGCACCCTCTACTGGCAAAGCTGAGCATTGCGCCCGCTGGCCGCAAGAAAGCTGCTTAAAGGGCCCAGCCCCACGTTTGTAACGCTGGCTGTGAAGGGTGAATTTAGAGCTGAGAGTCATAACTGGCACATATGGGCAGTGATTACCCACAATTACCATACTAAAAAACCCAGAAATTTTTCAAATGTTTATTAATTAATTCACTTTAAAATGACAATAAACCTGTTAAACATCAACACAATGCATGTTTATGAACGTAACTATTTTTCCAAGACAAATAAAACTAGTGGGAAAAGTGGCATTGTTTCACATTTCTGGTGATTCGTTTGGCGTTTGACACCATAGAAGACAGCTGGAGTCTCCTGCCTCTTCTGCAGTCAGTCTCTGCTAAGATGTCATTTTGGTTGAAGTACATGAGGAAAAACTGCTTCTCATCACACACACGTGCACACACGTGCACACACACAGTAACTGTGAAGTGCTGGGTGTGTGATTAGACTGATCACGGTGATCTTTTCAAAATGTATACGTATATCAAAGCATCAAGTTGTACACCTTAAATAATATAGTTTTTATATGTCAGTGATATTTCAATAAAGGTATTTTTTTTAAGGTAAAAAAAGAAAATCTTGTTTCACACAGATATGTAGTTAAAGGGGGAGGAGGGTTTTTTAATTTATTTTATTTATTTGCTTTTTTATTTTTTTAACTTTTTTTCATTGAGTAATAGTCATTTTACAATGTTGTGTCAAATTCCAGTGTAGAGCACAATTTTTCAGTCATACATGAACATACATATATTCCTTGTCACATTTTTTTCTCTGTGAGCTACCACAAGATCTTGTATATATTTCCCTGTGCTGTACAGTATAATCTTGTTTATCTGTTCTACATTTTGAAATCCCAGTCTGTCCCTTCCCACCCCCCACCCCCTTGGCAACCACAAGTTTGTATTCTACATCTATGAGTCTGTTTCTGTTTTGTATTTATGTTTTGTTTTGTTTTTCTTAGATTCCGCATATGAGCGATCTCATATGGTATTTTTCTTTCTCTTTCTGGCTTACTTCACTTAGAATGACATTCTCCAGGAGCTTCCATGTTGCTGCAAATGGCGTTATGTTGTCGGGTTTTATGGCTGAGTAGTATTCCATCGTATAAATATACCACGTCTTCTTTATCCAGTCATCTGCTGATGGACATTTAGGCTGTCTCCATGTCTTGGCTCTTGTAAATAGTGCTGCTGTGAACATTGGGGTGCGGGTGTCATCCTGAAGTAGGGTTCCTTCTGGATATAAGCCCAGGAGTGGGATTCCTGGGTCATATGGTAAGTCTATTCCTCGTCTTTTGAGGAATCTCCACACTGTTTTCCACAGTGACTGCACCAAACTGCATTCCCACCAGCAGTGTAGGAGGGTTCCCCTTTCTCCACAGCCTCTCCAGCATTTGTCATTTGTGGACTTTTGAATGACGGCCATTCTGACTGGTGTGAGGTGATACTGAGGAGGTTTTTTTTTAATTGAAGTATAATCAATTTACAATGTGTTAATTTCTGGTGTACAGCATAGCGATTCAGTTGTATGTATATATTTCTTCTCATATTCTTTTTCGCGATAGGCTGTTACAAGGTACTGAATGCAGTTCCCCGTGCTGTACGGCAGGACCTTGCTGTTCACCTGTTTTGTGCATAGTGGTAACTGTCTGCACATCCTGAAAGGGAGGAGTCTTGATTAGTTTTTAAAGATGCTTGTAGATACTTCCCCTGGCGGTGCCGAGTGGCGGCTTCCTAAAGCTGAGCTGCAGTGAGGGCTCGGAACCACTTGAACGGACTCTGAATACTCGGTCCGCTGACATCCGCTCGTCAAGCTTGCATTTTAAGTGGATCTTTTGCCTGTGAATGGTTTTGAAACATCATACGTTGATCATTTGGAAAATACTAGTTCACTGAGTTATGTGGATCTTTCAAATATTGATATATTTCATTACACAGTGTTAAAAAATAACACGCCTTAATATTGCAACTAGAAACACAATGTGTTAGGGAGCTGTCAGTCACAATGGCAAAAAAAGTTTCCAAAATTCTAATTTGCACTTCAAAACTTGAATTTTATAATTAGCAATGATTATTGTCAGTTAGTTTTCCTTGAAGTGGCAGGCTTATTTCGCTCATCTTCAAGCTTGTGTCTGCCAAATACCCAAGTCTGAATAGCTATATTCTGTTTTTCAAGTAAAAATGGTGTTCCATGAGAAAAGGACCTACTTTAACTCACAGCTCAGTCCCACAAGCCCGTGTCCTCGGACAGCCCTCATACTCTTCACAGCAGAGCTGCCTTATGCCTCTTTGCATTTTGTCTCACAGAATCAGAATATATACTCAGGGCTTAACATTTAATAAAGTGAATGATTTTTACTGCTTCATCAAGGACTTTCTTAACTCAAACTGCCTTTTTTCCCTGCAAGTACGTGGTGGCAGAGCTCAGAACACCTGCGAGTGGTCTGTGCGGCTGCCCCAGTCGTGCTGAATTGCCAGCGGCTTAACTCACCTCTGCATTTGCACCGTCGGTGTGAATTCCAACAGTGAAAAGGGGAAGGAATGTCTAAGCATTATTATGAAATACGCTTGACTTCGTAGAGTCTCTGAAAGCTCTCGGGAGCCTCCTGGGTTCTGCGGCCCATTCTTTGAAGATCAGGGATCTGTTTATGCATTTTATAAATACGCATCATCGTGTGATTTCAGGGCCTAATTTTCATTTGAATCAGCAGTCCTGTTGGTGCTAGTAGCACTGTCTTATTTTCAAGGCTAGTAAAACTGGAACAGAAGGAGGCACAGCACACGGATGAAGAGCGCTCACCGAGTGATGTCAAGCCTGCTGTGTGAACAAAGGCTTCATGGCAGCTGGGATAGAGGAGAAAGTGGTGAGAGGGTTGGAGCGTCACACAAGAGAATGGTACGCTGAACCTAAAAGAATCAGTACCACAATCACATCGCCAGTGGTGATTTAGCTTCATCACAGTCACATCGTTTAGGCTGTGTCCCTCACTGCTGAAGCAAGGCCCTTCTGAGCACTTTGCCCGATGCTCTGCGGTTTGTGAGGTGACTCAGTCTGGCCAAGGGAACCAGCATCTCCTGGCCCTGTGTGAGCCCCGCTCCCACTCCCTCTGACCTTTTCAGGCGGGTCCTCCTCGGGCTCATGCAGTCCCCACACACGCGGCGTGGTTCTCTGCACTCTGCCGAAGACGTCAGGGGACCGTCTGCGGATCCCTGGAGTCCTCGCTCTGCGTCCTTCCCTCTCCTCTGCTCTCCAGCACTGTGCGCTGTGAGTTCCAGCCGCCTCAGCCTCCCTGGATTCAGTCCTGTCCCCTGGCTCAGGGCTTCTGCTGGGATCCGCCCGTGTCCTTGGCGCTGCACTGTGGCCGGGAGACCCTCCCACGGCAGCAGGGCGGGGCCGTCACAGGACTCATCTGACGTGTTTGCCGTGTTTAGGGATCTCTGTCCTTTGTTGCCTGAGGGCCAATGCCTTGAAAACCATTGTTTCATATTTTTCGTTGTTTCCGGTAGGCTAGTAAATCCAGTCTTTACTTCTTCTTGGTTGGAAGTGGAAGACCCCAAATGTCCCAGATCCCATCCCACACTGCGCACCCGTGCATTAGGCTGGCCCGTCCTTAACCACGTAATTTCTGAGCGCATCACTTTGTAGCAGTGCCTTGCCTAATGCAGCCGCCACCCAGCAGATCACACTATTAACTGTCTGTCTTCAAACCTCTTTCCCTAGACTGCGTTCCAAGTAACTGTGGCAGCTGTCTTACGTAGTGCTTCTCTGCATGGGTCACCGTCTTCCCAGCCGCCAGCATCAGCTTCCTCACTGCCTGCCACTGAACCTCTAAGAGAATGCCACCTCATTTCACTTTTTTGTTTGTTTTCAATGGCCTCCCACTTCCAAGGACAAATTTCTGTCCATCAGAATAAGATAGACTAAGCTCTGCTAACAACAGCCCCCAGATGAGCAAGACTTGATTTCCGGCTCACGCCTCGTGTCCAGTATTGAAGGGGACCAGGAGGAAGGGGCCCTCGCTCGTGGTGGTCACTCAGCAGCCAGGCCATCCGAGGCTCCATGTCAGCACTTGCTTTCACAGCTGCCGAGTGGGAAGGGAATGTGGCCGCAGCCGTACCCTGGCTCTTAAAGCTTCCCCCAGAGGGTCGGCCTTCACTTCTGCTCACATTTTACAGGTCAGGGCAAGTCATGTGGCTCCACTTAATTCCCAAAGGGAGCAGAGACATTTAGTCCTACCCCATGTGCCACGAAGGCGGGAAGTGGGAATATTCCCCACCAACCCCAGTGCCCACGCACACGCTGTGCGTCTCCCGCTCTGACAACCGGCAGTCGGTATCGATAGGTGACTTGCTCAGTGACGCTCCACTACGTGGGACGGTTGACACGAAGTGCCTTGTCTCAGATTTCTGCTGGTTCTCAGAGTTTGTTGCAGAGGACACTTTTAACGACCAGGGTCAGTGCAGATCTGACCAGCATCAGGCTGGCCAGGTGGAGGTAACCCAGGAAGGCCTCCAGGAGAGGAGGCGTTGTGAACCAGAAGTGCCGGGTGTCACGGTGACCCTGGGTTTAGTTTCGACGGACGCGTTTTCCAGCCCTGGCTTTGCCACTGCCCTGGGACCTTGAACCAGTCACGTCCTCACTGTAGCCCCCAGCTTCCTCGTCTCTAAAAGGGGATCGTGTGTGGAAATGTCCAGAAGAGTGACTGGCTTCCTCCGTCCGGAAAGCCTCTCTCCCTCCTGGACCCGAGCCTGGGGCTGATTCACAGCCGCTATCAGCATCGTTCTCAGGCCCTCGGGGGCGACAAGGTCGTTTATCTTGGTGTCGGAACCCATTCCTAACATTGCAGAGACACAGACACTGAAAGACTGGGGGCCTGCCGCACCCCACCCCCACCTTTCCACCCTCTCCCCTCCCTCACCCTCACCCCGGGGGCTCAAGGGAATGACGGAAAATGCGACTGGAAGGCCAGCACGCTGGGCTTCCCAGGGGCAGAGTCAGGCGGTTCCCACGGAGACCCTCCCGGTGGCTGCCAAAGAGCCTGCCCTCGGAATGACTCCTGAGTTTATGCCCCCTTTCCAGCCCCTGTGCCTGTCTCTGAGCTCAGGGCTTCCATCCGTCCCCCGCCCCGAGACAATTCTAGAAACCTCCCCTCTGTCCTCCTGCCCTAGCCCTCCCCACCCCCTCATCCTCCACTGCCCCTGATGCCGGTCCTGCCTGCGCGGCCCAGCCCAGCACCTTCAGCAGCTGCCCAGGTAGGGGATGAAGCCTCCTGCAGCTCCAGACCACCCCCCAGCTCTGGATTCAGAACGGTCTCCTTGGAGGGGAGGGGGTTCTGCTGGACACGTGGCGTGCTCTCCTCCTGGAACATCCCCCGATCCGTTTCTCTGATTGTCTCGGGGCATCTCAGACCCCACTCTGAGATGACCACACCACCCCGCCCCAAGCTCTCATGCCCCCCCTGCAGGGTGGTGGCTGAGAACAGAGGCCCCAGCACCTGACTCATAATCCGCACCCTGGCCCTGCTCCTGCTGAGCGACTGTCTGTATCCCTCTGGGGCTCACCTGTAAAAAGGAGACCATGATGTTCCCTTCCTCAGAAGGCTCCTGGGAGGAGCCGTGGCGAGGCAGCATACGACAATACGCAGTGTGTGTGTGTGTGTGTGTGTGTGAGTGTGTGAGTGTGTGTGTGAGGTCAGTGACCTGGGGCCCTCGTCATCCCCGTTTCACCCAGTGACCCACCCACCTGACACCCGCAGTTTTTGCTGGGCTCTGAGCTGGTTGCTGTTTCACAGAGAAGCCTAGGGCCAGTCCAGGAGCTGCAGCAGGGGGCAGAGAGCGAGGAGTGACCCTCTGCCTGGGGGAAGCACCTGAGCAGGGCTCCCCAGGTGGCCCCAGCTTGACCCAGACTCTCGAGAGTCTGGGGCCTGGCACGGGCTCCACGCAGCAGGAGCTGAGCAGTGGGGTCGAGTCATCGGCTGGTTGTGACCTTTCTGTGCCTCACTTCCTGCAGCATAATCGTTCCTGCTTCGTGGGACTGAGGACTGGCATCATTACGACAGTAAGTTACAATGCCTGCCACGTGTGGAGTGTTCAGCGAATGAGGAAGGTATGAATACATGAAAACCCTGCTCCTGAGCCTCGTGGGTTTCCCCTTACTTTTCAAGCTGGGGGTTTAGTTCCCGGACTTTCACTTCTCCATTGCGCTGACATGGCTCAGCAGGAGCGTCCCTGCTACAGACGTTAGGTCTTGCGTGTCTCTGGCTCTAGAGCCTGCAGCGCCCCCAGGGCCCCGGCCCCAGCCCCGGGCCCCTGGTTTTCAGTGACGTGCACATCCTCTGCTGTGAGCTGCCTTTTCATACCCTTAGCCCGTTTTCGTCTTGAACTGTTTATCTTCCTCCCAGTGATCGACAGGGGCCTTCCCACATCATGTCCTGAGCCCTCGTCTGTTAGCTGAGAGGCTTCTGCTGTTTGTCGTTTGTGGAATTCTTCCTCCTCTTCCCTAACCGTAGATACCGCCCTTCTTTTTTTGCAAATAGTTTTTTCCTATTACAAGAGCAATACAGATTCTTTGCAGAAAAATTGGAATATACGCATAATGAAGGAAAAGAAAAGCCCCTGACAGCCGCCTGCCCAGAGGTAACTCCGTCAGGGAGCTGGCACATTGCCTCCTGGTGTGTACATGTCTGAGCTGTTCCTCAGGGTGGCCCAGTGATGTCACACTGCTGAGGGCATCTCACTGTGCAGCGGGCAGCCTCAGAGAATGTGCTTTAGCCGTTTTCAGTCTGTCAGTCTTCCTTCCTGGCAGTTTGTAGCTGGACCTTCCATGCCTGGTTTTTGTCTTTTCATTGGTGGGTTGTTTAATGTGTCTGATCTTATGGCACCAAAACCTCCCACCGTCTTGAGCAAAGACTTCCAGCTCCTTCCCTCCTGCTTCCACTCACCTCTGGCAGACCCAGCTCAGACCTCTGTGGGGCAGCAGGGAGGGCAGAGTGGGAAGGCCCTGAGCTGGCAACTGGGTCACTGCACTGCAGCCCCAGGCCCTCCGTGAAACTGCTGGTGACCACGGGCGAGTCGCTTCGCTTCTTTCAGTCATGTTAAGCTCCTTGCTTCCTGCTTCCTTCTTCCTGGAGGGTGCAAACTACACTCAGTAGGTTTTCCAGACCTGGGAGAAGGCAGAGCAGCCAAGAGGTGGAGGGCAGAGATGCCAGGCTCAGGTGTGCCTGAAGCTGGGCCCTGTCTGTGTAGAAGCCTGCTTGTCTGAGGCAGGGAGTTGAAGCTCCTTTTTGTGCCACATGGGAATGCAGAGTTGCGCGGACAAGCCCGGGGAGCAAGCTTGGAGGGGGCCCCTGGACGTAATGCTGCCTCCAGTTGACTCCGGTTTTCGCCCACCTCTGCCAGTGACTTGCCATGTGGCCTTGGCAGGTCACTCAGCCTGGGCCTCAGGACCCCTCCGAAACCTGTTCGTTGGTAGGGGGGCGGATACATAGTGATGAGAAAGGCTATAGGTTCAGAGTGGCAGCATTGAGTCTCAGCCCCGCCTTGGACCATCTTAGGCAAGTTGTAAGCTCTCTCAGGTTGCAGGGTGAGGTTCATCATCTATAAGATGGGAACACGACAGCACCTACCTGGTACAATTTGCTGTGAACTGTTAATGAACTGTTCCAGGTGCAAAGTAATGCTCAACGTGTACGTTTGACAGCCGCCGCGTGCTGGGATTCTGGGGTCGCCCGAGAAAAGGATGGGCGTCATTCCCAGAACGGCCAGCAGGTGGTGCTGTCTCAGAGCAAATCTCAGAGTCGCTCCGTGGGAAGCTTTTCTCCAGCTGGTAGGGGAGGTCCCTTCGGAGCCAGAGGACATTTGAGATGGAAGGGGTTCTGGGGAGCCCAGCGCCCCCGTTTTCCAGAGAGGGGCTCTGAGACTAAAGAGGGCATGTTTCTTTCCTGCAGTCATCGCAGAGCCGGGTGTGAGCTCAGGCCGCGTGCGTCCAGTCTCCCTCCCACCCGCAGGCCACCCCTCCCACCACAGGGGTGGGCTGTTTGGCGGGCAGGGCCTGCTTGAAGAGGTCGGGATGCCCGGCTCCCACAGCCCTGCTGGGTGTGTGTCTGTGTGGGGAGGGTGTTCCTGACTCTCCAGGGGAAGGGGACCCAGGGTGCCTGCCCCTTGCATGACCCTGAATGGGTTCCCTACTCAGCTTTGCCCGCCCATCATCTGCCGAGGTGGGTGGAGAGGATGCAGCTGGCAGGAGCAAAGGCATGTCCCTAGGGAGAGGCAGCTCGGAGGGCACAGAGCCGGGATGCTCCAGGGACCCCGTTCTGTGTGAGTGTCCCACCCCCAGCCCAGTCCAGCCCAGTCCTCACTCTCAGGGGGCTGGGGATTTGGAGCCCCAGTGAATGACCCTCATGGGTTCGTGAGGCTTAAGGTGCAGCCTGGCACTAGGGGCGCCCCATCTCACCTGGAGGTCCATGGGCCCCAGATCCCCACACGAGGCGGTGTGGCTCCCAGCTCTGGGAGGAGAGGGAGCAGGGGGCGCCCGCCGAGCCCCTCCCCCAGCCCTGCCCTCTCAGCCTCCACTTCTCCTCAGCACTCGGTTCCCTTACTGCCCCCCACAGACCTGGCCCTGGACCAGCCACCTCACTCCCTCTGAAGGTCCCACGTCATCTCCAGAGCCCTTGAGGGACGCTAAGCCGCTAGAGCCTGGAAATGGGGAGCCAGGGCCCTTGCAGATGGACGGACATCTGGGCTCTTTTCATTCCTTTTTTTTGTTTGTTTTTTTTTGCTGCCTTTTTAAAAACTTTGCTTTGGGTTTTGTTTGTTTTTTGGTGGGAAGGTAATTAGGTTTATTTATTTAATGGGGGGACTGGGGATTGAGACCAGGACCCCGGTGTGCACTCTACACTGAGCTACGTCCTCTCCCCCGTTTTCATGTACTTAGACTGGGGTGTGTTTGTGAAATGAAACGTGGCAGCTGGAGTTACAAAGACTGCAACTTGTTTGAAATGCCTACGACTACAGGTTACTGTTTGTCACGTATAAGACGTGACAGTGCCTGTAGCCTTCGTGAGCGTGACAGGCAAAGCCTGGATCTGGGCCCTTCATGAATGTGGTGCTCAGAGCCAGACAGCCCTCCTTCCCGCCCTCCCCATGGACTGACACCAGGGGCTGCAAGGCTGGAACCTGGGGTCTGGAGTCTGGCCCGTCTCTGCCCTGGAGGTTCCGGAATCACAGAATGTCAGGCCCAGAGGGGCCTTACGATCAGCTTGCCCGAACCCTCCTGTAACAGATTCGGAACCTGAGAGGCAGGGAGAAGAGGTCCTTTGCTCAAAACACTCAGCAAGCGAGAGGGAGGTCCAGGCCACGGCACCAGAGCTCCTGATTCCCAGGCTGGTGCTCTTCCTGCTTCGATTTAGCAAACAGAAAAGGAAAAGCACCCAGGAAATCCTGAGGCTGAAGCACCCCCCTTTCCCCTCTCCTCACCCTCGGCCCCTCTCTCCTGACGCTGGATCCATGACCCTGACCACAACCACCACAAAAACAGCCCCTTTCATCTGCTACCCTTGGTATCTGGACACGGAGGGACTCTGGTCCCATCTAAACATTGGAGCAATCTAGAAAGGGCTCAATGCTCCCAAGGGGCAGAAACGGCCAGAGGAGGGACGGGGAAGGCAGGGCCTGGTTGCTGGGCAACCAGCTTCATCTGTTGCCTCGGTGACGGCCCCATCAGAGGGAGGCTGTGGCAGTGTGTGCCCATGAGTCTCCAGTCTTTTCAGCACCAGCTGGCTGGAACCCCCTCCCCGTGGCACCCTGCCTCCTGCACACGTTGGAGGCCCCAAAACTCGACTAGGACCCTTACCGGCCTCATTTCCCGCCTCCTCCTCCATTCCTCGTCGGAGAATTTCAGGCTGCAGCCACCCCAGATTGTCAGCCTCTCTGTTTACAACACCTTTGACCTTCCCTCCAGACCTCCACTTAAGCATCTCTCCCAGTGTGGTGGCTGGCTGGGGCCACTGCCTCCGAGGGGCAGCAAGCAGGGAGGAGCCCACCGCGGTGCGCAGTGGCTGCTGAGGCTGCTCCCACAGGAGCCGGGCTCCCGCCCCCAGCCTCTGCGGGGCTGGAGGAGAAGAGGGGTGGCCGTCGTTCAGGTGACAGACATTCAGTGAGCACTGCTGTCACTCTAGCACGATGCCTGGCCCTGGCACACTGGGGCACATAGGACAGTCCAGTCGCTGCCGCCCAGCCCAGGGGACGTCAGACGAGCAAGAGGAGAGTTACATGGAGGTAGATGTGCTCCAGGAGGGAGGGGTCTTGGGAGCTGGGTGAGCACAGAGGAGACGCCCCTCGTAGATTACCAGGGGGCGTGTAGGGGCTCCCTCCACGGGTGGCTATGTCCCCACCCCCAGAACCTGTGCACGCTGCCTGTGTCACAGAGGAGACCCTACGGATGTGATTCAGATCTTGAGACGAGACGATTATCCTGGGTTATCTGGTGGGCCCAGTGTCATCACAAGGGTCCTTGTAAGATGGAGGCAGGAGGTCAGAGAGAGAGGAGACCAGATGGTGGAGACAAGAGGTGGGAGTGATGTGAGGAAGGGGCCACGCAGCGAGGGGTGCAGGCGGCCTCAGAAGCTGAGAAAGGCGGAGATCAGCTTCTCCCCTGAGCCTTCCAGGAGGAGCACAGCCCCCAACACTGACTTGGCCCCGGAAGACGAACTGTGTGCTTCTCCAGAACGGCAAGAGTAAATCTGCATCGTTTCACAACACTAAGTTGGTGACAATTAGTCACAGCAGCCACAAGGAACTAATAGGAGGGTGAAGGCTTCTTGGGGGAGGTGACGATTAGCCGAGTTTTGAAGAGTTAGTAGGAGTGAATCCTGCAAAGGGGCAGAGGAATCAGTCGGGGCAAAAGCCAGACAATGAGAGAGCTCCTGGCACTTCCGTGCCCCATACGTGGTGCAGTGAGGACTAGGCGGGGGGTGGGCTGTCAGAGGAGAGGAGAGAGACCAGGGCAGGGGCCAGACCACAGCGGACCTTACAAGCCGGGGCAAGGAGTTCGGACGTTCCCCTGAAGGCAGTGGGGAGCCATTGAGGAGAATAAGCAGGGGATGGCTGGATCACACTGGACTCCTGGGAAGGTCACACTGACTTCCTAAGGGAGAAGGAGTTGCAGGGGACGAGAAGGCTGTGGGGAGACCAAGCTGGAAGCCGGGCAGCCGTCGGGTGGGAAGGTGAGCACGGCAGTCACTGACTGGAGGGGTGGTGATGGGCCGAGGGGATGGGCCGAGGGGGCTGGCCAGGCCCTGCTGCTGCTGGCACATGGGGACAAGGAGGGCTCAGTTTTGCAAGTAGGTGGTCACATCTCGGGGGCTGGGGTGAGTGGACGGAGGTCAAGGGGACTGGACGCAGAGGCAGCTGTCTGAAGGGCTAGTCCAGGGATTTGTGCTTCAGGATTTGGAGCAGGTGGGAGTGACCCTGAGCAGAAATCCCGTCTGGGTTCTGACAAGGGCGTCAAGCAGACCCTCAGAAGCTGCCTAGCTCGGAGAAGGGTGTGGCCCAGGGGTGGAGCGTGTGCTTAGCGTGCACGAGGTCCTGGGCTCAATCCCAGCACCTCTCTTTAAAAAATCAAATGCCGATCTGGAAACCATGGAGTCCCCCCCGCAAGAGAACGCGGCAGTCAGCACTAGACAGACGGTTCCCTCCTCCCCTCCGCCTGGGGGGGGAGAAGCGATCCCGCCCTCTCAGCCTCTTTACTCTGAACTCCCTGTTAAAGCACACTCAGAGTCGGCCTGGTCTTTGGGGGAGGCGGGGGCTGCCCCCCACATTGGCAGTTCCCCACAGCAGGGGGAGCTGGGGGCTCAAGTGTCCCCTTCGTAGTCTGTGTGACCCCGGTCTTGGGTCAGAGGCTTTGAAGTCTCTAGCAAATGATGGGGGCAGACGGAGAAAGCTGCTCACCTTCACGAGAAATCAAAGAAATGACTGGGAAACGCCCTCACACCCAGTGGTGTCCCGGGTGGAGAGGGGCACAGGGCGGGGAGCTGGTAAACGTGTCTGGAGAGCAACTTGAGAATCTGCTGAGAAGATGCTCCTTCCCTTTCACCCAGCAAGTTCTGTTCTGGGAGCACGTCCTCAGGAAACGGGCACAGATGTGAAAGGAAAGATTTACGTACGAAATGCATCTCATGACAGAGCTTATAATTGGGAAAAATGAAAACTCTTCAACAACAGGGCAATGGTTACGACTCTAGGGCCCCGCGTAGGAAGGGCTATTACGGGACCTTAAAAAAAAGGTGTTTGCAAAAAAAAAATTTAATGACATGAGAAAACACTCATGGTATAAAATACTTACGTCATGCAAAAGTGTCTTAATGGTATAAACTTAACTCTGCCAAGAGAACTGCAAAGAAAGAAACTTAAAAGCAACATGCCAAAGCAAAACCTGGCTGGCTATAAATGCAGTACTTTGAGGTTTTTGTTTTTTGCTTTTGTTTTGTTTTTTGCTTCTCTGCAAGATCCTAACTTTTCCAAATTTTCTACCAATATACATATATGACTTTAACAAAATGAAAAAGGTTGAATAAACCAGGAAGTCTCTTTAGAAATCAGAAGCTGGTCTGTTTCCTAACCCAGGGCTTTCCTCACAGACGAGAGTCTGGTCTTCCTCTTCCAAGTCCCCAGTCCCCAGTCCCCAGAATGGGCAAGAGAGTGACGGTGAGCGTCCGGGAGAAGGTGGCTCCCGTACCAGCCGGTCGCCTGGGTGCTCCGGGCTCTGGCGCGGTCCCCAGTGCCCCGAGGGAGTGGGCTGACGTCCCTGTCCCTTAGTCTCGCTCTTCCTGTCCGCCGTTGCCCTCACTTTGCGGGGGAGGAAACTGAGGCTCAGAGAGGCAGAGCAAGCTGACAGGTAAGCTGCTCAAAGTCCTAACAGCCAGGAAGGGCCCCCCAGTGTTTGGAGCTAAGGTCAAGCAAGGCCACCCTCCACAGCCAGTAAATGGCAGAGCTGGGACTCAGCCCCAGCCCGCCTGCCGCCGAAGCATATGACAGCACCTCCAGGCAACCCTGAAGGTGCTGGACGGAAGGGCCTGGTGCGTGCCAGTCCGGGTGCGCAGGACAGTGGATGACCCGCTGCTGAGGCTTGCCCCCCAGGTGGACTAAACCAGACTTTCTGGGGTTGGGCCCTGGCATCCTCCAGCATGCACCCAGGAACGAGAACCGCTGGGGTTAGATTGTCTCTGAAGCCCCTTCCTGAGTGCTGTCTTGTCCCGGGTAACACAGCTAACTAGGGATGGAATGCTCCCTGCTCAACGCGGGGCCGGGGTACTGAGGAGTCTGTGTGCACGGTGCTGGGGGAGGGGCCCAGATGGCTTGGCCGTAGTGGGTGGGAAACTTCCGTTTTCTGCCTTGATGAAATTGTATGACATTACACGGTCCCAGAAGAAACAGGAGAAGAACTGCTTCCAGTTGATTTGGTCAAATTCCTAATGGTTTCCCCAACTCAGAAGATGGGAAAAGGGGGAGTGCCCCCTCCTCTCTCCAGTGCTTCCCTGCTTACTTGAGGCAGAATCTGGGAGGAGGGTCTGTGCTGAGGACCACAGATCCAGGTTAAAGGGTCAGTCTCGAGGCCACAGACCACCGTCTGGCCCCTCCCTCCACCAGTCCTGAGAGCTGGGGGAGATGTTAGGACAGGAAGAATGTAAGACTGGCACTGTAGGGGGCTGGGCTTAGAAACAAGAGCGGCCCACCTGTCCCCTCCCCCTTCAGTGCCCAGCTCAGCCCAGAGGGATGGGAGGAGGTTCAGGGACCAAGAGAGGAGAAGAGACCAGAGGAGGGGAGACCCACTCTTTTCCCCACCTTCTTACAGTGGGACTTGTGGCAGGAAGGAAGATGGCCCCAGGGGAAGGCAGCTCTCAGGGAGTAGGGTTCAGGGCTCACGGAGTCTCTGAACAGTTGGGTGGGTCGTCGCTCGGAGACACGTCCCCGGTTCCCAAAATAAGCACTGGCCCCTCCTGTCCCCTCCACGCACATCCCATCAGCTGTTCCCTTTTTGGACATAACTGTGTTTGGGGGGTTGGCCTTCCCGTCTAGAAGGACACCGTGCTCACCACGTCCCCCTGTTGACCTCTGGGAAGGCCGGGTACCAGTCAGCTCTGTGAAAACTCTTGAACAACCAGAGTGATGAGCTTCTGGGTTGGGGAGCCCGCGGAGACGGGGAGCGTGGCGGGCTCTGAGAGGCATGAGGGCACCTGTGCTTTCCCCGAGCCCTGCCCAGTGCATCTCCCCCATCTGACTCCCCCTGAGTTCTGTCTGTTTATAATAATCTGGACACGAGGCACTGTTCCTCTGAGTCCTGGAGCTGCTCTGGCAAACGGATCGAACCCTGGGAGGGGCTGTGGGAACCTCTGATCAGAAGCCCAGGTGATAACCTGGGCCTTGCAGCTGGCACCTGAAAGGGGTGGAAGGCAGTTTCGTAGGAAGGAAGAACTTGCAGATCGGCTGCAGGGGGTGCAGGGAGCTGACCGCCTCCAGCACCTTCTGGCCACAGGATCTGAAGGGCTCTCACTGAGCCCTTAACCCGTGGAATCTGATACCATCTCCAGAACTGAGTTAAATTTGTGGGACACGCAGTCAGTGTCCAATGAGAACTAGAGAATTGTTTGGGGTGGAAAAACAATACGCATTGGAGTGCCTTGATGAAGGTCAGTTTGGCCTAGGAAAGTAAAGACCTGTCCCTTAGTGTTCTTACACTCTCGAGCCTGGCTGTCCCTTCCCTGCTGACCAGCGGCCTGAATAGGGAGGATGAACACGGGCCTCCAGCAGGAATCAGCCCTGTGGGCACCGTGACGTTGGGCCAGTGAGACTGACTTCTGGCCTCCAGAGCTGAGAGCATACACTTGTGCTGCCGTTTGGCTACTGGGTTTGCGGTGGCCCGTAACAGCAGCACCGAGGAGCGGCTGCACCTGCAGTGCGGGGTAAAGGTCCATGCTCAGGCACAGGGAGAGCAGGGCAGGAGGGGTGAGCCAGGCCCTGAGACGGGCCAGCAGGTGCAGGGGCTCAGTGCACGTGAAAGGACAGCCTCACTGGGCCGGGGATGTGGGACTTCTGCAGTTCTTGTGTTCTTGGTGATAGCCGGGTGACCGTGGGGGGTGAGGGAGGCGGGACCACACTGCTGACGGCCTTGCAGGTGGGCGACAGGTGGGATTTAGGCCGGAAAGGATGGGGTCTGACTTGAGCTCCGCGAGTGTCATCCTGCCTGCGGAGAGGGGGTGGGGAGGCGGTCACAGCTGTCCTGGGAGCGGGGATGAAGCCGCCGCGGGCCGCAGTAAGCAAGGATGCCCCACCAAGGCAGGAGGGGGAAGGAGGGCTGACGGTACCCACGCCGGCTCCTGCAGGAAGCGCTGAAGGGACCGATAGGGGCAGAGGAAACGACCTTGGAGGTAGCAAGATGTCCCCAAGGCCTTCTCTGTGTTTACTCCTTCCCCCTCCGGGCCTCAGTTTCCCGTTGGTGCAGTGATCCCTGAAGTTCTCACTGCGAACAGTCCGAGCCCGAGGCCTCAAGGACCCGGTTCCGCGCTCCCCGTCTGGAGGTGTAGCTCCCCAGGTGTCCGGCAGAGGGCGGGCGGCCCTCATCCTTCCTGAGCAAGAACTTGGGGCTCGGAGGGGCCCTGCTCCCCTGAAGCCTGGCGCGCGTGCGGGCGCGCACACACCGCGTGCGCCCTCCGGGAAGCAGACCCTGAGACGGAGTCGGGGGTGCAGGAGGCTGGCTGAGGCTCACACTTGCGACACACAGATGCGGAGGGAAGAGACGGGACTGGCAGGGAGGGCCTCGGGCCGAGACGCAGGTCTGACCACGCTTCCGCCGCTCCCACCGCAGAGAACCGCCGTCGAGCCCCGCCCCTGAGACGCGAGGGGCTCAGCCAGTGGCTGGGGGCCGCTTGGAAGATGGGGTTTCAAATCCTGCGGCCAGAAAGCGCTGGAGGCGGTCGGCTCCCTGCACCCGCTGCGGCCGATCTGCAAGTTCTTCCTTGAAGCCGCGCACGCCGCCCCCTCTCTCCGAGCCTGAGCGCCCTCTCTGCTGCTCGCTGGTGGGGCCCCTTCCTAGCGGCCCTCCCGCAACCCCTCCAGCCTCCGGGACCTGGAGGGCCGTGCGCCAGGCACGAGCTGGCCTTGGTGTTAGCGGATCCGACGTGAGGGAAGAGCAGCGCAGCCCGAGGAGTTAGCACCCCCTCTTATGGACTTCCTGGGGCACAGCCAGGGTTATCTTCCCCACCAGCCCCCAGGCGTAGGATCCAAAATGCGAATGTGGGCGGGGCCACACTCCCCCCCCCCCCAGGGAATGGCACACAGAGAGCCCCCGAGCCCTGATGGCTTTAAGGGGTTCGTGCCCCCCACCCCCACCGCCGACAGCCCCACCTTCTCAGTACTGGTGGGGTCCCAGGAGGTGGAGCTTTGAAAGGGACTTTCCCAGAGCCGGGCCTGCGGGTGCTCAAGAGACAAGCAGTGGGTTGGGGACGGGGCTGGGAGCACGGGGCTTCCCCTACATATGCCACACTGGGCCGCCCCCCTTCCAGTTCCTCTCAGGCACCTCGACGCCCATCTGCCATTTGGAATACTTGGGCAGTGCCTGCAGCTCCAGTCTCCCAGGTCCAGATGGTCATCCTTACCCCCGCCCCGCTGCCCTCACCTCCAGCCCCACTCAGAGCACAGGCCTGGGCAGAAGCCAGCACTGCCTCCCAGCACCTTCTCCTTCCAGAGTAGAGGGTCCTTGGTTGTCATGGAGACCAGGCCTGCTCGGGAGGGTGGGAGAGCGGAAGCCTGACAGATACCTGGCTAGAGAGAGCAGGAGAAAATGCCCCCGCTACCCCCTACCTCCCCCTACCCACCCCCCACCCCCACCCCCCCGGGCACACACATCTAGAGCCTGAGAAGGGACAGGCGGACGTAGGAGGCTTGTGACTGTGACGGTGACTGTGCATGGGGTTGAGCGAGGACAAATGGATGCGTGTGTGTGCAGGGCCGCACGTCTGTGTGAGGGGAACGCGTGTCAGTGGGTTTGTATGTAGCGACCGTGTTTCTCCCGCTGGTGTGTGTGGTGGCCTGTGTGTGTAGTAGCGTGTGGGACTGATCGTGCCTGTGAGCTGTGATGCGTGCACACTCACCTGTGAATGGGACGAGCTGGGGGTGGGTGCCCTGTCATCTCCAGAGCCGGCTGCCCAGGAAGCCCCAGCTCTATGCTGAGGTGTGGACGGGAACCTTGGGAGATGCGAGAAGAAACAGGGACCCCTGCACAAAGGCTGGGCCACCCGCCCCTCTCGTGGTCAGACAGGGCGGCCTCTCCCTTCTCCGCTCTCCTCAGACTGTAAGCTCCCTGGACAAGGGTTGTATTTCTCCCTTGAACTGGGAGCCTTACCAAGGTCCTTTCTAATGTTTCCCCTTAAATCAGAAGTTCTCAGAGTGTAAGAGAATTCTTGTTTAATGGAATGGGGTTCCTCAATAAAATATAGGGTGTACAGTTAAATTTGAATTTCAAATAAAAAACAATTTTTTAGTATAAATGTACTCTAAATATCACATGGAATGTATTTATATTAAAAAATTACTCACTGAATCTGAAATCAAACTTAACTGGGAATCCTATATTTTTATTTGCTAAGTCTGGCAACCCTATACTGGAAGCCCCCAAAGACACAGATAGGGGAAAAATGAATAGTTGTAAGATATTCTACACAAATAGTAACCAAAATAGAGTTGGATGGCTATATATACTAATGGCAGACAAAATAGATATTAGATAAAAAGTTGTTATGCGATTGGGATATTATATATTAACAAAAGGGTCAATCCATCAAGAAGATATAACAGTGTAGATAAACATGCTCCTAACAACAGGGTCCCAGAACGCGTGATGCAAACACTGCTAGAACTGGAGGGAGAGACACACGGCCCCACGTCAGCAGCTGGAGCTGTCAGGGCCTCGCCTTCCGCAGTACAAGCGCTAGAAGGAAGAGCAGCAAGAGCGGAAAGGCCTTGGGCAGGGCTGCAAACCACGAGGCCCGACGGGCGCACACAGAGCCCTCCACCAGCGGCAGAAACCCATTCTTCTCAAGTGCGCATGGAACATTCTCCAGGATGGGCTGCATGTTAGGTCACAACAAGGTTTAAAAAGTTAAGCCATCCAAAATATCTTCTCTGACCACAATGGAATGAAAGTAGAAACCAACAGCAGAAAGGAAAGCTGGAAAAGTCACAAATATTTGGAAACTAAACAACATCCTCTGGAGCCACCAGTGGGTCAGAGAAGAAACCACAAGGGAGGCGAGCAGCTGGGAAACACTGACACAGCGGGAGCAGGAGGCAGCACGGCGGAGCCTCAGGGCTCAGCACTGGCGGTGCTCAGTGGGAAACGTGTAGCTGTGCAGGCCTGCATTGTAAAGGAAGGAAGGCTTCAAAACCAATGACCTGACACCTTGAGAAACTAGAAAAGAATTTCAATCCCCAGGACTTTCTCTAAAAAAAGTAAATAAATGAATAAACCTAATTACCTCCCCCCTCAAAAAGAGGAAAAGAAAAAAAAGGTTTCAAAAAAAAAAAAAACTAGAAAAAAAAAAGAGCAAATGGACCCCAAAGCAAGCAGAAGGAAAAAAATAAGATCAGAGCAGAGATAAACAAAATAGAGAATAAAAAAAAAAATCAATGAAACAAGAATTTGGCCTCCTTGAAAAGAGCACAAAATCGACACACCATTAGCTAGAAAAGAAACAAGACTCAAGTTACCAAAATCAAATGAAACGGGACGTCACGACCGACTGCCCAGAGACGAGAACAGATCACAGGAGAGCATGGACCGCAGTGCGTGGAAGACTGAGTGGCCCGGAGGAGGCGCGCAGATGCCCAGGCAGACACGAGCCAGCGGGGCCGACTCACGAAGAAACAGAATCTGAACAGACCTGCATGTGGTCAAGAGGTTGGATCAATAATGAAAAATTTCCCAGCAAAGAAAAGCCCAGAACCAAGTGGCTTCACTGGTGAATTCTACCAACAATGCAAAGCCGAGCCGACACTAATCTTTCTCAAACTCTTCCAAAATAATAGAAGAGGAAGGAATACGTTTTAATTCATTCTATGAGGCCAGCATTGCCCTCATACCAAATCTGAGCAAAGACATTACATGAAAAGAAAGCAGCAGGCCAGGGTCCCAGGGTCCCTCGTGAACATTGGCTGGTCTGAGCTCGGAACAATTGCTGTGTTTGTTGTTGAGTGGGGGGCGCTGTTCCTTGGGACTTTTTATTATTTACCCTTTAATAACACTGTTTTCCACACTGCAAACTCCAATTATACAGGGGGCCTTGACAGACCTAAACTAAACTTCTATGTGGGATTGTCTGAGATCAGTTTAATCACGGTGAAACGCTTCACGCCGTCTCCTGACATAGTTTGTGGCTCAGCACATTCTAAATTGTCAGTGACTGGGAGGGCACAGCTCAGCGGCGGAGCGCGTGCTCAGCATGCATGAGGTCCTGGATTCAAGCCCCAGTACCTCCATTAAAAAAAAAGAAAAAAGAAACCGAATACCTCCCCTCCCCAAACCCCAAATTATCCAAGATTACAGAGTCATTGTGAAGATGAACTGAGCTGCTCGATTCTGTCATCCTTCTAACGCCATGGGTCAAATAATGTCAGTGTGCCCTCCCTTTCAGCCTTTTTCTTTGATTTTTTGGAAAAAGAAAACTTCAGAAGTTTTTCCAAAAGAGAGTGAAAAAAATTTCTGGTGAAGATATTTTACTGGAAATTTTTGACTACAAGAAACATTTGAAAACCGCTATACAGAAGAAACAAAGATATAAACAGTATTGCAATTTCTGGGATTTGTGAAATGGAATTATTAGAATTTCTACCAAATCTATCCTTATATGTTTCCTGAGCATTATGTCTTGCATCATGTAAAAGTAATTTCTTAAGTTAAAGTTGACAGAAAGTGTTCTTTAACGCATTATGAGCAGAGGTGGACGGACGGATACAGCTTTACTGTCTACCGAACATGAACTTCAGATCAGTTTGGACGCCGTCAGTCAGGTTTGCAGAAACTGTAATGTTATTATTTGCTACTGTGACTAATGTAGACGTATAAGGTTTCCTCCATTTTCAAAACCACATCAATATAATTAGAAAATATTAATCATTACTATTTTTCTTTTTTGTATATTTATTTTTAAAAATTTTTATTGGTGTGGATATCTGTAAAGTTAAAAAAACATTTTCACTGTCTGCAGTTTTTTCCAGCCATTTTTACGATTTCTTTCATTGCAAGATTATAACATGCTTGTTGTACAGGGGAAGGGACAACCCCCCCACTCTGGGTATCGGGGGCACAAAGAGGGAGACTGGCTGGGAGAGGCATTTGTCTAAGGCTGAGGACCTGGCCCGCCCCATGCTCCTCGCCCACCTCCCTGCCTTCTGGGCCCTTCCTGTGCAGGTAGGAAGGACACCTGCCTGGGCTGTGCTGGGGCATCCCAGCCTTCACTGATGGTGCCACAGAACCCACCCCCCCCACACACTCCACCCCCCCCACCCCCCCGCTGCTTCCTCTGCCAGAGCAGAAGGGAGCCTCGCGGTGTTAATTGGTACTAAAGAATTCCTGTGCCCTATCTTTTCCTCCACGGCTGTGGGGAGGCAGCTGCCCCACTTCCCAAGCCCTGGGCACGCCGCCTGGATTCCGAGAAGGAAGATGCTCCTCATAGAAAGTCAGCACTTTCTCTGAGCCAGCATCCTTCCTAAGCACTTGTCATGTGTGTCACTCACTTAAAAAACTGTTTATTGAAGTGTTGTCTATTAACAATGCTGTGTTAGTTTCCGGTGCACAGCACAGTGCTTCAGTCACACGTACACAGACGTACATGGGTATGTTCTTTTTCAGCTTCTTTTCCATTACAGGCTGTTACAAGATACTGACTGTAACTCCCCGTGCTCTATAGGAGGTCCTCGCTGTTTACCTGTTTTGTATATAGTGGTGTGTTTCTGTTAGTCCCAAACTCCTAATTTATCCTCCTCCCCTCTTCCCCTTTAGTGACTATAGTTTCATTTCCTTTTTTTTTTTAATTGAAGTATAGCCAGTGTACAATGTGTGTCAGTTTCTGGTGTGCAGCACAGTGTTTCAGTCACACATGGACATACATATACTCCTTTTAATATTCTTTTTCATTACAGGTCACTACAAGATATTGAATGTAGTTCCCTGTGCTGTGCAGTAGGACCTTGTTTATCTGTTTATTTTCTATGTCTGTGAGTCTGTTTCTGGTTTGTAAATAGGTTCATTTGTATCTTTTTTTTAGATTCCACATGTAAGTGGTATCATAGGATACCTGTCTTCGACTTACTTCACTTAGTATGATAATCTCTAGGTCCATCCATGTTGCTGCAAATGGCATTATTTCATTCTTTTTTATGGCTGAGTAGTATTCCAGTGTGTGTGTGTGTGTGTGTGTGTGTGTGTGTGACATCTTTATCCAGTCAATGTCCTGGCTATTGTAAATAGTGCTGCTGTGAACATTGGGGTGCAGGTGTCTTTTCAAACTAGAGTTTTGTCCAGATATATGCCCAGGTGTGGGATTGCTGGATCATATGATAAGTCTATTTTTAGTTTTTTTTAAGGAAGCTCCCTACTGTTCTCCACAGTGGTTGCACCAAACTGCATTCCCACCAGCAGTGTGGGAGGGCTCCCCCTTCCCCACACCCCATGTATAACTCATGTAACCGTCATGATGAGGCAGGCACTATTGGAAATCCCGTTTTACAGCTGAGAAGTTCTTGCCCCAGGCCAGGTACAGGTTTTGCCTTGTGAGGTCGCTGCTGTCCTTAACCCCTCTGATAGAAGAGGAAACTGGAGCCCAGAGAGGCTAAGTACTTCAGCCAGGGTCACACAGCCAGGGAGTGGCAGAGAGAATTTGGACTCAGATCTGGGCGATGCTAAATCCTTGGGTCCCTGATCACCACACAGAACGTCCTCTCTGAGAGACCCCGACTTAAAATCCAGCCTTTGATCCTGTGGCTACTGAGAGGATGTGCCATAGGGATGGCGGCTCCTTCCCCTCCCTCCAGCCCCAGGCCACACCAGCTGGGAGTTAGGACACTGAAGGCACTTGCTCCCTGGCCCTGGGTGCTTTGCTTCCCTGGGCTACGGCCGCCCTGTCCTCTCCCCGTGGCCCATTTCTGTTCCACAAGCCTCCTCTGTGGTTAAGGGGAAAATTAGTCTCCAGGTTCCTAACTTTTCTTCCCTGGCCGAGAATGTGGGGCCAAAAAAAATCATTCTGGGTGGGGGACGGGGCCTGTGCCGCCACGTGCTTGCGGGGTGAACACAGCAGAGGGCAGGGCTCTGGGGGCGCAGGTGTGGCCTCTCTTGACTGTTGATTTGGTGGGTCCCAAAAGGAAGTGTTACAGCAACAGCACAGCGAGGTGGGCGTCGCACACACACTCGCACACACACACTCGTGACTCATTTGCTCACTCACACCTGACTCAACTGACCTTGCAGCAGACAGAGGCCCGAGGTCACCTGGGGGAGGAGAATGTCCAATAAAGGACTCGGACCAGCTGAGCCCTCATTCCCTCTTAGGTCTGACATTTTCTGTTCTTTGAGTTCTAGGCTTCAGCTCCTTGGGCATGCTGACAGTACCTCCCTCGAGGAGTCACTGTAAGAACTAGGTGTGACAGTGCACGTCACCTGCTCAAGAACAGTCCTAGCTCATGGTAAGTCCTGCAGGAACACCGGACGTGGTCATCACTTCTTATTATGGAGCAGTTCTGAGTGGTCAGGCAGTGGTGCCGCCCCTGGGGTGCCCTCCAGGGTCAGCCTGGGCCACATGGAGGTAAAACTGGGGGTTGAGTGCCAGCACCAAGTCCTCCAGAACCTGCTCTGCCGCTGATCAGATGTGTGACCTGGGGCAAGCTGCCGGCGCCCCGCCCCGCCCCCTCCTCCCCGCTTCCCCCAACCCCATGTTTCAGTTTCTCACGTTAAGATCAGGACGGTTGCGAGGATTAAGTGAGATAATGTGTACAGATTGCTAACACGGTGCCTGGCACAGCGATAGCCGCCGTCCTCACCACTGTCGCTGTCACTGCTGGAAGGTTGTCATGGGGCTGGGAGCAAGGAGCGAGCAGCATTGCCTTGGTTTGTAGCGAAGGACGCCGAGCCCGGAGAGTCAGCACGGCTGCCCCGAGCTCCCCCTGCAGAGTTCTGGCACAGCTGGGGCTTAGCCCATAGCAGCACCAGGCCCTGACAGCAGCAGACCAGCTTGCTGCCTGCAAGCTGTTCCCACTGGCATTAGCCTGTTTAGCCAGACCTGAGACCTGGGTGGTTTGGGCCCACTTTGAAAAACAGATTTTTATTTTTTTGAGCAGTTTTAGGCTCATAGCAAAATTGAGCAGAAAATACAGAGACATCCCATGTACCCCTGGCCCCACACAGCCACAGCTTCCCCACTATCAACAACCCCCAGGAAGGTCCATTTATGACAAACCATGAACCTGCCTCTATGCATTGCGATTGCCCCAAGTCCACATCTGCACTGCAGTTCACTCTTGGTGTGTACGTCCTGTGGGCTTGGACAAATGTATGGTGACATGTGTCCGCCATCGTAGTATCATACAGAGTATTTCACTGCCCTGAAAACCCTCTGTGCTCTGACGACCCATTCCTCCCCGCCCTTAGCCCCTGGCAACTGCTGATCTTTTTGCTGTCTCCATAGTTTGCCTTTTCCAGAAAGTCGTGTAGTTGGAATTGTACAGTATGGCTTCAGTTTCAGGTTGGCGTCTTTCACTTTGTAATATGCATTGAAATTTCCGCCATGTCTTTTCATGACTTGATAGCTCATTTCTTTAGTGCTGAGTAACATTCCGTCGTCTGGATGCACCACGGCTTATTTATCCACTCACTCACTCACTAAAGGATATCTTGATTGCTTTGAAGTTTGGGCAGTTGTGAATAAAGCTGCCTACTACCAAAAACATCCCGTGTAGCTTTTTGTGTGGATGTGTTCAGCTCTTTGGATAGGTACCAAAGGACTGGGTGATTGTTGGACTGTACGTGAGAGTCTTTGGTTTTATAAGAAAGCATCACACTGTCTTCCTTAGCCGCTGGGACACTTTGCACTCCCACCAGTAGAGAATGCAAGTCCTTGTTGCTCCACATCCTCGCCAGCATTTGCTGTGGACCTTATTTTGGAGTTTCGCTCCCATTTCGCAGATGAGGAGACTGAGGTGCATGAGGTGAAAGGCTTTGCTCTCACTCCACCCCCTTGCTACACACATAACAGTGTGCAGGCTGATGTGCGTTCTTTGGCTAAGGAGTCATTTTCCAGTGGGGTCTGTGCCCTTCCCAGCAGGCTTGGGAAAGGGTCTCACCTGCAGGGAGAGGCCACTCTGGTAAGTTACCTGAGCAAGCTGCCTTGCAGAGGTGACACTGGAATGAAGGGACAAACCTGGAGGATCAGATGTTTCCCCTTCCCTCTGGGGATGGCTGGGTGGTGTGGCAGAAAGAGCAGGGCTTGGGGTTGGAAACACATCTGCATCTTAGCTCTGCCTCTCGCGAGCTGTGTAACTACATGTTAGTCACTTAGCCTCCAAGCCTCAGTTTTCCCACCTGAAAAAATGGGGGCAGCTTCATGGAGGTTGTTGGGAGGATCAAAGTGCCTGCATGTAACATAACAATCATTTAGAATTTCGACCACCTGTAGCCATCAGGGATACTGGTCTGTAGTTTCCTTTTCTTGTGATGTCTTTGTCTGGATTTGGAATCTGGGTGATTCTGGCCCCACAGGATGTGTTAGGGGCTATTGTGGGTCTTGAGCGTGAAGTTGTACGAGCTCGGGGGAGACGTCTGGGCGGTGACTCGTAAACTGGTGTCCTCACTGTGAGACAAGATCTGGGGCCAAGATGTTGGGAATAAGCGAAGTGCCCGCAAGATGGGCTGGGGAGCCCATCAAAGTAGGAAAGTTGGAGTGATTTCACGATCTTCTTCCCTGGCGTTCAGCAGAGTCTTGGGAGCTGCCCCTGTCCCAGCTATGCTGAGGGGAACACAAGGACCTGGGACCAGTGGGACCTACAGTGCCACCTATGCAAGGTGTCCGGGAGCCTGGACCAAAGCCTGCCCTGGGCCCTCATTTCTTTCCTTTGGGGATTCTCCGACCTTTACCCCAGGCGTGGAGTAGTTGAGACAGCCGCCCTCCAGGACTCCAGGATGACACTCCTGGGGAGCTGTCCCAGAGCCCTGAGGTCCAGCCCCAGTTCTGCGAGGTGGGTCCGGGGAGCGGGTTGTTCCCACAGTCTGGCTGTTCCATATTGCTTCCGCAGGATGGAGATCCTGAGAGCTTGGGCCCCTAGGGCGGTGCCGACGTGCTGACTCTGAGTGATCCCCACGTCAGATTCAGGACTCGTTCAGGTCTCTGGGCCACAGCTGGCCTCTGGACCTGACCCCGTGCATGAGTCTCTGCCCACCTACGCTTTGAGCCTGCAGCACCACGAGTGGCGGGGGTGGTAAAGTGCCCTTTCCCTGGTGCTAACTTCCAGGAGCATCCAGGGCACCCCCCACCCCACTGCAGCCTCTGTGACCCTGAAGTGTCATTTACACCCGAACATCCTGAATGGTCAGTGCATGGCCAGAGAACAGACGATCCTTCTTCGGCACAATGGGTTAGACTTGCATTTACGGCCACCGTCAGTGAAGCAGACCCTTTGAGAGAGTCACTGAGGGCCAGGATTCACGGCAGCACAGTGGGCAACGTGGCGTCGTGAGCAAGGCTGCCACTGGCATTAAGTGAATGGTAGCAGTAAACTGCAGAGGCAAGAAGATCCCTGTTGTTTTGATACAAACAGGTTCCCAAGAGCCGTGGCGTCATGAATAACCCCCGCGTTCTCACTTCTTCCTCACGGCGGAAGATAAGCAGTTAGCCAGGAATGACATATCTGACAATGAAGCACAGGAAGAGACGGTTCCTGGACCCTCCAGAGACTCTTCACGTGCACCAATTTGACAAGAAATAAACGTATCAGGACCCTTCTCTGTGCATTATTCTAAGTCTTCACTGATAGATTACAACACCTCATATGGGCCAAGTATTATATTTTAAAATCAAATTGTTTATCTAGACGAGGGTGTTAAAGAGGAAAACCACAGGCCCCAAGTGCGTCAGCCTAGATTTAATATCTAACCTAACCGCAGTTTCAGCCGTCACCAGAAATGTGACCCTAATAAACCAGTCTGGGACTTTCTGGTCACCACAATGCGGTCATCTGTCAGGCAGGCCCTTTCCATCCCCCAAAGGACAGAGAGGCAGTCTGTGTGATAGAACCCTCGCCGGTCCCTTCCCCACAGAAAGATGATGTCCTGACCTGAAAACACTCCTCTCTTTTCTTTTGCTAATAACTCTTTGGCCTCGGCTTTCTGTAAAAAGCCTTCCGTTCTTCGCAGCCCCTGGGAGCACCCTCCTAAGGGCAAGGTGGGAGGCTGCCTGATCCGTGAATTCCCTAATAAAGCTAATTAGATCTTCAAATTGACTCAGCTGAATTTTGTTTTTTAACAAGTGTCCTGCACACAGAAAACTTTTGCTCCGGGCCCTGCACAAGCTAAGGGCAGCTTTGACTTCTTCTTGTGAACTGAAGTTTGGGAATTCTTGGAGCGGCACCCCCACGCAAAGCATCCAAGCCTGTGGGAGACCTGGCTACCATCTGGTCCAGAGCCTGCTCTTTACAAGAGAGGAGGGACTGAGAGGCAGCAGTGACCCAGGCCTCAGGGTATCCAACATGGACGAGCTCCTCTGTGCTGGGAGCTCAGCGGAGGGAGAGGACAGAGGCTGGGCGGGCGGCTTTCTGCTGAGCACTGAAATGTGGCCGGATCTGGCCCGCCTGGAGGAGAGTGGTCCTGGGGGCAGGGGTGGGCAGGGCCTGGGGGGGGGGGCAGGGGAAGGGACGAGTCTGCCTGGGGGGCATCTGAGGAGGGGCTGCTGGGCTCCAAGTGGATCTCCAAAACGCTGCTCCCAGGCCCCAAGGCCCCAAACTCCGTCTCCAAATTGAGAAGCAGGTCTCCCACGAGACAGGACACCTGCCATCGCTGCTCCTGGGAGCGCCTTCAGGCCCAGCCCCAGAGAGGCGAGTGGGGCTAAGCCAGGGCAGTACCTGGGTTTGCGCACGATTTCAAACCAAAGCAGGGACGTCACAGCCATGGTTCCTACTGGGAGCTGTTTCGGGCACCTGCCCTAACCCTTCTGCTCTGGGCCATTCTTATCATTTTGTCTCCAGAGGGGAGACTGTGAAAGCCACAGCTGAGATCCTAAAGCCCAAGTTAAATTCAGCTACGTTACCTGGGAGGTGGACGCATCTGACAGGGTGCTCCCGGTACCTTGTGAGGTAAGTCAGTGCTTCTCAGACCCCCTCCCCCAGGGCTTATTTAAACAGACCTCTGGGACCCTACCTCCAGAGTTTCTGCGTCAAAAGTGGGGGGGCCACAAATCTGCACTAACAACAAGCTCCCACGTGAAGCTGATGCTCGTTTGGGACCCACACTTTGAGAACCACTGACTGGGTGTTGCCAAAGTTTAGAGCCAAAGGGCCTGAAGGCTGGAAATCTGGTTCCCGGGGCCCAGGTGTCTCCAAACAAGAGACCGCTCTCGCCCTCTGTTGGTGGTTGGTGGTACAGCAGGCTTTTTTTCCTTTTCTCTCTTTTCTTACAAACATTTTTCATCTAAATAAAATGTTTGCCAATTGATAGTTCTTAAGTAGGTGGGTTTCTGTAGTCCCACTCTATAAATGAGTGAACCATGTCTTGGCTGGCATGTGGGGCTTTAGTAAGGCTCATGTTCATATGGGGCCACACCTGAACAAGAGTTCAGGCTCCTGACTCCCTTCCTGGTACCCGGGAGGGGCCCTAACCCCCAGATGCTCAGGCAGACACTCGGGGCTGTGGGAGGTGCAGCGACGACAGGGTCAGGCCTGCGCCCTGGGCCTGCTCTCCTCCGCCGCAGCTGTGAGCCTGGGCAGGCCGCCTCGTCTCTCCTGGCCTCAGTTTCCTTTCCTGAGAAATGGGGGAGATAAGAGTCGTTTAGTCCACCCTAACTAAAAAACCATGGAGAATTGGAGGGAGCCTACAGCTCAGTGGTAGACTGCACGCTTAGCATGCACGAGGTCCTGGGTTCAATCCCCAGTATATCCATTAAAAAAATAATAAATTTTTTTTAAGTTTCAAAAAAAAAAAAATCATGAGGCCCGAAGGACTGAATGGTGAGAATACTCTTGATTTCTCACAGTAGTAGCAGGATTTATGGGGTGGCTACCCGGCCCGCCGCCCTCTCTCACATACAGCAGCTCTGTGAGGCCACTGTCATCATTACCGCATGTTGAAGAGCAGGAGACCAGGGCACAAAGAGGTCAAACGGCTGCCCCGATGACACAGACAGTGTGCGGGGGAGCTGGGATTTGAGCCCCAGATCTGCCTGCTTCCAGGTGGCTCCTGCCCAGCAGTTCCCCCACGCCAGCGTCAGCAGGTGTGTTGTACAGAGGCCATGGAGAAAAGGGGTGAGGGACAGGGAAAAAGAGCGGGGGTTCAGAGAGGAGACACAGCCACACACAGGGACAGGGTCAGGGAGATGGACACACAGAGATGAGAAGGGCAGGGGAACAAAACAAGCAGACACGGTGGGGGGACAGAGCTGGAGGAGAGACAGGAAGAGAAGAGAAACATGACAGTCAAGGGAGGAGGGGAGGGAGACGCCCCAACCCAGGCATGAGGAGTGGCTGAGGGGGTGCGGGGAGGTGAGAGGCAGAGTGGGAAAGGTGGGCCAAGGGGCTCGGGGAAGAAGTGTGGGGAGGACACAGAGATTCAAAGCATGGAAAAGTGGTTGCAACCGTGGAGACAGGTAATGGGGGACAGGATGGGGAGACAGCACAAAAGGAAGAGCAAGGGACAAATGGGAAACAGAAAAGTTATATGCAGGGAAGGGTACTGAACCAGGCGCTCGCTGTATGCTGGAATTACCAACAGAAAGAGCCAGGCCCAGTCCTCAAGCAGCTTGTTCTCCAACAGGAGGTCAAACACACAAACAGGAGATGCTAAAACAGTGCAGAAGTGCAGAAAGAATGAGGCTCATGCAGTTATGGAAAGTAGCACAGAGGCTGGGCATCTAAACCAACGCAGTCCCAGTCCAGGAAGGCTTCCTGGAGGAGTTGACATCTGAAGAAAGACTGAGGAACTATCTGGTAGGAGTTCAGGGGGAGAGAAAGGCAAAACTATGATGAGACAGACAACATAGAGATACAGGCATCGGAACAGGTCTTGGAGGACCCTGTTTGGACCTCAACCCTAAGGCAGCTGGGAGCCTCTAACGGGTTTCAACGAGGCAAATGTGTGTGTGTTTGGTCAGGGGTGCATGAGCTGCTGGACGGAGAATGGATTGGTCGGCACCAGGCAGGAGGCAGGAGGGCCAGTCAGGTAGGCCCAAGCAAATTAAAATGCTGTGCTTGGGCAGCAGTAGTAGAGATGGGGAGGAAGGGAAGGACTTGAGGGACAGTGAGACCCTCAGGGCTTGATGACTGAGCACCTGAGGGCAGGTGGTGTGTGGGTGTGTTTGGGAGTGGCATGGCAGAAGCAGCAGTGAGGAGTGGAGGAGCCCCTCCCTCCTACGGGGCTCCTTGGCTTTGGGAACCTCCCTCCATCTGGCCCCCTGCTAAGTGGTCTGCGACGTGCGCCCATGTCTGTGGGCCTCTTCTAGGGGACCACAAGCTTCTTGCAGGCAAGCAGCAAGTCCTTCTCACTCTGTGCAGTGGTGCCCAATATGGGGCCTGGGCAAAAGCTAGAAAGCAAACACACTTGGAGGGTCGGAGACTGGTGTCAAGACGCCTCCCTATGGAGTGCTGGGATTTGAGCCAAGGGTTATTAAAGCTGCAGCTACAGATGCCTATGGCAGCCTCACTGCATCTCCTATGTGTCAGCTACTCTTCATGATTAAAAAAAGAGAGGCAGAGAGAGAACACATGGCCACAACATGGTCACAGCCCATCAAAAGAGACAGGACAAATATATTTAATTATGATCATTATAAAACGGTGTGAACCAGGCAACTGTGGAGGTAGTGTCAGGAAAGCTACATAGAGGCGGTGTCAATTTGAACTGGGATTTGAAGGATAAGTAGGAGTTTGCCAGGCAGAGAAAGTGTACAAAGGCATTCAAGCCTGAGGACAGAGCATGGGCCACAGCACTGAGACCTAAATGAGTCTGGAAGAGACTAGAACTCCTATTGCAAACTCATTTGCTCCACAGTTTGTAACACGTTCGCTCCTCCTCCCTCTGGTTTCCGCGGCTCAGTGGGGGTCCGAGGGAGCTCAGACTTGAGCTAGTAGCACCCCACCTCAAGTAGAGCTGGGGGGGTGAGGGTGCCCCCGGGCGTTCTCCAAGCTGAAGCCACGCCCTAAGGTGCAGCCGCAGACAGTGGGGAAGAGGAGCCCAAGGACGAACGCCGCTGACTGACTCCTGGCAGACAGTCCCCGGACACATCCCAGACGGCCCCGAGGAAGCGGCCCCTCGGCTCCAGCAGTGACCTTGACAACACAAAATACAAAGCCAGTCTTCATACTGGCTCCTCCTCTTTCCCAGCCTCCCTGCTCACCCCCATTCACTCTTCCACTCCCACCTCTTGGAATCACCTTCCAGTCAGACCACCTGCATCCAGCTCCTTTCTCAGACTCTGCTTTGGGGAGAATCCAAACAGATGGGCCACGTCGCCAGGGACAGGAGCCGGGAGGTCCTGTGGCACAGAGAGTCAGCCACAGAAAATGCACACATTTCTGCGTGTTTCCTCGGGGCCCAGCCCCTCACTTGAAGAAGGGAAGCCAAGTTTTTTGAGAGGGCCCTTGCTCTTCCAGACCTCTGTTCTGACTGGGGAGACGTGACAGACGGGCCAGCCAGCAGCACGTGAGGAATCAGAAACATTTTCTTTCTGTTAGGGAGCGTGTCACGTGGGTTGTGGGCAGCAGATTGATGTTCCTAATTACATTTGGCTCGAGCTGACACTATGTGTCTCATTCCCAGAGCCCACAATGCTGGCAGGGAAGGTGCCAAGAGGCATGCTGGGTAGCTGAGGGTGACAATCTGGGATTTCAAATACCCCTGAGAGATAAAAGTGGACAAATCATAACCATGGGGGAAGGGTGACGTGTTCTTGAGTTTCCCTTTAATGGCTTCCAAGGGCTGGAGGGGCCTTGGAAATCTTTTGAGGTCCATCCTCCTGTCTTGAGGTTCACCTGCCCAAGACAGTCTAGATGGGGAGTGTGACCACTTGTGATGCTGGACAGCCTGCTGAGGGGAAATGCTCTCTTGGGTCCAATTTAAATTTCTTCAGCCGCGGGTCGACGGTTTATCTTGCTTAATTTGTTCTTGCTGGCATTATATATTTGCTAAGCACCGGCTGTGTGCCCAGGGGTACACAGTAGGAGTAGCATGCCCTGGTGCTCAGACGCTTGCCGGCTCACAGTCCACACTGTCCAGAAGCTCGTGAAATCAAGACCGGACACTCAGACCCAGAAGCAGCACAGGACCCGTGGGGGTTGGAGCTGTCGGGGCTTTGGCAAGGGGGTGGGGCCGAGAGGTGGGCAGGGAAGCATTTGGGTTAGTGCGGAAGAACTAGGCATTCTCGGCAGGCAAGTAACGTGGTCAAAAGCATGAGGTCCATCATGGGAACACAACTAAGAAGGGTCTGCGCCAAGGAGCCGCCTGAGGCCTGCGGCAACATCTGCTGCCCAGGAGACTCAGTAGGTCGGCCCAACTCCTCAGAACTGAAAACGGGACGCTAGCTGTCCATCTGTCTCCCAAGACAAGTGTGAAATTCAAATAAGGCGGCGGGTTTGAGGGGCCCTGGAATTCACCGATGTGCTTGACATGAAAAGGCTGAGTGTGGCTCAGGAGTAGAGCGCATGCTTAGCACGTACGAGGTCCTGGGTGCAACCCCTGATACCTCCATTAAAAGGGAAAAAAGAAGACTTCTATTCAGGTCCTGGCTCTCTCACTGTGTGGGCTCGGGTAGGTCCCCGCCCCTCTCTGAGTCTGTTCAGTCATCAGCAAACAGAGGAGGACGGTTCCTTCCTCTCATTGTTGCATTTAGCATTTCGAGAAAAAATGTAAATAAATTAGCATTAAGATCCACAAAGGGCCCTACAGATGCAGATTACTTTGTTACTCCTTGAAGGCAGGCATCAGCTCCCCTCTCCGTCGGTCTGGCACCTTCCACAGAGCAGGTGCTCGCACCGCGTGGACGACGTCGTCGGGTTAACCGCTCTGTGTTGAGCAGGAAGCCAGCGCCTCCGGCTTGCGGGCAGGTCGTGGTGCCAGAAAGATCCCTCCGCTTCCGTCTCCCCGAGCCCGTCCCCCTTCCAGTCCCCGCGGGGCAGAGCTGCTGGACCGGTGCGCACAGGAGCTCCGGGGGAGGACTCCTTTCGGTTGACTTGCGGGGACACCGTCAGGTGACTGTCCCTCAAGTCCCTGCAGCGGCCCCAGGACATGGTGTGACCCAGGTCAGGATTCGTTCACCACAGAGGACGCACCTGTGTTCCCCGGCGGCGCCGCACCCCGGGGTCGCAGACACACCTGGGGCCGGGCCGTCCCGGGTCTGGAACCGAGCCCCTGAACAGGGGGTTCCGCAGAGAGCCTGCGGGGACGAGGGGCGGGCCGGCTCTGGGAGAAACCGTGCTCTAAGTCACTTCCCACTCCGGCTCTCAGTTTCCTCCTCTGTAAGGTGGCGCGAGCGCCTCCGACCAGAGGGAACGAGGTTCCGACGAGCGCTCGCCCCACCGCCCCGTGCCGCCCGGGGCCGCGCCGGGGTCTGCGCGAGGCCGGGCCGCGGGCCGAGCTCCGGGCGGGCGGCCGCCACGCCCCTCTCCGCGGGCAGCGCCGCGCTCCCGGCGCGCGGGCCGACTTTGCGACCCAACGGGGGCCGAGCCCAGCGGTCTTCTCGGCCCACGCGACGCCTCGGCCGTCTAGGTGGGACCTCAGCGCGTCCCCGGGCCAACGGTGCCCCGGAATCCCGGGCCGCCCCCCGCCCCAGCTGGCAGGTGCCAGGGCCCAGCCGCGCCCAGCCGCGCGCCGGCCGCCGCGGGCCGGAAGGGGTTAAGGCCGCGGCCGGGGCGCCGGCCCCGGGCTTCAGGAGCGGCGGTGCCCGGCGGCCGGCCACCGAGCCCGGAGGCGCAGGGCACGGCGGGCGGGCTGCGCTTTCTCCTCCTCCTCCTCCTCCCGCCTCCTCCTTTGTAGCGAGTTCCCGGCCCCGCTTCCTCCCCCCGCCCCCCAGCCCGGGCCCTCTCCCTCGCTCCCTTTCTTCCTGCCTCGCCTTCCTGCGGCGAAGGAGGCTCATCCATTATAAATGCACATTCGGGGCTGACATCAGCGACGGGCGGCGGGCGAGCGCCGACGAGCGGTCCCTGCCGGCTGGCCGCCCAGAGCGCGGCCCCCAGGCTCGGCTGAGCCTCCCACGGGCCGCGGGGAGCGCGCGGAGCCCCGCCGGACCCCCTTCCCGCCGCCGCCTGGGGCCCCCGCGGACCCCGGCCGCCGCCCCCGCACGCCGCGCCAGCGCCCCCGCACCGCCCCGGAGTTTCTGCATGACTGTCACAAAGGTAAGCGCCTCGCCCGCCGCGCCCGGGACCCGCCTGGGCTGCCGGGGGCGCGGGGGTGTGGGCGTGGGGAGGGGGCTCCGGTGTCGGGAGGTGCGGCGTGCGCTTCGCCTGCTCCCCTCGCCGCTCCGGCCGCTCCGGCCCCCGAGGACCGCGGAGGGAAGGGGAGGATGCCGCTCTGGCAGCCGCGGCGGTTTGGACAAGATCCCTCGCGCCGGCCCAACCCCGGGACTGCATTTTTAACCCTTGTTTCGGATGCTGCATTTTTAACCCCTGGAGTGCAGTGTGGGGCAGCTCTGTGGTATCGCCCGCTGGAGCGCGCCGCGGGGAGCGTCGCTGGCAGGCACTGGCCCTGGGCATTGGGGGTGGGGGTGGGCTTGCCGCCCTGCGGAGGCCAGCCGAGGTAGAAGCCCATTCCACCTGCCAGCCTCTGCCTCCCGTCCCAAGAATTCTAATCCCACTCCAAATGCAGTCTGGATGTCCCGGGAGTTGTTACCAGGAGCTGGAAAGGTTCTGCGGTGACGGGCCTGAAGACACGGGGAGGGACTGTGGCCGGGAAGGGAGAGTCGCGCATTCTGGCAGCCCCCATGTTGGAGGAGAGTGTTTGGACCTCGTCGTAGGGCCCAGGTTTACTGGAGAGACTTTGGGAGCTTCCCTGCTGTGGGGAAGAAGGAGTTAAGAGGAAGGCAGACATGGGTAGTGGAAAGGGCCCAGGGTTTAAGAGACCAGAGGAGACTGAGTTCACTTCCCTGTTCTACCCAGATCCCTTGGGTGACCTTGGCTGGGCCCTTCTGCTTTGGGCCTCAGTTTCCTCTTGTGGAATGTGAAGATGGTCATATGGATCCTGGGGGTGGTGGCGGGCAGTTGAAGAACCAGTGAGGTCAAGAGTGTGAGTCCACACTTTTCAGAGAGCTCTCAGGGTGAGGAGCTCACAGCCTGGCCTTGGCCTCGGATTTGGCGAGCCGTGACTCTCCCAGCTGCCCAGCTGGCTCTCAGAATTGGAGAGTTGGAGGCCAGAGTGGGAAGGGCCTCTTGTTTGTGGTCAGAGCAGTGGGCCAGATGGAGGGTCAGCCTTGGAAGCGATGGGAGGGGTGGTCCTGCCTCCAGCTGACGAGCCAGGGGCTGCTCGCACCCCCATGAGATCTGCCGGAGGGCAGCGTGTTCCTTCGGGGTCTTGGGGCACAAGTCCAAAGCTCAGACTTGGAAACAGTGTGGGAAGGGGAACTTGGGGGCTGGCGGGCTACCTTAGTGCTGGCTACTAATGGCAGAGCTGCTGTGACCCCCAGCGGGCAGGATGTTTAGTGTTTCGAAGTGATACGAATGCTGTTTGGCTGGGAAGGATTATTATCATTAGGGCTATTAATGTCAAGGGTGTAAGCAGGCCGGAGCCGGAGAGTGATGGACCAGACTGGGTGAGAGATAAAGGATGTGAGACATGTAATAACAGCACTGAGCTCTGACTTGATGCCTCCCCTGTGTCTCTTTATGTGCAACAGTTCAGACAGCCTTCCTTCCCAGGAGGCCTGCAAGGAATGTGTGTTCAGGCCCCTTTAGCAGAGGAAGAAGCTGAGGCTCAGAGAGGTAAAGTAACTTGCCCAAGGTCACACAGTGAGTAGCAGAGCTGAGGTTCACCCTCAGGTCTGTCTCAGCCTGTGGCCTGTGGTCTTTCCATTGCTCTGCACTGTTGAGCACCGTGGAGACTGGGTGGCTGGGTGAGTCCAGCGCTGGAAGGGCACTACTCGGAGGCCTGGGCCCTGGGGTCGCAGTCCATGAAGGTGCGTATCTGTCTGTTAAACTCGTTGGCAGGCCTGTCCTCTTGGTATCCAGTGACTGTTCACTAATGTGCCCCTTTCCCCCCAACCCCCACCAAATCCCTCTGTGTCTCTCTCTCTTCCTGCTCTAACCAGTGTGGCATCAGTTTAAGCCAGCTCAGAGGATTAAATAAAATCCCCACCTTAACCCTATCTTCTCTTCCCTTGCCGGTCTTTAAAAGACTGGTTGTCTGGAGGTGCAAGAGGGGTGCAGGGGTGGGGCCTCGAGGGCAGTCCTGTTGCCTGAAAGCCTGTTGGAAGAGGCTCCTCCCTGAGTTGAGGCAGAAACCGCAGGGTTCTGGGAGTCTGAAGGCCCGGCTTCTGGTGCTAAGTCAGGCACGAATAGGCTGTGTGACCTTGGACCAGTCACTTCCACCTCTGGGCCTCTGTGTCCTGTCTGTGAAGTGCAGGACTTGGTTCTGATAGTCTCTAGGGTCCAGGTCCCCCCTGCGGGCTCTGGGACAGCTCCTGCTCTGGCCAGGCCCTGTGCTGGGCATTAGGTCACAGGACGCAGAGCACCAGCCCCTCCTGGGGGCTCTGGGACAGCTCCAGCTCTGGACAGGAAGTCAGCTCTGGTGGGGACCTGGAGGCTCTTCATTCTCTGGGTTTGGTCTGGTTACAAGACAGATGTGAAGAAGAACCCCAATGGGAGTCTGGGAGGTGGGATCGCTGCTTGCAAACTGGGGGTGGTAGGCAGGGGAGGGAATGGATTAGAGGGTGAGACCCCGGCCCTTGCCACCTCCAAGCAAAGGGCCACCCCCTTCAGGCAAGCCCCAGCTTGCTGCCCCGGGGACCCTTGCTTTGCGCCTTTGTGTTAGGCTCCCTGAGGGCAGTCCTCGGGGCCAGGGTTGGGTGTGGGTTGCAGAAGGTGATCTCGTTAGTTTAGGGAACCTGGAGCGAAAAGGAAAGCTGACTGCAAATTGCTAGATCCTCAGTAGCACTTCCTTGGTGGGGAGGGTGGGGGCTCTGCTTTATACTGGCTGCCCTCCCTCTCATACACATCCCAGCCCCCTCCTTGTGGGTCCACCAGTGGGGCTGCAGGTGAAGCCTGGGGGATTCTTGGGGGAGCTCCTACACTAACACACTGGAGACACAGAGCCATGCAGATTTGGGGTGGGACCTTCTAGCCTGATGGCGTTTTTTCCTGGTTATGATGTTTTAAACTCTGTTGCATTGTGTGTATTTTAATAAGCTGCCTCAGCTTCTTCTTGCAATGAGGGGAAGAAGAAACGAAGAGAGCAGAGGAAGGGACCAGATGCAGCTTCCCAGACCGCAGGGCCTGCAGGAGGTCGGGGCCTGGCCTCCTCCCAATTTTGGTCCAGTACCTTCCCCAGGGCAAGTCGGGCGAGGGAGTAAAGGCGGCTTTCCCAGTTACAAGACGACTTGTTCCAGACGACTTTATTCTTCAAGTCCTTGTGCCTGATTTTTATAATTTTCCCATCTTTATTCCACTCCAGTCATATCCCAGGCTTAGCACTCAGCAGAGCTTCTCCATGTCTAATACCTGCTTCTAAACTGCCCTCAACTGGAAAAACAGAACAAAACATGTCAGCATTGTGTGTGAGTACGAGTCAGCGGGCGGTAAGAAATGCCTGTGAGCTGGAACGCAGCTCACAGCCCACCTTCTTGCCGCTCAGACGTCCTCTGGAGTGATTTCCTGGCTTTTGTCCATGTTGTGACCGGAGATGGGGCCTCTAGGTAAGGAAGGTGGTGGCTTCAGTTGCTGGGCAGCCTGGTGCCCGGGTGTGCCTTGTTAAGTTTGGTGCTGCTGAGCTCGGTGCTTTCCAGGTTCCTTGGGCCGGCTCAGGGGGTCAGGGGTCTGAGAACAAAGTACCCTGAAGGACTCAGGAGAAGGAATGTGGGCTAAGGGAGGACCCTGGATGTCAGTGTCCCCCTCTAAGCAGGCGACTCCAGGTCCACCAGCACCGTGTCAGCCGTGCCCTGGCCCTGCCTTGGCGCCTCTTTCTGCAGGTCAGCCTTCCTCCTCCTGCCCCTTCCTGGCAGAGCTCAGCTCACTGGTGGGAGCCCCTGGCTCCTGCTGAATGTGCTAGGACCAAGGACGGTGTTGTTCTGCCCAGGTCACGAATAACAGCTAGTTGTTTGGCAAAGATCACACGTGTCTAGGGCCCCTATGGAGTGGCTTGGAGGAGACCCCCACGTGTGAGCAGTCAGGTCCTCCGGCTCTCTCCCCTGAGGTCCAGGGAGCAGAACCGTCATTTGCCTGAAGTGACTCAGCAAGTTTGAGGCTGGAGGGGCGGGAACCTGGGTCCTCCTGACCCCTGGTCAGTGCTCTTTTCGCCCAGCTGCCCCACGAGGGGGCTTCAGGCAGCCTGAGGAGGGGCAGGTGGTTTGGCCCCACTCAGGCTTCCCCGCTGCATCGCCCAGCCTGGACTGCTAGTGCCTGCTGGGTCTCCTTCTGCTGGGCAGCCTCTCCCTTTTTCGGGCCAAGGAGCCCAGGCTCTGGTTGGGGAGGAGAGATTACAAGCCCTTCTGCTCCAACTCATGACCCAGGATCCAGGCTGCCTACGATGCCCAGTCCCCCAGACGTTCCGCTTCCAGCACCTTCTTCCTGCCTGGCTCTTACTGGGAGAAGAGATGTGAGAACCTCAGGTAGAAGTTGGAGAGGGACCAGCGCAGACCAGCTCCCAGACCCCCGGAGGGGGCGGGGTTCTGCCTCTGCACACGCCACACACTCCTCATGCCGCCTCCTTCCTCGCAGTTCCTTTCCCAGACCGCTGGCGTCCTCACACGGGAGGTGTCTGGCCAACATTCCCTCGTGTGTTCGGCCGGCACCCTCTGCGCTCCTGCTCTGACCAGGGCCCGTGTTAGGCAATAGGTGCTGGGCATCAGCCCCTCCTGTCCTCTGAGGAGAAGGATGTGGAAGGAGGTGTCCCAGAGCCCTGGGTGAGCTGTGTCGAGGTCAGCGGACACAGGCTGGGAGAGGCATCTTGGCTGCGCGCTCTAAGTGCTCAGTAAATAAGCTCAGGTGCTTTGCTTCCTCGAGTCTCTCCCTCACTGTCCAGAGAAGCTCTGGGGGTTCCCTCTTCCTGAGTGTGCCTGGAAGCCCTGTGCTCCTCGGCTGGGGGCGTGGTGACCTTGGCACCCATGGCAGCACCTAGAGGCGTCTGGGAGGGCTTGTGAGGCTCCGGGGCCCAGAACCGCCCCACAGCCGCCCCGCAGCGGCCAGCGTGCGGAGTCAGCACAGGCGGGGGCCCGGCTGGTTTGCGTGTGGGGGTGCTGGCTGGACCCACGGCCCGGCAGCGTCAGGCCCTGGCAGCCCAGAGATGGAGTGAGTTTTTCCACTGCTCTCCCAGGTTGGCCGGCCTGGAGCAGACATGGCCTCAGCCGCCGCCGGCTCCTGGCACCGGGGCAGCCCGGATTCTGACGCGGATACGCTGGCCGCAGGGTTTGTCTGGCGTCCAGGAGATGAGAGAATGTGCAGATTCCCCCTGTGCCCAGCCCCTCTCCTTCCCTCTTCTCCTGATCAGCTCCTTCTGCTGCGCTCCTTTCCCTGCCCGTGGGCCCAGCAGTCTCAGGCCCCGGCCGGGAGCTGCCTGCAGCCTGGGAAGCCCGGAGCAGCTGGCACCAAGCAGGCCCTGCCAGGGAAGGGCAGATGCAAATCTAGAGGCTTCCACATGAAAAGAAGCTGTTCAGAATGAGCCTCTCCTTTGTGGGCCTGGAGTGTGGGACCAGCTGCGGGGAAGGCACAAGATGGGTAATGGGGGAGGGGGAGCTGCCACCAACCCCCTTTCTCTCTCCCTTCCCCCACCCCCCACAGAGGCCCCTGGAGGGACTTGGTAATTGGCTTCTGGCTGGCACCCTCCTTCCAATTAATTAAGACAGAAAGGAGGCACCCAGGTTTGCCCAGGACTGTGCTGTTTACAGAATACAAACAGGGTTACTGCCTGAAGTCCCTTCCGCTGGCCCACGGTGGGGAGGGTTACCCCTGTTTCCAGGTGAGTAAACATAGCCGCCTAGTAGAGAGACGACCACACCCTAGTCACAGAGCTAATGTGGGTCAGAGCCGGGCTTCGCACCCAGATCTTCTGACTTTGAGCAGAACCTTCTCAATCCAGTCACGTAGTAGTCCACATCCTGTGAAGATCAGTCACCATCACGACAAGAATAGCAGTTACTGAGCAGCCTTTGGGCAGTTGTGATCGAGTTTACTCTGTACACCCCGAGGTCGACTCTATTATCAGATAATCCCATTTTTCAGATGAGGAAACTGAGGCCCAAAGAGAGTCGGTGAATCGCTCAAGGGTGAGTGGCTGGGGCAGCGGGGATCTAACTACAGAACACACGTTCCTCCAACTGCCAGGCCTCTCCTGCTGCGGCTCCGTCATATTCTGTACCCTCACCCCAAAGCGTGGGACTCCTTTCTGTGTGCCTGTGGCCTTGGCACGGGGGTGTGACACCTGTGAGGGTGCCCTGCTTAGACTTCCCTGTGGCCTTTGCTTGAGCTGGGAACTGTGTGAATAATCTGGGGGCGAGGACTTGGTAAGGAGGACATCCCGCACACCATGCGGTGTCTGGCTTATGAACAGGGCTGCTTGTGGGTCGGGCCGCCAGCCCAGTGGCAGAACAAGGTGGGACTGAGGCAGGGTCTTCTCCATTTCCACGAAGCTGGCTTTGTGTAGGGAACGCAGATATGTGATCCAAGCCTACGGCCCTTACCAGAAGCGGCCTTCTCTTGAGATGGCCCTTGATTCCCAGGGCATGACGGGGCCTCAGAATGCCAGCTATAGAGTCAGACAGATGGCACTGTATCATTTACTTGCTGTGTGTTCTTGGGCAAGTTGCCTAACCCCTCTGAACATCTGTTTCCCCCTCCATTAATTGGGATTGATAATAGTAGTACTTAAAAGGATTAGTATAAAGATTAAATGAGCTGATCTGTGTGAAGCACTCACCACACGCCCGGCAGTTAGTGTTAGCTGTTGACGTCGGGGAGACAGAAAATTAAACAGGTGATGACAGTGAGTGTCCTGGGGGCTGTGCAACGAGAAGTCCAGGGAGCCCTGGGAATGACAGCAGGGGCCTGACTGAGTCAGGGGCTCAGAAGTGACTGCTGGCTGAACCATGAGGGATGAGTAGGAGGGGGCAGGTGAAGTGGGGGTGTCTGGGGGCAGGACAAGGGGCAGAGGGAGCAGCTCGGGCAGATGTCTGGAGGCAGAAGCAGCTCTCCTGAACCGCCTCCTGCCGGCCGGGCATCAGTGAGGGCTCAGCACAGGGATCGGCTCGTTTAACAGCGAGAGAGGCGGCTGCTGCTGACTGCTGTTAGCCTCACCTTACAGATGAGGAAGCAGGCACAGAGAGGCCAGGTAAGCTGCAAAAGGCCGCCCGGCTAGGCCGAATGGAGACTGGCCCAGACCCGGGCCTCGTGGCTCTGGCACTCTCTCCCTCCTCCTCTCGGAGAAGGTGACCTGTGCCTGGACTGCTGCTTCAGCGACCTGGGCAGGAGGAGTGTGCAAGTGCCCGGCCCACGGCCGCCCTCCCAGAGCTTTTCCAGGGTGTGTGAGGGAGGGAGGGGGCCCTCTGGGGGAGGGGTCATTTATTTTTCCAAAAGGTTTTTTGGCAGGAAAACTTCCTTCCCCCTTCCCCGGGTTTTACTGGGCTCAGTTATGACTGGTTTTGTTGATTACCTGGGTTGGGCCTTGGTCTTTAAAGTAAAACCATAGGGACAGATACAGCATTTTTAATGTTAAAAGTCTATTGGGTGAAAAAAAAAAGTCTGTCCAGTGCCTACATTTCAGTTGCTGCCCGACCTGAGCTCAGAGAAGGTGGGCATTTTACATGAGGTCCATGCTTCAGCATAAACTCACTGCCCTGAGTGAGGCAGACAGTAACACCGCAGGAGGCTCTGGCTGCCCCGAGAGGCGGGGGTGGGGAGGCGCACTCGCTGGGTGCTCCACGATCCCTAGGGAGAAGCCCTCGTTCTCCGTGTTAACTCCAGCGCCGTCTGAGGGCCTCTGGTCCAGCCCGCTGCCTCCTGGCACTCCACACCTTCTAGGAATATGAGATGAATCCTGACTTTAGGTTAGTCTAATAAAGATTAGTTTTCTGGTAGGATGGCCCCAGCCTTTCACCAGGTGTTAAGTCCTGGCTTTCAAGGAGCTGACGGTTTATGCCGCGTGCCTGAGAAGCACTTCATGTGTATTCACTTGTTTAATCTTCGCGACAGCCTCTGAGGTTTGTGCTCAGACCTGCTTTCCCTTTGGGTTTATGAAGAAGAATATACTCTAGGAGCTGGAAGCATTTCCAGCAAACCATTCAAACACCTTAAGTGTGATTTCAGAGCTAAAAGTTTTATGATCTGGGATCTGGCGGAATTTCTAAGACATGAAACAGCTGATGGAAAGAAAGATGCTGGTAGAGGGGACGAAAGAATTGAATTCTTGCGTTTTTGTGTTCACCTTTGTGGAAATAATGCTGTTTATGCCCGCCCTGTGGACCTGCGGGCAAAGGTCAGTTTGCAGGAAGGCGTGGGGAAGTTTGGGGTTCCGAGAAATTTGGAATTCTGGGAAAGGGGATTCCTGTGTACCTGAGGGCCCATCTGATAACTTCCTGTCATCACAGATCTTCCTCTTACAGGCCCAGGGGTCTGCCTTCCTGCCTCAGTCATCACAGTGTCTGAGAACAACCTCACGTTGTTCCGAACTGAGGCTATTTCGGGGCCTGAGTCATCCTGTCAAACTGGCCTCTTCAGGGTCTGGATGCATGTCAGCTTCTCTGTCCCACGGGCTCCTGCAGCACCCCGTCTCCGCTACGCCGGACACCAGTAAAGGCCGGATGTGTTGTGTGAGCACTGGTGGTTTTATGAACATGACTTTGACTGCTTAACTGAAGTGTGAGCTTGCTGAGGCCAGGGGTAAAGCCTGATTGTCTTTAGTACCTTTCGCAGCGCTCATCAAAGGGCTGTGCACGTTAGAGAAGCCGTGGTGCAGACTTCAGGGTGCCTGGTGTAGAGGTGCGGGGCTGGGCGGAATTTGGAACGAGCCTGAACAGCTCCTGGGACATTGAGCTTGGGCTGGATTCTCGCTCCTGTGGACCGTGGAGCTGTAGGGCTCTAAGGAGATGGAACACGCTTCCCCATTTTGCAGAGGAGAAAACCTGAGGCCCAGAAGGTTCACCCAAGGGGTTATGAGTGGCTGGGCAGGAACTGGGGCTTCCTCTAATTAGCAGCAGGCGCAGGTGGGTTGGGCTTCAGTTCAGTGGATGTGTCTCGGCTTCTAGTGGAAACCAGGCCAAGGACTGACTCAGAAGTGGGGAGTGGAGGAAAGTTCCAGGAAGGAGACTGAGCCTAAAGGGGCGCTCAGATGGACAATCTTGGATCCCCAGGTGATCAGCCAGGGGCGGCCACCTAGGGGCCTGGTCATGGCTGTGGCAGAGGCAGGAGGAGCAACTTCGGAGACTCTTTCTGCTCGGCAGGGTCTGTGATCACGAAACCTGGTGGCCACGTGCTGCGTGCCAGGCCGCCACCTGGCCTCCACAGTGCCCATGAACCCCGCTTTCCTCCTGGAAGCCAGCCCTCCTGGCACGCAGGGCTGCCGGCAATCTTTCCGCCTTTGTTTCTCTGAAACCATTAGAAGGGCCTCTGGGTTGGGAGTCTGAGTTGCTAAGAGCTTTCCTCTGGCCAGACCTTATCACTGGCTTGAGAAGTCTCCAGGCAAAGTTCTCTCTGGAACTCTGGCTTGGAGGGAGGGAGAGTGGGCGGGGGTAAGGAAAAGGGGCTTAGGAGCCACAAACAAAGCTGCCCCTCTGCAGGCCCCTGGGAGGACCAGAGCGCGGGGGCTGGCCCGGCCGTGGGAGCTGCGAGCTCTGTGGGCCTTTGCTGCAGAGAAGCAGCCGGAATGACGCAGCTCTCCTGAGCCCGCCCCCACGCCGGGCAGTGCACACCCGTCACCTCAGGTTCCCCCACCCTCTGCTGTCACCCCCACTTTGCAGGTGGGGAAACAGAGCCTCGAGGAGGGTGGCACTCACCCTAGCTCCCACAGTGGGGAAGGGTGAGCTGGGACCTGCGCCTGGTGTGCACGCCTCCGTGGACACACGGGAGCTTAGCAGCCTGCTGGCCTGGCAGAGGATGGCTGGCCATGCTGTGTGGTTGCTTTTTAAAGGACACCCTCGCAGTCACCCTGCCCAGCAGCCGCTGTAGGACTCAGCTCCTCTGGGCCTTTTAGATGCTCTTGAAACGGAAGTGCTCCTGGGAGGATGCTGCCCGGCCCTGCTGACAGCAAGACCCTAAGTGCTAAGACTCAGGAGAGGCTCCTGCAGGGGTAAGTGAGGCAGGAGGGAGGCCTGGTTGCCGCAAGCCAGCTCTCCCCAGGAACCGGGGCGGCGGGGTGGCAGCCCTCTTCTGTGCACCCCCCACCCTGGCTGCCCCGCCCCCCCACCGCTGACCACCGTCTCCACCCCTCACCCTTATGCAAGTAAAATGAGCCCTTAGATTCATTCAGAAAGCATTTGCTGAGCACTTGTGTGCCAGGCCCAAAGGCTGTGGCATGGAGCGTGCAGGGATGAACCCAGGCTGTCCCTTCCCCGAGGAGCGCAGTCTAGAGGAGGAGATGGTGGTTCAGAAGGACACACGGTGCAGGGATGTGGGGAGGGGAGGCTGGGGAGCAGGGGCGAGGAGGGCAGCGACGGAGGAAGAGAGAGCTCAGGACCGTCGTCAAGGATGGGCAGGCAGAGGCGGATGAAGAGGAGGGAAAGGCATTCCAGGTTGGGGGCGGGCGTGGACAAGGCGTGGAGGGGACGTGGGTCCAGGAGAGACACTGGCTGGATGCTGCTGGGTGGGGACGGTTGGACAGCGAGTGAGGAACAAAGCAGGGAGCCAGGGCTGCCCAGCCCAGGAGCATGAGCTTCACGCCAGTGGTGCCAGGAGCCCCAGGGGTTTAAGCAGAGGAGTGACAAGATCTGACTTGTCCGTCCCGGCCCACGTTGCCCTCGAGGCAGAGCGGCGGGTGGACAGTCAGAAGCCCCTGTGTCGTGAGGTAGGAGTATGGCTCTGGCTCCCAGCCCAGGTTTCCTGCCGGCCTCACCCTGTGCCTGGCTGAGCACCGAATGTACCCTCCCCCCAGGAGATACCACTGGCTGGGACCCCGCGTGGTGCTGGCCTTTCCCACCCACGAGAAAGTTTGGGCCTGGGGTTGAGAACATGGAAGGAGAGGCAGAGGGCCCGAAGTCTCCTTCCAGGAAGACTTGCTTATGGCATGGTGAGAAGGCAGCTGGAATGGGATTCTGGAGACCTCTGCCTAAACTCCAGCTCTGACGCTGAGGCCGTGTGATCTTGGGTTGATCACTTTCCTCCTCTGGTTGGGACTCAATTTGCCGACTGGCTTAGGGTGATACCACCTGGCTCGAGGCGAGTGCCGGAGCGAGCTCACCGATGTGCTTACGTGCAGAGCTTATGCCCTGCTGCTGCCCAGCCTCCCTCCCTCGGCTTTTCCAGATGCCACAGCCAGAGTGTCCTTCCGAGCTGTGTCCTCCAGCACACACACGCACACACATGCACAGGCACACAAGCACACACATGCACACATGCACGCACACATGCACACACATATACACACACACACGCACACACACACACGCTCATTCCAGACTGCCCAGGGTTGTGAAAAGTTTATGAAACTTGGAGGTTGAGGACCAGAGCTCAAGTCCCAGCTGTGCCAGCAGCGTGCCCTGTGCCTTTGAGCAAGTCAGCCTGCCTGTCTGACCCTTTGTGCGAACCCCGTCCCACTTGGTGTAAACGTCAGCCCTTCGCATACAAGAAGGGAATCTGATGAGTCAGCACCTTCTGCATCTCTAGTGTGCCCTCCCCTCTGCTGGCTCTTCCTCTTCAGCCAGAGAGCCTTTGATGAAAATTCTGTCCGGTCTTCAGTGGTGACCTGGGCTGGGGGTAGGGGTGTGGTATTAACTGGGCTAGGGCACAAGAGAACCTTCTGGAATGGCGGTGGTGAGGTGAATGTGCACATGTGTAAAGAATTTCAAGCTGAAACTTAAGCTCTGTGTGCTTTAGGCATGTTGGATATATGGTATATTTTAATATATGAATGTTACATATTAATGTTTTATTTTATTACATAAAATAATTGTATTTATTCATTAATAGTAAAATGTTAATACTTAATACATCTATATATGTATTTTTTATGGATAGAAGGTCCATCTCAGCTTTCTGGTTCAAGCTCCATCTCTCTCCATCCATTCACATCTTCACTCGCGCTCCAGGTGTCTGTCTGTGCCCCAGGCAGGCAGCCCAGGCTTGCAGAGGAGAAGGAGACGCGGATGTGGGCGCTGTCTCGGGAGCTCAGAGGCGCAGAACCTTCAGGGGCTCCTCGTTGCCGTCGGTAACGTGTTTCTCAGTGCTGCTGCAGGCCACCTGGGGAGGTTTGTGTGCTTGTCCCCAGGTCAGTGTTACGGGCGTGTGACCTGCGCGACGCTTGGTTTAATGTTCTGCTGATACTGTCTTGGGATTCTTCATAATTCTTGATCAAGGGGCCCTGCGAATTATGTAGTTGGTCCTCCCTGCTCCCCTCCGGCAGAACAACAGAATCAGACTCTCTGGGAGGTGGGGCCCAGGTGTCAGGATTTCTTCAAAGTGGAGCTTCTTTCTGGAGTAGCCATGTCCAGATGCAGCCCTCATCCTCAGACACTTGGCGGAAGCAGAAGCTGGAGCCTGGCTCTCTAGGTGCTTGTAACTGAGTTGGAATGATGAGCCCTCACACATGAGAGTGTCACAGAAGCGGTCCCCGGGGAGGGAGCTCAGGGGAGAGGCAGGTCACTGTGTGGTGGGGTGGTCCAGGAAGGCTTCGTGGAGGAGGTGGTGCGTGCACCACCATGAAAGGAGTGAGAGAAAGAGGAGAGAAGGCGAGAGCAGAAGAGCGCTTAGGAAAGGGGAGGGCTCACGGGGTGGGGGCAGGAGCGGCTAACTGGGTGCAGGGCGTGGCTTGGGCAGAGAGCGCTGTGGTTGGAGGCTGGGGTGGGGTGAGTCTGGGAAGCACAGGAAATGACAGTCTGAGAAGTCAGATCCTGTCGGCAATGGGGAGCCGCCGAATGTTCGGGGTCCAAGAATAACGTGCTCCGTGAACATCTGAATGAATAAACAAAAGGATTGTTTGGGGGAGGCTGAGAGGGCTGGCCTGCTCCGTTGCTAAGGTCTCCAGCCGGAACTGTGGTCCACCTACTCTGGAAGGCTCTGCTCTCTCCCCTGCAGGCGGTGGAGCCCCGTGAGGACCCCCGTGTCCCCTGCAGTGTGGTCTTGGGCAACAGCGATTGAAGTGTCCCCAAGAACAACAGACTCTGAGCAGACCGAGTTCTCCCATTTCTAGGAATGGAGAGCAGTGGGGGAGGGGAGCGCTTCTGTGAAAACGGGGGTCTTCTCCGGCTCCCACCAGGTTCCCCAGCCCCGTGAGGAGCCCCTGTAGGAAGGTGGCTCTCCCTGCCACCCTGTATTTCCCACAGCCTGGTGGACACTGCAGTGCCTGGCGGTGGGGTGGAGGTCCTGCCTGGGATAGAGGAGCCCCCATTTCTGAGTAGCCAGTAGATCAAACACAGATCTGTTTGTTTCTTAGTCTCCTGAAATATTTATGCAGGAAGATGAGAAAGGGGCTCTGTTTATTGAATGCATCCTCCAGGGAAGAAGCCACAAGGAATGGGCTGCTTCCCGAGTCTGAGAGTCAGTGAGCAGAGATGGAATTTCTTTGGGTTTGAAGCCAGACAGAGCCTGTGTACTTGCAGGAGAAACGGGGGTAGGATTTCTGGAGGGGACAAAGCCCTCTCACCTCCTGCCTTTCAGCACATGCTTTCCTGGTGTCTCCAAACGGGAACTGGAGTCTCAGCTTAGCTTCTGTTCTGGGCTTTGCCTCTAACAAGCTGTGTGACCTTGGGCATGTTGCTTAACCTCTCTGGGGTATCAGTCCAGTTCTGTTTGCCCCTTGATAGTGTTGGAGAGGCAGGTGAGCTGCGGAGTGAGTCTGCGTCGAGGCAGTGGAGGGGTGAGAAGGGGTGTGAGGAGCACCGTGCCGTGCGGGGGTCCCAGCTGTGCGGGTTCAAGGCCAGAGCACTGACTGGGGGCAGGCCTGAGTGACCAGTGTGGCCCACAGCCTCAGCTGTGGCCTGAGGGGCCTGGCCCGAGGGAGTGCTCCCGGAGCCCAGGCCCACCCTGCGGCACCTTCCCTCCTTCCTCCATCAGCTGAGCCCTGCTGTCCCGTGTCCCTGAGAATGCTGGCAGGATTTCCTCCCAGGAAAGGGACATGGGTGTCCGGTTTACATCCCCTGGGAGCTGCAGGCAGCACTTCCCCTGACCGTGGGACCGGCCTCGTCTTCAGATGTGGGAGTCTGTGGCTCCATGCCCGGGCCTTGTGGCCGGCCTCAGGTCATCTGCTGTCCACACTCAGGGAACAGGGCCTTCTCCCGGGGCTGGGCTTCTGTTCTCAGCTCCAGCGCTGGCGTGCTGGTCTGTCTCCCACGGTGAGCCTTGTAAGAGGTAATAGTAACAGTTCTTCACATTAGAACAATCTGAATCTTAATTCAAACTACCATCTACTGAGCACCTGTGCCATGCCAGGCACTGCGCAGGCTCAGGGGACACACAGAGAGGACTGGTGCCCCCGACCTTTAAGGAAGTTGTGTCCTACCTGGGAGGCTGACACAGATACTGATGGAGTGTTTGGAGCAGCGCTGAACGCAGGTCCTGAGGGCCACAGAGCACTGGGAGACTGGACAGGGTCTCCGAGTGGAGGTGGTGTTTGAGTGTGACTTTGAAGGGTAGGTGGGATTTGTGGTAGGGTGGAGGAGAGGGGCTCAGCATGAGTAAGGGCAAGGGCAGGGTTGCTCCTGGGATGTTCTGGAGCTTCCAGGGTGTCCAGGGAGGTCTGAGCTTGGAGGGTCAGGAGCTGGGAGGGTGAGGAGGGGCCCTGCGGAGTAGCAGGGGGCGGAGCAGATGGAGGCCAGGGTGACGTGTGCGTGAGTTGTGCATGGGAAAGGGACATGATCGAGCCGTCAGGTTCCAGGACAGCAGACACAAAGCACGTCCTGTGCTGGCCACCGTTCTAGATGATGGGGTGCATCCGCATCAGTGAGCAAAACAGAGAAAGTGCCTGCCTCAGGGGACTGGCCCTGGGCGGGGAGACGGGCAGACACAAGTGGTGGTATCTGGAAGTCAGGCGGTGGGCAGAAGAAGGCATGGGGCTGGGGGCAGAGCGACGGGGGTGGGGGAAGGGCTGCTTTAGACAGAGCAGCTCTGAAGCGGGGACACTGGGGCCCAGAGCGGAATGAGGGGAGGGATGGAGCCAGTGGATCTGGGAAGATCTTTCTGGCTGAGAGAGCTCCCAGGCTCTGAGGAGGAGCCTGCCTCCCATTCAAGGCACAGCCAAGAGGCCCTTGTCTGGGGGAACGTGAGGGGAGAGGTCACAAAGGAGGGTGAAGCTGGCTCTGGGTCCACTGAGTTCTCCTGCCTCCCACAGGCTGGCACAGGCTTCCTGCACATTAATGTTTGTTGACCACTCAGGAGAAGACAGGTGGGAGAGGAAAAGGCTGGAGGCCGGGAGCTGACGCAGGGCTGAACCTAGGTCAGACGGTGGTCATGGGAAGAGGAATCTCCAGGCCTTGGGTGACTGGATAGGAGCAGAGGAAGACACGAGAAGAGCAAGAGCATGACTCCACGGGCATCACTGCCCAGGCTTCCCACGCCCCCTCCCGCAGGTCACCTGAGCCCGCCCAGCCCTGCCCTGGGGCCTGTGGAGCAAAGCTAGGGCCTGCCATCCCACCTGCCTCTCCAGGGTGCGCCAAACTGGGCCGCATCCTCCTGGGGGGCTGCCCTCCCCTGCCAGCCTCTCCTCGCCTCCAACCTCATTAGTATTTTGAGCAGAAGCATATTTATTTTCTCCTGCAGGGAATTGGTGCCCTGCTCACTTCAAATTGAGTCAGACCAGAGAGCAATTAAAAGGCACAGGCTTCTCGGGTCCAGGAGGAGCCAGGGAGGGAAGTGGTGTGGCCCCTCTGCCGGCTGCCAGGCATATGTGCCCTGGGCTGGCCGGGGTCGGGCGGCGAGGAGGGAGATGGTGTGAGATTCGAGTTCACCAGGAACAAAATGCTAATGATGAGTGTTTATGTAGTGTGGACCGTGTTCCAGGGACGGTGCTGGCTGTTTCACAGGCATCTTGAATCATCCTTTCAACAGCCCATAAGGCACAGGGATTGGGGGTGGGGAGGGTGCAACTGTTACGTCCATTTTGTGGATGAGGAAACTGAGGCTCAGAGGGATTAAGTAACATGCCTAAGGTCACACAACTGTGTGACTCTTTTGTTAAATACATAAAACGTTATTTATACCTGTTTTCATTTTTTACATTAAAATGTAAACTGAGGTGGAGCCACAATTCTGTCTCATCCGTGGTGCAACCTGGAGCCAGTGCCTTGACTGCCTGGCTCCTTATTCCTCAGAAGCATTGCATTTAACCAATGGCTTCTCCCAATTTTGTTCCTCTCCCTTTAAAAGAAGAAGAAGAAGAAGAAAAAGACCAAACAAAAAGCCCTTGCGTTGCTATGGAGCAGAGGCTTCCAGAGAGTTACCGAGGTGAACCAGGACAGAGAAGGCGCTCTGGCTCCGGCCCTGCGCCTCTCCCGGGGGTCTGCATAGTTAGACCCATTGCTCTTGGTGGGCCCAAGGGCCGCAGACCTGTTAGGGGCCATCGTGGTGGTTTGGGCCAGAGGCCTGAGCCGGCTGAGTGGAAGCCGTGAGGCTGGAGAGGACACACGGCTCAGGGGATGTTCTGGAGACTGATGAGCCCAGAGAGGCACCCAAGGGGTGGAGGAGGTCAGCGGGGGTCCAAGGGCTCCCATGCCCCAGATCCAGCCCCTCAGCCAGACCATCGCCCTTGTTCGGCAGACTTGGCTCTGAGAGCATGTTCAGCTTCAGAAAATCGGACCCTGCAGAGGCTGAAGCTCAGGGCCTCGGGTTCTGCAGGCAGCCTAGCAGAAGAGGGGCGGCAGCTGGCCGGAATCGGGCATCTTGGGCCCAGGGCCGGAGCTGGGCTCCTGACCTGAGAGAGGCCAGGGTGGAGGTGGGGGGAGGGGCGAGGGAGAACGAACAGGAGGTTTGGCCGTCCCTGCCCCTGTCACGCAGGGGCAGTGACTTTTGCTAATAGCGGTCTCCTGGAGAAAACTTGACTCAAAGGTGGTAACCCAGTGTCCTCAGGAGAGTAGGGCGGCTTTGTGAAATAGCCTGGGCCTTGGAGAAGCCAGGCGAGCGGCACGTCCCTGGCGGGAGTTTCTCCCTGGGGCCGGCTCCTCCCCGCAGCTGTCTCCTCTCCCAGCTCCTCCTCCCTGCTTGAGACCTGCGGCAAACCTTCCCTCTCCCCCTCCCTGCCCCTCTCTCTCCAGGCTCAGGGGCTGGTCTGTGTTGAGCCCCGGGGAGGTTAGTGCAGGAAGGGAGCTGCCATTCTGACTTGAACTTTTCCTGTGGCCTGGAAGATGCAGCCTGAGGGAAGCTGGCGGGGTCGGGGGCTGGGGTCACTTGCTGTGAGCTCCTGAGCTCAGGCCCACGCTGGGCCTGGGGCTGCCCTGGATGGGGGGGAGTCCTGTACCTCTGGACTCCATTGCCCACCTGGGCAGCAGTATTCCTTGACTTTCTTCTGCCTAGCCCACTGAGCTGAGCATTCGACGCCTTCCCTCTAGGGCCACCGTTTACCTCCTTGGCCCCTGCCCAGACCCTGCCCTCCAGCTACACTGGGCTGCTCGCTGCCCCCAGACTCAATTTGTACTTTTCTGCTCCCTCTCTATTCAAAAGATCTCCTGATCTCTGCTTTCAAGGCCCAGCCAAAAATGCCACCTCCTCCAGGAAGCCTTCTCTGACCTCTCCTCACTCCAGACTTCGTCCTTCTCATGTCACTGCCATGTGAGATGGTTCTAGCTGATCGCACACTGTCTCCCCTGCCAGAGGGCAAGCCCCACACCCTGAGCAGGAGGGAGCAGCCGATGCTGCAGATCCTACGATGCGTTTCTCACACAGGCCCTAAGTATGTCCAAATAGATTTTTGAATGACATATTTGCAGTTTTGCGTGACTAGGAGAATCTGTTCTGTGTGTGCAGCACAGGTTCCGCCACGTGAGGTGCATTTTTTGGCAAATTTATCAGAGGATGCAGAGTGAAGCCTCCCAACCCTGTCCCCAGAAGGGCGTGGGACAGATGTGGAGAGCTGACTTTTCCTTCCTCCCACCCCCGGCGCTGCTCAGACAGGCTGTGCTGCCCCTGAAGAATTCTAAAGGCAGGATTGCTCCCCAGCGCTCCCCAGACCTCCCGCCCGCAGGGGCACGGCCTAGTGGCCTTGTGACAGCAGTGTGCCCTCCTGGGGCTCTGCCGTCCCCTGGGAGGCTGCCATGCGGTTTCCGGACGTCCGGGTCTCATTACGCGCCAACTTGAAAATTCATCTTGTCTAATTGTGCTCCAGGCCTGAGTGAGTTCAGTAGCTGTTAACCGGGCTCTGGGGGGTTGGGCGTCTCCCCGGCAACAGAGGATGCTCCTGATGAGCTGCATCCTTGCAGACTGGCCCGGGTTCCCTCCTCCCCCCGTGTGGACTGCTAATCCCGCTGCTGCCCCTCAGGAGGGCCCAGGAGGGCCTGGGGCCGGGGTGTGGGCGTGGAACCGCCTGGGCCCTGGGGTGTGGTCCGCAGTTCCTCCCAATGTTGCAGGGACGAAAGGTGCCCACAGATGACTCCACAGCCCTGTTGCTGGCCAGGGAGTTTCCCTTCCTCCCCAAACAAACACCCCTTCATCTAAAATACACATGCGCACACAAGCACACGCACCATTCCAGTGGCCTAAGTGCTATTTGTTTTACAAATATTTCTAAAATGTGGAAGTTGCTCTTCCCCTTGGAGGCCTGGCTCAAATGCCACCTCCTCCAGGAGGCCTTCCTGGAATGGCTGTCTCTCTCCCAGCTGTTTTGCCACTGTGCTTGATTTGTGCTTCCGGGATGTTTTTCAGCACAGGTGTGACTTAGCCAAGTACGCACCAGGTTTGCTTCACACCAAGTGACAAGTGCCTCCAAGAGGGCGAAACCCCCACCTTCCCCTTTGGAGTCCCAGACCTGGGCCCCGACAGGCCTCAGTCAGAAGGAGAAGAGGGTCTCTGCTAGCAGCCCTGGTCCCACTCCAGGGTCTCGGCCTGCGAGCTTCTGTGTTGATGTGGCTCCCAGGACCTTCAGAGACCCTCCTGCCTCCCGTGACCCTGGGCCAGGCTCTTTGCCTTCCCCACCCGAGGACGGGGAGCCCTGAGAACTGGGCCTTGGGGGAGGAGTAGAGACAAGGAGACTCGAGGAAATGAAAATAGTAAGCGGGGCAGCCCTGGCCCAGCCCCCAGCCTCCTGGCTGCCAGTTCCCCAGGCGCCTGGCCCTGCAGACCCTGGGCCGTCACCCGTGGGAGGAGGGCTGGAAGGGAGAGGCGCAAACCCAGCGATGTCACCACGCCCACTGCACGTCCTTCTCAGCTTTCCTGCTGAGTCTCGGTCTCCAGAAATGACCTGGAGAGAGAGGAATGGGGAGGGAGGAGGCAGCCTGTCTGACTTTTAATTAAGAGGGGCAGGACACCTGCCAACCAGCCTGGAAGGCAGTGGCCCTCAGTGACGTGTGTGGGTCTCCATCAAGGAGGGTGGGGCGGTGTGCAGGTGCTGTGGGTGTGTGAGCAGCCGACAGTCGGAAGTTGAGATCTGATGATCTGTCCAGGAAGCTGAGTTTCCTCCTTGCTCCTCGGTATCTACTCCCCGCAGTGCAGCAGACATTTCATCACCTGCCGGGTGCCAGTCCCTGTGCCAGGCCCGGAAGTTGTAGAAATGGATGCGACACAGCCCCTGGCCTCCCGGGCTGGGCAGAGGGTGGGCACCGAGGTGCTGAGGGGCTCGCATCTCACAGGGTCCTCATTCAGCCAACGTCCCCTGAGCGCTGCTGGTGCCGCCTTTGGTAGGTACCGAGGACAGAGGGGTGACCACGGTGGACAGAGATCCAGGCCTGCGCAGAGCTTACAGTCAGGGGTGATGTGGGGTGGGGAGCACGGGGTCTGACCAGGCAGCTGTCACCGGATGAGGGTAGCACGAGGGCTGGGAGGCGCCCAGAGGAGGAGCAGCTAACACAGCCCAGGAGAGACCCCCAGAGGGAGGGGGAGCATTTGGCCAAGTGAACGGGTGGGGAGAGACTAAGGTACAGGAAACAGCGGCGTGTGCAAAGGCCCCAGAAAGAGAAACAGATGCTTTGAGGAACAGAGGGGACTTGAGCGCAGCAGGGGCCCAGATGTGCTGTGGTGGGGCCCAGGCCGGGGGGGGGGGGCGTTGTAATCCACTTTGTGAGGACCGTGGGCTCGATTCTGAGGGCAGGGAAGGGAACCGTGCACTGGCTTTACGCAGGGGAATGACACCGGATTTAGGCTTAGAAAAGGCCACTCTGGCAAGTATTTTTTTGTGATTGGGAATTTTAAGTGTTCTCAGTTTTTCCATTTAAGGTCACTCTCTGCTGTGGAAGGGGGCAGGGAAGGGGACAGGGAAGAGGGCGGGGAAGGAGGGCATTGGAGTGATCGGGATATTGGCCCAGCTTAGGGTCCGACCCCAGATGCACGCGCGCACGCGCACGCACACACTGTACCTAGATGCCTTAACTCACTTTGCTACGGGAATTTCAGGCCACTAAGAGAAAGATCAACAAAAAGTGCTCCCCTGCCCCGGTAACATGTGCCTTTCACCCCCGTCCCTCTCACGACCCAAGCTGACCAGGGTGCAACCGTCATGTCCTGGTTCCAGGGCTCTGACCGCGCTGGTTGGTGGGGCCCCACGGATTTGCCTCCTGAGGCTTCCCCCCCTTTTGCCAGTTCTCTGGGGTAAGTAAGGGTGGCAGGTGTGGGTTTCACAGCTCTCTGCTGCAGGGAAGGGAGGTTCTGTGAGAGAAGCAGCGCCCACCTTCCTCCTCTCTGAGAACACCAAGAGGCAGGTCCTTTCTGTGTTTTAGCAGAAGCATTTCATGGAAGCAGACCTGTTTCCTGGGCAAAGAAGGACTGTTTGTACGAGCCTCGCAGGCGGACACTTTTTCCCTGGTTGAGGCATGTGTGATTTCACTTTCTGGGACAGGACACACAGCTCTGGCAGCCCCTTGCTTAGCAACGGCTGCCCATTGGATTCACAGCATCTCTGCCCCGAGCAGGAAGGTGGTCAGGGCCCCCTGGCCAGGCCGCGTTGGGGACAGGAGGTGAGCGATGCCAGGCAGTCTGGTTAGGAGTTCAGGGGAGAGAGAAGGGGCAGGGTGGCCACGTTAGGGTCAGGACTATCAGCGCGTCTTGTGCACCACTGGATCCCGGGGCCAACACGGGGCCTGGCTCCTGGTAGGTGATCTTTAAACTGCTGTTGGAAGAGCTGAGTGAATGAATGGTGGGAAGCCATGCACAGGTGAGTGAGAGCTGGCCTGTGGCCTCCAAGTGGTCGTAATGTAGTCAGAGAAAGCTGGCTTGTCGGTAATGCTAACATGAGGCGTGGTGACAGGAGAGCCTCACGGAGGATGAGCTGCGGGGACTGTGCAGGGTCATCGGCAGAAGTCGGGGCCTGCGTTTCTCAGGGCAGAGTTAGGTCTTATGAACCGATCATGACCCCCCCCATTCACGGAGCCCCCCCATTCATGGAGACAGGGCCTTGAAGAGGTAACTAAGGTTAAACCGGGTAACAAGGGTGGCACCCTAACCCTGCAGGACTGATGTCCTAATGAGAAGAGGAGGAGACACCAGGAGTGCGCGGCCGTCTGCAGGCCAGAAAGAGCGCTCTCGCCAGAAGCCAGCCCTGCTGGCACCTTGGGCGGGATGTCCAGCCTCCAGGACCAGGAGGTTGTTGAAGCCACCGGTCTGCAGCCTTCTGTACTGCAGCCCCCACATGCAGGGACGCTGTGTCTGAGCTGGGAGGGCAGGGTAGGGGAACAGAGGAGGGCAGTGCATCGCAGAATTCAGAAGGGCCGCTGGTGTCCGACCACACTCACCTGGAGGTGCAGAGGAAGAGCCCGGGCTGTGGAGTCAGACTGCCAGGGTCTGAATCCTGGCCCTTTGCACCCTCAGGCTGTGAGTCTTGGACAAGCTGGAACCCCTCAGTCTCTTAGCTGTGAGTGGGGGTGGTAATAGTAGTTACTATTGGAACTCTTTGCTGCACAAGTAGCAACGTGAGCATTGTGTTTGGTTACTCCTGTAAAGCACGCAGCCCTGAGCCTGGTACGCGGTAAAGCCTCAGCAAACGCGAGCCGCCCCTCTTCACGTCACCGGGTGTGCTTGTCGGTGTTGCCATCCTGGGGGCTCGCTTCTCGCAGCACGTGTCCAGGGGCTCCAGCCACGGGTAAGAATGTTCTGGGACCTCCTTGAGAACAGCTTTCGGTACCAGCTTTTGAAGTGTGACTCTTTGTAGCCGGCCTCCTCCCCACCCCCAAGCCATCGTCCCCACCTTGGAAGAAGGAAGCTTGTGTCTGAATGACCCTGGATGAGACCAAGGAGAGGAGCCCTATTACTGACGGGCGAAGGTCTGACCTCCCCAAGGAGGTCCCTAGCCAGTCCTCAGTGGGCTTTCACACCAGTTTAAAAAGTGGTTTGTTTGTTTGTTTAAAAAAGAGGTGATTTGACCTTAACAGTGTGTCAAGAATACACAAATGTCCTTCCCAGGGGGCTACTCCAGAAAGTCCAGGATCCCTTATCTGGAAAGCCGTGATTTAAAACCACCGCCTCGCCTCTGCTCCGACTCTCAGAAGTCACGTCTTCTGAGAACCTGAGACGAGATCGTAGGTGCTTCTGTGTATTGGGCCCGACATTTCCGTGTTTGCCTTCCTGTATTGTGTGCTTATTGCTGATAATTAGGAGAAAATTAAGCAAACTTAAGACGTCTCTAAAAAGAAGAAACCCCAGTCTCCCAGCTCCCACGGCTGTCCTAGGTCCACGGTGGATATTCCGCGTGTATAAGCTGTTATCAAGACAGACGCACAAACTGAAGTGGTGTCGCCCTTTTGGAGAGCAGCTCGGCCACGCGCATCACAAGCCATAAAATGTCCATATCCTGTGACTTAGTCATCCCACTTCTGGGAATCTGTCCAAGGGAAACAATCCAAAGGTGGGGAAGGGCTCTGTGCACCAAAGATGCTCATCACGGCATTATTTATAACTAAAACTTGGAAGCAAAATAAAGGCTTTACCGTACGAGGCTGGCTAAGCGAATTAAGCAGCATGTATTCGATGGCGCATTCTGCAGCCATTAAAAAGTATAATACCAAACGCTGTGCACGTGGGAAACTGTTCCTGCGAAGTGACAGGGCCGGATACAAAGTTTTATGCACATCATGATTATAACTGTGTAAAAGTTCTTTGGAAAATGCAGATGTGCTGAGATTGAAAAGTGAAGGGAGAATTGAGAAGACCTCTAGGTGGGCTGGGGAGAAAGAAAGGGGGACCCACAGATGGCTCTCGGGTTTGTGGGGTGAACGTCCCATTTACTAGGAGTCGCAGCGGCCAAGGAAGAGCAGGCTGGGGTCTGCAGAGCAGAGAGGAGATCAGTAGTTAGTTCCCGATGTGTTTGGTGTGAGACGTCTGCGAGAACCCAGAGTGATGGGTCTGAAGCTCAGCAAAGAGGCCCAGACCTCAGGTGGAAATTTCAGAGCCATCAGCTGGTAGATGGTGTTTACTCGCTGAGTGTGGATGACACCAGGCAGGGAAGAGGAGAGGCTGTGGGCCTTCTGAGAAAGGGCCGTCAAGGCAGGTTCCCCCTCCCCCACGCTCCGGTTCCCTGGAAGACTGCGGCCTTGGGGACAACTCCCCTGGCCAGGCCAATCCAAGTAGGCTCACCTGCTGGCTGGCAGGGAGCCCAGCTCTCGCTACCGTGTGTGTGTGTGTGTGTGTGTGTGTGTGTGTGTGTGTGTGTGTGTGTGTGTTGTGGGGTGCACTGGGGGTGCAGCTCTGTTTTTCAAGGCCTTGGCTCTTTATGCACTGCAGGGATGTGTTGGAAGATGATGTGAGAACCGATGGTCAGGGAACACTCGGCGTTTCTCCCCAGCTCCTCCCCTCCTAGGGAGGGACCACCCCCAGGAACTGGATTCTTGAGTCCTGAATGGTTGGAGCCTCAAGGCTTTGTTTTCTGCCCTCCAGACTCCTAATTGCCTTTTCTCAGGCTTCCCACCAGCGATGGGGCTCAAGGAGGGGCTTGGAGTTATTCATCATCGTCACCATCATCGTCATCACCCACCTCCAGTCTTCCAGCCTCCATCCATCCATTCAACAAGTATTGCAACAAGAGCCACTAAAATCCAGCGAGTATGTGCCAGGCACAGAGAGAACGCAGGCTCAGACCCTGCCCTCCGGGGGCAGCAGCAAGGAAGCTGACTTGCGATGCTCAGGGGGACATTCCGAGGGCCCAAGGGTGAGGGCACAGCGTGCTGGGGAAGCCGGGAAGGGCTCCTGGAGAAGCAGCATTTAAACTGGGCCTTGGGGACAGCTGAGATTTGGCCTTGGTGGTTGGAGCAAGGATTGGTAATAGGAACATGAGTGTGGGGCCTTGTCGGGACCGGGGAGCAGCTGCCCTGCAGGACAATCTGTCCTCCCCGACCCTCCCTGTCTTGAGCCCTTCCCGGCAGAGGGGGAAGAGGAGCTGGATGACTGGGTCACAGCAGGCTGCTGGGAATGGTCTTTCTCCCGCGGGGTCTGTATTTAAGAAGAGATCCCTGGCTGTGTGAGCTCGGGGACTGGGGGTCAGTTTTTGGTCCACACGAAGCTTTGAGGCATGAGGTGATGAGAGACTGAACCAGAGTAGGGTCAGCAGAGAGAAGGGGTGTCTCTGGACCCCCAGCCAGGCCCCGTCTCCTGTGTGGTGGCACAGGAAATGCTGAGGTGTCTCTGACCTTGGGGAGCAGAGAAGTTTTTCGGGGGGCCCTCTTTGCTGCTGGCCTCCCAGCTCCTTCCCATGCCAGGCCTGTCCTCCAGGCCCTTCGCCCCCTCACTGTTGGTCTTTTCCCAGAGCCTCCTGTGTGACTTAACCGAAGGCATAAAGGCTGCTGGTGGAAGGCTGCTGCTCGGGGTGAGCTGAGGACGTGTGGTCAGAGAGCCACATTTCCCCGCACGCCTGTGGGTGGGCCTTCAGGGCCTCGTCACGAGCAGTGATGGCAGACGGGATGGAATGGGGTGGGGGGGGGGCAAAGAGGTGCCATTCAGTCCACTGGCTGGACCTGGAATCCGCATGAATCATACAGATCGGCCGGCCAGCCCGTCCCCGGGGGCCCCATAGCAGTTGTCGCCAGCCTCTCCCCTCCACCCACTGAGCTTTCTTGCTGGAAACCTGGCCAGAGACTCAGGCACAGAAAAAAAATGCTGTGGTGCTGATTCTGCTTGGTATTCAGACTTAACTAGGTGGACGTGTATTGAGCACCGCTTACGGGGTAGGCACTGAAGGTCCGTCGGAAATGGGCCCTGTCCCCGGGGATCTGCAGTCCCGTGGCCCTGGCACCAGCAGCCCCCATAAATGCGGATGGAAGCGGCCTGGAGGGGAGCTAGGGCTCTGCGGGATGGCGTGGGGTCTCCGGTGCCGCCAGCAATTTAAAAAGCAGTGGTGAGCCACTCCCTGCCCCGAAGCTCTGAGTTCCCCTCAGGAGGATGTGGCTGGGGCTGGCGTAGGTCCAGGCTCACTTCTTCACTGCCTACCCTGAGCTCGACATCCAGGACCCCTGCTGCCTGGCCCCACCCGTCTTCCGAGCAAGCTCGCCTTCCGCTCTGATCTCCAGGCTCCCTTGTCCCAGCAGCAGCAGGCCCCTTGCCCTTCCCCTGTGGCCCACGCCCTCTGCCCCCCTCCATTCCTGCCTCGTGCTGTTTCCTCCCAAAGGCTGGTGCTGCCTCTCCCTCCCCAGGTCCTGGTTCTGCAGGCCTGGAATCTGAGTCGACTTCGGGCAGACACCACACCGGCTTTTCCTTGGCTCCTTCGTCTCTCCGTTGGTCAGTCGGGGATTGTTCTGCCTCCTGCTCTGCTGCTGTTCCTCGTCTGACTCAGACACTCACTGGACTGCGAGTTACGGCAGGAAGATGAAGCCAAACTCGGGTCAGGCTCTCAGCTCAACCACTAACCGTCCATGACCTTGGGTAGACGACCTGACACGTCTGAGCCTCAGTTCTAGTGTCTGTAGGATGGAGAAAACACCACCTGCCGATGGGGTGGCTGGTGCCTGGCGAGCGTCAGGTGCTCCATGAGTGTGGTTCCTCCTCCCGTTCAGCCTCGCGGCCCCTGTGGTCCTAGCGCTGTGCTTGCGCAGGTGATATGCTCAGTACCTGTTTGATGAACAGAATGAGTGACTTGAGCACAGAAATAAACCCGAGCATATACGTTAACAAATTTCCTACAAGGACGCCGAGAGAACACAGTGGAGAAAGGGTGGTCTCTTCAATAAATGGTGTTGGGGAAACCGGATATCCGCACGCAGAAGAAGGAAGTTGGAAACTTACCTTACAGCACACACAGAAATCAACTCAAAATTGATTGAAGACTTATATATAAGACCTGAGCTGTAAGTCTTCTAGAAGAAAACATAGGGGAAAAGCTCCTCCACGTTGGCCTTGGCAATGATTTTTTGGATATGACACCAAAAGCTCAGGCAACAAAAACAAAAATAAATAAGTGGGGCTACGTCAAACTGAAAGTTCCGCACAGCAGAGGAAGCCGTCAACAGAAAGAAAAGGCGACCTATGCGTTGGGAGAACATATGTTCATACCATATATCCAGTAAGGACTTGATATCCAAAATATGAAAGAAACTCATACAGCCCAGTAATAAAAGCCAAACAATAACAAAAAACAACTGGATTAAAAAGTGGGCAAAGGGTCTGACCAGACATTGTTCCTAATGGCCAACAGGTGCATGAAAATGTGTGTCCGCTTTGCTCACTGTTCACTGGGGTGGGCTTCCAGAAATAGATGAAATTAATAGAAGTCTTAAAGGCCCTTGATGCAGACACGTGTGCACGCTGACAAGGACCAGAAGTGCACGCGGGGGAGCCAGTGCTCGGGCCACCGGGGGTGCGAGGCTCTGCATGGAGGCTTGAGTGCAGATTTGGAATTGCAAGCCCTTCCCTGGATTCTTAATAGACGACGAAGCAGAGTTCCATAGATTTTTTTTTTAATTGACGTATACCTGATTCACAATAAAATAGGTAAACAACAGATTCCTAGATTTTTATTTTAATGCACAACCGAAGGCTGCTTACGAACATCCCGCTGTATTAAACAAGGATTGTCAAACCGTATTTGGTATTTGCTAACCCAAACTAATACATCCCTAGAAGTTTATCGAGGCCTTACCATTTATGAAGATGGCTGATGGCTTTGCAGTTTGGGGCAAAGCTCCTACTGGGTGCACGTGTGTAAGTAGCTGGAAACCCCAAATTCTCAGTAAGCACGCTTTGCCCTCAGGGTCCTCCCAAGCCGGCTCCAGGGTCCAGATGCTGCTGTTCCTGCTTGTTGGTTGTAAGTTGCTGAGGGTTTAGCTCCGTCAGCACTGATTTAGTTTGTTGTGGATTGTTTAGTGAAGCACCAGCGAGTAGTCCTTATTTGCACATTCGAAACCTGTAATTTTTCATTACCCGTTGCATCTTATTAAAGTGTCATCTGTGGACCTCCTGTGTTGGAATGTTTTAGGTGCTTGTTAAAATACAGGCTTCTGGGCTCTCAGCCAGAGTGGGCCCCAGAATAAGCATCTCTGTGCAGTGAGGCCCTTTGAACGTGTCTTTAATGTGTTTGCATGGTGGTTCAAGAAGGAACCTTCTAGAACCTTACTGCTGAGACACCCGCACCTGTAATTCCCCGGTTCTGCTTATACAGAGACGCTGCACTTGGGTTTACTCTACTTAGGCATCTTGCAAGATGAAGTGTGGTTTTGTCACATAAAATTGTGCACGGGCTCTTCCAGGATGCAAGTGGTAGGTGCTTCGCTGTGCCTCTGGTTCTCGGTTATCCCGGCGTTGTTTCCCCCTGAAGCATGGGCATGGGGAGGGAGGGGCCTCCAGGGCAGCCGAGATCAAGGAGCTCCCCGACCCCAAGGAACAAACTAGGTCCTGACGGGCGGCAACACCTGCCGGAGAAACTCTTTTAAAGAAGGAATGTGGGGACCGAGACAAGGCGGGGCCCTGGGTGACCCTCCACGGACCATGGGGAGCAGCAGCTAAGCCCGGGAGTCCAGGATGTGGCTGGAGGCCGCACTGGAAAGTGGCGGGAGGACGTCAGGACCCCGCCCCCACCCAGGCCTCGAGGACAGCTTCTTCCCCAGCCCTGCCCCATGCTGGGGGAGGGGCGGTCCCAGGGCCCCGGGGGCCCTGTACCCGCCGCGCTCAGCTCTGACTGGAGCGCACTGTGCCCGGGCTGAGCCCTCCCAGTGACGGGCCTGTTGTCCAGGACGGGCCCGCGGCTGGCCCAGGCCTGTGCCCATGTATTGTGCGCAGCAGCAGCTCAGACAAAGCTGCTGTGTGTGGGAGCCGGCGGCGGCGGGGGCCCGGCCCCCCGCAGAGCCCTGTTTACCAGGCACTGGATGCCCAGGGGGTGGGGTGGCGGGGTCTTCGCAGGGAGACGGGCTTTGCAGAGGGGCCTCTGAGGAGAGAGGCGTGGAGTCGTGAGTACCGCCGCAGGCCTTCCCGGAGGCAGCGGGATCGAGGGCTCCCTGTGAGCTCAGGGCCGTCAGGGGCCGGCCGCTCCACCTCCCAGGGCTCCCAGGCCTGCTCAGACGCACCGTCTGGTCGTCCACAGAGGCTCTCTGGCTAGCCCTGGCCCCCGTCAGTCGGTCATGCCTGGGTACCTGTGATGTGGCCTGAGCGCCTCAGACAAGACTCACGGGGACCTTCCTGATCAGAGGACAGAAAATCGCCCCCTGCCCTCACCGGGAGCCTCTTAAGGGGTGGGGCCCTTTCTCTGTGCCCCAAACATGGGGGTCTGGTACAGGGCAGCCACACAGAAGGTGTGTGTGGGCTGAGAAGGGGTTTTCGAGCCTTTGCAGCGGGCCCACTCCTGAGCCAGCCTGTGGCTCCACCTCAAGGAGCCGCAGAAGGAGGGTGTGTGGCCTTCCCCCCCCCCCCCCCCCCCCCCGCCCCGGGCTGCCGCCTCAGGGAAGACAGGAAGACAGCCGTCACCCAGGGAGGAGGGTGTGGCGGAGGCCGGTCAGAGCCCCTCGTGTGGCCAGACCTGCCGGGTGGCTGGCAGGCAGGCTGGCTCCCTCCCTCGTCCCGGCAGCCCTGTTCTCCGTCCTGTGCTAAAAGGACCCTGTGTCCACGGCCCTTCGCTCTGACTGGAGCGCGCTGGGTCCTGTCTTGGGCTGGCTGAGCACTGTTCCTGGCTTAGCTCGCCCGAGGACTGACCACAGCTTGTGCTTTGGTCCCGAACAGTGTGATCCTGGGCCTGCCCGGGTTTCCGCGGGGGGACGTGACTAGTCAGACTGGTCTCGGCCCCTTTGAAATAGTGCCACACCCCTTCTACCACCCCAGGCCCTGACTGGCGTGTACTGGGGAGGAGGGGGAGTCTTGGGTGGGCGGGTGCGGCTTGAGGGAGCGCTCGGGCTGTGCTGGTTCCTCCTCAGACAGGCGTCAGCCTCGTTTTCGGTGTTATTTACAGGCTTCAGCATTTTATCGTGACTCCCACAGAAGGGAAGTCTCTGCTCAAGGTCACCTGGCCCCCACCAAAGCCTCTTGCTGCCCAGCCTGCTGGCTCTTCTGCCACGCCACACTCCCTTGAAAGCCGGTGGCTGCCCTGGATCCAGATTCAAACGCCTGCTGGATGCTGTGAGCAATTGTGCAAATCTTCCAGGCGCAGCGTGAGTGATTCTGACAGGCCGCGTGCGCAGGGGTTGGCACGTGGGCCGCGACACGCACAGGGAGTCCTGCGCCACAGTCATCGGCGACAGCCCCGCGTGCCCAGGCCCAGCACCCCCAGCGGCCCGAGATCTGGGTCTTACCTCCCGGGCTCTCCTGGGGGAAGACAGGCCGGCCCACGAGGAGAGATGGCACGGTGTGCTCAGGTGCGTTAGGTTCTGGAGCCAAACACACAGACTCATTCCAGCCACGTGGATCTGAGAAAGCCTTTGGAGTTGGGGTTTTGAAAGGAGGACGCGGGGAAGGCACGCCTGAGGGGTGGGTGCCGTGTGTGTGTGCGCACGCACGCTTGTCTGCGAGTGTGTCCCTTCTCAGTAGATTCTGTGACCCCAGGTGACACGTGACTGGTCCATCTGCTGATGGACACAAGGGCTAATGAGGGAAAGAAACAGAATCCAATCCACGAAGGACTCTGAGTGTTTTGCTGGGAGCTACGCCCTTTTTCTCTTTGTGGGGACGTTGAAGGTGTTCGAGCAGAAGGTACAGTGAGAGGTGTTTTGATTTTATTTGGAGGAAATCCCTGAGGATGAAATAAAGGGTTTTGAGGAGGAAGAGGAACTAAAGTTTATACACACTTACAGGTCCTTAGCTTACCTTGTGCCGTTTAGTCCTCCCAAGAACCGAGAAAGCGGAGTAGTAACCGTGGTTACCAGATCAGGATCCACGGCTCTGAGGGGTTAAGGAAGTTGCCCGGGAATTGTTGGGACTGAGTTACCGCAGGTCTGTTTGCCTCCAAGCCTGTGCATTCTAAAGACATTTTCTCCCTCCAGCTCTACAAAGCAGGACAGAGTGCTGTCCTGGTGCAGGTGGCCCCGGGGACTGGTGGCTGGGGATGGGCAGGAACCCAGAGGCGGCCTGGAGGAGAGGGGCAGGTCGGCCACGGTAGCCTCTGGCCTGCAGATCGTGGAGCTGGGCGTGACACCGCCTCTCACTCTTGAAGTACTTTTCTCTTTCATACGTCATTTGTCCTCTCTCCACTCTTGCTCTGGCAACGAAGGGATGTGTCTAGTCCCAGCTCGGCCCCAGTCTGCTGTGTGACCTTGAGCACTTGCCCTCACTGGGCCTCAGTGCTTCCACCCATGAAAGGAAGAGCAGTGTGTGTGCATGTCCAAGTAAGTTCGTGTGTGTGCGTGTGTATCAGCTCGTGCCTGTGTGTGTTCTTTCTCGCAAACTTGATGTGCAGAGCAGGACCAGATCAACTCTAGGCCATCCCTCACCACGTCCCCTCGCCGTGGGGTGGGTGCTGCTGGCAGCCTCACTCCCGTTTTACAGAAGGTTAGGTGGAGTCTTGTGAGGAGGTCCTGGGTAAGCAGGGACAAAGCCACAGTGCTCCTTTTCATTGCCAACATGCCCGATTTTGAAATCCCCGCTAGATGGCCACCATCCTGCTGCGTGGATCCTGTATGTGAATGGGGCCCTCGGAAGCTGTGGCTGAACACGGGGGTTTGTGGCTGAATCTCGGGTGCGTGCGTCACCCCAGGAAACACACTGTTGCGGAGGACGAGACTTTCAGATCCCTTCAGTCAGTGTTTCTTGAGCACCTACCATATGCCAGGCCCTGCGCCAAGAGCTGGGGGCACAGAGGTGAACCTGGCGCAGCTCCTGCCCTCCAGGGACCCGCAGGCGGTGCTGAGGCTCCCAGACGTGTTCTGGCTGCGAGTCCCGGTAAGAAAATCATTTCACGTTGTGGCTAAGCACACACATGCACACACACATATGTATATACAGAACCAAATCCAAAGTCATGCCATGCACTCTGGTATTTTCTAGTCTTTTCTTTCTTTTTTCTTCTTTTCTGTGTGTGTGTGTGCATGTGTGTGTGCTGGTAGCAATCTACTGTGGGATTCCATAACCTGCTAGGAGGCGTTGACCCTCTAGGGGGAGAAACACAGCTGAGTGTCAAACAGAATGCATGTATTGTATTGCATCTAAATTATGTGCCGTGGGAAAAAGAGAGCAAGGAGTGGGTTCTTTTGATTGAGAAGATCGGGGAAGCCCCAGTTCAAGTGGCACTTGAGCTGCTGAGCTGCATCTGCATGAGTGATAGGACTGCGGGCCACAGAGAACGGGCAGAGGCAGCCAGATGGAAGCCACAGCATGAGCACAGCCCAGGGGACGCGGGAGGGCCCCGCGGAGGAGCTGAGTCGCTGCACGTGAGCAGTGCCTCTCCGGGGTTACCACGTCCCGTCCTGTTCTCAGAACAACCCCGTGAGCCGGAGCTCTGTATAGCCTCAAGTTAAGGATGAGGAAACTGAGGCTCAAGGAAGTTAGGACTCTTGCCCAGGATCCCACGGCTCCGGAGTGGTGGAGACGAGACTTGAACTCAGGCAGTTCCACTGAGACGTAAATACGAGGATTCTGGAGATCTGACCCTAAAGATACCTGGGCTGGTTCACGGGGATGCGTGACTACAACCTGAGCATTTTTAACTTCATTCTGGAAGTAAGAGGAAGAAATTACACATTTCTGAGAAGGAGGAGTGATACGATCGACGTTTACTTGGGGGACGAGCACAGTGGCATCGCTACCCCAGGGAGGGGAAGGGAGAAGACCCCAGTCCTTGTCTTACCCGAAAGACGAGAATTCAGACTGGAGACAGAGTGCTGTGTAGCAAGACTTCAAAGGTTTACTTAGCAAAGGGGAAGCGCACCTCCAAGAGCAGGAGGCGGGCTGGTCCCAGGGCGGACAGCTGTGGTCTTTCTTTGGTCCTGTCACACCCTCGCTTAGAGGTGGGCTCTTGATTGACTGATGGCTCTTGCCCCTGGAGTTCTCAGTCATGTTTGTCCCCTTTTGTGCATGTGCTTACCCATGATGCACACAGAAAAGTCCCCAGTGGGGGGGGGGGGCAAACTACAATTTTAATTATATTACAATGAGCATTGGATCACGTGTGGTTAGGTCCTTGTTGCTACCACGCCGTTGTGGCTGTTGGGTTTTAACCAGTTTTTTTTGCTGGCACTCATTTAGAGGAAGTAAAGCCCCCTTATGCTGAAGGCGGACACACCTCCATCTTCCGGACCATCCTCCTTCTCCTCCACCTTACCTGCTCAGTGCCCCCACTTGCCTAACTGCCTAACAGCATCAGCATAAGAGGCGGGCTCAAGGTGGCAAGGACCCTGTTAGAAGAAGGGAGCAGCATCTTTCTGCCAGGTCAGCAGCCTCAGAGACCATTACATCATATCTATCTCAGGAATGCTTGAGGACATTGCTCATATAGCGCATGCTGATGAGAATGAAAGGAGAATGAATCTTGGTTCCCTTTTTACTTTGGCTGCTAGGAAGCTCAGAGCTCCAGTCTGTGATACTCTTCCAGAGAGCGTTCAAGAGTTCCAGGAAGCCTTTCATGTACTCATTTTGTCTTGCCTTAGTTCTCCTACCCTCACTTTCCTATAGTCTGGATTTTATCACCTACTTAATTTTTTATTCCCGTGTAGTATATACACTTAGGTATAATGCCTTGGAGCAAACTTTAAATAAAATACAAGTAAAGCACACTGGAGCAACTGGAAAACATTTTTTTGCAGACAAGGTTGGAAGCTCCTGGAGAGTGGGGATTGCCTTACCACCTCCCAGGGGTTCTGTCCCAGGGCTGTAGTGTCAGGTGAGTGGACCGCAAACTCCAGGCTCTGGGGACGACTTCCTCTCTGCCCCAGACCCTCCCTGCTGACCCCCAGCCCCCAGCCTCCCCTCTTCACAGCCAGCTTGATCTACAGGGTCTGAGGTACCACCAGTTAGAGGAGGCTCTGTGCTGAGGGGGTTATTCACGTTCTCCTTTGTGCCCTAAGTCTCCTCTCCCTCCCCTCAAACTGGAAACCCTCTGTAGAGTGCCAAGAATCCCCCACCCCCCGAAGCACAGCAACATCACCACTGGAGGGAGGCAGGAAGGAGAAAGGGCAGCCTGGTTTGGGTGGGCTCTTTGCATGTGTTAGTAGTACTGACGGGGAACACTCCCCAGTAGTGGTGTGTTAGCATAATGGCTGTGTACTGAGAGCCCTCTGCGTGCCAAGCGTGCATTGTCTCATCTTGTTCCCACAGCGGCCGCCGGAGCCGCCGGAGCCGTAGCCTGCCTGTCATGCACACACCCCCCCGTGCAGCTGGAAGGCCTGGGTTTGCGCCCCTGCTCTGCCTCTTGCCCGGGGACCTTGGGCAGGTCACTTACCCCCTGGGCCTCCGTCCCCCCATCATCAGGGGAGGGCAGTGGCACCTGCCCCACGGGAGCGCTGCGTGGAAGGAGCGCACTATCCTGTGACATGCTCAGATCTACCGTGCCTGCCACATGGCAGGTCCTGCACGTTGTGTCCAATTTGAAAACGTGCAACATATTGCTTATCCACACGATGCTCAAAGAAACGGGGACTTACTGTGCTGAGTCAAAGGGCTTCCCAGGGGCTGCGTGTGCTGAGCATGTAGGTGTGCCAGGTGGTGTCCAAGCATTTTACATGCATTTTCTGCCTTAATCCTCACCTCAGACCCATGAGGAAACAGTGCTGTCTTGCAAACCCCCCACTTGACCTGCAAACAGGGCCCAGAGTCCTATTTGTGGTAGCAGAGTCCTCTGATCCTGGCAGAATGCTAACACGGAAGGGAGGGACCCCTGTGTGATTCTCCAGACAGGACAGGGAGGAATGCACTGGAGCTGGGCAGCAGAGGTGCGGTGACTTGTGTCAGCAGAGGGGAGCCCTGCGGGGAGCCCTCGGGGAGTGCTGGGCAAGCCATGGGATTGTGCTGGGGCGCATGTTAGGTCTTGGTGTTGTGCGAAGTTGTTGCCCCTGGCTGGGCTTCCCCACGCTGGGAGTTCTGGAGTGGTCAGTGTCTGAGAATAGCACCTAGGTCAGAAGCACAGGAGGGTCGTTGGAAAGGCTCCACACGTGGCCGCCATGGACAGTTGTGTGAGTTGTGCCCTGCACAAGGGCACCTGGCAGGGGAGCAGCCCGTGTTCCACTCGTCGAGCTGTGGGCTCTGGCCTGGAGCTGCATCTGCCCAGAGGAAGAGGCACCCTTGAGTGTGTTCCCTGCGGGCTGCGGTGGCCCTGACCCCATGGAAAGGGTCGGAGAGAGACTGTACCTGCAGCAGTGAGTCTGCAGGGGCCAGATGCTGCTAATCAGCTGGCATTCAGGGAACCACAGCTGTGATTTTCCTAGTGACCAGGAAGATTTGAAGCAAAGAACCCAGCCTGGGACCAGGCCTGGGATGGAGTGATGTGTGTGGAAGGACTGAGCGTTCTCCATACGCATCAGGCCCAGCAACTTCAGGGCCGTGTAACGTGTTTGTGAGGTGGACGCGGGTTGGGGGGACTGGCGGCCAGCAGAAGGGTCAGCCGTAGGAGCAGCCTCTTGGGGATCAGATCAGGAAGGTGGGGATGGGACTGAAGATGGTGTCACTGAGAACCCTGACCCTGTGACTGTGCCCCCAACTCACCGTGGAGTCAGGGAGGCTGGGGTCTTGAGGCAGCCGTGCGTGTGCGTGTGTGCGTGAGTGTGCGTGCATGCGTGTGTGTGCGTGTGTGCATGCATGCGTGCATGTGAGTGAGTGCGCGCGTGTGTGTGCGTGTGTGTGTGCGCGCGCGCGCGTGTGTGTGAAAAGAATCCCGTAGGGCGGTGGGAGGCGCCCGTCAGAGGCGCCCCGCCCTGCCGGGGGCGTTCGCTCATCACCCGCCAGGCACTGGGCCACGTGTTTTGCATGCGTCCCCTCATTTTCATCCCCACCCCTCTTCCTCACCGTTTCTGGGGTGATGACAGCATTCAGTGGAATTAAGGAATAAAGGAGGGTGGCGGCACATCTCCTTTCAAGTCTTCCTGGTGTTGCTGGACCAGGAAGGTGCCCTGTGGGGGGCTGTGCAGCAACGGGCTGTGTGCACTGAGTGTCGCTCCCTCCCCCGTGGTCTCGCTGTTCCCCCCTCCCCCGAGCTGCGCGGCTTTCCCGCAACCACACAGCAGCAGAGGCAGCTGCATCTGGCTGAGAGAGGAGAGACCCTGGAAGGGAGAGCAAGATCGGTTCCTTTGCCCTTGGGCGCGGGCAGGGGTGGGGCTGTTGGCCGCTCCGCCTCCTCCTGCGCGCTAGGCGCTTGGCTGTGGGGGCGGAGCCTCTGAGACCGACCGCACGGAGGCAGGTCATGGGCGACGGGCCAAAGACCGAGACATCTGCCGCCCCAACCTTTCTGCGTCATCCCTGTCCGTTGGGATGATTTGGGCTGCAGGTGACAAAGGCAGTGAATCAAGAATGACGTCAGCATATTTATGGTCTGTTGAGCCAGAGGCCCGGAGGGAGGAGGTCTTGGGCTGGTTTTGTGGCTCAGCAGCGTCGTTAAGAACCCAAGAATTTTCTGTCCTGCTGGTCTGCCTGTTCATCATGTTAGCTTTTGATCGTGGGCTCATCACCTCATGGGCGCAGTATGGCTGCCACAGCTCCAGGCTTTACATTCTCAAATGCAGACAAAGGCTGGAAGCAGTGCATCAGCCAGTTTCTCAAGAAAGAGCCTTTCTTATGTCTCCCTCCTTTTATTAATGAGAGAAAAACTTTCCCAGGAGTCTCCCACAGAACTGGGTCACAGGGTTCTCCTAAGTGTGGGGGATGCTGGGACAGTGAGTGTCCCTCCTGCAGTGGCGGTGGGTGAAAATGGGTGGGAATGGCTGCCGTGTAGCCAGTCAGGAGCATCTGCCACACCTCCCTTTCCCACTGCTCCCAGGGAACACCCAGATGGGAGAGTCACATGACAGTTCTAAAGCTGTCACTTCACTCCCTCCTCACTCCCCCTCCAAAAGCCAGTCACTTTCCCAACAATTGGCCATTGGCTATGTGTGCAGGACACTCTGAGGGAGACCAAGAGGATGGAAACTGCCCAGAGAAGTAGGCATGGTTATTCTCCATTTTTACAGAATGCAAGTTCCAAAAAGCTAATGAACTGGTCCAAAGTATCTATGATACGTACCTAGTAAGTGGTGGTACTGGGATTTAAGCCCAGGCCTGTCTGCTTTTAGAGTTCGTATTCTTTCTAACCTTCAAAGGTGGCACGTGGGCCCAGCTTACAGCCTTCTCAAGTCCTCTCTTTCCACGTAAAGAGGAACCGATCAGACCTTGAAGTGTCCACCACGTGTCCATTGGGAGCTGCAGCCCAGACATGCTGCAAGCGCTCAGGAAGGCTGAGTCCCCGGGGGGCCAGGTGGTCAGAGACTCCTTTGAGTCAGTCCATCAGCCTCTGGACACCAGCAGCCACACCATAGAGTCCTGACACGCCTGTGCAAGGAGAGACCCTTCTCTTGAGCTGCCAGGGGTGAGATGCTTCCATCTGCCAGTGTAGACCCTAGTCCGTGCAGACTGGCTGCTGGAGTGGCTCAGGGCAGCTGTCCAAGGACGGCCACACGCTGGCCCTCTGGATCTCTGTTGGTTGCTAGAAACAGATTCTCTCTGTTGACCGTTACTAGTGGGAGGCAGGAGAGTGACCAGCAGGCAGACCTCCCAGGCTCCCAGGGCAACCACTCAGCCAGGCGTCAGGAGCCCGGGTGCTGTTTCACAGCTACCCGTGTGCAGGATCCCCCAGTTATCCTGTCTGCTCGAGCCTGGCCTCTGTGATGGTGACGAGGGCTCTCTCTGCCTCCTGCCTCTGTGGCCACTTCATCAAGAAGGGACTTTGGGAAGGAGTGGGGGCCCACCCCCCCCGCCCCCACGTTGCAAAACCCCAGTGGTGCTGTTCACAAGCTGCCATGGCCTTTGTGGCCTTGTGTGGTGGCCCTGACAACTTGGCTGTGCACAGAAGATGCAGAGTTGATTTTCTCTGAAGCTGATCTGATCTCATTCAGGAGCCCCGCCTTGAACGGTCACGGTGATAAAACACATCCAGCCCCATCCAGTGGAGTCAGTCTGATTCCGTAATTTAAACAGTCTTGCCATGTAAAGGCCCGGCCTCTTTGGACTAATTTGGTCTTGCTTGAATGACCCCGAAGGCTCACCTTTTAAAGTTCTTCCCCCTCTTCTGGCTCTTTTTCAAAATGGCATCTGAGGATGCAGGCAGCTGCGGCTCACATGCCCTCAGGTGTCGCAGGAGGGGGCCTCGGCTCCACGCTGATCCTTGGACATGTCGTGGCTGACGTCCACTGAGGCGTGGCTGGTCTGTCCCTTCCCAGGGCATTCTTTGGGCATTTGCCACTGAGGTCTGCAGCAGACAAGCTCATGTCCCTTCTTCCTTGGCCCTGATGGGGTCCATCCACGGGGCCTTCGTCTCTGTCCATCTTGCCCCTGGCCTGTCTTCCGCACAGCCTCTGCTGCAGTTGGCTTTCCTCTCACCGTGGTAGCCTCGTGCCACAGTGGCTTTTAGGTCTTCCACGCCCTCCCTCTGGGACGTGCAGGGCCTGACGGCTGGGTTTTCTCCACCAGTCGGGAGCTGAAGGAGGCTGGCGGGCACGCCTGGGCCCCTCTCTCTGGCCACCCTCTTAGCCATCCTAATTCTGTGAGGCCGCCTCGTGCATGGCCCAGGGCCATCCTGAGTGGTGTTCTCCCTTCTTCTGGAATCCCAGTCAAGGAGGTGGAGAGAAACCCTGCTGCGCTCCGCCCTCGGTACCACCCACAACCTCCCTGTGCACATTGCCGTGGAGACTGGCTCAGAGCGTGGAGATCAGGGCACGCTTCTGAACCAGCACTTCCCTTTCTCAGTCTTCCCGTCTGCCAGGAGCGGGCTTCCCTCACATCGGGTCTGAGCAGGACTCCTGGTGCCCAGTCTGCCAGGAGACCCTCTTCGCTTGCTCTCAGGGGGAGATGGCGTCAGGAAACCTCTAAGTCTTAAGACTGCTGCGAGGCTGCACACCCACATTTGACGTCAGAGCCTGAGTCGTTCAGATTCCTGCTCTAGCAGGCCTCACCTCTCTGGGTGGACGAGCACTGTTAAGAGGAAGAGAGGGAACGTCACAGTTGGTAAGTGCTTGCACTTCCACTCCCCTGGCACCCAGTTAGAAGCGTGCACTCCCAGGCCCCGGCCCCCAGCTTCCTGAGTCAGGAGCTCTGGGAGTGAGGCCCAGCGACCTGTGTTTAACAAGGCCACGGGTGATTCTGACGCAAGCTCGGGTTCCAGGAGCACTGAGCTGGGGCAGCGTTTCTCAGCTCTGACGTGCCTGCGCGTCGCCTGGGGTCTCGTCCACCTGCAGAGGCCGCTCCAGCCCGCGGGCGCCTGAGATGCTGCATTTCTAACCAGCTCCCAGATGCCAGTGCTGCTGGCCATGGACAGTGCGCTGGACAACAGGAATCACCTGGGAGCTGGGATCAGATGCAGCTTCCCCGGGCCCCTCCCAGAGAGTGGGACCCTGCAGGCGAAGTGGGGCCCAGGAACCTGCATTTCCACAAACATCCCAGGTGAAGCTGAGACCGGGAGCCTGGGGCTCACACTCTGAGGATCCCTTCTCCGGAGTTCAAGCTTGTGGACATCCATCCCAGCCTCATTTTCAAAGGTTTTCCTCCTCCACTCCCCTTCTCCACTGGCCCTGAACCACCCATCTGATCTCCTGCCAAACTGTGGGTTAAGGGGTACGAGTGGGAGGCCATCTCTGAGCCAGTGGGGCCCTCGGTTCCTCAAAATAGGTCAGGAGTCTGGCACAGACTGGGCTCAGTGGCTGCAAATAGAAACCATCTGTTGGGCCTATGCTTTGAGTTCCACCGCCCCCTCCCTCCCTGGGCAGAGCAGCCCAGAACTCAGAACCCCGGCGGAGGGTGGGTGCTTCCCTGGGTGGGGCTGCCCACCCCAGACCGTCCCACCAGGTCTGCCTGCAGAGGAGAGGTGGCAGCACCGTGTCCGATCCCCCAGCCCCTCCCATCACCTCACCTACCCCTGCGTCCACGGGAGGCTTGCTGTGTGGACCGGTCATTGGGTGACCTTGCTGTGTGACCTTGGACAAGTCACTTCCTCTTTCTGGGCCTCAGTCTGTGAAATGAGAGGCTGGATTTGAGTGGACTCAAGGGTCCTCTCCTGCTCTGGCAGGCAGTGGTTCCGTGAAAGCCTCTTTGTGTCAGGACCACGTGTAAGAAACATTGGGCCCCCTGCCCGGGTCGGGTCTTACACGCGGGATCTGGTCCTGCAGACCCCCCCCCAAGGGGGTGGGCAGGGTTTGTGATCTGGGAGCACTAGGGGGCTTTTGGAGGCTTTGAGGGGCAGTGGCGGGGTCCCTCTTGAGTCCTCCTGTCCTTCTATTCCTTCGCTCACTCACATATTTAGTAAACATCCAGCAATGTTGAGTTAAGCCCTGGGAAGATGGAGAGGCGTGAGGCACGGTCACTGCCCTCCCCGACGTCCCACGTGGCTGGGGGCAAACGTGTAAAGTAGGAGACCCTGGTGTCAGGTCTGAGTTCAGACCCCAGCTCCTCCACTTCAGTGGCCTTGGACAAGCCCAGCTGCACGTGTAAATGAGGATAACAGTTGTATCTGTTCCTCGGGGTTATTGTAAGTGTTACAGGAGGCAGTGAATGTAAGATGCTTGGCTCCCAGTAAGTGCTTACATGTAAGCGATGGTTATTAGTGTGATGAGCATAGGACAGAGTGGGGACTCCAGATCTGGGGGCTGCGCGGCTCAGGGGCCACCTCACGGGGCTGGGAAGCTCCCTGCACAGCTTGGAGCAGAGGAGGCTGGCAGCCTTCTCCGCACGTGTCCAGTCCTGCTCTGCAAAACAGGAAAGGCTGCAGGCATTCAGGGCAGAAGCTGCTCCTGGAATAGACTTCACATTTGGCTGGACTTTTCTGGGAGGCGGGCAGCATGCAGTATTCATGGACGCTGGGTCAGAGCCCTCCCGTCTGCAGACTGTGGAGAAGGCACCTCCCCGCGTGCTCATTGCCACCTGACGGTGACCTGCTCCCTACGGTGTGAGGGAGGCCAGGGTGCGCCTGATGGGGAGGAGGAACCCCATTTTATGGCTCAGAAGACTGAGAAGCTTGCTCCAGAGACCCTGTGGCCTGGCTTGGAACCTGAGGGTCCCACGTTTGCTAGGGATGGAGAGAAAGTCAGTGGGTGACTCCAAACCCTGGCCCTCCCTGGGCCCTGTGCGTCCCACCAGGAACTCCTGGGTGTGGGGGCTCCGTTGGGCTCTTTCCTTCTGGGTTGTAGCTTTTGGGACCTGACTGGTATTCCACCAAGCACTGTCCCTCAGAACTTTGTGTGCTGATGGAAATGATCTGTCACCTGTGCTGTTCAGTATGGTAGCCACGAGCCACGTGGGACTAGTGAGCTCGCAAAGTGTAGCCAGTCTAACTGGGGAACTGAACTTATAGTTGACTGTATTTTAGTTAATCTTGAGCGTAAATGGCCCCAGGTGGCTAGCCGCTGCCTCATGGGACGGTGCGGCTTTGGCCTGCTCTCGGGTGCGTTCGTGGAACAGACACTCCCAAATGCCAGTGTCCGTAGGCACACGTCCTCATCGCGCGCTGCTCGGACACATGGGCAGCCAGGTTAGGGAGTCAGTGGGCCAGCACGAGGAGGCCGTGTCGCGGATGAAGGAGACCAGGCCTCAGAGAGCCTCGGCCAGGCTGGGGTGGGGCAGGATTAAATGTGGGTCTCCTGTCTGCAGGCCCTGCCTCCTGACCTCTGCTGAGCTGCTGTGCGGTGAGCTCTGGCCTGAAGGGGGACCAGGACTGGGGGTCAGCCTCCACCGTCCTGCACCCCCGCCAAGATCGTGCCTTAGGGGCCGAGGATTCAGAGGCAGACCCTGGAGGCCCAGACCCTGCGGGTTCAGCAGTCAGAGAGCTTTTAAAGGAGACCCCGCGCGGCCCAGCTTCATGCTGGGAACTTCCTGGATGGCTACAGCGTCTTCTCAGAAGCCCCGCCAGCGAGTGGGACCCAGGAGGACCGAGAAATGGCAGAGCTAGAGCGCACATCGGGCGCGGAAGCCTCCTGTGGGGGAAGGAAGAGGGAGCTCGGGGCCAAGCCAGTTGGGCCTCAGGTTTCTGGCACCGTCCCTCACACCAGAGGTTCTCAAAGTGGGTTCCCAGGGCAGACCCAGGACCGCTGCTTGAAGGTACTCCCAGTTCCTTCTAGATTTGAGCACAAGCAGCTCCAACTCTGCCCGTTCTGCATTCTGGAGTTCTGAGTGGTGTTTACTTAGAGAAAGTGTTCTCCGCTCAAAAGATCTAGCCTTTCATTTTACAGAGGAGGAAGCTGAAGTGATTACTGCCTGACCTGATGACCCCTGGACTCATCCACTTCTCTCCCTCCGGTTTGGGAACATGCGGTGTGTCCAGCCCTGGGCTTGGGAAGACAGCTGAGCAGAGATGGAGGGGACCAGCTGGCCACCTGTCGCTCACGGACCCAGAATGTCGTGGGTGGGTGCGGCAGACGTTTTGGTAATAGTGTTAGTTAGGGTGGCACGGCGTCTGCACAGCCCCCGTCCCGGTGTTCCCCTGCCCCCGGTTCTCACGCCGCCTCCACGTAGGGATTCCAGGACGTCAGGGTGGCGGATACCCAGACTTCCCTGACAAGGGTGCTGAGCTTGGAGAAGGAGGGTGCCCTATCCTGGGTCTCACAGGCGGTGCCTTGAACAAGACCAAGGGTGTCAGCCCTGCCCTGACAGCACGCGGACAGGGCGTCATAGCCCTGATGGGCTACCCCATGGGGACACGTGCCAGCAGCCACCAGGGCAGAGGTCTCCTGGGCTCCCCGGCTGACCGCTCTCCCCAAGGACGCACCCATGAGCTCCCCCTCACCTGAGTTAGAACAAGAACTGCCCTCATTCATTTTTGTGTTCCAGTTAAAGGGCTGGTCGTCATCTGGACGGTGCACTCGCTGGCCGCAGGAAATCATTTTGGGGATTGGAGGACAAGACACAGTTTGTCTCCGTGTGGAGTGTACGTAGTGATTATCTCAGAGGAGAAAAGAGCCTGCCTCCTTTTCTTAAGAGGCTGTGAGGGCCATTCAGCTGCAGAATGAATGCTTCTTCCTTCCGCCCGCTCCCCCACCCCCCGCCCCCTCTAGAGGGAGACAGGATGGCCCCGGGCCCAGGGAGAGGCCGCCAGGGAGCAGGCCGGCAGCCACGCACATCTGGAGGCCAGAGCCTTTCCCTCCATGCCTCCTGACCCTCGGACCGGCCCAGCCCCTCCTCCTTCTGCCAGAGCCTGGTCTCCACAAGTAAACAATCGAGGTCAGAGCCTCTTCCGCACAGGGAAGGGGAGAGGGCAGAACTGGCATGTGACACCCCCCCCCCCCCGTGCCAGACACCTTGCCGGGCACTGTGCATTTGGTCACTTCATTGCCTCCAGTGAACTGGGTGATGTTATTTGCACTTTACAGATAAAGAAACTAATGTTCAGGGAGGCTGAGTGAGTAGTCTGGAGTCACACAGCTAGCAGACAACAGCCAGGATAGAAACCTTTGGACCCTTTCTGCCGGCCGTAGCCACGGTACAGCTTCCTCACACTCTGGGCCGTGCCTGTGTTGTATGGAGCAGGCACGGGGGCAGGAGCTGCGGAGGAGAGGCTGGAGTCGGGGGAGCTATGTGCTACGTTGGCAGGAACGTGTACGAAGAGTAGGAAGTTCCTGGCTGAGGTCTTAGCTTTGCCACTTTCCTGGTTGTGACTTGGAGCTGGTCTCGCCTCTCTGAGCCCCGGACGAGTCACATGTATGCCGTCCATGTTTGATGGGGCTAAAGTGTCCGCCCAGCTCTGCCCACTGGACAGCTGGGGCTGGGCGTGAATGAGGCGTTGCTGAGGGGGTGTCGGGGAGGGCCGAGGCTGGGGGTGGGGGCCGGGAGGCGGTTCTGAAGGAGTTGCTGCCACCGTGCTGTCAGGGGCCCATTAGCCCCAGCCGGAGAGCTGTCCCGAGGCCGGAGGCCTTGGCGTCCCTGTGGCATGGAGCCCAGAGGAGAGGGGCTGCTTGACCGGAAGGAGAGACATCAAGGAAGGGCTTGGACCCAGAGGCCCTAGTGGGGTGAGGGCAGGGACCAGCCCTGCTTCCTGTGGACAGGAGTAGGTACCAGCTTAAAACTCAAGCCCTCAGAACACTGAAGTCACCGCCCTGGGGTGAGACTCCTGAAGGAGACCCCACTCATCACATCCAGAGAACCAGGCAACTGTGCCTGACCTGGCCCTCGCCCTCCTCCCACACTGAGAGGTTGTCCAGCTGGAGCCCCTGGGAGGCTCCTGCTGGACAGCAGTGCATCGCCAGGCCCGGGCGGGGTGCGGCCGGGCAGGGGCTGGAAGGGGTGGGGTGCTCGGGTAACCTGTTAGGAGCAGGATTATGCACGTGTTGGGTAGCGTCTGTGTACACATGCCTTGTGTGACCAGCGTCCGTCAGCTATGTGGACGCCCTTGGGGGAGGTGGCAGTTGTCATTCCGTGTCACAGCAACCCAGCTGGGGGGACACTGCGACCCGTTTTCCAGAGAAGGCGTGTCGCTGGCCAGGGTGTCCCGTTCAGTGCTCCCTGACCCAGGGCTCCTCTCCGTTGCAATACAGTGTCTTTAGTAAAGTAGAGGAACTCTGCTGTCGTGGGGCCGGAAGGCCACCTGGTCCCAGCTGTTGCCCCACACTGCCCATGACCAGAGGTCGTCCACCTGAGCGTGAACTCTTCCAGGGACGGGAAGCTCACTGCCTGTCCGGGCACCTTCCTTTTCCATCTCAGGCAGCTCCAACCATTAAGAAAGTCCCCCTTTTCAGGGAGCTCAGCTGGGTCTCAGTCTTGTGCTGATCGTTCCTGGAAGGTTCGGAGAGTGGATGTGTGTCCTGCCCTCACTGGAACTAGCTGGGGGGATGCACCAGGATCTGGACTGGGCTGGGGGCAAGGGCCAGATTTTCAGGTGACCTCTTGGTCCCCCCACCAACTTCCCTCTGAGGTCTGGGCAGGTCCTCCAGCCTCACTGTGGCTCCTCCCGCTGCAGAACAGGGAGCAGTGTTTTCACACTCATGCCTCTGACCTCAGAATGAAGTCAGCCCCTTGGCAACCACAGGTGAAAAGGTCAGACCTCTGGGGCCTGTGGACGCCCTGCCTTGTCCACGTGTGTGCTGTGCCCAGTCTGGTCTCCCGGGTCTCCACCACCACCCTCCCCTGGGCAGCCAGCCCTCTCACTGCCACCAGCCGGGCCAGGCGCATGCTCACATGTTCCCTCTGCCCTGTCCTCCTCATCCTCACCCCCCCCCCAGGCCAGTGATAAATCACAGGAGCATCTTTATTGTCAGCTGAATCAAGCCATTACATCTGGCTCCTATAGTTTATAGGGAATCCAGGAATGGCTTTGACCGAAGCAACATGAGGCAGATCGCTAGAACATTTTCTAAGACTCAGAAACTGCCCCTCCCCAGAAGACTTTGACCCAGGTGATCTGTGGGCCACACACTGAGAGACCTTGCTCCGAAGGGTAGTCGGCTCAGGAAAGAGCCTCAGATGTCCAGTCAGGGGACTTGTGTTCATGGTGCTCTGCATTAGCTGTGTGGCCTTGGACAAGTCATTTAACCTCTCTGGGCCTGGTGATGGTGATGGTGATGGCTGCAGGACTAGGAGATTTCTGAGGGTGCCCTGTGGGTCGGGAGCCCTAGAGAGAATCAGAGGAGGGTGGTCGTTTGCCTTGTTGCGCACAGATGGGGCACCCACCTCCCCACCTGTGTCACCAGCAGTGCTCTCTCTCCGGGAACACCCAGCTGTGTCTGTCTGCACCTCCCATACTGGCTTAAGCCCAGTTCCTGACATGCAGGGGGCAGCCGACACATGTCTTTGGGTGGATGGTCTACTCTGTCACGTGGCATGTCCCTTAAGAATGAAGGGACCCTCCATCCTTTCTGGAAGGTGGTGTGGGGGTGTATTCTGAAAGCAGGAAATGTGTGAATGCCCTCATGCAAGTCTTTGCTCTCACGGGGCTTTATTGAAAAAGTAAATTGTCCATCTCGGGGCCAGGCACCCAGTTCTTGGAGGCTCCTCCCCGTCTCCCTGCATCCTGAGGACGGGCCCCAGGTGTTGCTCCCACATCCCTGAAGAGCAGCTGCCCTCCCACACGTGCCCAGCTCAGCCCTTCAGGAAGCAGTGACTGACCTGACCCTTGTCCCTCCCGGCCCCCACAGATGTCCTGGCGCCCACAGTACCGCAGCTCCAAGTTCCGGAACGTCTACGGGAAGGTGGCCAACCGGGAGCACTGCTTCGACGGGATCCCCATCACCAAGAATGTGCATGATAACCATTTCTGCGCCGTCAACGCCCGCTTCCTGGCCATCGTCACCGAGAGCGCCGGTGGTGGCTCCTTCTTGGTCATCCCGCTGGAGCAGGTAGGCCCCAGCATCTCCCCAGCCCCGGCCGAAGCCCCAGGGCGGAGAGAAGCCCTGCTGGGTCACTCTTTGGCCTGGTGCCCCTGTGTCTCTGCCCTCACCTTTTACTTCCTCATGGTGTGCCCAGTGGCTGTACCGTCCCCAAGGCTTTCCTGGGAGTCTCAAGTGTAGGCAGGGGATCCAGGAGACCTGAGACCTGTTCCCAGAGCTCCCTAACTTGGACAGGTCCCTTGCTTTGGGGTACACGGAGTTCCCATTAACCCCGAGGGACCGGATCATCTGGTCTCCGAGGCCAGGTCTAGCTCTCAAACTCTGCGTCCTGGACGTCCTTTCGGTTTGGAGCTGGAGGGATAGAGACCCAGCGTAGTCATGCCAGGCATCTGCAGCAACGGCTCACTCATTAAAAACAGTTCAAGCTCTCCACTGAGGGACTAGAAATAATTGACCTTCTGCCTCATCCCCCACCTCCAATCAGAAAGCTTCCCCCACTCCTGTGGCTGCCTTCGCGAACATAGCAAATTAAATCTGCAAAGCCTAGGTCATGAAATTTTGAAGCCCTGCCATTCAGGCATCCCCGGAGGCCCATGGGAGGTCACGCGCCTCAGGGAAAGTGCTCGCTGTCAGTCCCACTTGTTTACGGCTGAGCTCTCCCTCCCCGCCTGACTCATCTCCACGCCCACCCGCTGCCAAATGCTCGGGGAGGAGGAGGTACATGCTGGAGGAGGCCTCAGTGCTCAAAACCCTCTGTCAGCTGGTGGTGGAGGGTGGATTTTTCCAGTCTCAGATACCCGCCGTGGGGGAGCACGGATTTGGGAAAGCCTTTGGCCAGATCCTCCCTTCCACGAAAGGGGGCAGGTGCAGTGACAGCGACTCAGCCTGATGCACAGAGAGGTCCAAGGACCCGGCGGCAGGAGGTCCAGGTGCTAGTTGGGCTCAGCCACTCGTCGAGAGTGTGGCCTCGGGCATGTCTCTTAATCTCTCTGCACCTTATTTTCCTGTGATGGTAAAATGGGTATCTTACACTGCGATGTTGGCATCAAGGGAGATGATGGACAGAAAGCTTGCTGAGAACCACACAGCGTGTTAAGTTGTGCAGATGCTTTCCTGGAGCTCTGCTCATTGACTTTGCAGACACTCACAGCTGCTCTGCTGCATTCAGAGGATTCCGGTGTGTGGCTTGCCTCCCCTCCTGAACCAGAGGGGCTCAGGTGTCTGTCCACTCAGGGAACAGCTCAGCTCCACCCGTAGCGGCCTGCAGGTCCCCAACAATGTGTGAGCTGGTTCTTACTGGCTCACGCCCATTGCTGGCACCCTGCCATACTCTTCTACATGGCTTGCAAAGGTCAACAGTCAGTGCCTCACACCATAACAAAAATTAATTCCAGATGGATTAAGATCAACACATTAAAAAAGAAAAAGAAAGGCTGCAAGTGTTTTAGAGGAAAGTGGAGAGTACTTTTAAAATCATACAACAAGAAACGTCTTCCTGAGCCAGACAAGAATCCTTAAAACCACAAAGGAAATGATTAATAGATGAGAACAATTTTTAAAGGTGGTTTTTGTACTACAGTGAGACATGTAAGCAAATTAAAAGGCAAGCCACATAATTGAGTACAATATTTATAACACATAACAGACAAAAGATGTGTATCCAGAATATATAAAGGGTTAAGAAAAATCAATAAGAAAAAGGACCCACTAGAAAATGGGCAAAGGAGATGAAGCAATTCACAGAAGACGACATAGACCTTTTAGCCTACTGAGCAGGAAAAATTCAGAGTCACAATCTTTGGTGTTGCCAAAAGTGTGAGAGAGCAGGCAACCGAATACACTCTCAGTGTACTTGACGTATTTACATCTTGGTGAGATGTAAATGGAAGAACTTGGCAGCATCCAGAAACATTTAAAGGTGTGTATCCACTGGCCCAGCAAGTCCACTTCCTGGAACTTATTCTACAGAAATATTCTCAAGTACATTTTTTTAAAGTTTGCAGCATTTTTTGTACCCAATTTTTTTACAAACGTCAATTTTTTTTATTTCCAACAGAAATAAAATTTCTCTCAAATTGCTTAGAAGTTTCCAAACTCCTCTCAATTTCTGAAATGGTATCAAACAACTTTATACCACCCGTAGCACGTCTCTAGAATAGGATTCGATTTTGTAAGCACTTCAGGGACAGCAGGAGGACTCTCTACAGAGCATGAGTCTCTATCTATATGGGATCTTATGTATCTGTACACACACGTATGTATTAAATGGACGCCTAGTTTTTCAACTTCACTCACATTCTGTGATACATTTTGTTTAATTTTTTAATAATGGCCTGATGGTGACGGCTCATTCTTCCAGTGGGTTTCTGTTGTTTTTTTCTCATTTCGAGATGTTTGCACTTTACATAGTGGGCGATGATTTGCACAGCACTTTTGTAGCAGTGAAAACTGGAAGCAACCTGCAAGTCCATTGGTAAGAAAGTGGGTGGACAGATTCGGGGCCATCCACCCCGAGGAGTGCTGTGGAATCACCAAAGGTGATGTCGAGTAATTGTTCTCAAATGTTCAGCCTCAGAATCACTTTACACTCTTAAACACTACTGAGGACCCCAAAGAGCTTTTGCTTAGATGGCTTTATCTATTAACATCTAGCATACTCAAAACAGAAATGAAAGAACTTAAAAAATATGTACTTGTTAATTCACTTGATAGTAAATCCATTTCATGTCCTCCCAGAAAAACATTTTTATGAAAAAAATTATATTTAAAAAAAATTAATGAGAAGAATGACATTGTTGTACACTTTTGTAAATCTCTTTAAATTGTAGAAAAAAAATGTGTTACAGCTCAGTTGTGACAGCAGCCTGGATCCAGGCGGGAGACCAAGCAGCACGCGGAGAGTTGGAGAACTCAGGTTTATTACGCCGGCAGGCCCAGACAGGTTAGCACTCCCAGCTCTGGCCCCCGTCTGTAGGTTTACACAGGCTTTTATAGGCTGCCAGTTTACACTTTGCAACATCATATGCAAATAAGGTATAACAAAAGTTAACAAATTAGGAACAAGCTTTGTAGAAATAGACCAATCAGGAGGGAGAGAAATAGCCAATCAGGAGGGAGCCCACTTTCCTACAAGTAAGCCGTTTCAGAGGCAAAAAGCGAGATAATGCCGCCAGGCCAGGGAACTGGCTGGTGCTGGCAGGAGAGTGGTGGCCCTGCCTGGGGTCCTGCCGGTCCTGTTCATGCGGCTTCCCGCCTCGAAAGTAGTCCGGCGCAGTGGAAGAGGGCTAGACGTGCACGTCTGCGTCTGCGCTCGGCCTGCTGTGAGAGACACGCCACGAGGCTTCTGGGAGGCCCCACTGTGTGCTCCCGAGAGAATGAGCGTGAAAAGGCACGTGGTGTGGAAACAGTTTTAACCCAGCAGACGCCCTGAGAAAGTCTTGGGCATCTCCAGGGGTCCCCGGATCGTACTTCGAGATCTGCCGACGCGGAGGACTATTTAATGAGAGAAAACTTACGACGCAGCTGAGTCTGGAGGAGACGGGGGACGCACGCCCGATGCTGGAAGTGGTTCTTTCTGCGTTTGGGGATCACGAGCACTCTCTCACTTTCTTCTTTTTCCTTAGCTTCACTTTCTAACATTTTTTAGGTGAACAGAATGTTCTGTACTTTAGTCGGGGGGAAAAACAATAACAACAATTTGTTGATGTGAGGAGGGGACCCCTGCGGTGTCAGTCAGGGTGGCCCTCCTTTTGTGTGTGTGACCGACGTTTGTCGCCGAGTGACACGTGCTTCTGACCTGGCCGGGGAGAGTGCTAGCAAGGTGGGCGTCCCCAGAGTGAGGGTGCGGGGCGGGGGTGAGGCGCCGCAGCTCCTGGGTCTGAGCCGTTCCTTTCCTCCCCGGCCGGACCCCGGTGTCGGAGACGCTGTGCGTGGGACCTGCGCGGACTGCCAGCGCCCCTGCTGCCTGGGCCGAGGCCGCGCGGCTCCTGCCCCCTGTGGTCAGGGCCCCGCCCTCCGCTGCGGCCCGTGGGCCGGCTGGTCTGGGGGAAGGGGGCAGCGCTAACAAACGGTAATGCCGGTCATGCCGAACTCAGAACCCCCGCCTCATCTGTCAGCAGAGGAGATGGGCTGTTCCCCGTGGGTCAGTTTTCTAGGAAGAAGGTGATGCTATTTTAGCTCTAGGCTTCTCCCCCTCAGTTTAGATAGAAATCTCTTCAAAAACAGTGTCTTGTAATATTCAACAAAGACGCAAGAGAGATGTGGCCATTTCTTGGCAAGTCCCTGTCATTGTCTGGAGCGTGAATCTCATGGTGGCACTTCTGTCCCTCCCTGCCTGGCCCCGGACTCGCTTCCTAAGCAACCAGGAGGCCCCAGAACTCGGTCTGCTTCTGTAGCTCTTCTCTGAATTTTCTGCCCTCTATGTCAGGAGTCCTTCCCTTCCTCTCCTGCTTCTCGGAGAGGTTTGGACCAGGTGAGAGTAGCACTCGCCCGGGACCCCCAGACCCTGTCCTGAGGCCGACTCTTCCAGAGGCTTCTGCTCTGATGTCCAGTTTCCCTCAAAGCCAGCTTGCCTGGGACTTCAGTGCCTGTGATTAAAACGTCTCCCCCTGTAGGAAGCATGCTCACAACAGCTGCGAGCAGCGATGGTGCCTTTGTGCAGCGCTCCAGCCCAGCAAACTGTCTTACCCAGTCCTCCCCAGGGCTAGGTGAAGCCCTCCCCATTTTACAGCTGGGGGAGCTGAGGCTGCAGAGATGGGCATTCGGCTGGTCAGCGCAGGAGCTGCACCTGCAACCAGCTCACTTACTTCTGAACCCATGACTCTTCCCACTGCCCAGGACACGGGTGGACAGGGACGTTCTGGCCGGCTGGCAGATCCCGAAGGCCTGGATCTGTCTTTCCCAGGGCTCTTGTTCAGGCTGCTGTTGTGAAGGCTGGAGCTGTTTATCCCTCGTTAGCATTCAGCCTCCAGCTCTCCCCTCTCTGGAGTGGAATGTTAAGCTGCAGATGGGGGAGCAATCAGCATCCTGATTGCCTGGCACAGCTGGAGGGGAAGTATGCATATTCCAGAGGCCAGGCGCAGCGCCCAGAGGCCGGATGCCCACTCGGGCCTCGCCCCTTTCCTGCTGCCCTTCACCAGGGCCGCCTGCAGTGCCTCCTCCGCCCACATTCCAGGCCACGAGAAGGCCACGTTCCTGCCTGAGCTTTAGCCAGTTACCTGGTACCCCGCTGGCACCTGGTAGAAAGGAAGGAAGCCAGGCCCGGACACCAGGCATCTGGGTTCTCCCCGAAGCCCCGCAGCCCTCAGCCCCGGCGTCTGCTAGGATCCCCTGCAAGGCTTCTGAGGCTCCAGCATCCTTCCTGCATCTCACCTCAAGTCCCACCTTGGAAGTCCAGTTCTTCTCCCCACTTTACAGATGAAGAAGCAGAGGCTTGGGGAATTCAGGGGACTCCTTCGAGACTGTACAGAGCACAAGTGGCAGAATTTAAACTCAGGGCTCCCACAGCCGCGTGCAGCCCACCTTGCGGAGGGTTAGGGAGAGGCGTGTCTTAGATGTGCCGTGTTGCCATTACTGTCATCTGAAGGCCTCAAGGGTCTCCCCGAGCAGCATTCGGCCAGCACTTTGTGAGTCCTGTGGCGCGCTGCTACCGCGTGTGCCCGTCTCTTCTGGAGGCCAGGAGAACAGGCCTCTCCTAGGCTGTGCGGGAGCTTCCTCTCTGAAGGGTGGAGGCAGCAGTTTCCGTCAGCAAGGACAGGTGAGGGGAGCTGTCCCGGAGCAGGGGACTCACAGAGAACATCACTGCTTCAGTCACGGGCAGGCCCTGGGCACCCGAGTAACGTCAGGCCTGGTCTCTGAGACGCCCGGGGGCATCCCATTGGTGGGCCGGGCAGGTGGGAGTTCCCCGAGAGGGTCCTGCCCACGTCTTGCTCAAGGGACCAACTCCGTGCATGTGGAGGGAGCTACTGAACCTGTCTGTCTTAACTGCTTCCTGGCGGCAGTTGAAAATGACGGGCATTATTGCGTCCTCCAGAAACCGGAGCCCCTGGTTAGTTTATGTTCAGATTTATCTGCATATAATGGAAATAACCCAGTTCTGGATTTGGGATGCCGAGCTTCGTCTCCAGATGGGGGTCCCTCTTGCCCCCCCCTTCACATCTGCTTAGTCCCCACAAGCTGTTGGTGGGACGTTTCCCACTTGGTCTCGGGACTGGGGTACTGCCTTGCCCCCCAGGCCCAATCGATGTGGCCTCCCCGTCTTCTCCTGTTGTATCAGGGTAGCGGTCTAACTAAAGCTGGTCTCCTCAGCTCTGCAGGATGGGTGGTGGAGGTGGGCTGGGGCAGAAATGGTGGCAGAAATCCCCAAGGCATTTCAGTGAGGAGAGCAGAGCCCTGGGATGGGAGAGCAGCCCAGGACGGAGGCTAAGAGATCAGGTTCTCGAAGCAAACAGTCCTTGCGTGACTCTCTGCCTTGCCACTTCGTCGCTGTGTGACCTCTGGTGAGTCACTTAACCTTCCTGTGCCCTAGCTTTCCGTTCTGCAAAATGATGGAGTTAGACCACATGATCTCGAGAGTTCAGTTTAGCTCTCACATTCTGTTCCCTTCTAATACCATTTTATGCAAATATGTCCTCATTAGTGTGCTGGTAGGCGCCGAGCAGAATATATGATTGGCTCCGTCTCATCCCTGAAGGCCGACTCAGATGGGGCCAGCTCCATCAAGCTTTCCCCATCCCAGTACCCATCAGAGACATTTTGTGTCTGTTGCTGTTAGAGTACTGTCTACATGCTTCTTTTCTAGGTGGTTAGCCCAGCCATCCATCCATCCATCCACCCACCCACCCAGCGACTCACTCACCCACCCATCCTATAAATGTTTATTGAGCACCTGCTGTCTCAGTCACCAGGGATGCGGTAGTAAAAAACACCAAGGCTCCGTGTGCATGGAGTTTGCAGTCCAGTTAGCTGCCTTGACTAGACTGAGAGCCCCCGAGGGTGGAGACGTGCCTAATTTGTCCAGGCCCGCACCGCAGGTGCTCAGCAAGGGGCATCGGGCGGACCAGAGGCCGGGTCCCAGAGGCACCATGCCCCTTCTTCCTGGCTGGGATTTTCTCTTTGCTGGTCCTGGGAGCCCCTCCCCTACAGGCCCCAGGGACCACGTGGTGCCCTGCAGGGGCTTCCCCGATTGAAGGGGGGCAGCATCCTCCCCTTAAAGCCATTGGAGCAGTGCCGCCCAGCCCAGCTGCTGTAACTCTGGACTGGAACGCACACGCCGGCAGACCAGTTGGCTCCATGACCCACAGTACATTTGAGGTCTGGGGGAAAGTGCTCGCTCAGTGCGGAAGGCTGTAATGACATCAGACGTTCTGCTCACCCGGAGCCTCTGCTTCCATCGCAGATTCCCATCACTCCGCAGTCAGCACTGAGCTCCTCAGCCTTTCTCTGCTCCACAGAGCAGCCCCAGACCTTCATCCCTCTCCCCTTCTCTGGGGGAATTCAGAGAGCCTTTTCCAAATCCATTTTTCAGATCTTTCTTCAATCGGTCTTTGTTCTGCAGGCTGCCTTCTGCTTGGTGCAATTTGCATCTCAAAGCCCGTGACAGCCTGCCTGTGCAGTAGGTGACACTGGGAACGGGGGAGACGAGAGCGTCACAGCCTCATCCGTGTGTCTGGGCCTGGGATTGACAGGCTTGCCTGGTGCTTCCCCCTTTTTGGAAGGGCGATGGCTTATTTTGGGGAAAGTGAAGGCAGGTCTTCAGCAGGAGTGGAAGTGCCTCTCCCGTATTCCATTTCTCAGTTATGGGATGGGGACCCCTCTGCATTGGAGGTACACCGGCCAGGGGAGCAGCCTGGCTGGTGGGGATAGCGTGGGGTCAAAGGGTCCATCCCTCTGCCTCTGGGCCAGGGCCTCCGCCAGCCTCAGTCTTCCACTTTCCAGCAGAGCCGGTGAAGCAGCAGCAGTAGGGCCTGTCGGCTAGGACTCTGCGAACTCAGACCGTGGCCCTAACTCGGCCCACAGGCACCAGCTTAGACTCCAGACCAGTTTACCAGTTGGCTTGGTCTGCTCCCCGCTTTCCTTCCAAGGACTGGAGACTCCCACACCTTCAGAAATCATCGCTCCGTCCCTTGGCTGGGAAACCCTGGGAACACAGCCTCTCTGTGCCTCAGCGTCTCTATTTGTGAAGTAATAATGGTGCTTGTTTCGCAGGTGCCGAGATGACTAAGGAAGGTGCTGTTTCGAGCACTGAGCACATAACCTGGCACGTGGTGTGTGCTCAAGGGCTTCACTGTCCCCTCCCCTTCCTCAGTCCGCAGGCCCAGAAATAGCCCGTGGGCTCCTGAGCCCACAGCCAGCAAGGGAGAGGCTTGTCTTTGGCCTTCCTTCTCCTGCCTAGGTTGTGTGTGCAGTTCTGAGCGTTCCTAGCCATGACCCCACCCTGCCTAGAGGGGAAGGCCCCCCACAGCCCTCCAGGGGGGCACACTGATACAACCAGACCAGGCTGCGTGCCTGGAGGATGGGAACTGGGGGAGGGACCTTGCCCTCCCTGGGGCCCAGTCTTGCACGTCTGAGGTCAGCCTGCCTACCTCTCGGCTGGGGTCCCTCTCCGCCAGGGCTGACTGAGATGGGGCGTGCCGCGGTTTGTTTACCATGGTGCCCGATGTCCAGCCAGTGCCCCGTAAGCCCTGCTGGACTGCCGCTCACTGCAGCTGCTGTAGTGAGCTGCAGGCTGGTGGGGAAGCGGGCGCTGGGAACTGGGGATGGGGCTCTCTGGAACCCAGCAGGCTCAGGTCCGAGGCACAGGCCGGCTGGGTGGGCGTGAGTGTGAGATTCTGTGCACAGGGCTTGAGGCCACACTATCCCCACATCCTGAGGATCCAGCCCAGGCCCACCTCCCCAGTGTCCCAATTCCAGGCTTACGTGGACACAATGCCAGAGTCAGAGGGGACTCCGGCCGCCCCATATCCCAAGCGCCTCGCTGTACCCAGGAGAAATCCTGGCCCCGGCTCTGCACAGCAGGCCGACTCTCCCCGGCCCCTCCCCAGGAGTCCTTGCGCTCAGCCTCCTCGGAGTCCGAAGTCAGACCTACTACGGTGTCAGTGATGCCGGCGGCTTCCTTCCTCGGGGCGAAGGTTACGATGCGTCTGAAGACCGAACTCCTGAGGCCCAAAGGCGGGTGTTGCTGACAGTGGGCTGCCCTGACTGCAGGGGACCTGTCCCCACAGGCGGCCACCCCACGCCCTGTCAGTCAGGCCGGAGGCGGGCTTTCAGAAGCTCCTCCTCCTGTGCCCGAGGACCCCCACGCTTCAGGGAGCAGAAGTCCCACATGCGAGGGCTGTGGGGGTGGGGCTGAGGCGGACTGGCTTTGAAGCAGAGCAGCTCCCTGGGGGCCCCTGGGACCCTCAGCCTTGCCAAGGGCCCTGCTGCTTGGCCCATCTTGTAGCAGCTTCCAGAACAATGAGTGTGTGTGAGCCTTGCCTGGGAAACTCCAGGCCTGATTCCGTCCTCAGGCAGTTTCCTTTCTGGAAAGGCCCCCCCTCCTCCAGTCCCTGCCCCCGCCCCATCCCTAGCCCAAGGCTCTTAAAGGGCCAGGTCACCTTGACTCGGGGGTGGGATGGGGCGAGCAGGTCATAGCACTCAGCCTCTTAAGACAGGAGACCACTCTGGCATCAGCATAGCATGATGCTAGGCTGTCCTGCCCACTTTCCGTCTACTCAGCCAAGACCTTGATTTTAGTTGCTAAGCAACCGCTGCCTAAGTTTGCAAGTGGGTCATCCCTCAGTTGAACACGGAAGGAGGAAGGGAGGGGTGGCAGTGCTTAGGGCTCTGCATTTACAGATGGGGACACTGAGGCCCAGAGAGAGCAAGGGTGGACAGCTCAGTAGTGCCCCGTGTGTCTCCACGTGTCCGGTAATCAGCCGGGCAGCGGACCCTCAGGAGTCCAGACCCCCACCAAGAGAAGCCCCCAGGCGGCAACCGCAGCACCTCAGGGACTTTTCCGTGAGAGGCTCCATCTACCCAGACATGGAGGCCGGGTGCCCTGTGATGCGCGTGAAGGCTCTGGCGCTGGTCGGCCGGATTCGCATCCCAGCCCCACCTTTTACTGGCCGTGTGCTTTGGGCGAGTCCCTCAGTGTTCTGTTCCTCAGTTTCCCCACCTGCAGAATGGAAGAAATGCTCGTCTCAACCCCAGCGCGGGGCTGAGGGTTCCATGAGGACTTACTGTAAAGCCTGGGAGGGTGCCTGGCACAGAGCGAGCCTCTCTCTGTGTGGGGGGTGCCCCCTACCCCTGGGCTTACTGCTTATCTCAGGGGCCTCAGTCTTATCAGCCTCAGCACAAAAGACTTTCAGACCCTAACTTTCAACACTGGGACGTTTTGTTCAAATAAAGCAGATTCTTACCTTCCGGGGGTGGCAGGCACCGGCCTCCTTGGCTGTTTGGAAAAGGCTTTGGGCCCGCTCACAGAACAAAGTGTTTAAGTACCTAAAATAAAACATACAGGATCACAAAGGAAACCAGTTATGTTGAAACTGAGTTATCAAATGTAACCATCGTGGGGGGGTAGTCCCCGTGCTTTCTCATCAGCGCGTCAGTAACGGGGCCAAGGGTCGGCCTAGTCAGTGCTTCAGAGCGGCGAGGGGCACAGGCCGCGTTTGGTAGTTGTGACAGGGAAGTGTGATCTGAAATGCCTGTGACGTCTGTGGATGAAGAAGTCACATGTTCAGCTAATGCTGTGGGTTTGCTGCCTCACGTGTAAACAAAGGACACGCCAGATTTCCATTTTAGAAGCTGGTGGAAACGGACGTGGCTTTTCTCCTGTCCAGGCTCATGGACCTGAAGGGTCTAGGGAGCCGCGTAGGGACCCCTGAAATGAAATCACAGGCAGATTGTAATTGTCGAGTCATGACCAGCAGAACTGCTCTGGTGGAAGCTTGGTGGGGAGGGGGCAATGCAACCTGACTGAGCACCCCCAAGCCCCAGGAGGGACCCCAAAATCCTGAGCTTTGCTGGCAGTGGGGAAGCCTGGCTTCTCTGCCTGGTTCTTTGTGACCTTGGGCAAGTCCCTTTGCCTTTCTGGGCCTCTGTTTCTCCATCTGTGAAATGAGACGTCGGACCTGCTGTCCTCCGAGGTCTCGTCCAGCTCCTGCGTTCTGGGAGTCTGTGTTTCTCCTCCCCTGGAGACAAAGGCCTCAGAGGTGTGGGTCTGCAGGAGCCCTGGACCGGGGAGAGGGAACAGCTGGGGCCAGGCTGGCCGGCTCCCAATGGTTCATGAGGAGGAGGAGGAGGAGGAGCGCGGTGCTCTCCAAAGTGACAGCTGGCTGAGCCTGGCTGGGGGCCTCATCCCCGCCTGCCATCTGTGCCTCCTTCCTGCAGTAGGAGGAGGCGGGGGCTGGGGGGGGGGCAGGTGGGGGTGCGGATGCGGCCTGAGGCCAAACAGCAACCTGGCTGGGAGGGGGAAGGGCTGCCCGAGAAAGAGCCAGGAAGAGCCTGGTTGCTCACTCCTGGGAGCTTAACTCTTTCCACCCTCCCTTTTCCCACCTCCTCTTCCAGAGTTCTGGGGAAGGGAGGATGCACAGCCCTGGGTCCAGCTAGGCTGCTTCGTGGCTGTGTGACCTTGGACAAGTAACTTAACCTCTCTGAGCTTCACTTTGCTTCTCTGCCCAATAGACAACATTTTTAAGACTCTTCACTGGAATGGGAATGAAGGTTAAACAGCGTGGGGATAGATCAAGTACACGAACCCTGTGCTGACTGTGACGGGCAGTTCTCTATGGGCTCAGGGCCACCGGCCACCCAAGAGGGCTTGCGCCCGGGACAGTGAAAACCCCTGCTGGTTGAATGCAACACCGAGGCCATGGTGAGCCGGAGCAGAGGTCTGTGAGCGCTCTCACCCCCACCACCAGGCGTGGGGGGCTTGACCTGCTCCCCTCCCCGCTCTGGGCTCCCCTTTCTCACCAAATATCCACAGACAGAAAACTGTACCTACTTAGAATGACATCTATTTATAAGTACTTCTTTTCAGACGGTGAAGCTTAACATAGTTTAAACTTCAGAAGCAACGGACGTACAATGAAAAGTCTGCCCTCTCGTATCTGCTTCCAGTTACCTGACTCTTCTACTGGGAGGCGACCAGTGCTCAGTTTCTCAAGTGTCTTTCCTGGGGATGGAGAGATATGTGTATATTCACACACTCACACACACACACACACACACACACACACACACACACACGAACGAGACTTTCTTCCTGACAGTCTTGTAGGCAAAAGTTGTCTAACAGGATACAGAAAACAATAATTATAAAAACAACTGATAAACTAGACCTTTCCAATTAAAAAGCTTTTGCTCATCAAAAGATACTATGAAGAAAATGAAAAAGCAAACCACAGACACGGGGGCGTTGTTTGCAAAGCATACACCTGGAAGAGGACTGCTACTACTAATGTAAGACTGAATTTAAAAACGGTCAAAGACCATAAATCACAGCAAAGTTTTCTTAGGTCCATCTCCCAAGGAAATAGAAAGAAAAGCAAAAATAAACAAATGGGACCTAATCAAACTTACAAGCTTTTGCACAGTGAAGGAAATCATTGACAAAACAAAAAGACAACTTATGGAATGGTAGAAAATATTTCTAAATGATGCCACTAACAAGTGTTTACTTTCCAAAGTATACGAACAGCTCAATATAAAAAAAATCCACTCAATAAATGGGCAGAATCCTATGTGACTGAAGTATTGTGCTGTACACTGGAAATTGATACAACATTGTAAACTAACTGCACTTCAATCAAAATATATTAAAAATAAAATAAATGAGCAGAGATCTAAATAGACATTTCTCCAAAGAATATATACAGATGTCAACAGGCACATGAAAAGATGGGCGTTGCTAATTATCAGAGAAATGCAAATCAAAATTACAATGAGGTGTCACCTCACATCAGACAGAATGGCCATCATCAGAAAGTCTACAAATGGCAAATGCTGGAGAGGGTATGGAGAAAGGGGAACCCTCCTACACTGCTGGTGGGAATGAAATTTGATGCAGCCGCCGTGGAGGACAATGTCAAGTGCTGAAGAGGAGCTACTGGAACTCTCACTCTCTGCTGGTGGGAGTGTGAAATATTGCAGCCACTCTGGAAAACTGTTCTGCAGAGTCTGATAAAGTTAAACGTCCATGCTGTGACTGAGCAATCCCATTCATAGCTTTAAACCAAAGAAGAATGAGTACAGATATCCCCAGAGCAGGCTCGAGGAAGGGTGTTCGCAGCAGCTTTGTCCATGTAGCCCCAAACCGGGAGCACCGCCAGCGCTCCTCAGCAGGACGGACGGATTGTGGGAGACCCGTAGAACAGGACACAGCAGTAAGAAAGGTAACTCTTGACGCCCACAGCCACAACGGTGAATCTTTAAAACATGCTGAGCAGAAGCTGGACACAGAACAGTACACACTGTATGATTCCACTTGTGCAAAGCTCAGAAACAGGCAAAACTGATCTGTGGTGATGAAGTCGGAAAAGCGGTTGCATCTTGGGTTGTCGTGAGGGAGCTCTTAGGGTGATGGGAGTGTTCTGTATCTTGACTGCAGTGTGGTTACATGAGTGTACAGCTGTGCACAAATTTAATAAGTTGCCCAGCTGAGACCCCCATATTTCATTGAGTATAAATACACCTTAGTTAAAAAGTTGAAATTGGGGGGGGGGGTGGGAAGGTATATGCTTTTGAAATTTTGATAGCTATTGACAAAATTGTCTTTCATGGAAATTGTAGCAATTTATATTCTCACTTAGCAAAGTAAATGTGTGCGTGTTCCCTACCCCCTTGAAAATGAAATGTTACCATACTTTTTAAAATTTGATGATGGGTGGGAAATTTTCTCAGAGTAGCTACAATTAGAATTTTTATTGAAAATGAGGTTGAAATATCTTTATATGTTTAAAATCTATTTGCATTTCCTCTTGGCATGAATTATCCATATCGTTTACCCATTTTTTTTTCTATAGAATTATTGGTTCCTTTCTTATTGATTTAATAAGTTGTTTATATATTATGGAAATTAGTCCTGTATTTGGGCTATAAGTTGCAAATATGCCTTTTTGCACTTCAGATTTCTTCTTTTAAATTTCAAGAGGTCTAATTTACCAGTCTTTCACAGTTTCTGGATATTGGGCTGTGGTAAGAAAGTCCTTCCCTTCCATGAGGTTATAAAGTAGTCTTCCTCCCAGGCCTTCCAATACTTTGATAATTTCATTTTTATGTTTAAATCTTTGATTTACTTGAATTTCATCCTGGTTTAAGAATGAGATACAGATTTAACTTTTTTCCCAGCTGGCTAGCCACTTGTCTTAGTACTGCTTAGTGAGTGATCCGTCTTTCCTCTGCTGATTTGAGATGCAGTCTTTGCTGCCTTCTGCCTTTCTGCATGTATTTGGTTTTACTCATGGGCTGTCCACTTTTTCCTACAGGCCTGTCTCTCTGTTCATGTAATAGCACCATGATACTGTGTTACTTAAGCTTTATAATATGGTTTAATAACAACAAGTTTAGTCATCATTCATCATGGTCTTTTTTCAAATGTTAGCTGACACTTCTTGCTTATTTATTTTGAGTATTTAATTTTAGAATCTGCTTATATAGATACAAAAGCTGTCTGTTATTTTTACTTGGGATTATGTTAAATTCATAGAATAAATTAAAGAGGGTGGACAGCCTTGTGATGTTGAGTTTAACTATATGAATATAGTTTACTTGTCTAGTCTTTTGTGTCCTTTCATAGTGTGTTAAATTTTCTCTTCACATAGATCTTATGCATTTCTTGTTATTTGTATTTAGCTTTTTCCCTCGCTGTGGTATATAGGGCCCTGATTCCATCATGTCTGCTAATTGGTGATTGAATATATGAAAGCTGTTGGTTTCTGTGTGTTAATTTTTTATCCTACCATGTTCCTAAATTCACTGACTGTAAATACTAGCTTGAGTTTTCTAGGGGTACTATCGTATCATCTGTGAGTAGTGATCATTTTACTTCTTCATTAATAATGTTTATACTTCTAGTATCTTTTTCTTTTGTAATTGCATTGGCTAGTACCTCCAGGAAAGTGTTAAACAATGGTGGTGTCATTCCTGTGATGATGATATGTCACATATTTACCCATTAAATATTTAGGGCTGAGAAAGGTAATTTTTTCTGCCAACATTTTATTATGAAACTTTTCAAACATTCCTCAAAGTTTAAATAATTTTGCAGTGAATACAACCTAGAGTCTACCATTAACAGCTTACTATACTGCCAAAAATGGGTGCCCCACTTGTTTGAGTCAGGGAAGAGGCTTCAGACAGAGAATTCCTTGGGGGCGTTCTGTGCAGCTGGCACAGGGTCTGGCAAGTGTTAAGTCGTCAGATGACGCTCAGATGCTTTCAGATATTGAAAGTGAGGCTACAGGCAGCTCAGTGCCCTGCTCAAGGTGTCACATGAGTGTCAGAAATAGAGAGGAGCTGAGGTTTTAGGACATGAGTTGGGTGGGGTGATGCTCCTGTGAAAGGCAAAGGACGACAGCCTCCCCCACCCGAACTTCCCCAGGGCCCAGGGAGGGGAGATAGCGTTCCAGGAGGTGGTCTTTGTCCTGAAAGCTGGTGAGGATTTCCTTTCCTTCTTTCTTTCTCCATCTCCGGCTCCTGACCAGCTGACCGCCCCCCCCCCCCCCGGCCCCGGCAGAGCCCCAGACAAAGAAGGGAAGTGTCCTGAGAAGGTGCTTCCCCCCGCCACCAAGTGAGCTCTCCCTGGACAGCAGGGGTGGGCAGTGAGGCGGGGGCTGGGGGCTGGGGTGGGTAAGGAAGGGGCCAAAGCAGCCTCGTGTCTCTCAACTCCGCGGAGGCCTCTGCACTGTCGGTTTTTATTTAGACTGTTGCAGTCACCTCCTTGAGTCACAAACAGTAGACAAGGAAACAGTCCAGTCTTTAAGACGATTTCAGACGGGGCAAGGGCTGGGGGAAATCAACTCAGTGATGCCTGTAGAGACGTGGGAGGAATATGTAAGATAGTCATGAAAAATCTCTGAAAACTTGAATGGGATGGGAAGGAGCCAGTCATGGAAAGACCACCAGGGAAAGTGTCTTAGCCAGAGGGAACAGCACGTGCTAAGGCCCAAGGCAGAAAAGAAGGTGGATGTAGGGGAGCATCGAGGCCAGCAGGAGAGCAATGGGAGACTGCAGCTGGAGAGACAGGCAGAGCTGCGTCACCCAGGGCTCTGGAGATCACAGAAGGAAGTAAGGTTTTCTCCTAAGTGCAGTGGGAGGCCTTTGGAGAATTTCAGGCTCAAGATTGCCTCTTACTTGCACTGGCAAAGCAAGGCACACAGTAATACATCCCTCAGAGAGCCTGAGCAGGGCTTGAGCTTGAGAAGTGAGCCCCTTGTCTGCACTTGGACGGCAGCTCATTTGTATCTGGATGTTTGGGATCTGCACAGGCACCTCTGCCGTCTGAGCTGGGTGGACTGTCCGATGGCCATGGTAGCAGGGCCTGTCTCTGGCCAGGGCAGAGCGAGTGTGGGTGTGAGGGGCTTGGTAGACTTTCCTGGCCCAGTGGGTGGAACGTGTTCTCTGAGAGACACCGCAGTGCTTTGCCGGAGCCCAGGAGTGGACTAGGGCCGGGAGGGCTAGCGAGAGGGCCCATGCCCTTGACTGCCCTGACTTCTGGTACATCACTGGGTGGCCCCACTCTGAGAGCAGTGAGCAAAGCTCTGTCTGAGCCAGTTCTGCTTCTGTGCCCCTGGGCCAGGAATGAACCTGAACTTCCTGGAAAGAACATTCTAAGGATAGTTTTTTGGGCTCAACAAAGAGATTCCTGATGGTTTCTTGCTAATAAGATTATTTGTAGATAACCCGCTAGGAACAGGGACCAAAAAGCCAAGTAGAAGCATCTAGAATCATTAGTTTTTGTGTCTGGATCAAAAATGAAAAGGGACAATAAATGTGATGAAGAATTAATGCAAAGAGCTCTCATAGATTATTAAGAGGAAAGTAAACATCCGTGAGAAAAAATCTGCCTGCCTCATAGAATGAGGTGATTCACAAGCAAAGAAACGCGAATGCCCAACAAGCACACGGAGACGTCATCAGCCCCACTAGACATCAGGGACGTGCAAATGGAAACAAGGGGGTCTTACTTTTTTTCACCTAAAAATAAGCAAATTAAAAATATTACAATGTCTTGTGCTGTCAGGGAATAGGGAAGTGGTCATTCTCCTGAGATGCTGACAGGGATATAAATTAGTGCAGCCTTTTTGAAGGGCATTTAAAAATCTATAGTAAGAGCATTTTTTAAGTGCCGTCTTGTTAACCCAGCATTTTCATTTACAGGAATTTGTCCTTTAAGACATATTCCAAATGTGTGCAAAGATTCCGCTGTGCTGGCTGTAGCCTTTTTAAAGTATTGGAGATGAAAACCTCTTAAGGATCCAGAGCAGGGGACTGCTCTGTACACTGTGGAGCAGCCACACTCTTAAACACGGTGCGGCCACTGAAGACGGTGATGTCAGACGGGGGGGGTACAGCTCGGCGGTGGAGTGCGTGCTCCGCATGCACGAGGTCCTGGGTTCAATCCCCAGTAACCTCTGTTTAAAGAAAAAAACTTTTTTAATGGTTATGCCAAAGAATATTTAATGGCACAGGAAAACAGAACAAACTTTCCGGCTGGGTGTGAAATGGAGCTGCTACTCACCTGGACAGGACAGTAGTTATTCCTCACCTGTGTTTCCCAACTTCCCGTTTTCTTTTTTGCTACTTTTTTTTAAAGTGAGAAGGGGCCTTGAAATGTCAAGGGTCAGAACTCACACTGGGAACCCAGGAAAGGTCACGCTCCTCACTGGCTGTGGGCCCACATGTGGGCGAGGCCCAGCCACGTGGCTTATCTGTTCTGTGCCACAGCTTCTCATGTTAGAATCTGAGACTGGTGCCCAATCTGCCTCCCTCACAGCAAATGAAGACCATGTCTGTTTGTGTCCACTGTTGTGTAACGAGTCACCCCAAAACTCAGCTGGACAGCTCTAGCTCAGGGCCCTCACGAGGCTGCAGGTGAGCTGTCAGCTGGGGCTGCAGTCACCTGAAGGCTCGACCGGGGGAACTTCTGTTTCCAGGCTCGCTCGCGTGGCTGTGGGCAGGAGGCCTCGCTTCCTCCCCACCCAGGCCTCTCCACAGCTCACCGCCCTCGCTCATGGCAGCTGAGTGGCGATCCAGGAGAGGAAGAGCCAGGCGGAGACCACAGCTTCTGAGCTGGCACCACGTTCTTCAGCGTCACACACCGCCCTGGGCAGTGTGTGCCAGGGGGTGGCAGGGGCTGTCTGCCGCCACCACACCCCAGGGTCAGAGTGCTCTACGGGAACACGTAGTGTCCTGAGCGGCTGTTGGGGGCTGTGCAATTCTTATTCTGCCCAACTCTTCTGGAAGCCCTGGAGAGCGTGACGGGGGCCTGCAGGGGTGGTGAGCAGGAACGAAAGGCCTCTACCCCACTTGTTTGCTGAGTGCAGCTTGGGGAGGACTCGCACCAGAAATAATAGTGGTTATCCCTGAGGACAGCAGAACAACTCGGTGATCTGGAGCTGGGGGGTGTGAGCTACGGGTGTACTCTGGGGGTGTTTTCAAGTAGTTTTCTTTGAGTGTGTATATTTTTTGAAATTAAAACCAAAATGTCTGAGGACAGGGGGTTCATCTGACTCTCAGACCGCTAGTGATGAGTGGCTGAGCTCTGGAAGTGAGCAGAGAAAGCACCACGAGAACCAGGGGAAATCCTGGTCCAGGATGAGAGGCCTGGGGGAGGTGGAAAGGGAACGAGAGAGACCGAGGCACTTCCAGGCTGCGAGGTGGGGACCTGCCTCCCCGCTTCCCCAGGTGGACTGGTGAGAGCCAGGGGCATGAGCTCGGTGACTCACGGGCAGCCCCCGATGTGGCAGTTGGCTCAGATGCACTTAGGAAGGGGGTGGCCTGGGCTGCAGGTGAGCTGAGGTGGACGTGGATGTGGGCGCGCAGCAGCCACGGGAACCCAAATCCCAAGAAAGGGTCTCAGAACAGGCTGCAGCCTGGAGGGCAGTAAAGCATGCCTGGGAGGCACCGAGAGTGCTGGAAACCCAAGGTGGGGGGGGGGGGCGGGGGCGGGGTGCAGAATGTCAGAATAGGAAGGAGACTTAGATTTATCAGGATCCGTACCATCGTCTCATAGGTAAGAAATAAAGAGCCAGAGCAGGAAAGCGTCCTGCCAGAAGTCACACAGCACTGCAGGCGGCCAGGCAGGAGTGGGACTCCAACTCCCAAGAGCTAGGAAATTAAGCCGTGGTCGACTTTCCTGTGTGGCCCAGAGGCGAGCCAGGTGTACCTAGAGAATTACAACAGCATAAAGAAGAACTTCTAGCGAGTACAGCACAGAGGCAAGCTGCAGGGGGCTGGAAGCATTCACGCCCGGCCGGCCGGAGGGTGCCTGAGGAACCTGGAAGAGCTGACTCTGCTGACCAGGCTGGAGTCCGGGTGCGGCCGAGCGCAGCGCAGCCACCGCCCTCTGCTGGTGGAGCGGCGGTAGCACAGCTCCCCCGGCTTGGCCTCTGGCTCAGGAACGCTTTCCAGAGAGGAAGCAACCCCTTGGGGTCTGAGAGCTCCTTGCTGGGGGCTTCAGGAAGGCGGCGGAGGGACGGCCTCTGCACACATGTGTCAGAACGGCAGGCAGGGTCAGCAGAGTGCCCCACGCGTGTCTGTGAAACGGGATGAAGCCAGCAAACCACCCTCAGGCGGCCGTGTGTGCCCCGCGTCTTCTCAGGGAGACCTTCCTGCCCCTTCCTGGGAGCAGGGCCTCCAGAACCCGTCTGAAGACCTGGGTGTGGCCCTAGGCATAGCATCGCCTGCTTCCTCACTGGGTGACCTTGAGCAAGTGGCCTCGCCTCTCTGAGCCTCACACTGATGGTGGGTGGAGGGGCAGGAGCCCCAGGCCACTTTAAACATGTATTAACTTATTATCTCCAGTTTACAGATGACCTGCCTAAGTTCATCCAGGGAGAGCTGCCTCACAGGTGCTGGGCGTGTGTGTGTGTGTGTGTGTGTGTGTGTGTGTGTGTACGATTCTACTAATTCTACTTGGTTTTATGGTTTACAAACATCTTACTTGAGTCTCACCACTCCTCTGGGGAGGATTTTAGAGATTTTTTTCAGAGATGAGAGAACTGAGGCTTGGAGAGTAACTGACTTGCTCAAGGCCATTTGGCAAAAACGTGCCAGAGCTACACCCTGGAACCACACGGCCTTCCCCCAAGTTCCCAGTTCTTTCCCGGCACCAAGGCACCCCTCCTGCGTCTGGAAGACGCTGCTCCTGCCCTCAGAAGCTCACACTCTCCCTGGAGAGATGGGCTAGAGGAGGGCCTGAACTCACTGAAGAAGAGGAATGAACACAAGCCTGCTTCCTTTCGGTTACTGTGAAATCCTCACAAAGGGCTGACAGCAAAGCAAAGGGCAGACACTGGAGGGGGACCCGCAGAGCGCACTGAAGTGGGGTACGAGCCCTCCGATTCGTGCTGGATCAGAAGCATTTTCGCCGTCATGGCTGCCTTCTTCAGATTACTTTCTGCTCTATTTCCCAATTAAAGTATGGCTCATGGAGCCGAGAACAATACTGTCCTTCCCGTCTGTGGCCCGACCAGCACGAAGATTTTCTTCTTTTTTGCTGCCGTATAAAAAGAGCTGATTCTTTAGCTGATTCAGACATGAAATTCCACCATTAGGGATTCATTCCTTTTGTTCCACACCTTGCTACTCTTAACATACAGATACCACTAAGGAGGGTACAGTGGTGGGAGATCTTGTTGGTCATTGCCAACTCATTCTGAATGAGCTTTGGGAACATTCCTAGAGGCAAAACTGGGGGAAGAGCAAGAGGGTGGAGAGGGAGAGAAAAAAGAGTAAGTTGGATGTGGCCAGCGTGAATTCTGAACCTCCGGTCTGGCCGGATGAGGGCATTGGGCACCACTGGGTTTGCTGCTGGTCAGGCTGTGTCCCACAGAGAAGCCCTATCCATGAGCCGCTCCCTGGCAGTCAGAGGTCCTGCCCCTCCTCCCACCATCAGTGTGAGGCTCAGAGAGGCGAGGCCACTTGCTCAAGGTCACCCAGTGAGGAAGCAGGCGATGCTATGCCTAGGGCCACACCCAGGTCTTCAGACGGGTTCTGGAGGCCCTGCTCCCAGGAAGGGGCAGGAAGGTCTCCCTGAGAAGACGCGGGGCACACACGGCCGCCTGAGGGTGGTTTGCTGGCTTCATCCCGTTTCACAGAAGTGCGTAGGCAGGTGCTCAGTAAATGTTAACATTATTACATCACCTGGAAAGAGAGAATTCATTCATGCATCCAGTTTTTACTGAGCCCCTACTGTGTGCCAGGCAGTGTTGGAAGCACTGGGGACCCAGCAGAGAACAAAACAGACAAAATCCTGGCCTTTGTGGAATCTACATTCTCGTGGGGGAGACAGGCAATTAAGTAAATCAGAGAGTATAATAGAAGGTAATTAAAGATGGGGAGAGACATAAGTTAGGGGAGGTAACGGAGGTGTGGGAGGAGGGAGGGTGGTTAACTTTAAACAGCAGTGATCAGAGAATCTGATTGGCCCAACACTTGAATTAGATGTTCATCCAGGTCCAGTCAGCGGTCTGCATGTGTGTCGGGAAGGTGCGGGGAGGGGCAGATCCGGGAATCTGGTTGCCTCAGCTTGAATTAGATGTTCATTCTGATCCAGTCAGGTTAGTGTGTATGTGTGTGTGTGTGTGTGGTGTGTGTGTGTGTGTGTGGTGGGGGGGGTGAGTGTGTCGTGTGGTGTGTGTACATCCGTGGTGTGTGTGTGTCTAGTGTGTGGTGTGTGTGTGTGTGTGTGTGGCTTGGGGTGTGTGTGTCATGTGGTGTGTGTGTGTCCATGGTGTGTGTGTGTCTGGTGTGTGGTGTGTGTGTGGGGGTATGTGTGTCGTGTGGTGTGTGTGTGTCCATGGTGTGTGTGTGTGTGGTGTGTGTGTCCATGGTGTGTGTGTATGGTGTGTGTGTCTGTGTGGTGTGTGTGTGTGTGGTGTGTGTGTGGCATCTATGGTGGAAGACCACAGTTAGGGAGTCATGAGCTGCATGGATGCTCCAAGGGAGGACCCTGAAGTCAGGCAGAACCTCCTCCTCCTCCTCCACCTGCCCTGTCTTGGCCTTCAGCCTGCTGAAGGTCATTGTCTTCGGCTGTCAGGACTGAGGTGACGGAGGAGCCACCTCTCCCCCTCCTGCTCCTGAGCCTTCGTCCTCCCCAGTGGCTGGGCGGCCAGGCCCCTCTGCCGTCATGGCAGGATCAGGTCCTGACCCTCTGTGCAGCCACGGGAAGATGGGAGGCTGGCCGGGGCCGCCCCCCCACCCCCCACCCCGAGCCAAGAGCAGGCTCCGTGAGGGCCCTGCACCCCGGGGCCCAGAGGCCGGAGCCTTGGCCAGGGAGGCTGATCTCGCCCTTCTGCAACGGACAAGAGCCCCATTTTCATCCCAAGAGCCACTGTCCCTTCCTGACTGAGGCCTCAAGCACTCGGCGTCCCCAGGAGAGTTGCTCTGCACCCATGATGCTGGCTGCCAGCTCACCCTGCAACCCGGGTGCGTCAGCACCCCCCCAAGTCTGGGGGAACCAGGCACAGAGGCCTGGGGCTCCGTGGAGCAGAGCGTGGGCCCTGGAGGGCCGGGAGCCCCAATTTCTACTCCGATGGGAGTTCTCTCTGCCTTCCCCCAACACAGAGCCCCCAGGAGGTGGCCCTGGGGGCCACGGGGCAAGCTCTGAGAGTGTGGCAGGGATCAGCAGGTTCCAGGCTCAGAGGAGCTGCCAGCGTCTCCCCTGAGGTGAGGTGCCTCCGGACACACAGGCACCACACGCCCCACCCCCGGCCTCCATGGCTGCGTCCCCCGTACTCAGCGGGGGCCAGGCTTCACGTCCAACTTATCTTTCAAGAAGCAGAGGAGCCCCAGGTCACTGGAAAGATAATAGAGCTGGCGAGAGGCCAGGTGGCAGGCGTACCAGGGGCTGTGTTCCCCTCCCTGCCCCTGGGACACCCCGCCTGCTGGGCAGTAGGAGCTAATCCCTGCCCTGGCCCTCTAGGTGGGTGAGGGAGGGGATGGGCCTTCCTGGAAGCTTCACCTGCTTCTCACTCAGGCATTCATTCGATAAATACTTATCAGCAGAGCCTCCTGTGTGCTTGGGCTGCGCTAGGTGTGGGAGGTACAGCAGTGAGAAAAACAGAGACTGTGGCGGAGTTGGCGTCCAGAGGGGGGTTTCCCCCTAGATGGCCGGCGCCCGACCCAGGAGGGTCCTTGTTGGTGTTTGCTGAGCGTACGGGTGGAGGTTCACTTCATAACCGTAGACCCTCAGGGCTGCAAGGGCCCTGGCGTTTGAGCCCTGGTTACCAGACGCTTCTGGGCACGCGTGCAGGGGCTGGGCTAGGTCTGGGGTGCAAAGGCAGGTTAGACACAGGCCCACCCTCGGAGAGCTCACCGTCGGGTGGGACTCACAGACCCGTGAGACAGAGCACAGGGCCGGGGGGTGGTCCTGGTGGGGAGGTGCTGTGCAGGACACCGGAGCAGAGGTGGGGTGGGGAGGGGGACTCAAACCCTCATTTTTCGGATGATAATGGTAACAAATTTGGGTTTTTTTTAAAGGGGTAATTAGGTTTATTTATGTATTTATTTTAATTTTTTTAATGGAGGGAGGTACTGGGCACTGAAGCCAGGACCTCATGCATGCTAAGCCCGCCCGCGCGCTACCACTGAGCGACCCCCTCCCCAAGTCATGGTGACTAATGTCCGCCGAGGGCCGGTTTGGTGCCAGGCGCCATGCTGAGCAGCTTACACGTGCTGCCCCCCCCCCCCGAGGAGGCTTCCCAGGGAGCCTGCTCAGTCACTCACCTGCGAGCAGAGCTGAAACCAGACCCTGGCGCCGTGGAGCTGGAGGGCTCCTTCTCCCTGTGCCCCAGCCCCGCGCCTGAGGTCCCCCGCGCGCCGCAGACCCAGCAGGGAGGCGGCCTGGGAGAGGGGGGCTCGCCCGAGGACTGGGCCGCTGGTGTTCCACTAAAGGGGGTTTCATGGTCGTTGAGATTCTGGGCCCATTTCCCTTGAAGATGGTGCAGCCCTTTCTCTGGCCGCTTAGATGTCTCTGATGGAGCAAGACGGAGGGTCTGAGCCAGAGGTCCCCTGTTCTGCCGTGCATCTCATAGCTCCACGGGGCAGTGGCAGCCCCGGCTGAGTCTTGGTGGCGGGGTCTAAGCAAGGAGGATGTCGGGCACTGGGCCTCTGCAGAGTTGGCATGATCTTGATGGATGGTGGGTTCGCTCAGTGGATAATCCCAAAGAGGCAAGGCGGAGGAGTGGCCCAGCTCGGGGGAGTGTGGATGGTGCCCTGGGACCCACGCCCACTGCTGACAGATCCGCGTCTGGGCCGCGGCAGCAGGTGGTTGGGGAATCATTTGGTCTTGAATGTCGGCTTGACATTGTGTTTGTGGCCAGAGGGCATAAGAAGCATGTCTCATACTTCTTAGGTTTCTCTGTGTTCCATGCTCCGCTGAGAACCCTCCAGGATTATCTCACTTGAGATGAAGGTGCCGATAATCTCTTAGGGAAGGCAACCAACAACCATGAAACAAAGCAAACAGCACAGAACAGTGCTGCATTAAGAAGCAGGGCAACATCGTGGTGAAGTCCAGAGCACCACCAAAAGCGGCACCCCATGTGAATGGCACCCCCTTGGGTTGTGCAGTGCACAACCCATGCAACTGTACAAGGGGCCTAATTAAGTCCATAGTTTATGGCATCATTAATTCATTCAACAAAAATTTACCATCAGTCAGGCACGACTCCAGACACTGGGGTAATAGCAGAGAACAGGACCATGCACCACCCTTGTGCAGCTTACGTTCTAATTCAGAAGTCACAGACTGAGGCTTGAGTCCTGGCCTTGCACTGTGTTAACTAATTTTACTGAGCTTCAGTTTCCCCATCTGTCAAATGGACACAATGATATGAACTTCATAAGGTTATTGTGGTAAATAATTGAAATAACACTTGGTTGCAGGCCTGACACATGGAAGGCCCTCGGTGAGCGATCAGCAGTATTATCACAAACGGTGGGCTGTGGGGAGAAAGGCTTGTGAAAGCCCAGAGGAAAGGGGAGTCACAAGAGGTGGGGGGGGGTAGATGAGACGTCTCAGCAGGAGCAGGAGGCGGAGTGGCTCTGGAGGGATGGCTCAGGCTCGGAGGACCGGGGCCTTCCGAGGCTGGATGCCATGAGGAAGCGGGAGTGATGCTGTCTTGGGCCAGTGAGGAGCACCCTGGTTTGGGGGCCATATTTTACCAAACCAAGGATTAGAACACACGTGGTCTAGCAAAGAAGTTCTGTTTTCTTCTAGGCGTGAGAAGCAGTCTGAGAATAAATTGTGGTCATCCCAGAATATTGGGATTTAGGGAGATTTCAGTATGTTACTAGGACCTGAGACACAACACTTAAAATTAAGAAGTATGACCCGAATAGAGTTGAGCACTCTGGCTGGTAGGGTTGGGGGAGGCCCCAACAACAGAGGGAACAGTCCCCACACAGGGTGTGTGGGTCCCTCAAGGGCCAGACACATACACTGGATCTGATGAGGTAGGGACGATGGTGCTGACTGAGGCAGGATTCCTGGCTGCTGGCAGCGGACGATGCCCTTGGCCTTCCTGAGCAGAGGGGCGTTTGGGGCCTTCACAGATCTGAGGGGCTGGGGGCGGTGGAGAATCAGACTTGGGACACAGGTGAGCACCAGGTCAGCTCCTGAGGGCCCAGGGGAAGTTAAATCAGTCCTTGGCCTTCCTGGGTGGGAGGGTCTGGTTGGCCAGGGCGGGCCATGTGTCCCTGCCTGGCCAAGAGAGGACCCTGTGCGGGAGGAGCCGCGTTTCAGCCCTCCTGGTGGAAGGTCAGTGCAGCTCCCAGCAGGAGCCCCCAACTCAGGAAGGGGGCTTGGATGCCCAACTGCCAAAATTCCTAGAAATAGTTACAGCCATGGAAGATTCTGGAGGAGTTGTGCAACGGCAGATCACTGCAGAATGCCAGACTCACACGGGGGCTTGGGGGGGGGGGGCGCAGGGACAAGCATGAGAGAGCACTGGGAGTGCTGGAGCACCCTGGGGCGATGGGGGCATGGTGGGCCTGGAGGGGACAGGCCCAGTGTGAGGGCATTTGTGGGGACTGACTTGTCAGAGGCTTCTGGGAATCTGCTCTGAATGCAGGGTGGTACCTGGGAATCCGAGAGGTGCAGCAAGCAGCTGTCAGAGCTCTGGGGGGTGCACAGCCCCCGGTGGACACCCAGACCTCGTCTCATCGCCCGCTCTGGTCACCGAGGACGGTGGGCTAAGGAGGGATGCAGGGCCGGGTCTGCAGTGCCTGCCGTAGAGCTGGAGCCCGAGGGGTGGCACGTGTACCCCGTATTTGTCCTCTCCCTTTAGAATGTCCCCACTTTTCAGAGGGAAAGACTGAGACACAGAGACCTGTCCGAGGCCGCCCAGCCAGTGAGCAGCAGGGCTGAGGTGAGCCCGGGTCCCCTGACCCCCAGCTGCTGCCCTGTCCCCACGACAGGGCTTCAGTGATGCTCCCTGGACCCCAGGAGGGCGGCAGAAGTGGTGCCTCAGTGAGTGTCCTCACTCCGCAGGATGTCGGGAGTGGGGGCTGCAGGAAGGGCTGCGGCCAGGCTTCCCTCCTCCTTCCCCAGCCGGAAGGCAGTTGGAAAGAGGGGTTTTTGTCCTCGTGGCTTTGTGGCAGGGGAGAAGGCCAGGGCTGGGGCTGAGCACCCTCCTCTTTCCCTGCTTTTCTGCCTGAACCAGAAACTTGCTTTTTCTACTCACTGTAGACAAACAAAACTAAGGCTCCCCACAGTTTGCATAGATGCTGTTACATATTTTTTGCCAATTTGTTCCCATTTCCAACAGTTACAGATTCTGGCTCCCCGTCCTTCCCCACTGTGGGACACTGGGACATGCTGGGGGGACTGGGGTGGGAGGGACTCCCCTTCCCTCTGCTGTCCCCCACCCCATCATACTTAAGGCCTGGAGGGTAAAGTTCAGACTCCTTCATGAGGCCAGAAAGTTCCTGAACCTTCTGATCTGGGCTTTCCTCTGCAGCCTTGTCTCTGCTTATTTGGCTCGCGAATATGCCCAAGGCTCTGCAGGTGCTGGTCCTTCTAGCCCTAAAGCGTCCCCCACACTTGCCATCGCTGGCTGTGTGCTATCAGTCCTTCGGGCCTTCCACACCTCCTCTGGGAAGGCCTTCAGGATTTCAGACTCTCAAGTACTCTGTGGTCCCACATTTCCCGAGCAAAGCACAGCCCACCCTGCATGTTGTCCAGCTCTTTGTCTGTCTCCCCAAGAGACTGTGAGCAATCAAGGCCAGAAACCCATGAAAACTCCACTCTGTGCGGATTTGTCGAGCACAGTAAGTTTGGAGTTTTCTTATCTTCTTCATGTGTTTTAGCGCAGGGTTTTATAAAAGGGGGCTAGTAATCAGGAAACCACAGGGGCCAGCATGAGCTCTGGGGCTCCAGGCAGCCTCCTCCCCAAAATACACTCACTCACTCACCATCACTCAACGTCTTCCTATCCCAGCCTCTCATCTCTTCTCCTGGGTCTACAGAGGGACACCGCCAAGGACAAGGACAAAGGTGGCCCTGTCACCTCTTCTTTCTGGAGCCTGGGAAAACCGGGTCTCCAAGAGCTCAGACACTGAGAAAAACAGAATTCCTTTTACTGCGCTTCCCCAGACAAGCCCTCCCCTTCCCTGGGGGCCTGTTCCTGCCCCTGCCCCAGCACACGCACACACACACAGACACACATGTACACACACGCATGCACAAACACATACACAAATGCACACACGCATGCACACACACATACACCCCGCACACAGGCTCACACACATACACACGCACACACACACACCACACGTGCACACGCACAGACTCGCACACATGCATACGCACACATACACACACGCGCAGACACACATGCGCACACACACATATACACTGCACGCACACACACCTGCCAGGGATTTCAACTGGAAAACCACCAAACCCTTTCCAGCTTGAAAAACACAGATAATAGACTGAGGGGAAAAATCAAAACAGGAAGCCACCAAGTTGGGAGGCTTCCTGAGGTCTCGCCGTGCACTTCTGTCTGACTGGGTGCCTGACTTTAAAGCATCACAACCTGTGTCACACACTCTGCCCTTTGACTGTGAATCTGCCCCCAAGGTCAGCCGCAGATCTCGAATCCCTCAAGGTCAGAGGAGCAGGGTCCAGAACCAGCCCCAGCTAGGGGAAGGCGGGGAGATTTCCCTGGTCCCTGGGTGGCAGTTTCTGGGTGCTGAGGGTGGACGTGCGCGGAGAAGGGGAGGAGGCCTGGGCTGAGGGAGCAGTGTGAGCCGAGGCCCAGAGGTAGGAAGCAGGGCGGCTGGAGACCTCACTAGGGTGGGGCACTGGCGGAGGCCCTGGAGGCGCCTTGGCCAAGGTCCCTGTCCTCCTGGTGCTCACAGCCTGGTGGCAGGGTGAGCCAGAATCAAAGGTCATCCAGGTGGCAGGAGCACTGGAGGTGAGGGTGGGTGTATAGTCGTGTATGTGGCACCAGCCGTGAGGTGAGGGGTTGTGCCAAAGCAGGGTCAGGCTGGGGCCATCACATCTCTGATGTCCAGTAAGGAGTTTGGCTTCTAAAGGCAGGGTAGTAGGGAGCCACTGAAGATTCTGGAGTGGAGGAGTTACTGCAGCAGAGCTGTGCTCTGGACAAACCAGGCAGCAGCATGGAAGAGGGACTGGAGACTGAAGAGGGCAGACACCAGAGGCAAAGGGACAATGGGCGGACCCACCTCAGAAATCCCACAGGACAGGCCCGTGAGCATGAACAGAGCCGGCCACCCAGAACAGACCTCCTGGCAGGATGCCTGAGAGCCAGGAGAGTCCACCTGGGGCCGAACAGCTGTCTCTGAGAGCTCCTGTCCACGTGCACATGGTGCCCCACAGGGAGGAAAGGACTGACCCGTCCGCCCCCGCGTCCTCCTCAGAAGGCTTTGGTTTAGTACTTCAGGTGGGCGGGCCGAAGGCAGCAGGGCCCCGACGTGTGGGACGTGAGGCCAGCAAGTTCTGATGGGCGTGGAGGGAGGGGAGGGGCGTGGTCAGCGGCCTGGGCTGACACGTGTGTGTGTGTGTGTGTGTGTGTCTGTGTCTGTGTCTGTGTGTGTGTGTGTGGCTGTGTGTGTGTGTGGCTGTGTGTGTGAGGCTGTGTGAGCGTGCGGGCCCGGAGTGCAAGCGTGTTGGGCACAGTCGCCGCAGACACCCGGGGGTGCGGGCTCGGGCACCCTGGACGAAGGGCACACGGTGTTCAGGAACAGGAAACAGCCGTCTCACCCCGCCGGGGAGGCCGCAGCGTGCCCAGAGCCCCGGGCCTGCACAGCGCGCTGGTCTCACTGGCAGGTGGGGGCGCTGGGAGCAGGCGCCCTCGGGCCACCCGTCCCCGTCCCCGTCCCCGGGCGGCGCTGCTCAGACGGTGTCTGTGGGAGCGCCGTGCGCTGGGGGGCCTCCTTCAGACCGCGCCGCAGGTCCTCTCAGGGAGCGGCGAGCCCCGCGTCCAGGGGAGCGGGCGCACAGGAGTCGGGGCGCGGGCCGCGGCCCCAGAGGACCTTCACGCGGGAGCGCGGGGGTCCTGAGGTCACCCGCCTGCCGGGTCAGGCGCCCGTTGCCCTGGGGCCTCCTTTGCACGGCGCGTCACCCGAGGCGACGGTTTACCTTCCCGGCTGCTTTACCTGAGCCCGCGTAAACGTGCGCGGCTACTCTTTGGTCCCTCCGCCACCCCCGCGCCCACATCGAGGAGCGCTGCCGGCCTCTGACCCCGCCCTAGGTTGTGGCGGTATCGCAGGTGCTTCCCGGAGCAGGATGTGGAGTCCTCTGGGGCGCTGCTTTCCAGACTTTGCCGCCCAGTGGAATCACCTAGAATTTTTTACAAATGCTGGCGCCTGGCTCCCTGCTCCCAGACACTGGGGTTAAGTTGACGCGAGGTGCAGCCGAGGCGCTGCGATTCCTAAAACCCCCCAGGCGATTCTAAAACGGAAGGAGGTTTGGGCACCAGTGGGGGAGGGGAGCGGCGGCTCGGAGGAAGGGCTGGTCCTCCCGAGACGGTGCAAGGGCGTCCACAGCGGAGCTGCCGGCCAGCGCCTCCTGGGACCCTCACGAGGAATTCTGAGGTCCTCCTGCTTACGCCTTCCCCCGACTTGTCAGGTGTCTCGCCTACGTTCTGAAACAGGAGGCGTGGGCCGAGGGCTCCGCGCCCTCGGGCACCCAGTGCAGACTGCAGCTCCTCCCTCCCCAGCTGCGTCACCCCGGCAAGTCCCGCCCCAGAGCTCAGTCTTCCCGTCCGTAGAATGGATTGTTACAGGAGGGTTGTAAGGGCTGAATAAAACTCTGTGAGATTTAAGTAAAATACTGTATATGAATTGTTGAGCACAGGCACTTTGTAAGCACTTGGCAAACGGCCCTTGGCCATCATCCTTGTCTTCTTCGTTGCTGTCCTTAGTAATGCCCTCCTGTGTGTGACTCGGGGTGGATCCCTGCCCTCAGCCCTGGTTCGCCAGAATTAAGGCCCGCTGGCTGCAGGTGCGCCTGGCTTCATCCAGTTAGAGGACGGCCACAGAGAAGCTGAAAGGGTGGAGTCCAGGGTCTAGGAATCGGGAGCCCGGAGAGGCTGAGGGCCGTGTTCAAGGTCATTCACCTGAGGAGGGGAGCTGGGACTGGGCCCAGAAAGCAAGCAAGCTGACTTCCTGCTCCAGTCTGTTCTTTCTGCCTCGCTGAGCTGGTTCCCCAGGTAAGGAGACATTTTGCTTCTGTACACAAAATTCAGCTTTGCGGCGATCGGAGATCCTAGGAAGCAGAAGCTGCCATGCAGGTTGTTTTGAAAATATCTCGTCCTCAGTCAGTTCACTGGGTTCAGATGAAGCCTGGACTGAGGCCCGGGGTGCCAGCCACTTCCCTGGCAGCCTGCTGGGTGGGCCACACGTGCGGCCTTTCCCGGGGGGCGCTGGGCTGGCCTCCCCGCGCACGCACGCTCTGAAACCTGTTTTCAATTAGTTATATAATTTTATTCAGTTTCAAAGATCCTATTTTGCCCTAAACAACGTGTGTGGTAACAACGGAGTGAAGAAACCTGGGCAAGCAAACACACTTGTTCCACGAAGCTTCTGAAACACGAGGACCTGGTGGCCGCCAGTCTGCACCTCATTTCTTGAAGCCCTGTTTGACCAAAGCCAGAGAATACTTTCCAGTCAAAACTATGGTGTGTGTGCACGTGTTGTGTGTTTTAAATAGCATCCGTATTTTTAATAGAAACTGTGAATGTTCATCGTGGGAGAATAGAAACCACTAGTGCCCAGCCAGGCAGGTACGGCCACTATACACCTTCTGATGTACTTTCTTACAGATCGTGTGTTTTTTAACAGCTAGGAATCATTTTATGTGTAGAACTTGATTCTGTTTCACTTACCGTTAGCGCTTGAGCAATTCCCACATCATTAAATATTCTTTGAAAATACGACTGTAAATGACCTCTTGCCCGGTGGTGTCCTGTGATTCATTCTGGCAGTGCCTGGTTGTTGGGCATTTGTCGTACTGTCCCCTGTTACAAGTAACACAGCAGCGACTGTCTTCGTGTGTGTCTCTGCTGATGTCTGTGGGTAAATTTCCAAAGTGGAATTATTGGCCAAAGGCTGTGACCCTCTGAAACGTCTTCAAGACCCTGTCAGGAGGATCTGCAGGAAAGCTGCCCTGCTTCACGCCACCCCGCACCCGGCGGAGAGGCTGGTTCCCGGCTCCTACCACTCTGTCTTTTGGCAGATCAGGCGTGTGTGAGATACAGCCTGGTCTCCAGCACCGGGCTCCTCCGTGAGAAGACTCAGGGTGCACAACAGCTACCGTCCAACATTTGACATGGAGAGTCGGTCCCCATGAAGAGGGGCTGGACGTTTTTCCCATGAGGCCACCCTGACGGCGTGGAGGTCTCCCTAACGGTTACAGAGGCTGTGTAACAGGCATCCCCACCCAGCCCCGTGTGGCAAGGTCTCAGCTCAAGCTCTGTTGAGGCTGAAACTCTCTTTGAGGTTCAAAACCCCAGATGGCAGGGTAGACCTGGGACCCCTGAGAACCCTAATGCTGGACAGTTCTGTGAGCTGACCATCCCAACCGTGATTCTGAAGTTATGAAACAGTGAAGACCCTCGACTGCACTCCTTAGAAGCTCTTTACGCATCAGTTTTCTCAGCTGAAAGGTGGGTTGTTATGAGGATTCGATTTGATTATATCTGTAGATCAATGTAAATTTGATTATACGGATGCATTAGTAACAGCTGGCAGTGCCGGTGTGGGCACAGGTGTGAGACGGCAGAACTGGGTGGCGGTTAAGAACCAGATTCAGGTTTGGTCTCTGGTCACACCCCCATCCAGAAAGTGGAACAGAAAACGGGCTTGGGGGACGGTGTCTGGGAGAGGGTCGTGCACGTTTGTTAAAAATTCAGAAAAACAAATTCAGAAAAACAAATTCAGAACAGGCTTCCTTTAGAGCACCTGGTACATGCGTTTCATTTGTTTGTTCATTCATTTTTATGTGTTTCAAGTAATGTGCAGAGTTCGAGGATCTAAGGCCTGTGGCTCTGCGAGGGGCGTGCGGCGTCGGCTCGGACCGGCTCCCGAGAGCCTGTTGTTAAATTTTCCGTAGTTTTGCAAGCTGGGTTTTAAACACAGCCATTATTAAAAATTAAGTTATGCAACTTTCAGTTAAATGAATTATGTTAAAAACAGAGGTTACCAAATACTAAAAACTTACTGCTGCCTGGTTGTTTTCCTGCCATCCGTGTTCACGAGGCTGTTTGCGTTATTGTATCTGTATGGGAGAAGTGGTATTTTTTGTGCCCAAATAATGGTGTGCTCCTGGGAGTCTCTTTTAGCTCTACTTTTGGTGGTATCATTTTGGTAGGTAGAAACTAGCCCTGGTGGGAATGCTTGCAGCCCTGAAGTTGGCGAACACGCCAAACTGGGGCCCTTCCTCCTGGAAGATCAGCTCAGTATCTACCAGCACACCAGGGCCTGTGCCCTCAGTCCCTGGCCCCCTTTGCTAAACCCCCCATTTCCATGGGAGGCCGCTGCTTCCATCGCTTTTAGCTGTTTCTTTTGGTGCTTGTCCCTCTATTTCTTAATCACATGCTTTCACGGCTGCGACTTGATCTTTAAAGCTTAGACGTTGTGTGTCGACTTCTCGTGATGGAAGACGAGGCGTCACCTCTCTACCAGCTCTGTCTCCCCTCCTAACTCTGCACACACAGGCTTTCCTGCCTCTGTCCTCCCAGCATGTTACGGCACAACTCATGTTTGAATAAATATTCTGGATTTACATTACTACCGAGATGTAAATGCTTTACATAAGTCACCCTCACTGTGGTCGCATTAGCTTTCTTACACCACTTCTTTCCTGGGGTTAATAGCTGCATCTTTAATGGCTTAATTTCTCTACAGAACTGTGGTTTTCCAACTTCCCTCCTTAGCAGTGAAACTTGTCTTTCCAACAAAATTTTATGTGGAACCCTACTATATAAAACAGGAAAATCAGAGCTGCTGGGTTGGAAGGAGGTCCTTCCCTTCAAGGGTGCTGTGTATGGCCAGGCAGGATGTGCACTGCACAGCTTTAGGGGGTCACCATTCACATGGAAAACAATGCAGTTCAGTCATGAGCATCATCCCGTTGTGTAAAGAGAGGTCTCCCTGAAAGGATGCATTACATCAGGATTGCCCTCGGCCTGTTCCCTGCCCAAAGCAGCGTCTGACCTCCCCCACTGTGAATCCTTCCAGTGAGTGGCTTCCCCTCCCCTCCAGGGCACCCCCCTCAGGCTGTTGGCCAGAACTGCTGCCAGCTGATGGCCACCTGCTGACTGACTCGGTGCCCCTCAGACTTGCCTGGGCTGGGCTGGGCACCAAAAGCTTAATGCAGCTTTGCTCCGGGACCACTCCAGGGCAGCCTAGGGGATCAGACGTAAGGAGAGGCTCCATCAGAGAGTAAATGAGCGGTGGAAGCAGCTGTCTCTCTGCGACCATCAGAGCTGGAGGTGGGGAGCTGGCCCACGATGAGCAGTGGGGTTTAGGAAACTCGTCTTAAGTGGGTCACCCTGTGTAGGAATCCTAGCTTCACTGTCAGCTGGGTAACCTGGGGGAAGTTGCTTGACCATTCTGGGCCTTAATTTCCTCATGTCTAATTGCCAGGGTTTTGTGAGAGTTAAAGAAGACACTGTGTAACCGTAATAAGTCCCAGGGCCACGTGTGGCTCAGTCTCTGAGGTAAGCCCTGCCCCTCTCACTGGCGAGGTACAAGGCAGGTGTAGCTGGACAGAAACTGACCGTCGGCCTCAGTTATTTGGTCAAGAAACCTAAAGGAGGGTGATGTATGACCTGCATCACGTGCTCTGACCCCCAAACCACTATTAGCAGACGGGCAGGGACTGGAAATCGCTCCCTCTTTCCTCCACACCCCAAAAAGCTAACATTAAGCAGGACTTGGGGATGGAGACCCAGCTTCTGCCAACAATTTCCCCTTCCTTCCCTGCCTCCTTTACAGCCACTGAGAGTGGAACTACTCCCACCCCCACACCCCTTGTATCATCTTTGGTGGACTCCATCCCCCTTGCAGAAGGTACTGAGCACCTACTGTGTGCCAGGCTTGTAAGGAGCTGGAGATTCAGAGATAAAGAAAGGCACAAGCCTGTCCTCAGTTGCTCACAGACAGATAGAAACAGACTGCAGTTCTGCATGATGGTGCCTATAATAGAGGGAAGACCAGAATGCTGTGAGCACACAGAGGACGAGTTCTTAACCCACTGAAGGATCAGGGAAGACTTCCTGGAGGAGGTGTCACTTAACCTGTATGATAATTAACTACTGTCATAGTTTGAGCATTCGCTCTGAAGGTAATCTCCACACTAAGCGCTTTGCTAAGCGCGTTAGCTCATTTAATCCTCACGACATTGATGAGATAGGTGTCGCTATCCTCATATTAGAAAGGAGGAAACCGAGGCTCAGAGAAGTTCATTGACTTTCCCAAGGCCACAGAGCTAAAAAGTGGCAGAGCTGTGATTCAGACACAGGCTTGTGTGACTCCAGAGATGATGCTTTCAACCACAGGGCACCGGGCGCAGGTGTCTGTTTAAGAGGCACACTGAACAAGGGTGCTGCCTGTGGGACCAGCACCGCTCACATCACAGGCAGAATAACCTCGTGCTGTTGGGAGGACGCAGCCACAGAGCAGTGTGGCCCAGCCAGCTGCAGGGGCCCAGAGGCAAGTGAGACAGTGGTGGGCCCTCAGGGCTCCTCCTGTCCAGCTTAGAAGCCCAGGATAAAGCTCTTCTTTCAGGTCATCCCAGGGCCATCAGACTAATCTCCTTGTCTCTCTCCTCGGCAGACGGGCAGGATTGAGCCCAACTACCCCAAGGTCTGTGGTCACCAGGGCAACGTGCTGGACATCAAGTGGAACCCCTTCATCGACAACATCATCGCCTCGTGCTCGGAGGATACGTCGGTGAGCAGCGGGGGTGCTCCCTGGGGGGGCCACAGGGCCCCTCTGCTTCCTCCAGGAGGCCTCCCTAGACTGCCTCCTTCCCCTTCTTTGCCCTCCCTGTCTTCTTGGTCGTCCCTCCAGCAGCCCCAGGACGGGCAGTTAGGAGGAGGGCGGAGGGAGCAAATCCAAGGGCTGTTTGGCAGGTCTTGTGCCTTTAGTGTGATTTCACTGGGAGGTGTTGGCTTTGTAGGTGAGAATCAGAAGAAAAAGATTAAGTGTGTGATTCAGCACCGGTCTGTGGTCTCGAAAGGAGAAGGACAGGAAGAGGAATGTGGACCAGGAAGGAGAGGGGGAGGAAGGACATGGGTGAGCTGTGAGGAAAGGAGGCCCGTCCTTGCAGGCTGGGCAAGCGTACCGTCTATCTTTGTCCTCCACGAGCCATGGTTTTAGGGAAGGACACCGACTGAGAATTGCTGTGACTTGTCCAAGGACCCACCATGGTGGCCTGGAGTTTTAGGAGAGGAAGCGGAGGCTCAGAGCCTCGAAGGGCTGACAGTTCAGGTCCATCAGACGCTCCGTCTTTCCATCTCAGCATGCCCTCTGGGAAAAGCCCTTGCGGGACTCCGAGGGCGCACGGAGCAGGGCGTCCTCACCCGGGTCCTGCGAGAGGTGGGCTGTGAAGGCAGAGGAGCCAGCACCCCTGGGGTGGGGGGAGGAGGCCTGGCAGTGCTGCCACGACTTGTCTGACTGACCTTCCTGCTTCCATCAAAGCCCCCACCGGGGCAGGCCTCCCTCGACCCCCTCCAGACCCAGTGGTCAACGTTCTGTGCATCAGACACCACGCCCAGAACCAAGGTCACGAGGTCAGTCAGCACACCCACTATGTGCCAGGCACTGCGCTGCAGACGGGGCTGGGGAGGGAGCCAGCCTGAAGGGGCCTAGAGACATGCTGTGGGCAGCCGGCCTGGCCCACGTCTCCTGGCGGTGCCCCCTGCCGCTCCCCTGCTGCCCTCCGCTGGTCTCACTACCTTCTGGGGACACTGAAGGAACCTAGCCAGCCTCCACGCCCTCCCAGCTCCTTCCCGTATCCCACATCCCTCGAAAAGTCTCCGGTGAAGTCTGTCCCCCACGTCCCTCGGGATCAGCCTCCCCTCCCCCACAGCGTGAGGGGCCCTCGGGAGTGTTTCCTAACCCCTCCCTCCGAGGATCCAGGGGAACACACCCAAGCCTTTCCCAGGTGGCTCCCGTCCTGAGGGGGGTGGGGGCTGTAACTCTCCCTGGCATCTGGCAGAATCCAGTTCTTTCCGCCGCTGGGTGATGTCACCTATTGTTGGAGGGCTGTGCTTTTTATAGCTTCTGCCGCAGCGAGGGAGGGCAGCTGGCAGGCGGCAGGGAAGGGCGCTATGGCTTTCCAAGCCTCCTGCTCTCAGCCCTCCTCCAGCAGCCACAGAGAGAGGTTTCCGACATCTCCAGGAGAGCAGAGAGTGGTGGGGGGGAGGGGAGGCAGGAGGGGGAGGGAGGCAGGAGGGGGAGAGAGGCGGGCCCTGGGAGGTGGGGGGGGCGGCAGCTCGAGCAGCTCCCCCCCCCTTCTGTTCCCCTGCTCCTCCATCCAGCAGCTGCCCTCAGCCCCAGGGAGAGGCGGTGCTCCTCCCCCAGGAGCTGGGGTGGGATGGGGCAGGATGTCAGCCCTGCTGGAAGCAGCCGGAAGCCACCCACCCCCCTGCCCTCCCCCCCACGCACACGCACACGTGTGTGCATGCACACACGCGCGCACACGAGCCTGAGAACCAATGCCTCTTAGAGCTGGAAGGGAGCAGCTCCTTTTAGAAATGGAAGGACAGTAGCCCCAAGAGGCCTCACCGAAGCACCTGGCAGCTGCAGGGACACTGGCGGTGTGGCGTGTGGCTCAGTTGTCAACCAGCCAGGCTCGGGAGGCCACAGGCCTAGGTTCAAATCCTGGCTCTGCCATTTCTCACAGCCGAAGACTCTGAAGTCCGAAGTCTCACAGCTGGTAAGGGCAGAGCCTGGCTTTGAATGGAGTTGGTCAGACCACAAAGCTCTCACTTCCGTGGCCAGCTGCTCCCTCCCCCGTGCACAGGGACACTTGGTTTTGCAGCTTTATAAACTGCCCTTATCAGCTGCCTTGGCCTCGGCCTCGTCTGCACGTGTCTGCTGTCCGCAAGGCGGTGAGCGACGTGGACATCCCCGAGTGTCCAGCCGGTGTGACACGGGGAGCGGCTAGGCATGTTGTGTTGAGTTGATTGTAACTGAGTTAAACAGGGCTCTGACCCAAGGGCCTTGGGAAGGGACAGCCCCAGACACAGCTGGCTTGCTGGAGAAAGCTCCTTTGCCGCTTTTCCCTCCCCTTCCGTCCAGAAATCCGGCTTGGCAGGCCCTGCTAGGGCTCCTGTTGAATTGAAGTGACCTTCCAGAGCAACCTCTGAGCAGACCGTGGCACCCCTCCCACGCCCATCCACTCTTTGTCTTCAACAAGTGCCTTGGCTGTTAAGGGACGGGAACTCCTTTTGCAGCCACCTGGGCCCACTGTGAGCTCCATCTCCTCCTCGGAGCTCCTGTAGCACTTGGTGCCAGCTGGGAGCTGCAGCGTGGACTGAGCGGGGCTAGTCCTTCCCCCTAAAGATAACATGCAGTGATGTCAAAAGCAGAGACGTTGGAAGATTAACTAGCACTGTCTCCATGTGCAGAAGAGAAAACTGGGGCCCAGGGAGGGAAGGGGCTGGAGGCAGCCTGCCTCCCTCCTTCTCTGGGGGACAGGTAGCAGGCATTGGTGAAAACAGCTCATGCTCCCCCCCACCCACCCGCCCACCGCGCAGCCCTTCTCTCCACGGAACTTGGATTTGTCCCGGGGCTGAGCCTCGGTGCAGACGCGGCCTGCCCGCCCCTCCCCCGGCTTAGGCCCGAGGTTCCGAGGCAGAGCTGTCACGCCAGCAAACCAGCCCACGTGGGTGGAGAGCCTCAGACTCACGAGGACCCTGAGGGCCCGTTTAGTTCAACCCACACACCCCTTGAAGGTGCCTCCCCCCCAGTTCATCTTCCAGAGAAGGAGCCTGCGCCTCAGAGAGGTTGACTGGCTCGTCCAAGGTCATCCAGCTGTCAGTGGGACAAGAGCCTCTGGACCCTGCCCTCCGGCTTCTCCACGTCTCTGCCTTAACCCAGCATGCGATGCAGCCCTGGGGCCCCTCAGTGAGCGGGCTCCTCGGGGATTAGACTGCCCTGGGAAAAGATTTCCTCCCGAGACTCAGCACAAGCCGGGCTCTCTGGGGCCTCAATGCACAAGCAGGGCTCTCTGGGGCCTCGATGACTGTGTGGGACACACGCGGCCTCATGTCTCCTCTGCCACTGCCGGCGTGCCGCCCACAAGCCCGGCTGACCCACCTGCAGTTTCTCCACTCGCTGTGACCGAACCCACCCATGCGGGTCATTTTTCCGTCTCCTCATCCTTCCCCCGTCCCCAGGCTGTCTTTTCAAACGTGGGTCAACAGCCGTCTTCTAACCCTCCACCTTCCAGACCTTCCCACCCCTTCACCCCCAGCCTGGCTTCGGGCTCCCCAAGGTCTGTGCTCCTGCTGGTTGCCTGCCGCGTGGCCCCACTGCGTGTCGCTCAGGAGGAGGCAAGGCGCGTGCTCAGCACCCATCCCGCTGGCTGCCCAGGGCCTGGCTCCTTAGAGATGTGTCTGCAGTGAGTGAGCCTCAACTTTCTGTTTCAAAGATTTTTCTTGAAGGCCAGAAGCCACTTTCCTGCGTCATTCGACTTACCCGCCGAGTGACATGGCGTCTGTGTGTGGTCGTCCTTGTCTACTGTCAAGATGCAGGGTGAGGTGTCCGTAGACAAGATCCTTTGCTCCTAAATGCCTCCACCCTGACCTGTCTTTCTGTCCTTAAAGTTTTGTCCTCTTGAGTCTGAAAGTTTCTGGATCTTCCTACTCAAGTGCAAACAAAAGTAACCTATCAAGACGGAAAACGGTGCACAGTGTTTCTAAAAATCAGAGAAATGTCAGTCCAGACAGCAGGGAGGTGGCGTTTTTGACCTGATGGGCAAACACCTATTTTTGAAACTATCGCTTTAGGAAAATACCCTCAGACTCTGTTGGTGAGAACTGGGACAGCTTTGGGGGACAATTTTACAGTAACTCTAAGAATGCGGACCAGCTCTAGGCCCGTGCCCCACAGGAATGCTCACAACCACACAGAGACGTGGGACCGGCCTGGTCATCGGAGAGAGCGTTGTAACGGGGAAACGGTGGCGGAGCCCAGGTGCCCACTAACAGAGGCTGACTGAACCCAGGACAGAACGGTCACACAACAGCTGTCCCTCTGGCCACTGGAAAAGATCAGGCAGATCCAGGTGGAGAGGTGTGGAGAGACGCCCACTCTCCTGTCACGTGAGGAAAGCGAGCTGCAGAAGGGCCACAGCATCCCTGTGGGTGAAAAAGGAGGAAACGGGGGGAGAGAGGGGGACTCTGAGTATGTGTGTGTGTGTGTCTAACCCAAGCACTGGTCTCCGCTCTTCAAGGGTCACCTTCCTCTTATATGTGGGGACAAGAAAATTGTGTCTCATTGGTGACCACTGAGTCATCCAGCCTGGGCCCCACTTCACCCTCCCCACCACTGCCAGACCGGACCTCAGGTCTGATGGTCCTTGCACAGGGCTGTGGAGGGTGGCCCGGGGGCATGCTTTCCGTGTCGATTCACAGCCTTCAGAACCATCATCGAGTGGCTAATGTTCCATGTCGCTATGGCATGTTAAATTGTTCCCTTGATGTTGGTCACTTGGAGTGTATCTGAATTTTCTGTATTGCAATGAACATCTTTATGCATGGAGATTTTTGCTCATATTGAATTTTAAGAGTGAAATTACTAGGTCAAAGAATATAATAATCTTTATCATTCCTGCTAAAGATTGCCAAATTGCTTCCAAAAGAGTTACTCTGATTTATAATACAACCAGCGCTACCTGAATCCTTGAGTCTACAAGTTCTAGTATAAACTTGTCAACACTGGGGATTTTTTTCTTTCAGTTGCTATTTTAGAAGGTTATAAATGCTACCTCAAAGCTGTTTTTCCTGTTTTTCTCATCACTAGCAAGGGTGGAGTTCACGTTTTCAAAAGGTCTGTTTAAAGGTGTCCCAAGTGGTAGTCACGTGTGCTGCTTCCTCGCTACCCGGTTAGATCATAATAAATCGTATTAATGATGATAACAAAACTAGAATTCCAGAGGCCTTCAGAGCACTTCAGAGTTTACAAACTTTTACAACCAGTATCTTTTTTTTTTTTTGACGCATGGTCGATTTACAATGTGTTAATTTCTGGTGTACAGCATAGTGATTCAGTTATACACACATGTATTCCTTTTCAGCTTCTTTTTCATTATAGACATTACAAGGTATTGAATATAGCTCCCTGTGCTGCACAGTATGAACTTGTTACCTGTTTTATATACAGTAGTGTGTATCTGCAGATCTCGAACTCCCAGTTTGTCCCTCCACCCCCTCCCTTTACCCCCGGTAACCATAAGCTTGTTCTCTGTGTCTGTGAGTCTGTTTCTGTTTTGTAAATAAGTTCATTTGTATCATTTTTTAAATTCCACGTATAGGTGATCTCATATGGTATTTTTCTTTCTCTGTCTGGCTTACTTCACTTAGTAGGATGATCTCCAGGTCCATCCATGTTCCTACAAATGGCATTATCTCATTCTTTTTTTATGGCTGAGTCATATTCCATTGTGTGTGTGTGTGGTGTGTATAAAAATATACCACAACTTCTTTATCCAGTCATCAGTCAATAGACACTTAGGCTGCTTCCATGTCTTGGCTGTTGTCAGTGGTGCTGCTGTGAACATCGGGGTGCAGGTGTCTTTGCAAATTAGACTCTCCTCTGGACATGTGCCCCAGGGTGGGACTGCTGGGTCGTATGTACAACCAGTGTTTTATTCTACCAGTGACCAAGGCAGGCAGGCATTCCCCCTCCCCTCTTACAGATGAAACAGTTGAAACTGTCCGGAGTATGTTTGGCTTGAGAAACAGAAGCCCGCCAGCATTAATGAAAACAATCGGGGGTTACTCAGAGATGGCAGAGAAACGGCGCAGCTTCTCCCTCTCTGGGGCCGTGTGGTCTCCTCTCTGCTTCTCTCTACATCCCCCTGCTTCTTTGTCAGCGGCTATAAGACTGAGAAGAGCTGCATCCAGGCCCTGCATCCTTTCGGCTCAGGCTCCAGCACTCAGCAGTCTGCCCCTCGTTCTTCATCTTTCAGGGGAGACTCTGGGTTTCCCTCTGCTCAGGAGTCCATCCTGGGTGTGAGGCAGGGTGAGGAACAGGGCCATGTGGAGCAAACAGGCGCTGGGGCTGAAGGCACTGTTAGAAGGGTGTGGGAAGGGAGGCAGGGACAGACTTTTAATGCAGTGCTTGCTAAAATCTGCCCACTGTGTGGTCCTCTGGGCCTCGCTAGACCGTAACAGTAACAACACGCCAGTATTAACAGTTGTCGAGGTCTGCAGAGACTTCGCTGCAGAAGGCCCTCCCCAAGGCACAGAGGAGATGGTCTCTTTCCTCTCTAACCTCGCCCTGGAACCCACCCCTCAGCCGGGCCCTGCCCCGCCCCTGGCCATGAGGGGCCTTACTAGGCAGATGCGAAAGCCTGGGGTCCCAGGAAGAGGGCGGCAGAGGCTTGTCCCGGCCCTGCCCACTAGCCGAGGCCCCGCCCCCTCTGCAGGTGCGGATCTGGGAGGTCCCCGAGGGCGGGCTGAAGCGGAACATGACGGAGGCGCTGCTGGAGCTGCACGGACACAGCCGGCGCGTGGGGCTGGTGGAGTGGCACCCCACCGCCAACAACGTCCTGTTCAGCGCCGGCTATGACTACAAGGTGAGCCGCGACGGGCAGCTGTGGCCAGAGCCAGCCCAGAGGGGAGCGCGGGGAGAGAAGGGCGTCTGCGTGGGCCTGGAGGCTACTCCCAAGCACGGTAGCCAACACCATTACATCCATCCGTGGTCACTCATCCACCCAGTCAGCACTTGGCTGGGCGTCTGCTGTGCGCCCGTTGTCCCTGGGGTCCACAGCAGCCGGAGGCACCTTTGCCGCCCTCTCCTGGCGCTGGTCCCTGGGAGAGTGCCCGCCCCATGCCCACACTCTCTGCCTGACCACTTCTTAATCGAGATGCGACCACTGCCCTCCTGGTAGGAAAAAGGAGCACCCAAAGCTACTGGAGGGAAGGGAAGGGCGCCCCAGCCGGGCATGCCCTGGAGAGGCGTGCCAGCCCCCTGGCCAGGAGGACTTACCCTCTTGGCTGGTAGCAGAAGTGGAGCTCAGGCTGGGGCTGGGATCTGCCCAAGGACAGCGGTGGATTTGTGTGACAGGGACGCACCAGCCTCTCAGATAGGGCCCAGCGACCTTGTCCTGCCTCCCGGCACAGCCAGCCCTGCATGGCACACCTCCCCAGGGCCATCAGGTGTGGCTGGGGACAGACGCCTGTGCCAGCAGTGCAGGGCTGAGCCCGCCTCCTGCTTGTCCGCCCTCCCAGGTCCTCATCTGGAACCTAGACGTGGGCGAGCCTGTGAAGATGATCGACTGCCACTCGGACGTGATCCTCTGCATGTCCTTCAACACTGACGGCAGCCTGCTCACCACCACGTGCAAGGACAAGAAACTGCGCGTAATCGAGCCCCGCTCGGGCCGCGTGCTGCAGGTGAAGCCCCACAGCTTGTCAAGGGGTATTGGGGCCTGGGGCTCCGCTGTCAGCCAGCCCTGAGGGCAAGGGTGTGCCAGCTCCCCTCTCCCGTGCACCTGACCTGCACCTCCTGGGACCAGCCTGTCTGTTCTGGGCCCTTCCAGCTCGTAGGAACCCTGCCTTGTTCTAAGTGGGGAGAGACCTCAGAACCCTTTCTCGTCCCCACTGACTGCACCCTTCTCCCCCGATGCGGTTTGGCTGCTTGCCCCAGAGGGGTCAAACTGATGACCCCCTTCAGTGCAGGAATCCCTGCGTGTTGACCCTCGTGGGCACAGGAGGAGGGGACTTGGGACTCACTGCCCAGCCACCTGTGTGGGACGAGCCTGGCGGAAGTGGTGCAGGGTGCCAGCCCGAGGGACGGCTCCCCGTGGGGAGGAGGAGGGCGGACTTGCTCCAGGATCGGTCTTTGAGTCTCCTGGGACTTGACTATGAGGAAGTGATTAGCTGCCATTTGGGAATAAGAAATTCACATTTCTTGAGCACCTGCTGCGTGCCAGTCACGGGTGTAGATGGGATGGAAAATCTGGTTGAAATCCGAGGTTTACCTCCTGACACAAGAAAAGATCGGTGCGTGACCTGGTTGTGTTTATCGTGGAAGAAGCCAGCATTGCAGGACCAGAAGGCCCTCTAGGCTAGTCCTGCCGATGGTAGTCATCGTGGGGTTAGTGTTAACCACCGTCCACTGGTATTAACCGCCGCCCACTCTGAGCTCGCCGGGTGGTGTGCACCAGGCCCAGGGCTCCACGTCGTCACCTCGCTTAATGCCATCGCAATCCTCTGAGGCGGCTGCTGTTACTGGTCCCATTTCCCACGTGGGGACGCTGGGCCTTGGAGAGGGGCAGACTCGACTCTCACAGTTACAGGAGGAGCTAGATACCGCACGCAGCCAGTTGGACCCCAGAGCCGGACGCCGAGCAGAAAAGATGTAAGAGAGCAGAGACCCCAACCTCATCTCACAGGCGTGGACACACACCCGGAGAGGGTGAGGGTCTCCTGCAGGGCTGGACCTTTTTAGCAGAACTTGGCACTAAAATCCCAGAGCAAGCGATGCCAGCCTGGGTCTTTGCACTGCTCCGCCAGCCTCGGGTTTCTACCTAATGCTGACTCGTCCTGGCCAACCAAGGACCCCGCATGTTAGGAGGAAAAGGAGGTGTTGTGAGCCGAGAGGCAGAGGGCGGCCCAGCTCGAAGGAGCCCCCGGTGCAGCGAGTCACCAGCAGTGAACCAGCGTGAGCCCCGGCCTCCTGAGCCTCAGGGAGTGCTGGCAGGAGGTGGTGTTGTGCCAGCTAGTAAGAGATGCCTGGGTGGGAGCTCCTGGTCCCCTGCCCCACAAGGCCCTGCCTGGGACGTGGTCCACGTTAGCCCCCGGCTTCCCTGTCCCCACCCGCTCTGGGCCCGATAGCAGCGGCAGCGGATCCTCTCGTGGCTCTGGGGGTGGAAGGTCCGACGTCGAGCTGTGAGCAGGTCCGCACCCCCGCGGAGGCTCTCGGGAGGGGCCTTCCCTTCCTTGCCTCCTCCAGCTTCCCGTGGCTTCCAGGGCTTGTGGCCCCACCACTCCAGCCTCTCCTCTGCGGTTGCACCAGCTTCTCCTTTCGGCATCCCTGGCATTTCCCTTTGCCTCTCTCCTCAGTAAGGACACTCGTGATGGTGTTTACGGCCCCTTGGCTGATGCAGGGGAGTCTCTCCATCTCAAGGCCCTTAAACTAAAATCACGTCTCCAAAGACCCTCTTCCAAACAAGGAAGCATTCGCAGGTTCCAGGGATTGGGACGTGAATGTCCCCCTGGGGGCCGCAGGGCAGCCCGCCCCGGCACCCGCGTGCCTGGGGCCCAGCTCACTGGCCCTCTGTCCCTGCCAGGAGGCGAACTGCAAAAACCACAGAGTGAACCGAGTGGTCTTCCTGGGGAACATGAAGCGGCTGCTCACGACGGGGGTCTCCCGGTGGAACACGAGGCAGATCGCCCTCTGGGACCAGGTCAGCGGCAGGCGGGCGGGTGGCAACCTGAAAGGCTGTAGCTCCCAGGGCTTGGCTGGGACTGGAGAGGGCGAGGCGCTGGCCTGCCTGGACGCGGGCTGATGCTGCCCCCCGACCCCGCAGGAGGACCTCTCCATGCCGCTGATCGAGGAGGAGATCGATGGGCTCTCCGGCCTCCTGTTCCCCTTCTACGACGCGGACACCCACATGCTCTACCTGGCTGGAAAGGTAGTGGAGTTCGGGGAGGGACGGGGCAGCTTGCGGGAGACCCCTGCCCCCGAGAAGAACCAGCCTAACCTCTCTGGTCTTCCTCCGGCCCAACCAAGGTCTCACCCTCTTCTCAAGTCGGACACATTCTCCTGAAGGGTCAATCACAGAATTCCTTCAGCAGCGAACTGGGGTGGGGTTTTAAGTGGGAATAAGGTCAGAGCCTGGAGTGACTAGTGATGGAGCCTGAGGCACCGGCCAGGAGATCCTGTTTGTCAGAAAGGTTGTCTGTGTGCCCATGTGTGCGCACACACGCAACACGCGTGCACACACCCCGCTCCACCTCCAGCCCACCTCCCCTAGCAAGTCCCTGAGGCAGGCCCGCCCGGGGGCTGGAGGCCAAGTCTCCCTGCTTTTCGACCCCCGCCCCGAGACACACGGAGCCTCTTCTCAGCAGCCAGTGGACAGGGCCTGCCCAGCCTGCCCCGGCCCCTCTGCCTCCCTCACCGCCTCCCTCCCGGCCCCCAGGGCGATGGAAACATCCGGTACTACGAGATCAGCACGGAGAAGCCCTACCTGAGTTACCTCATGGAGTTCCGCTCCCCAGCCCCGCAGAAAGGCCTGGGTAAGGCGCCAGGGGCTGCCGCGGCCCTTAGGCTGTGGAAGGAGACACTGGACGCTTGGCTCTTGGGTCACTTCCCCCACCCTTGAATGAGAAATCAGGCTTGGAAGGCCACAGCTCAGGGCAAGTCAGGAGAGGCCCTACCAGCAAGTCAGGCGCTGCCCTGTGAAGGTCGCCAGCCCACCACCGCCCGCCTGGCCGGCTGCCTCAGTCCTCGGCGCCTGGCGTCCCCCGGCTTCTCTGTGGTCAGCAGCCTGCAGGGGTGTGCACGGCGCCTTCCTTCCCCTGACAGACAGGGAGGCTGAAGCCCGCCGTGGTTCTGACATCGTGGGAGGTGGTTCAGTAACTCAAGGTCAGATCAGGGGTCCAGACCCAGGCCCCTCCTTGAAGCCTCGGGGAAGCCAGGACCCCCAGGGTCCGGAAACAGCTCTGTCCTTGCACCCCCAGCTCCCAAGTTCCCAGGCGAACCCTCGAGAGGGCTCCAGGTTGGCGGGTGCAGGGAGCCGGTCCCCGCGCCCCACCCTCTCCCACCACTGAGCCTCACGGGGCAGTCTAGCCCGCTGACCAACGCTGGCGGTGCGTACGATCCCGCTGTCTCCCGTTTGGGGTCCAAATCACTGAGTGGAAATCTCTTCAGGGGTTCTGTTCCCTCCTCTCCTTAGAACTGAGTCTGGCTTGGTCCCTCTGAGGATCTGGTATCATGGACAGGGCCTGAGGGCCAGCTGCAGAGATCGCAGGGCTGGAGGGCCCCAAGGGCCCCCCTCAGTGACCAGCAGCAAAGTGGAGGCCCGGAGATACACCTGAGGTCCTAGTGACCATCCCGCTGGGATGACCCTTCCCCCGTGCTCGGCCTTCCCCACCTCCCTCACTGTCGCCCTGCCATCAGATACTGTAACAAGCAGCCTGGACTTTGGAGCCCAGCCAGGTTTATATTCTGGTTCATCTGTGCCCATAACCCCCTGAGTCTCAGTTTCCTCCTCTGTAAAGTGGGGATAATCAATAGCCCTGCCTTGGAGGGCTGTTGTAAACCTCAGAGACCATGTGTACACAGCACCTGGCAGAGCACCTGGCTCCTCCTGCTCCTGCACATAGTCATTCAACAAACCTTTACTGGGAACCAGCTAGTCCTAGGGTACAGTGATAAACGAGAGAGAACACGGCCTCACTCACATCCCTCTGAGGGCAGACAGACGATGAACAAATAAGGAAGGAAAATACTGGATGGTAGTGAGTTCTAAGAAGACAATCACCCCGTGGGTGATAGGACAGGGGGAACTGGGAGCTGGGCCAGGCCAGGTGGCTGGGAAGCCTTGCTGTGGAGGAGACATTGCAAACTACGACCTGGAAGGCAGGAAGGCGAAGAGTAGTGCCAGCTGGTGCAAAGGCCCTCAGGCCAGAATGAGCCTGGCCTGTGCCAGGAGCAGAAGGGGTAGGGGTGGCTATGCGCAGAGTCGGCTTTGCAGCGTGTGGAAGACGGGGAAGGGGTCAGAGGGTTTGGGTGGAGGCCGGGCCGGGGCCAGGTCGCATGGGGCACGTTAGACAGGGTGCATTAGAGTTCTCAGAGAAACCAAATATATTTATAAGAGGGGACTTACGAGGATTTGGCCCACGGGATTATGGAGGCTGTGAAGTCCCGTGATCTGCTGTCTGCCGGCGAGAGCCCCAGCAGAGCCCGCAGTGTCACTCAGTCCAAGTCTGAAGGCCTGAGACCCAGGGGGGCCGATGGTGTGACTCCAGGCCGAGGGCAGGTGATGAGATGAGCTGTCCCAGCTCACACGTGAGGCCGGAGAAGGGGGCAGCGTCCTCCCTCCTCCACCTCTTGTCCTAGCCAGACCCCCACCGGCCCGGCCGACGCCCGGCCGCGCTGGAGGGGCGCGCCTCTCCTGACTACACTGCTGCCGCCACACGGGGGGCGGCGCTGGGGTTTTGCTGGGAACTCAGCACGGGGCTTCCTTTGTCTTGGGTGGGTGGGTGGGTGGAGATGGGACACGGGGACCTGATCTGACAGGTCAGTTTAAGATGGCTCTGGCTCCTGCAGGGAGAGTGGATTTGGGAGAATGGACTTCGAAGGGGCAGGGGGAAAGCAGAGCCGGGGCAGGAGGCCACCGGCTATCTAGGCGTGAGAGGGTCGTGGCTGGGGGCGGCGTGGCGGGGAAGACGAGAGGAAGACTCCGGGGGTGCTTAGAAGGCAGGGTCAGCAGGACCCAGGGAGATGGGGTGGGGGTGGGGGAGGGCCGGGCGAACCGCTTCTCCCCGTCCTCTCACCTGTGGTCGCTGTTGAGTGTCTGCCACCAGCTAGACGTTTTTCGTAGATTCAGAGGGGCTGCCCGACTCACCCCAGGCAGGTCCCGCAGCTCCTCAGTGGCAAAGCCCAGACTCAAACCCAGGTCTGCTAGTTTCAGGTCCCCCTTGGTACCACGATGCCGTGGGACTCCCTTATCTGGAAGAGCCAGCCGGAGAGGGGGACCCTAACTTATACTCACATCATGGAGGAAAAACTAACGTTATCTGTCCTCATCGTGGTCCCGGCAGTTGACAAGCATCTTCACACTCAGCCCCCTGACCGTCTCCTGAGGAGCCCCCACTGGGCTCCTCTCAGCTCAGGGGGGCAGTGATTTACCCAAGGACCCACAGCCGGAAGGAGGGCAGAGTCAGGATTCAAGCCCAGGGTTCTGTCCCACACAAGGCCTGTGCTCCTAACACCACGCTGCGCTGTTCCCTGCAGTGGAACAATCTGTAGGTGCTCAGAGACGCAGCTGTGAGGGGCTTGTGTCTCGTGCACACTCAGACGGTACCTGCTCTCACGCACGCGTGTCGGTCATAGAAGCGCATGAGGAAGTTGCCACCTCAGGCTGCACGTAAACCTCAGGGGTGCACGAGGAACGCTTCCTCCCTCCTTCTCCGGACGGGGGACACAGGCTTTGAGAAACCAGTTCATTTCAGAAGGTGATGTGGCTCAGACAGCGACAACGCTCTGCGCCCTCAGGCAAGCCCCTGCCCCTCTGACCCTCAGAAGTCTCACATGTAAGAAGAGCACATTCAATTCAGATAGTCCTGCGGCCCCTTCCGGCTCTCAGAGGCCGGGTTCTGCCGTGCGACCCTGCGTGAGGCCGGGCTGGCCCACGGGACGCATTTGAGAAGTCACCACCCAGAGACAGGGCCTGACTCAGGAAGCCCCCGGCCCGCCTCCTGCCCTCCAACCCTAGTGCCCTCCTCCTGGGCCTTTCCCCTGGCCGAGGTCATCAGGCAGGGGGGTTGGGGAGGGGTTCCCCGGCCCCCGCAGCCGCGTGTGCCTGTCCACAGGGGTGATGCCCAAGCACGGGCTGGACGTGACTGCCTGCGAGGTGTTCCGCTTCTACAAGCTGGTGACTCTCAAGGGCCTGATCGAGCCCATCTCCATGATCGTGCCACGGAGGGTGAGTGGGGCTGGGCTGGCCTGCCCACCACTGACCATCGGCCTGGCAGAGCCCAAAAGGAGCCCTGCGGATTGGGGTCTTCAGGCCCAGTCTGGGGTGGTGGGTGGGGGGCGCTCCCTGGTGAGGAGAGCTTGGCTTGCTAAGGAAGGCAAGGTGGGCACCAAGCGGGAAGCTTGGAGGCTGGAGGGCAGGTGGCGTGGCTGGAGGTCAGCGAGGAGAGTCTGCCTGGGGAGCAGGGGTTTCTCAGAAGCTCCCATCTGTCCACTCTCTGCTCTCCCCGCTGCAGTCGGATTCCTACCAGGAAGACATTTACCCCATGACGCCAGGCACCGAGCCAGCTCTGACCCCCGACGAGTGGCTGGGAGGCATCAACCGAGGTACCGCGTGGGTGGGCTTCCCGGAAGAGGCTCGGGGCCACAGCCTTGGCCCTCGGTGCAGCTCGCTCCTTCCCCTCGCATGGCCTCCTCGATGAGCCTGCCCCCATGCTCGCGCGACGTCCAGGCACATGTAAATGAGAGCCACTGCCACCTGGCCGTCCCTCGAATTGTCAGTGCGAACGTGTCCCTTCCTCCCTTAGACCCCGTGCTGATGTCCTTGAAAGAAGGCTATAAGAAGTCCTCCAGAATGGTGTTCAAGGCTCCCATCAAAGAAAAGAAGAGTGTTGTGGTCAACGGAATAGATTTGCTAGAGAATGTCCCACCCAGGACAGAGAACGAGGTACGGGGTGTCAGTTACCGCCTCCCACACCCTGGACGCGCGACACCCTTGCATTCCAGTGGGCGGCAGGCCCTGAGCCGGCTCCGCCCTGAAGCGCTTATCTCTCTGGGACAGATACCGTAGGTGGCCAGCCGTTGGCTCCCGTCGCCTCTGACCCCAGTAAGCAGAGGCCGGGCTGTGGGAGGGCTGGTGATGCTCCTGCCCCCCGCTAACCCGGAGTTACGTGTCCCCGTGAATCCATCTCAGAGTGTCGCTGTTGCTTGGTGTTCCAGGAGTTACGACTCCTGGCTCGCAGGGCAAAGCCAGCCTCGTGCGTCCCGACCCTCCCCGGCCAGGCAGCAGCGACGGGGCTGGCAGCTCCCTGTTTTTGTGGAAGAGACTGAAAGCACTCTTTGTGCCGTTTGGAAAAGAAGCAGCTCCCTCGGGGGCTCCCAGAGCTGGGCCTTGTCCACGCCCCCGAGAGACCTGTCCTTCCAGCTGCACCCTCAGCCCTGGCCAGCCCAGCCAAGCCCAGCCAGGGTTCATGGCATGTGCACCGTGAGCCGGGCGCTGGGTCTGACGCGGCCGGAGTGGGGGTGGCCGCAGGGACCCGCCTGCACGTGGATCCCGGCTGTCAGGCTCCTAGGCTGTGCTCACACCAGCTCCCGCCAGGCCAGGCACAAGCTTGGGTGTGCCTGTGAGGGTCCTGTGTCAGCAGGGAAGATGGTAGGTAAATGAAGCGCTAGGTTTGAACCTCTAAACGGTGAGCTCAGGACATTTGGAAAACTGACCTGTGTGGACTCGTCCCTGCCTCTGTGGCCCAGATCCACGTCTGCATAGGCCAGAGCTTCCCTCGGGTTTGCCTCACGGGTCGGGTGGGGGTGGGGGTGGGCAGGGACAGAAGCCCTGAGCTGAGTCTGGAGAAGGCAGAGCCGCAGGGACCCGAGTCACCTTTAAGAAGAAAACACACACACACACACACACACACACACACACACACACACACACACACGTATGAACTTCCCTTCAGTAACTGCGTCCAGTCCCTGGGAATTAAAAAAGGCCTCGTTGACACATCGGAGCCAATAATCCCTGATAATCAGCAGTCGCGGCTGCAGTGGTGGGGGGAGCGGCAGGGCCCTGCCCCCCAGATGTCACCTCTCACCCCCGCCCCCTCCTCTGTCCACCAGCTCCTCCGAATGTTCTTCCGGCAGCAGGATGAGATTCGGAGGTTGAAGGAGGAGCTGGCCCAGAAGGACATCCACATTCGGCAGCTCCAGCTGGAGCTGAAGAACTTGCGCAACAGCCCCAAGAACTGCTAGCCCCGCGGGGCGGCCTCCCAGGCCCGCCTCCCGTCCTTGGTCCTCCCTCATCCCTGAGCCCAGCGACGAGCCGGGGCTGGAGCGGGGGGAGAGCTGAGGGCCCACCTGCCGCCTGAGAACTGGAAGCTGACCTCTGACCTCTCGACCTCTTGCACTCAAGTCCCCAGCCTCTCCTGGAGACCCGTGCTGGCAGCCCCTTCCCCTGCCACCCCAGGAGCCCTGGCGTCCCCCCAGCCGGGCGGAGACCACAGACGCCCCGAGGGGTGCCCTCAGTGGACCAAGGAGCAGAGGGGAAGCCAAGACTCCAGTGGACCTGGAAGCTGAACTTCTCCCCTGCCAAGGGGCTGCCAGGACATCTCAGCACTCCCTGCTGGGCTCACAGCGTCCCAGTGACACGCAGCAAGGGCTGGATCGCGGGCACCTGCGGTCCTCCCCCACCCCTGCCCCCTCTCTTCCCGGCAGCCCTGGACGCCTGACTCACCTGGCGAGGTTGCGAGCGGCCCAGCTCCGCTCTGTCTCTTGCCCCTCTCTCTTGTCTTCAGGGAATTATGAGGATCGCTCACCAAGGCCATAATGACCCCTTGCCTTCCCCTGATGCTGTTCAAAGCTCTGGCCACACCCTTTCCCCATTTACTTTCTGAGGTAGGCAGGGTAGGGAATACTGTCCCCGTTTTACAAATGACAGAACTGAGGAAAGCAATGGGGAAGAGACTGAGTCACCCAGCAGGTCACAGTGGGCTCAGGACCAGGGCCGCTGGTGTCCAGGACCTGGGGCCCTGGCCCTTCCTGTTGTATCAAGATGCCAGTCCTCCAGGGCCCGGGTCTCTGGAGGAGGAGGACCGCCTGCCAATGCCAGTAGTGCCAACGTGTCACACTGCCCTTGGTGCCCCTGCACCCCCCCCGGCCCCCCGGGGACTCCCTCTGAGATGAGGCCTCTTCCTCCTGGAAGGCGAGGCTGAGCAGGGGACGGCGGCGCAGGGGCCTCTCACCCTGCTCTCAGCCACGTGCAGCCTTACGCTTATAGGACGACCACAGCCCCACGTCAGCACAGCACTTTAAAGTTTGCACAGTTCTGCGACACATAGGATCCCATTTGAGCCTCACCTCTGTTCCTGGAGTTGGGGCGCATTCTCCCCACTTTGCAGATGAGGAAACTGAGGCCCGAGGTCATAGGATCCTGGGAGATGCCACATTTCACTTGGTCTTCTGCAATTTTCTTTTTTTTTTCCCCGTCCTTTCACCCTTCACTTCTCACTACCCACAGAGTCCATGAACACTGTTCTCAGAAAACTCACAGTTTGGGGGTGAGGCCTGGCCTGCGGGCCAGGGGATGGGTGTTCACCCTTCTCTCTCATTAGCCTGGACCTTCCAGACGCATTATGCTCCACACCCGCTTGTCTGGTGGCCGCCCTGCAGGACATCCATCCACAAGGCTGGGTTCCCGGAGCCCCCGAGGCAGCCTGGGCGGGGAACGCCCCCCAGCCCCTTGGGCTTCTCCGCCAAGAGCCCTCCACCGCCTCACCCCAGCCCCGCAGCTAGGCTACGTCAGCTGTCACCTCCTCCCCCCGCGCGCCCGAAGCTTTTTTCTTCCCCACTGAACTTTGTGGTCCTCTGTGACTATTTATGCTGCCTCCCGAGGACAGAATTGAAATAAAGTGTTTTCAACTTACCAGACCTGGACGTGACCATCTCACTTAGCCTGGGCGGCCCTTGCTCTTGGTCACCGTGGTATCTTGGTGGTTAACTCCCCGCCCACAGCTCCTTGGCTTTTTTGGAACGACAAACCGCGTCCGTATCTACAGGTACAGTTGCACACTGTCATCTCCCTGCAGCAGAGCTGAGCCTCAGCACTGTTGACATCTGGGGCTGGGCCGTGCTTTGCTGTGCTGGCTGTCCTGGGCACCGCTGAGCTGTTTGGCAGCCTCCCTGGCCTGCACCTGGTCAGAGCCACGCAGCCCCTACCCGGTCGTGATAGACAGAAGTGTCTCCAGATGCCACCCCACGTCCCCTGGGGGCTCAGAACCATCCCAGTTGAGACCCCGCTCTGCAGCTGCTTGGCGGGCGTCTGCTGTGTGCCCAGCCCTGTGTGAGGTCTGGAGGCCACCCGTGTTTAGGACATGCCTGAAATGATGCTTCGTTTACAAAGCGCCTTCCGTCTGCTTGGCTCCTCTGAGCCTCACGGCAGCTCCCCGTGGTGTGTTCTACTTATTCCCGTCTTCGGGAAGAGCAGCCAGGTCCACAGTGTGACGCACTCCAGGTCACGCAGCTGGTGTCACGGGGAAGACACACAGTGAGGTGGACCGTCTGAGCCCGGAACCAGGGGCGGCACGTGCTCCCAGTCCTCAGCCAGGCCCAGCGCTGGGCAGGGGCTCTCCTGGGAGGAGGGCTGGGGCCCACGGTGACACAAAGGATGGTGGGCAGGGGCTGCCAGGCCCCCAGGACACCCCAGTCTCTCACCGAATCAGAACTGTCATTGAACAGAGTTGTTGGGCTGCAGAGTGGACAGACATGTGGCGGTGTGGACACCACGGAAGAGCCGGAGGAAAGCAATGAAAGTCTTAGAAAAGAGGGCTGGAGGGGGCAATGACAAAAGGCGGCGGAAAAGCATCGGCAGGACCCCGGAGACGGGCTGTGTGGCGTTAAGCAATTCACTTCTCTCTGGGCCTTACTTACGAGGGGACAGGACAATTGTGGGTCCCTTCCTGGCCTAACACTTGAGTTTCCACTATACCAGCGGTGGGGAGAATGGGACAGGCCCCCAAGGTCACCACTGTCTAGCTCGAGGGGTGCAGAGAAGTCTGTCAGGAAAAGGGGAACAGCTGACGGCTTCCTCCGGGGCTTGTGCAGAAGAGTGCTTCTGCCAAACATGAATCGGAGAAACACGCCCCTGGGGTTTCTGCCGGGGAGCCCACAGTCCTGGGATGGAGGCAGCGCCAAGGTCACTGAGTTTGACCTCCACAAGCCCCTCCTCCCGGGTGCTGAGGGAAGTGGGTGGGGCTGCGTCTTCGACTGAGGCTCCCCCGACCTGGGCCCGGGGAGCAGGCAGATGCACAGGGCGATCTGTCTCGTGTGTGCCTCTGTCCCACCCGACCCCCGTCCTGAGCCCCGCCGGGCAGCTCCTTCATCATCACTTGTCCCGGCAGGTGGTCTGAGGCCGGTGGAGCGTGGTCTCCCTCCAAGCAGCCGTCTCCCGGCTGCAGGTGCTGAGTAACCGTCGGTTGCCCAGTGGTTGCCCAGGTGTCCTTGAGTTCTCCGCACACTCGGATGGGTCCCCGCCTGGTCCGACGCTGATCCCGCTGCCAGTTACAGAGCCGCCCTCCACGCTGCTGTGGCGACTGTGATTGCCCCACGGCCCTGCTCCCCGCCAGGTGCTTGCTCCTGCTTTTCCCCAGCTGAGAACACCTTGGGCTAAACCCCCGCCCCTTCTCTTGCACGGAACCCCTGGTCTGGCGTTCGCCCATGTACCAACGCCTACTTGGACTTTCAGCTCAGTCTAACACACACTGAGTGGCTGGATCCACTCCATGCCGGGCGCTGGGAAGCCAGGGGCAGACGGGAAGGAACCAGTGCCCTGAGAGGCTCAGCCAGGGGCCTGTCCTCGGGCACCGTGCCACCAGCAGGCTGGGGCGAGCTCCACCCTCGGCCGCAATCACAGTGGGAGAGGCAGTTCGGGACGGCTGGCTTCCGATTCCCTCCAGCCGGCCTCCCGAGACCCCAGACGGGCCTGGGCTTTTCAGACTCTCCTGGCTCCGGGCAGGCATCCTCGGCCACCGGTGGACCGTGCAGGGCCTGGCCGCTCCTTCACTGTGGGGAAAGACTCCATACGGAAAACACCTCCACCACGAGGGCCCTGCCCCTCAGCCGTCCAGCTCGGCCATGCGGCCGGGGCTGCCTGGAGCAGGGGCAGCATGACCAGATCCTTCTCCTCCCCAGGTCGGCCAGTCCGGGGGGCTGCAGGTGGAGGAACAGGTTGGGGAGGAGGCCCTGTCTGCAAGTTGGCAGAAAGCCCCTTGTTCTCTGCACACGTGTTTCTATTTGGGAACAACCTGCAGACCGTCTTCCTTGGAATTCTAATTCAGTAACAAACCCAGATGGATCGGCCTCACCTAGAGAAGGGTCGGGCCTGCAGAGTGCCAGGAAACTGCTGCCCCAGAGCCCCTCCCTTGCACCTGCTGCCAGCTGCCTGGAGCCCCCACTAGCACGCAACCCCTTTGGGTGAAGCACGGCCCCAGCTAGGGCCCGCCTGCTCTGCAGCTCCCCTGGGACGGGACGCTGACGTGACCAGGGCTGACAGACTGAGTGAAGGAAGCAGGGCAGGCTCAAGCGGGAGGAGGGAGGTGGGGACACTGAAGACAAAGGTCTTAGACTTCAAGGTCACGGTGGTGAGGACGAGATTCAAAGACCAGGAGACTTTGCTGGGAGCTTGAATCCAGCCAGCAGGTGGCAGATTACAGCCTTCCTGCCCAGCCCATTTCTCCTGAGCGGGTCCCTTCCACCACCTCCCACCCCTCCCCAGAATTACAGACCCAACTCCGGCAGGAGGGCCTCGAGGCAAAGCAGACCAGCTGGGATCAGAACCACCCCACGATAGAAGAGGGGGCCCAAGAGTAGGCAGCGGGACCCCCTCGCTGCCCTGGTCAGCAGCCTCCAAGGCCACCTCCCCTTCCTGAGGCTGGCCCCCGACCTGCAGGCGGGAGGCTGCAGCAGCCTTCCTGCCCCAGCCCAGCCCTGACCTGCTCTGTGACCTTGAGCAGCTTCCCCAACCCGCCCCCCCACCCCCCCAGGGAGCATGGAGAGCCTGTAATTCCAAGAGGCTTGGAGCTGAGGAGGCGGCAGAAGGAAGAGGCTGGAACCTGGAGTGGGGGAAGGCAGGGCGGGAGGGACGAGCAGGGTCCAGCCCGGTGGTCATAGCCCAGCCCAGGCCCGCGCAGCATCTAGGAAGCCGCCGATGCGAGGAAAGGAGCCGCATGCCTGCACGGATGTGGCACGGGACAGAGGAAGGGGGCTGCAGCCAGACCACGGAAGCCCAGAATCCTTGCCCCGGCAGGCTGCACAAAGGGAAGGGGCTAGAGGGGAGCAGGGAGTCGGGGCGGGGACAGGGAAGGGGGCTGGGGCAGTGGTCAGGGCAGACTTCAGGGTGTGCGTCTTTGGTGGGGGTGAGGAGGAAGGGAAGGAGGAGCTGGGGAAAGAGGGAGCGGGTGGGGCACATGTTAGGAGACCTCCCAGGACCAGTGCTGGGACAGGAGGCGCCCCCCGCCAGCGGGTGGGGCACCTGGCTTTACACCTCTCTTACACCAGCACCACCCCAACAGGGGACCAAGGACAGTGCTGGCTGCACCCAGCCTAGCAAGTGTCCTTCAGACTCTGACACACGAACTCCTTTGGGTTCTTTTATCCCTGAAAGCACCAGCTGCCCCCTGGGGCTGCCTGGCACTGTCCTGAGAGGGTCCTCCACCCACCCGAGGGTCTCCCACCCTGACTTGTCCCTCACCTGCCTCTCAGGATGCCTGAAGTTCACACACGTGTCCATCCAGGGCAAACTCACTTGTAATAGCTTGTGTTTCTCACTCTCTTTGCGTACTGGGAGACAAATAGTTTTCATCTCAAAAATTATTTTATCAAATATTTACCAAGTGGCTCTTCTGCATCCACTATTATCCTAGGTGCTGGGGCTAAAGATGAACAAGGTCTGCTTCCTGCTCTCAGAGAGCTTCCAGTATAGTCTATCGTTAAAATTCACATGCGGTGCAGAGAAGACTGTCTGGAAGGACCAAGGTGATCAGCAATTTCCTCAGGGTGATGAGGTAACAGATTAATACTGGTCTTTTTGAATATCTACATTTTTTTACAACACGCAATGTTCTTCAGTAAAAGCAGAAGGTATTTGTTTCGTTTTAAAGATACTTGAAACCCATGTAAAGGCTTAGAGTTTGCCGCTTTCCCTTGCGAGAAACCTCAGGCTTATTCTGTTCAGCTCACCAGGGAACTGGGCCTTCTCCTCCCTCTGGACCAGAAGAGGAGACTCGGCAGTTGGATGGGTGAGCAGCTCGGGTGTGGCCAGGTGTCACTTCTGCTGGACGCTTGACAGGAGGGGGTCCTGACAGGAGACCCCCAGCTCCCTGCCACCGGGATGCACGGGTCGCATGGACTCCTGCACAAGTGAAGGTGACAGCAGGTCTCCACGGGTCCTCGGCTCAGCCTGCCCTGCAGCCACCTGCCTTTATTAATTTATGGAATTATAGTCGGTTTATAATGTTAGGTTAGCTTCTGGTGGACAGCGTAGTGATTCAGTTATACGTATGCATTTCTTTTCATATTCTTTTTCATTATAGGTTATTACAAGCTATTGAATATACCTCCCTGTGCTGTACAGCAGGAGCTTGTGGATTATCTATTTTATATATAGTAGTTAGTGTCTGCAAATCTCAAACTCCCAATTTATCCCTCAGCATCCCCTTCCCCCCCCGGTAACCATAAGTTTGTTTTCTACGTCTGTGAGTCTGTCTCTGTTTTGTAAATAAGTTCATTTGTGTCTTTTTTAAAATTCCACATGTAAGTGACATCATGTGGTATTTTTCTCTTTCTGGCTGACTTCACTTAGAATGACCATCTCCAGGTCCATCCACGTTGCTGCAAATGGCATCATTTTATTTCTTATGGCCGAGTAGTATTCCACTGTATAAGTACACCCAACTTTATCCAGTCATCTGTCGATGGACATTTGGGTTGCTCCCATGTCTTGGCTCTTGTAAATAGTGCTGCTATGAACATTGGGGAGCACGTGTCTTTTCAAATTAGAGTTCCCTCTGGATATATGCCCAGGAGCGGGACTGCTGGATCATATGGTAAGTCTAGTTTTAGTCTTTTGAGGAATCCCCATACTGTCCTCCACAGTGGCTGCGCCAAACTGCATTCCCACCAGCAGTGCAGGAGGGCTCCCTGTTCTCCACAGCCTCTCCAGCATTTATCGTTTGTGGACTTTTTAGTGATGTCCGTCCTGACTGGTGTCAGGGGACACCTCATTGTGGTTTTGACTTGCATTCCTCTCCTAACTACAAATGGCCAGTAGGCACATGAGAAAATGCTCAGCATCCCTGCTTCCTCCTGAAGCTGCCTTGGCCTTCCTTGGTCCCTCAGGTCTGGCCCCTCCCACTGACGTCCTCCCTGCCCCTCCCAGATGTTCCCAGTCCCTAATCTTGCCTGCAGGGGAGCGGGAGCTGGGTCCTCACCCTCCCCTTCCCCAGCCACTGTGTGCAGTGTCAGCCCTGTGACCACCTCCTCGGCCACCGGGCCATTCCTCCTCCTCAAGTCAGAGCCCCAGGCTGTCCAGATACTTACTGTCTCAGCCATAAACTGTTGAAGCCTCTCTGTTACATCACACAATTACTGTTTCTTTCTGGGGCGAGGCCCTTTGAGAGCTGCTCTCTCAGCCAGTTTGCAGTGTATGCTGCAGTGTTGTTGACTTGGACCACCAGGCAGGCATCAGAGCCCCGTCTTTCAGTTACCAATTTGTGCCCTTTGCCCAGCGTCCCCAAGAACCCCGGCCCCCCAGCCTCTGGCAGCCACCCCTCTACCCTCTGTTTCTGAGTTTGGCTTTTTAGAGTCCACAGACAAGGGATATCATACAGTATTTGCCTTTGTCTGGCTTGTCTCACTTGGCATAATGCCCTCAGGGTCCATCCATGTGGCCACAAAGGGCAGGAGTTCCTTCTTTCTAGTAATCTGAGTTCTTAAAGTGGAAGTAGTTTTCGGCCTGAGAATAGAGCAGCATTCCAGTCAGGGCCCAGCGTGTGCAGAGTCACGGAGGAAGGAAGCAGCCGACGCAGGTGAGTGAGGAGGGAGCCCGAGGGCCTGGCGCTGCTAAAGCCAAGGAGAAGGCTGGTGGGCTGACAGTCTGCAAAGGCCGTCCACTGCAGCTGTCTATTCGGGACACACTTTTAAGCAGTGGAAAGCCACGGGAGGTTTTTAAGCATCAGAGTGATCAGATGAGATTTGCATTTGAGAAAAATCGGTGGATAAGAGAGACACTTAGGGCAAGAGGCTGGTGAGGAGCTCCTGGGCGTCCCTGGGTGAGACGTGAAAGGACCTGAACTCAAGACTCCAGAGCAGGAGGTGGGGGAGGGGCTGCCGTATGTAATAAAACACCGCGCGGTGTGGCAGAGAGATCAAAGGAATAATTATTCTTAGTGGGTTATGAAATCAGTTTAGTGGGTTGCCACCAGCATTCTTGGGTAGAATAGAAAAGAATTAAGTAGAATAGAAAAGAAATATTCCGAGCTCCAGACGGCACAAGAGGATCAGTGACTTGCTCTGCATGGCAGGTCCCCGAAATCGGTGGGCTTGACTTCCGGGCAGACTGCTGCATTCTTCCACTTTTCTGTGCAGGTCCACTAAATGCTTCTCAGCGGCTGCATGCCGAAATAAAAGCAATTCACTGCGTTCTTAAAAAAAAGTGTGCAGGGAACTTTGTTAAGCAGCGTACACGCCTGCATGGCTCTGCTGGGGGGGTGGTGCGGAGATGCATGGAAAGTCTGTTTCTCACTGTGGGTCACAACCTGCCATGTTTGGAAGCCACTGGTCTAGAACGCACTCATGGTGCAGAGCAGAGGATACCTGCCAGTGGAATTCCCAGGAGAGAGTCAGCTCACATGCAGCGGTCGGGGCAGCTTCCCGAAGGATCTGGGAGGGAGGGACGTGGGCCTTGAAGGAGGACAGGGTCTGGGTGGGAGAGAAAGGGAAAGGCGCCCATGGCAGGGAGACGCGGTGGGTACCTGGCTGTCTCGCTGGAGCCCTCCCTCCTCTTCGCCTTTCCTAACAGCCTCACGATGTTATCTTGGCCGGGATAACATTTCAGTCTCGGCACAGAAAAGCATCTGCTGACAGCTTATCTTTCCTCTGGCACTTACGGAAAACCTATCTGTCACAGAACCCATGTCTCTTCTGACCTTCCACAACCGGGGCACCAAGTTCATTCTCCAAACAGCTCCCTTGACTCACAAACAAGGGACACAAACGCTTTCAGGAGAAAGAACTGAATGAGCAGAGGCCTGGGTTCAAGATCTGGTTCAGAAGCTCATTCGTCCAGTCACTGACCGTTTCTAAACCCCGCCTCTCCCATCATGAGATGGGCTGATCAGCACTGCCCAGCCTTTCTCCCAAACTTGCAAGCATCAAATCAAACGACGTAATGGATGCAAACCTAAATTTCCAGGGAGGCAGACTGGTCACTTTCCCCACTTGCCAGAGGCCCAATTAATGTCAGATCTTCTGACAAACACGATCTGGCAGCCTGGTCCCTATTGTAGCAAATAAGAGAAGTTATTGTTTTATCAGCTGGCACCAGAGTTCCTTTGAGGGAAGGAAGTGTCTTTGTTTAGGAAAATACCTCGATAGGCCCTCTGGGGACAGAAGGTGGGGCCCTAAGGACATGGGTGGGGTGGGAGAAACAAAGACAGCGCAATAGCTCTGGGAGGATTTGGGGGGAGGAACAGCACGGGAGAGGGTAAAGGGGAATTAGGCAGCGTGGTCAGCGACTAAAGCCCTAGCCCGCGAGACGCTGGGGAAGGTTCTTAAGAACAGAGAGAGCTCTGGACTGCAGTTCTGCAACCCAACCCTCTGTCCAGTCCAGTCGGAAAATCTCCAGTAAAGGTCCGTTACACAAAGCTGCCTTGTGGCGTCGAAGCGTAGGGGCTGTGTTCAAGTTTGGGGGCAATTCTGGGGTAGAGATGAAGGTATACCCACAAGACATCAGAGAGAGAGGTTTAGAGCCGGAGGTGACCCGGAGAAACACAAGCCCAGGGAATTCACAGAAATCTTGGAGAAGCCCAGTGCTTTCCCTGTGTTGTGAGATGGTTTCCAAACCAATCACAGTGTACAGTTGAGGTGTCAGGATTGCCCCGGCTGCCCAATTCTCTTCTGTTACCACGATAACCATTTTTCCAGGCTTCTCTCTGGCTGAAGTCAATATTATGTGGCAATTATTGATTGAACTTCAGTCATAATTTAAGAATCAACCACAGGGGAGAGTGCACCAGCTTTTTTCCTCTCTTTTCTGGCTGCATCCTGACCAATAAACGCTCTGGGCAGTGAGGGTCTATGCAGGTAGGTTAAGTCCTTTATGACAATTGCAGCTGTGTGCTATTTAGACACGAGGTCTTCAAAAGGACCTTATGAAGCAGGAAAAGCCTTGATTATCAACTCCACGGTAACATTAAGAAAACTGAGGCCCAAAGAACCAAAAAGTTACATTGGGTATGAGAGATAATCTCAGATCTTAAGGAATGTTGGAACCATAGATATAAATGCACAAAAAGTCAAATAACAACGTTAAAGATGTAGAAATAAAAACAAAAGCAAATACTGTAAGGAAGAGCACATTTAATCGCTGGAGTAATGGCAGATCCCACATGCACCCAAAGTCAAAGCCAGGCCAGCTCAGCCTTCTCATGACCCCGCCCACTTCTTCCCATCTTCACGGGCCTCCCACGGCCACCAGACCATCATTGTCTCCACCAGGATTACCGTAATGTCGTCCTTATCGGTCTGACTCCAGGCTTCCCCCATCATCAGTTCTCCAAACAGAGCATCTTTAGAACATGCACATCTCACCCTACCACTCCCCTACTTAAACCCTTGATGGAAGCCCACTGCCCTCATCTAAAGTAGAAGTTCTTTACCCTGTCTGTAAATCTTTCTGGATCTGGCCCTCTTATCTCTCGGGCCTCACCTGTTGCCATTTGCTGCCTGAAACTCTGCACCTGGTAGCCTGCGATACAATTAAATAATACTTGGTCCAGGCACAGAGCTTCCTAATCCCTTGGGACCTCCTGCGTGATTGGCGCGTCTTTCTGTCCTGGGTTTATGATAATGAGTGCCTCACGGGGCGGGGCCGCCGGATAGCCTCCACGTGGGGCTGGTTACCCGAAAGACCGAGTGATTAAAGGGTGAGAACTTCCGGCTGGGAGCCGGGGAAGGAAAAGCTGGAGGTTGAGGTCTAGGAAAACTCATGGGCGGCAAGATCCCGAGAGCTGCGGAGCTGGCAAACACGTCCACGTGCTGGGAGGTGGCGCGCCCCCAGTTCGCAGAGGCCGAAGCCTCTGCTCAGGACCCTGCCGGTGCGCTTCTTTATCCAGCTGGGATCCGTCTCCTTCATTATCAGCCGGTGAGTGTAATCACTTGCCTCTGGGGCCTGGTGCGCTGACCTAGCACATCGGCAAACCCAAGGAGGGGGTCGTGGGAGGCCCTGAGCGCAGCCAGCAGCCCGGGGCGCCGGACGTGCCGGTGTCGGATGCGGAGGCCGTCCCGCGGGACGGAGCCCGCAGCTGCGGGACCTGCGCTCACGCTGGGTGGTTAGTTTCGGAACTGGATTGAGTTCATGAACACTCAGCTGGTGTTGGAAAGTCGGTTGTTGTCCCCAAATGTCTCAGGTGGATACTGTCTGTTTTGTTTCGTTACGGAACGAACGCAAAGCAAACTCGTGTGCCTGACGCACAGGGAGGCCAAACAAACCGAAGTGTCGGCGTTTGGAGCAGAGGAAGAGTTACCGCAGGGCTGGGCAGGGAGAGCGCGTGGCCTGTGCTCAAAACCCCGCGACACCCCGATGGTCTGGGGGGAGAAGTTTTTGGAGGCAACACTGGGGGGGAGGGCTGCTGGGTGTGTGGTTGGCGTGGAGGTACCAGGGCGGCGCTGCTGGACTCGCGCTCCGCCCGAGGCCAACGTCCTCCACGGGCGGGGCCTCCGACCCTGCGGGGGGCGCTGTGGCGCTGCTACGCCTGCGCCTCCGGGAGGACCTGGGCCCCCGCGCGGCCCTGCCGCGTCTTGACTGCTGCGCCCTCCTTTCTGCGCGCCCTCCCTTCCCCGGTTAGCGGTTGTTTGAAGCTGCTCTTCGGAGCCCTGGGCGTTCATGGAAGCCAAGTGAAGCCGGTTTCCTACAGAAAAAGGAACAGGGGGAGCGGAGAGGGTTAGAGCCGGGGAGCACGCGCTCCGCTTCGCTTCATTTTTCTGACGTCGTGGGCGGCCTCCCAGGCTGTCTCCTGCCTCCGGGCCTCCGTGTGCCTCGTCCCCGCTGCCTGCACCCCTCGGGGCTGGCTGCTGGCACCTTAGCCTTCAGGCCTTGCCTTTGACGTCACCTCCCGAGTTTCTTCGTGTCACTAGACTGGGCTGCGACCTCACCTGCTGCTCCCGTGGCTTCCTTGCCTTCCCCATCCTAAGACTCGCCGCGCTCCAGGGGCGAAGGCAGCGCTGTGGGCTCGCTGCCGGCGGACTGGGTGCTCCGTCCTGCTCCCACCATACCCAGCACCTGGCATGGTGCCTAACGTGCTGGACATACTTCGGTGTATTGCGTTCAGAACGAATGAATGGATGTGTGGGGACTCAGGGAAGAAGCAGATCAGTGCAGACTGAGGTGGTCGGGAAGAGGTAGGCTGGGACTTGAACGACAAGCTTCAAGGTCACTCAGTACGCCAGTGACAAGCCTTGGCTCCTCACGTCTCCAGGGAGCACCTGCAGCTGGAGGAAGGGGCTGAACTATGAGACAGCAGAGCGGGCCCGAGCGCTGCCTCTGTGCCTCACTGCGTGACCCAAGCACGTCTTTCAACCTCTCAGACCCTGAGTCTCCCTGTTGGCAAAACGGGGCCCCTACAACCTGCTGATGGGTTTCTGTGGGGTTTGTGGAGGTCCCCACCACAGAGTACGCCTGACCAAAGGCACATGAATTTGTTTCCACACAGCCTCCCCATCCAAGATTTCCCAAAGCACCGGCTGAAAGCCAGACTAGGAGAAGCTGGCATCTCTCAGCTCCCGGATGCTGAGCAAGCCCACTCTGCCCAGGATGATCACCAGCAGGGGCTGGGCCGCCTGCTCTGTCCACCCCAGAAACAGTGCCCAGAGCCTGAGGAGGAAGTCCCCCCACCCGGAGCCGCCAACTTGAAGGCACTTGCGTCCCGTAGGAGGCAGCATCTCTTCCCCTATTAATTCTGAGTAGGGAATTTTTAAAAACTAAATTCTAGGAATTTTAACTTTGCTCTGTAATCTTTTCCGTTCGACAAAAGGACCCTCCAAGTCCCTCCCAGCAACAGAAGTTATGAGGTACCCACAATGCCAAGATTGTGCAGTTCCCCGACTCTGCCAGGAGATTGCAAGCTAACTGGGGGCGTGTGGTAGGTCGAATCGTGGCCCCCACAAAAGAGCCGTGCACTCACCCCTGAAACCTATGAATATATTCTGCTCCGCGGCAAGCAACTTTGCAGATGTGACCAAGGTTTTGGACCTTATGATGGTGACAGGGTGATACCCTGCATCACCTGGGTGGGGCCAGTCTGACCACACGAACCCTTAAAAGCAAAGCACTTCCTCCAGCTGGAGTCAGAGAGATGAGGAGGGAGGAAGTTGGAGAGGTTCAGAGCAGAAGAGGCACTGACTGGAGGGGAGCATGTGGAAAGAACGAGACGGAACAGGGCAGCGTCTAGAAGCCATGACCAGCCCCCACCTGACAGCGAGGAAGCAGGACCTTAGCCCTGCAACCACGAGGAAGTGAATTCTACCAACAAGGAAAGGAGCCTGGAAGTGGATTCTCGCCCAGAGCCTCCAGACCAGAGCCCAGTCCTGCCGACACTTAGATTTCAGCCTTGAAAATCGTAAGCAGAGAACTCAGCCGAGCCTGCCTGGACTTCTGATGTACAGAAATGTGAGGTAACACTTGTGTGTTGTTTTAAGCCACTACATTTGTGGTGATTTGTTACCATAGCAACAGAAAACGAATACAAGGAGACAGGGCTTATGTCTTGGGGTTCCTCAGCCCAGAGCTTAGCCTTAAGCTGCCAGCTGCCTTAAGCTGTGAATTCCTGTGCCTCTGGGCATGTCTGGGAAGTTGGAGGCGTGGGGAGACCAGAGACGGGAGGACTGAAGAGCTGAGAATCGCGCTCCCTAACGGTCAGGTCAGAGAGCCTCTCTTAGGAGAGACACCCAACCCACAAACCTGGTACAAGGACCTGGTTCTGAGAGCAGGAAACAGAAAGAACCGCACCACACACGGAGGGTATGTAGAGCAGAGGGAGGTCCTCCCTGTGGAGATTCTGGCCAGTGACCGTGGGCCCAGAGAAGAACAAGTAGGGGAAGGGAAACCCACTGGGTTAAGGGCCAGACAGGCTAGTTGGGAAGCACACATGAGACCCACCTGGATATGCCCCCTGGCGGGGGGAGCTGGGAGCCCAGGACTCCTGCGACTCCGTGGGCAGAGGCTGAGTCAGAGAAACACCGTTTTATTCGTGTTATCCACGATGCGACTATAGTCGGCCTCCCAAGCTGGCGTGGCCTCGAGAAGCAGAGCGCCCAAAGATCTGTTACCCTCCAGGGGCAAAGTCAGAGTCTGTAAGTGTCAGCAAGATGGGGCAGGTGGCAGGGGGCGCTCGGTCAGAAACGGCCTGCAGGGTGCAGACTCTGCCTCCCATTGTCTCTGCTCCTTCCCTGAGATCCAGTGTCCAAACCCCAAATGCAGAGATGGCGATATGACCTTCACCATGAGGGCTATGAAGAAACGGTAGGCAGGTTACTGACCATCGCACCACACGAGGAAAACACACTCTGTCTACACTTCAGTTCAAAGACCCTCATTTCTGCCATCTTAGCATCTCTGATATTGGGGCAGGTCTCAGATCATACTGGCCAGGGAGCAGAGCGGAGGTAGATTTATTGCCCAGCACTTGGGAAAATTAGAGTCAGTGGTGAGAAAGAGAACCCCAAGGACTACTGACCAGTGAAGTGTCCCCATGAGAACCTCTCAGCCCAGAGCCTTGCGCAGGGGGCACAGACACCGTGACCCGAACCTGGTGACTCAGAAGGGCTGGACTCTAAATGCGGACGCGTTTCACAGATGCCGTAACGGATTTCTTTTTTTTTTTTTTTTATGAGTGAGCAAGAGAGATGAATGGTTTTTAAAATGTATATATGTATAAATGAGCACTTTCAGTAAGTACTAAGTGAAAAAAATGGTGAGTGATTGAAGAAAAGCACTGATAAAATACGGGAATTATTTACTATGCCAGCCAGCTCACACAGACATCAAGGCTGAGACGTGTTTACAGGAAACAGGACTGAGAGTGAGGGCGCAGCCTCAGACCTGGCACAAATGCCACCCCCAAGCCCTTCCCAGGAGGCCACCAGAGTTGCCACGCCTCGGTTTTGCCCACTGAGCACGTGTGTGCACACACGACACTCAGAAAAGAGGTGGTGGTCGAGAAATACAAAATCAGAAACAAAAAAACCAAAAAACCTAGAAAGAATAACGTGAAAAAAATAACAAAGTCACTTGTATTTGTCCGTCCAGGGCAAATGTTGGGCGAGTTTGCTTGCAGAACATACGAGAAACTGGGGTCATTTACTTTAAAACAGGTCTCTTGTGGCATAATCGATACACAAAGCCTGACACGTATGTAAACACGTATGTAATGTGCACACACGTGTGATGCCTTCACCACAACCAAGGCAACAGACGTGCCCATCACCTGCCAGCATTCCCTTACATCCCTCTGATCCTTTGTACTAAGAGCACTTAACATCCTCTTCACAAATTCTGAACCAGGGCCTGAAGTCAGGTGGTGACCTCCAAGTAAACTGCAGGGGCAAGGGCAAAACTGAACAGGGAAGCTGTTGGTCCAGTGGGAGGCTGGACTCCGGGGAGCGATGCAGTCCAGCGAGTTACGTATTTCCCATAAAGCCGGGACCAAAGGGGCGCTTTAGTTCCAGCTGAAGGCGAGGGAGGCAGACACCCTTGCTGAGACCCTGCAGAGGGGGCTCCCTAGCAAATGGCTCGGGCGTGGTAGGGTGCCGAGCTGTGCAGGAGGTGCGACCGCGAGAAAGGGGAGGGACGGCGGGAGGGTGTGCGGCCCCTGGGGAGGGGCCCCCTTCCACAAGCAGGCCCTTGAAGTCACGCAGGGTCCGGAGAGAAGCAGGCTTCTCCCAGGCTCCATGCTTGCCTGCTCTCGTGGTGAAGGAAGAACAGCCGTGTTGAATCCTGCTGTGAAGCAGAAGAAAACCAAGACAATGTTGCAGTTCAGTCAGGGAGAGGAAGGAAGGAAAGGAAGCGCACACAGCAGAGCACCCGCGGCCAATTCCAAGCAGTGAGATGAGCAGCGATGGGAAGGCCCTCAAAGAGGACGGCAGATCGTCCCTTCTTGTCGTCAGCCCTCAGAACGACCTCTAGCTTCGGGGCTCCCGTCACAGCCAGGGCCGCAGACTCCTCTGGCTTCTGGACACAAAGGGAGTTCACAAGTTCAGGAGCCACGTCAGGTCCAGAAACCCCTCCCAGTCACCGCGAAGACACCAGGCGGAGCACTCGTGGGAAGGTGACTCACAGGACAGTAACAGGGTCCCCAGGATGCAGTAAACATCACACTTTGAGATGAACAAGAAAGGAGGCAGAACCTTTCTTCTCCTAAAAATGTTTTCCAAATGCCCCATACTCTAGAAAACTCTCAGCAGAAAGAAAAAAAAAAGCTGAAGTGAAGGAGGAAGGCAAGCTGACCACTTTAAGAAGTAGGAAAAGGCTGATAAAAGGGAGAAGAGGCTTGAAAAATTAGGATCCCCTGGTGGGAGCTTTACCCAGAGCCTGGAGGGAGAGGGGGACAGCTTGGTCCTTGGGGGCCGGTGAGCTAACTGACGCTTCCCGCTGAGAACCTCGGCGGCCCGGTCCTTTAGAATATGAAATTCCAGATTGCTCAGCTCTCCTGGTAGAGAAACAATTCCTCAAAAATTTCCTTTATACGATTTCAAATGACTTTCTCCAAAGATCAAGCTGTCCTTTTCCACGCATTCTCCTCCCTCCTCCCCGAGTGGCTGCGGGCTCATCGTGCACCCCTTCCTTCAGGGGCTGGGCCGTCTTGGGGCGGCCACGCCCGCTCCCCTGAAGTCACCGGTGGCCCTGTGCCGTGTGCCCAGGTCTCCCTCACCACCTCAGCCTAGACAGGGTCTTTCCTTTCAGGTCGTTCGTAGACACCCCCCTTCCCTGACCCTCGCATGTCCTGGTGTAAAATATCTTAAATTTAACTGGCAGGTGGTGCGAGAGAAACTCAGGTCGGCTCGGGAAGATTCTAGGGCGTGAAAAGAACTTAGAAATGGAGGGAATAATGCTGAAAGTGCAAGGGAACTGAAGTGTCTTTTAATCCTGTGAAGTCTGTTAGCATTCGGTGCGTGACGTGTGTAAACCGTCACTCTGAGACGCTTCCCGGGAAACGGAGCGGCAGCGGCCAGCGCTGCACTCGAGTCACGTGCGCCCTTTTTCTTTGAATTTAGAGGGGCCATCGTCCCCTTTTATACCCAGTCGTTTCTTGGTGCTTCTGATGACGCTGGTGCAGCGATGAAGTAAAATTTTAGGAGCCTGGAATCACATGACCTCTTACCAGCAGCAACAGGCTCGGTGCAGAAGATCACTAAGAAGCTGCAGGTGGTTTGGACGTAAACGGAGTGAAGGCGCTCTCACACTTGCAGCGGGACGACTCAGTTTCATGCCCCTAGCGGCTCCGCGATCCTTCCATCACCTGTCTGTCTGATGCACGACTCCTGACATGCACTGGCATGCGCTCGGGCTGCCCGGCTGCCCCACTGCCTCCGCTTTGGGGTCTTTTTTATCGACGTCTCATTGATTTACAGTGTTGTGTTAGTTGCAGGTGCACAGCGGAGTGACTCAGTTGTATACTCACGTATATATATTCTTTTTCACATTCTCCGGTGATTGCAAGATATTGCATATCGTTTCCTGGGAGATACAGAGGGATGGGAACTGGCCATTTCCTTTGTAATTTTTTTAGCAAGACAATACACTCTGGACGTGTGTTGAGGTTGCTCCATAGAGATTCACCTCATTCTTTCTCATGGTCACACTGGTTCCCACAGTGTGAGTTGATAATTTTAACTAACTCACTGTGGGACAGTCAGGCTTCTCAATTTTTTTCCTTTTCACTATTTCAAGAGTAGGTCTGTATAATGCCAACGGCACGGCTAGGAGCAGCTGCTCGGGCCCGGGCCTCTCTGCAGCTTCACCCTGTCTCAGTCTCATGTCTGCAAACACGAGACTTAGCCCAACCTCCCAGGGCTGTGAGGTCGGGTGAGTTTATGCTGTAAGGCCCTTCGTGGTGTCTCCACGTCACACGTGCTTGGTATTGTTATTGCATGTGTCTTTGCAGCCTGTGCTGGAATTTCTGTAAGATAGCATCCAGAGTGAGGACTTAAGAGATACGCCAAACTGCCCGTCAGAAGGTCTGGCCGGCTTACACGGCCGCCAGCAGCGTATGGAGATGTTCTCTCTCCCATACCTGCGTGGGGAGGCTTCTCATTGCCTTCCTCTTCCATTAGGTCCATCCTTTGCAAACATCCCTGACCCACGATTCCTTACTTTGAGGTAGTTTGAAGTAGCCTGGCCGTTTAAGCTGGAGCTGAGAATGCCTGCCACAGCTCCCAGCGCGTCTGCTCTCTGACCCAGCAATGCCGGTTCTGGGAATTCACCCTGCAGGTGGGCTCGCAGGCGTGCGAAATGACATGTCTACACGGTTATTCATTGCAGTACTGTTGTAACAGCCACGGACTGGAAACTAATAGGAGACTGGTTAAATAATTTACGGCTCACACACAACGGATCACTATGTGGCCACTTAAAGAGAAGCTCTCTTTATTCCAGTTCAGAACAACATCCAAGATGGACTTTTAAGTGAAAATAAGGGTGCGACAGCGGACACCTGTATCCCACATTTCAGCAATTCTAAGATGTTTCACTTTGTAACACATCTGAAATAAGGGTGTGTTATAGTCAGAGGCACTTCGTAATTTAACTGGAAAGCTTTTTTCCTTCCTAGTTCATAAAATAATGGTGTGTCTTACAATCCATGGCGTTTTGGATTTGACGGAATACAGCAGTGCTGACCCAGTGAGAGGCACTGTCCACTCCACCCCCACAGCAGCCCTGTGAGGTTGAGGACTGTTTTTCCTACATTTCACGAGTAAGGAAGTGAGGTTTGGCCTTGGGCAGTCCCGCTCCAGAGTCCACGCACTGAGGCCCCCGACACCACACCTCCCTGTGAAGACAGCACCACACGTCGTTCGGCGATGGCTCACCAAGGGCCAGGCCCTGACCTAAGTGCTTCAGCCATGTATTTGCTCATCTAATCCTCAAATAACCATGTGAGGCAGGTGCATTATTATCTTCATTGCACGGATGAGGAAACGAAGGCACTAAGAGGCTATGAAACTTGCTTAAAGACACACCTGTCTTTTCTCCATTGTGTATTCTTGCCTCCTTTGTCATAGATTAATCGACCATAAGTGTGTAGGTTTATTTCTGGGCTCTCTGCTCCGTTCCATTGAGCTATGTGTCCGTTTTTGTGTCAGTACCATGCCGTTTTGATGACTATAGCTTTGTAGTGTAGTCTGAAGTTGGCGCGCATGGTTCTTCCAGCTCCGTTCTTCTTTCTCAAGATTGTTTTGGGTATTCGGGGTCTTCTGTGTTTCCATACAAATTTTAAAATTATTTGTTCTAGTTCTGTGAAAAATGCCACTGGTAATTTGATAGGGATTGCTCTGAATCTGTAGACTGCCTTGGGTAGTATGGTCATTTTAACAATGTTGATTCTTCCCATCCAAAAACATGGTACATCTTTCCATCTGTTTACATCGTCTTCAATTTGTTTCATCAGCATCTTAAAGTTTTCAGAGCACAGGACTTTTGCTTCCTTAGGTAGGTTTATTCCTGGGTATTTTGTTCTTTTTGATGCAATGGTAAATGGAACTGTTTCCTTAATTTCTCTTTCTGATATTCCATTGTTAGCACATAGAAATGCAGCAGATTTCTGAATATTAATTTTGTATCCTACAGATTTACCACCCCATTGATGAGCTTTAATAGTTTTCTGGGAGCATCTTTAAGACTTTTTTTTTTTTAACATTTTTTATTGAGTTATAGTCATTTTACAATGTTGTGTCAAATTCCAGTGTAGAACACAATTTTTCAGTTATACATGAACATACATATATTCCTTGTCACATTTTTTTCTCTGTGAGCCACCACAAGATCTTGTATACATTTCCCTGTGCTGTACAGTATAATCTTGTTTATCTGTTCTACATTTTGAAATCCCAGTCTGTCCCTTCCCACCCCCCACCCCCTTGGCAACCACAAGTTTGTATTCTACATCTATGAGTCTGTTTCTGTTTTGTATTTATGGTGTTTTTTTTTTTTAAGATTCCACATATGAGCGATCTCATATGGTATTTTTCTTTCTCTTTCTGGCTTACTTCACTTAGAATGACATTCTCCAGGAGCTTCCATGTTGCTGCAAATGGCGTTATGTTGTCGGGTTTTATGGCTGAGTAGTATTCCATCGTATAAATATACCACATCTTCTTTATCCAGTCATCTGCTGATGGACATTTAGGCTGTCTCCATGTCTTGGCTCTTGTAAATAGTGCTGCTATGAACATTGGGGTGCGGGTGTCATCCTGAAGTAGGGTTCCTTCTGGATATAAGCCCAGGAGTGGGATTCCTGGGTCATATGGTAAGTCTATTCCTCGTCTTTTGAAGAATCTCCACACTGTTTTCCACAGTGACTGCACCAAACTGCATTCCCACCAGCAGTGTAGGAGGGTTCCCCTTTCTCCACAGCTTCTCCAGCATTTGTCATTTGTGGACCTTTGAATGATGGCCATTCTGACTGGTGTGAGGTGATGCCTCATTGTAGTTTTGATTTGCATTTCTCTGATAATTAGTGATAGTGAACATTTTTTCATGTGCCTATTGATCATTTGTATGTCTTCCTTGGAGAATTGCTTGTTTAGGTCTTCTGCCCATTTTTGGACGACGTTGTTTGTTTCTTTCTTATTAAGTCATATGAGCTGCTTATATATTCTGGAGATCAAGCCTTTGTCAGTTTCATTTGCAAAAATTTTCTCCCATTCTGCAGGTTGCTGTTTTGTTTTACTTATGGTTTCCTTTGCTGTGCAGAAGCTTGTAAGTTTAATTAGGTCCCATTTGTTCATTCTTGCTTTTATTTCTATTGCTTGGGTAGACTGTCCAAGAGAACATTTTTGAGATATAGGTCAGAGAATGTTTTGCCTATATCTTCTTCTAGGAGGTTTATTGTATATTGTCTTACGTTTAAGACTTTGATCCATTTTGAGTTGATTTTTGTGTATGGTGTAAGGGAGTGTTCTAGCTTCATTGCTTTACATGCTGCTGTCCAGTTTTTCCAACACCATTTGCCAAAGAGACTGTCTTTATTCCATTGTATATTCTTGCCTCCTTTGTCGAAAATGAGTTGACCAAAAGTTTGTGGGTTCATTTCTGGGCTCTCTATTCTGTTCCATTGGTCCATATGTCTGTTTTTGTACCAGTACCATGCTGTCTTGATGACTGTAGCTCTATAGTATTGTCTGAAGTCTGGGAGAGTTATTCCTCCAGCCTCCTTCTTTCTCTTCAGTAATGCTTTGGCAATTCTAGGTCTTTTGTGGTTCCATATAAATTTTATTACGATTTGTTCTAGTTCTGTGAAATATGTCCTGGGTAATTTGATAGGGATTGCATTAAATCTGTAGATTGCCTTGGGCAGTGTGACCATTTTAACAATACTGATTCTTCCAATCCAAGAGCATGGGATATCTTTCCATTTTTTTAAGTCTTCTTTGATTTCCTTAATCAGTGTTTTAAGATTTTCTATGTATAGCCCCATGTCATCTGCAAACAGTGACAGTTTCACTTCTTCCTTTCCAATGTGGATTCCTCTTGGTCTAGTATGATGTTTAAGGCCTGTGTTTCCTTACTGGCTTTCTGTCTGGGTGACCTGTCCGTCGATGTAAGGGGGGTGTTGAAGTCCCCTACAATTATTGTGTTACTGTCAGTTTCTCCTTTTATGGCTGTTAATATTTGCCTTATATTTTGAGGGCTCCTGTATTGGGTGCATATATATTTACAATTGGTTTATCTTCTTCTTAGATTGATCCCTTGATCATTATGTAGTGTCCCTTCTTGTCCCTTGGAACAGTCTTTAAGTCTATTTTGTCTGATGTAAGTATTGCTACTCCAGCTTTCTTCTGATTTCCGCTCGTGTGAATACCTTTTTCCATCCCCTCTCTTTCAGACTGTTTGTCTCTAGATCTGAAGTGAGTCTCTGTAGGCAGCGTATATAGGGGTCCTGTTCTGTCTTCGTTCAGCCAGTCTGTGTCCTTTGGTTGGAGAGTTTAGTCCATTTACATTTAAGGTTATTGTCTTTTTGTATGTTCCTGTTGCCATTTTGTTAATTGTTTTGGGTTTGTTTTTGTGGATCTTTTTTTTTTTTCCTCTTTCTTCTTTCATTCTCCTCTCCTGTGATTTGTTGAACATCTTTGGTGTTGTGTTTGGGTTGTTTTTTCTTTTTTTGTGTAAATATCTATTATAGGTGTTTGGCTTGTGGTTACCGTGAGGTCTCTCGTACAGCAGATCATTTTAAGTCGCTGATCTCCCAATGTCAAGTGCATTTTAAATCCCCTGCGTATGTACTCTCTTTCTCTCGTGATGACTGTTCTTGATCGTATTTTACTTCTGGTTGTTTCGTGTGTCCCTTAGCAGCTCATTGTGGACACTGGTGACTCTCCTACTTTGTCTTTTAGCCTTTAGCTTTGTGTGTGATGATCTCCTGCCTTCACTGTGCGCTTGCCTTCACCCGTGAGCTCTTTACTTCCGTAATTTTCTTGTTTGCAGTTGTGGGTTTTTCTTTTTAGCTTAGAGAAGTTCTTTCAACATTTGTTTGAAAGCTGGTTTGGTGGTGCTGAGTTCTTTTAGCTTTCGCTTGTCTGTAAAGCTTTTGATTTCGCCATCAAATCTGAATGAGGGTCTGGCTGGGTAGAGTATTCTGGGTTGTAGGTCTTCCCGTTCGTCACTTTAAGTACCTCACGTCACTCCCTTCTGGTCTGCGGAGCTTCTGCTGGAAAGTCAGCTGATGGGCTGGTGGGGGCCCCTGGTGTGTTGTTTGCTGCTTTTCCCTTCCTGCTGCTGTTAGTTTTGTCTCTTTAATTTTTGTCATTTTGATCACGGTGTGTCTTGGTGCCCCTCCGTGGGTTCCTCCTGTGTGGCACTCTCTGTGCTTCCTGGACGTGGGGACTGTTTCCTTTCCCAGGCTGGGGAAGTTTTCAGCTGTTATCTCTTTAAATGTCTTCTCGGGCCCTTTCTCTCCCTCTGCTCCTTCTGGGACCCGTGCAATGTGACTGTTGGCACACTTGGTGTTGTCTCCAACATTTCTTGCACTGTCTTCATTTCTTTTCATTCTTTTTTCTTCTCTTCTGTTCAGAAGCAGTGACTTCCACTGCTCTGTCTCCAGCTCACTGACCCGTTCTTCTGAATCTTTTAGTCTACTGTTGATGCCTTCTAGTGTATTTTTCATTTCAGTTATTGTATTCTTCAACTCTGTCTGGTTGTTCTTTATATCTTCTAACTCTTTGTGCAAACTTCTAACTTCTCACCCTGTTTATCCATCCTCCTCCCAAGTTATTTGATCATCTTTATGACGATTACTCTGAACTCTTGCCCGAGTGGATTGCCTGTCTCCACTTCACTTAGTTCTTCTGGGGTTTTACCTTGTTCCTTCATCAGGAACATATTCCTCTGCCACCTCATTGTGTCTTAGTTGCCATTTGTACTTTTATGTGTGTGATGAGTTAGTTACATTTCTCGACCTTGGAGAAGTGGCCTCTGTAGGAGGTGCCCTGTATGTCCCAACAGTGCACTCCCCTCTCGTCACCCAAGGCCTACATTCTAGGGGCTCCTCTGAGTGCTCATGTGTCCTTCTGTTGGGGTGGGCCGACTGTGTAGGCTTTGTTGGCCCCGAGTCTGGCTGGCTGCCCGGCTCTGCCTTGTGTGGCGCTGCGTTTAGAGGGGACTGGTCACAGGCGGTGGCTGGTTATGGAATCCTAGGGGGCCCTGGAGCTAGTGCTGGCTTGCTGCTGGGCAGAGTCAGGGTCCTGAAGACTCTGGGGCTATTGTCCACCTGCTGGCAGGTGAAGCCAGATCCTGGTGTTAGTGCCAGACTACTGGCAGGTAGAGCTGGTTCCTAGAATCTGGCTGCAGGCCCAAGACAGATCTAGAATACATGAGGTATGGGCAACAAAACTCAGAAACTCTGATTCCTCAGACAATCCTTGGCGCTTCAAGTGCTCAGCGTGCCCACAGCCCCTCCTGGGAAGGGCACAGGGCTGATAAATCACAGTTGGAGCCCCCCGGCCAGACGACTGAAGCAGGGGTTGGTGTCTAAACCAGAGCCTGACCAACAGGGTGCCTAACCAGCTCTGGAAGCTCACTTTTGCCTGGGCAGACAGCAGCAGAGTCCTCTGGATGCCTGAGGTCTGGGGTCCTGTCGGAGCTGAGTGACCCCGGAGCCTCGGCGGCGGTTCTTCGAGATGCCTGCTGTGTAGTCCTCCCCGCCATTGATGCCTCCCTCCCTATCGGGCTGTTCCTGTCGGCACAGGGATGTGCTCCGGACCTCCCGACACTTCTGGGGGGCAGACGCTGCAGAGGGGCAGCTGGCCGGCCACGCAGGCCTCTGGCTCCAGCCCAGGTGGGTGCTGTCTCTTCCTGCTATTTCAAGGTTTGGGAGGAGCTGCTGTTGATCCTGAGAAACATCCAGGGTCCCTCTCCCCAGGCGTAGCGATCCATTCTCCTTGTTCCTGAGGTTCAAATCACTCTTGTCATGCGACTTCTGTTCCCAGGGACGCTGGAAACTGATTTAGTCACAGATTTACAAGTCGGGAGAGCCGCAGAGATGAGGGGGAGGAGCGAGCTGGGCCGGAGAGCTAGATTCTTGAGAAAGGGTGTGAAATTAGTCAAACCAAGATCGGGAGGGGATGAATCTCGCTGCAGTTTGCTGTAGGCTGCACAGGACCTGAAAAGGGAGGAAGCACTTCCACACTTCAGGCCAGGAAGCTGTGGGTTCGAATACCAGCTCATGCCTTCTGGGGCTGTGTGATCTCGAGCAAGTGACACACTGTCTCTGAACCTCAGTGTCTTCATCTGGAAAGTGGGGAGGAAGAGGATTCTGCCAGGAGATGACATGTGTAAGCTCTGGGTACTCAGTGAGCACTCAGTGCAGACTGGGTTTCTCTCTGCTTCCTTACTGGCCCAGCTGGGCTACCCAGGCAGAGGGGGTGTGTGTAGACTGCACCATCTGTCTACATGTCAGTCGAGACCTCAGAACGCCATTTGCCAATTCCTCGTCAGAGAGCTCCTGCCTTCTCCCCCATGAACCCTTCCTACTGTCACCTCGGAGTTTTGGCAGGAAATGTCTTTCTTAAAGTTCACGGTCAGCATAGTCCTAACTAGAGCCTCAGGGCAACACGGGGAAGAGCGTGAGGAACCACCCCCCGGGCGGTCAGGAGACACACGATCTGCGTCGCCCTCCTTACCGGATGTGAAGGTGGCTCGTCCACGGTCACCCAGCTGGTTAGACTCAGAGCTAGCGTGAGAATCCAGGGCTCCTGGCGAGAACTCCCGGGTGCTGGTCGAAAGCCGTCACGCCTTCAGAAGGCCGCCGCAGGACTTAGGGCACTCCTAGGTGCAGATCCATTTGTTTTACAGCTGAGACCTCCCGGGAACTAAGATCCAGCGTGAGAGTGGTGGCTGACACCAAGAGTGAATTTTACTATCGGGTAAATTTCAAAAGGGAGGAAAGAAAAAGACTTTCATGTAGATTATCCTGATCACCAAGTGGCTTTTAGGGTTCAGTTTCCTCTTGTTAGAGAAGATGCTTGGCTGCTTAGCTTCTTCATAAAACTGCCCCCCAGTTGTGGTTTTCACTTTCCACCTTGCCACGTCCTTTCCATCTTTTGTGTCATCTCGCAATCTGGGAGGCACACAGGCAGTTATTATCAACCACTTTCCACGAGACGTGTGAAGGTCGGGGAGACCCAGGTTCAAACCTCAGCTCTGTCAACTTGCCTCCTCTGTCAGCGTGGGCCGGTCACTTAGCTTCCCATGACCTCACTCTCCTCAACCTGAAGTGAGCACGGCCACGGGACCTTCCCAGGTGGGCTGGGGTGGGTGTTGAGCTGAATGCGTTTCCCAAATGTCCTCGATGGTGAGAATCCTCTGGGTACTTGTTAAAACTCGGATTCCTGGGTCCCAACCCAGGGCTCCCAGGGGTGATACCTGGCCGTCTGGCAAGCCCCAGGGAGTCTTATTGGGGAAATTTGGGAAACGCTAGGCTGATTTTTATAGAGCATTTGTTGTGTGTCTGGCACTGAGCAACTAGTATTCATCAAGCACTTAGCTGTGTCCAGTCTTTGAAGTGGGGATGACAATGGCTACCAGACAGGCCCGTCACGACAAACAAGCAAAACCATGTGTGCCACCCGCAAACAGTACGCCCTAAATGTATGTTGGTGCCTGCGCTTCACTGCACGAGCCAGGACTCCCTCGGGCTGGTGGAACCCCCCAGAGGCTCTCGTCAAGGCTGTGCCTCCATCCTCCCAGCCTAGTACCCTCAACAGGAGGTTTCTCATCTTACAAACCCCAAGGACCAAGCCTCACGCAACCAGTTTGGGTTCCAGGCTCCTCCTCGCACCAGTCTTCCTGGTCAAAGTTGGGAATATGCTGGTCGACCAGGACTGGGTCAGTTGCTCACTCCAGGAAGCAGAGGTGGGGGTCAGCCCCATCCGAACTGCGGGGCAGGAGTGGTCCACACCCACGAGAGGCCTTCCGATGGTCCCCCGTAGTGTGGTGGCCAGACCAAGAGGAACTGGTGCTTGGTGGGCAACCTCACTGATGTCCCCGGCCTCAGCTCCCTGAGTCAGTCAGCTAAGCTGTCTATGGACGCCCCAGCAGGTTGAATCCTTCTCCAGTCTCTTCCTCTGCTGACACATTCCTGGCCTGTCTTGGGGGCCTTGGTCAGGCCGATTCAGCCTCAGACCTGCCCCCGTCTGTCCCACCATCTCCAGCCCTCTCCTTGGCCCCATTCACCCCTGGGCCCAGCTGGCCACAGGGGCCTGTCCCAGGGCTGGTCCAGGGACTGAGGGCAGCCATTGTCCAAAGCTGCTTATTAGGGACCCACGTGGGAATCCTTCCAACCAAGAACAATGAGTTTCTGAATCAGGATAAAAACAGCCTTTGCAAGTCAGCAAATGAGACAAGCTGAACTGCTCGCCCCTCCTCCCTGCATCTGCGACTCTTTTAACACAGTGGATGAGAACAAGGTCTCCAGCATCAGAAGGCCAAGGCTTGAGGCTTCACAGCCACAAGCTGGGCGCGTCGTCTCACCTCGCCGAGGCCTGGTTTCATCTCTGGCGTCTGGATGAGGATGGAGGGAGGTCACAGGGCAGCGCATGGCCCAGAGGAGAGCAAGCTCCTAGTCAAGGATCATCACAGAGCTCTCTCCCTTCCCAGGGGTGGGCCGCCTCGGACACCACCGGGAAGGCAAGCCCACTGTGACATTTCTAAACAGCACGCACTCGAGGCACGGAAAACAGAGGTGACCCACGGCCCTCGCTGCGTCGTGTGCACCCGAGGCTTGGCTGCGTTCTGGATGACACCACACAGCGCCTGCCTCTCCCAGCAGCTGGCTCCCTGCACCCGCGCCATGCAGCCGCCAGATCTGGTGCAGAAGCGCCAGCGCGGGGGGGGGGGGGGTGCTCTGGGCTCTGCCTGGGCTCGGCCGCTGCCCTGCAGGGTGGCCCTGGGCACTCCACTCAGCCGCTCGGGGTTTTGGCTTCTTCCTTCGTCATGATGACTGGGTGATTTCTAAGGGCTTTTCCGTCTCAAAGGGTCGTCCTGTGGCATTTGCTAGTCCTGGTGGGGAGACCCGTCTTCGGGGCCGCACAGACAGGGCTGAGGGCCGGCTTCAGCTCAGCGGGCTCACACGGCAGCTGCAGCTCGGGGGAGGAGGCTGGAGGAGGGCCGGCGCTGGAACAGCACACCCCTGGCTACTCTGACGCTCTTTTCTGGCTGCGAGACCTTGGGCACATCAGTTCTGAGGCACCTGTACAGCAAGGGCAGTGACGTTGCCTGAGGTGGCTGTGAGGACTCGTCAGAGGAATGAGATGCTGCGTGTGAAACGTGTGCCCGGCACACAGCAAGGTCCCCTCTTGCTGCCTCCCCTCTGACGAGCTTCCTCTGCCTCCCTGCCACGCATGACCAAGTTCGATGAAACGGGAATAGCCCAGACCGACCTGTGTTTCACCTTGCCTCCAAGTCACCAGGCCTCAGTTTCCCTCATCAGTAAAATGGGCGCAGGGAGACCTTCTCACAAGAGGTGGTGCGAACGCTCGGTAGGACTGATACAGGGTTTCCCTCCCTTAGTCTCGTCAACATTAACCCAATCGTCATCCGTTTTACCTAACATTGTATAGCATGTATTTCCTGATCTACACGAGTCAACTGATCCATAAAGCCCCCATGGAGGGAGTCAGGACCAGAAAACCCGAGACTAGGCTTGAGTCTCTCGACTTCACCCCACTTCCATGTTCTTTCACCAGCTCTGGGAGGCACGGAGCACGCCTGCCTAGTTCATCCTCAGTCCCGACGCCGAGCATGGCGCCTGGCCTCCGGAAAAGGCCACCTCCACAAACCACCCCTGGAGCCAGAGGTCTGTCTGCTCCAGAGAAGGTAGTAGGTATCAAGGAACCGCCCAGAGGGTGGGGGAGACAGTCCCCTGAGCACTTTGTTCTGGTGGAACTGCACGGGGACCAGGGCTTGCTGTGGGTTCAAGGCCATGTGGCTGAGAATGAATATAGGTGTGTATGTATAAGTGACCACAGGACATTGGCATAACTCTCCTGGGAAACAGGGAGCCTTGCACATGAACCTCATCAATGTCAACTCTCAGTGCAATGACCCTGCTTCTAAGCATCTGTTTTAAGAAATCCACAGAAAGTGTAACAGAGTGTCTGCTTCAGTGGTAAGTTAGGAACAGCCCAAACACCTTACTGTTTGGTGAAGAATCAAGCAAATCAGAATAGTTAACAGACCACTGCAGAGCCATTTCAGACACATGCTTTTGAAGACTCTAGTTAGAGATTATCATCCTTAACATTAAGAAAAAAGGAACAAATTCGTCTTGTACATTCCTAAGGTTTTCAAGCATATATTCTTTCGACAGTCTGAACAACAAAACAATGAAAGATATTCAAAATAAGATCCCAGTTTTATCGTGGGTGGCCCTCTGGCTGATTTTTAAATACTTCTTGTGTCTTTATCTCTTCACACCCCTCACCCCTGCCCACCGCTCAAAAGCAGCTTTTAATGGAGACGGCACGCCACCAAGTCTCACGCTGAGACCCCGAGTATCTGACCTGAGCTCCAGGCTACACAGCCTGTAAGACAACGACGTCAGGCAACCAGAGCGGAGCTCCCGGCCGCCCCCCCCGGCGGCCGGCAGGTCACCTGGACCGCCTCTTACCACGACCTCTGGCCTTCTGGACTCAAAGAAGCCATCCCCAAAAAATTGTATAAAAAGATTTATTGAAATTTATCAATGACAAACAGACATAAAACTCAAAGTTTGGCTCTTCTGAGGGGGAGGAAACCGGTGCAGACGAGAACACGGGCGAGGGAAACACACGTCACTTCAGAGGCAATCCGGAAGAGACAGGAAGGCAAACCTGTACACTGACTAGGAATTTGCAGTCACTTCGGATTTCCACTAGGTAAGAAATCACAATTCTGCATTAGTTTTCCGTGCTCGGGTGTATGGAAAAAAACCCAGCCGACAGGCAGCAGCGTCTCCTGTGCTCAGGTTCGTAAAAGGGTCTAAGCCCAGAAGGACCCGTGGAAGAATTCTCTGGTCATTTTGCAAAACAAAGCGGTCTAGCATCTTACAGAACAAGATAGGACAGTTCTGTTTGTTGTGTTTTGTAAGCTGTTTGACAGACGCTGGAGTTGGAGGGTTAGCGTCTCCTTGCATCACAACTGCCAGGTTCATTTTACTCCTAACTCAGAAGCCTGCTGCTCCCAGCTCTCGGCTCACCACCCAAGAGTGACATCAGTCTTCTCCGGCAAGCGAAGCCCACCACCATCCGCGAAGAGGGCAAGAGGGTGGGAGACGGGGAAGGGCCCCTGACCAGGGCCAAAGCCCGCCTTTAGGTCGCTATTTACAAACCAGGGTGCCAGGTGCCTCGAGCATCGCAGAACCACGGGAACCAGGACAGGAGGTGAGACCAGGCTGGTGCTCAGCCCTGCCTGGGCTTTGAGAAGCCAAACTGAGGGCAGCCACAGCCTTGCCCCCAACTCAGGAGGCTCAGGAAAGACCAGGAAATGAAAGGGCGCTCCGAACCGTCCTCCTGGGGAGCAAGGGGCAGACGGCCATGCGTGTGCCCTCAGCATCGCCTTCACAGGGACAGAACCAGACACAAAGAAGAGTAGGGGAAAGTAAAGAGTGGCAGTAAAAATAGTATTTTATTCCACCCCCTCCCGCCCTCCCACCCCCACCACCCCCAGTACACGTTTCCCCCTCGTTCCCACAGCAACGTTACAATCAGAAAAAAATAAGTTTCGGGGGGCAGGATTTGGGGGGGTTTGGGTAAAAACAGTCAAATCACAATAGGAATTTTTCAAAATAGGTTATTCCGCTTCGTCCTCGTCTTCTCCCTCATCCTCAGCTTCTCGTTTTCGCTTCTGACCCCTTTCTTCCTCTGGAAGAGAAAGGAGAAGACGTTTAGGTTAACACAATGTCGCCTCCGACTCCCCCCACCCGCTGGGAGAGCAGGGGCCGGACACTGAGGCCGCTTTGCCGTCCCTGGGAACTGAGGCAGGGGCTCTGCAAAGCCAGGGAGGCCCCTGTGGCCTCAGGAGGGCGTGTTCTGCCCACTGGCGGGTCCTCAGGGCCCACACCATCTGCTGTCACTGGCGGGGCCAGCCCGCTACCGTGGGGAGTAAAGAGGATGCCGTACCGCCAGGCTCCTCTTCATCCTCCTCGTCGTCTACCTCCCCGTCGTTGTAACCCTCCTCGTCCTCCTAGGAGAGAAGATGGGACATCAGTGCCCCAGACATTAAGAGGGACATGTCAGGACACTTTCCCCGATGCTGAGCTCAAAACGGGGTAGCCCCCAGGACCTGCTTGCTTCTTCATCAGGGGCCCCCTTTATGAGTTGGCGGAGAGCTTGAAACCCCTCCCCTGGAGAATACCGTGTCACACACCACCTTTGCAGACCACATGGTGGTGGTGGAGGGGGGATGTGGAGGGGGACACAGGTGGTGGTGGTGGTGGGGACACAGGTGGGGGGGGGACACATTCCACCCCCAGGCTAAGGATCCTGACTCGAAGTCCCTGTAACTCAGGCAGTTCCCCAGTGCGGGCTCTCGGGGGGCCAAGCGCCCCAACCGACTCCCCGTCACAGGGAGCAGGCTGTCCTGTCACCCGTCCTCAGTCTAGTTCTGGCTTCGAGGGAAGACCCCAGTTTTAGAAATCCAGATTCTGTGGGTGAGTCCAGCCTCACCCCACCCTGCCCCCTCGCCGTCCTGCCAACCTGGATTCCTTGGAGGGGAGGATAAATCAAGGCCCCCTGAGGACACCAACCCCAGCTCCCCGAGGCTCAGCAGGGGTGTGAGTCCCCCTTAACATGGGACCGTGCTGCTCCCGACGTCCTGGCTCACTGGGTCTCTGCATGCTGAACTGTTCCTAAAGCACCAGGCAGTCCATCGTTTAAAAAGAACTCGGCCATAGACTTCTTTTTGTCAAGGGAAATATCCCTTTATAATATCACCAAACAGCTCCTTAATCAGCCTGTTTGACAAGTGTGTGTGTGCGTGTGTGTGTGTGAGAGTGTGTGTGCGCGTGCATGTGCGTGTGCGTGTGCGTGTGCGTAAGCTCTCCTTTTCTGGAAGCTGAAAATCTGCAGACGGTCAATGAGATTACCCCCCCCCACACACACACACACAAAGAAACCCTGCACACTGAGGCTCTGGTGACAGGAAGAGCAAGGTGAAAAATCCACTGAGCCAGCGTGACCTTCTGCCCCATCCTGGGGGGACCTGTTTTGCCAAGTCTGGATTTTTAAAGTACACAACACTCCTCAGAGGTGAGCCTGGCAGCCGACACCTGGGAGAAGAGACCCCAGCCGCAGAACCTGGAGGGAACCGCGCCTGGCTCAGGCTCTTCCGCGGGCCCTGCCCTGCCTCTGCCCAGCGTGTGGGGGCCTGGCGGGCTGTGTGGCTGGGGCGTGTCTACACCCTTGGGGGAGGGAAAAGGGAAATGAGAGGAGGGCAGGACCTTGTCCACGCTGCTGTCATTTTAAGCCTCTCCAGGTCTAACTTTTGTGATTAACAGAGTTGGTTTAGAAATCTGAGAAGTCGGGGAAAATGACTCTTGTACAGAGAGACTCAGAGCATCCGAGCACGAAGGCCAGCGCAGAGCCGGGACCTGGAGGAGGTGGGACAGTCTAAGAAGTGGTCAGACACTCTCTTGTCAGACACTGTCCTTAAGCATTTTACTTACAAATTAGTTTATCCTCTTAACGACCCAGTGAGTTGATCCCTATTTACCAGCCAGCTGTAAAGTGACACCTGTTGTGCAGACGCAGAAACAGGCTCAGAAGGTCAAGGAACTTGTCCAGGAGCCGCTCACGGTGGAGCTGGGGTCTGCCCCTCAGACACACAACAGACCTCGTTAAGTGTGTGAGGGTGTCCGTCTGTGTGTGAGGGTAACAGCACTCCAGCTCCATGTGCAGGGACCCAGCAGTGCCTCATCCCATCACCCATCAGCTCAAGGCCGTCTCTGACTTTCCCTAGCACCTGAGTGCTCACAGAATATCTTGACTTCACACCTGAATGCCAAAAGGTGCAAAGTGGGGACGTGGACCATGCCAGGACTAGCTTTCACCTGGAAACGCGTGCCAGGCCTGCCCCAGCAGGTGAGTCCCCTCCTCACCTGCCTCCAGGATCCCCTTCCTCTTTCTCGGCCAGGGCCAGCTGCAATCTTGCTTCTCCCAAACCAGCCCAACAACAGGCCCTGAAACGGACTCGTTTCCCAGACTGCCAAAGCCGACTGCTGAGGCACTGAGCAGAGCTGACTCGGGCAGCAAAGCCAGGAAGGGGGACCCCAGGAGACAGTCCCCCAGCCCGGCCTCTTACCTCCTCCTCCCCACTCACGTCCTCCTCTTCACCTTCCTCCTCCTCCTCCTCGTCCTCCTCGTCCTCCACTACCGGAGCGTCTTCATCGTACTCCTCCTCTGTGCACGGAACGGGGGCGAGAAGCATCTGGAGTGAGCGGCCCTCCCTCCCACACGCAGCACAGACCCCAGGCTGAGGGGTCGGGCACGGCGGCTGTGGTCCTCAGTGCAGGGCCCACGACCCACCCACACCCCCGCAGGCCCGCAGCCAGGACGCTCGGATGCCATCGGACACATCCTAAAATGATCCCAGAGTGAGCCCTCCCTCCAAGTTGTACGAAAGGAAGGACCCCTTGTGAGGTGTGAGGCTGCAGAGCAACTGCCAAGTCGAGGCCCAAGGGACGAGGCCCGGAGAGCAGAGCAGGCAACTCAGTGAGAGGGCGTCGAGCTGGACCCCACCTTCACGGTGAGGAAGCCGAGTCCCGGGGGAGAAGGGGCCCGCTCAGTCACACACAGGCAGCTGCAGGGCTGGGCCCCAGAGGCCTGGTCTCAGGACGCCAGCCCTCGGGCCTTTGTGCTACATCACCAGATGCCTGGAATTAGGGCAAACAGGTGTCTGAACACCCTGCAGAGTCCTCCCACCTAACAAGGGAAAACAGAACCGCTGGGGCGACGACATCTCAGCCCTCCAACTGTACCCTGGCCACGGAGACCTGCACGGAGGCCGCGCTGCGCCGGCAGTGTGGGGGGGAGCACCGGCCCCGACTGCTCCCTGTGGCCCCAGGGAGCCCATAGTGCTGCCTGCAGCCTCCTCCGCTTCCAGGGACCTTGGGGCTCCTGAGTCCACCCCCCTGCAAGGCCCGGCCTCCAGTCCTGTGGGCCGCAGCCACCAGGGGGCCCCGTGACCTGTCCAGCCATCACCTCATCTCCACTCCTGGACACCCAGCCGGGGAAAGGGGACCCTCAGCCACCCCACTTTCCTCCACCCGCTCACCCCTCCCTGGAAGAGCATCAGTCCAGGGCCACTCACTGCACATCTCATTTTCAGGGGGACTTTGGAAAAGAGGAAAAACTGAAGGGAGGACTCGGAGGGTTTTGCAGGGTCAGAATGTGGCTGGGGAATCGCAGGACGGTCTCTGGGGCCCAGCCCCCTCGGATCCGCGCCACCCACCGTCCTCGTCCTCGTCCTCGTCGTCCAGGCCCTCCACGTAGCCCTCGGCGTCCGAGTCGGGGGCCTCCTTGTCGTCCCGGTCGTAGCCGTCGAGGTACGAGAGCTGCGGGAGCAGCTTGAACACGTTTTCTCGGTAGTCGTTCAGGTTGGTCACCTCGCAGTTGAACAGGTCTAAGCTCTTGAGGTTTTCTAACTTCTTCTGCAAGCACAACGCAGCCGACAGTGAGCGGTGCGCACGAGGCGGGCAGGGGGACAGCGTGCCGGTGACGAGCAGGCTCCGCTCTGGCTCTGCTCGGCCTCATCACCCGAAGACGGGCAGCTGGACCTGAGGACTGTTAGAGCGTCGCCCAGCGCCGACACGTCCACACAACAGTTTTGGCTTCTGCCCTAACAGACGGGCTTGAAAGGAAGCCGGGGCTCCCGGTGCGCGAGCCAAGAGCTCTGTGCCCGCCTCTGTCCAGGGACCCGAGGAGAAAACCGGCGGTCACCTCCAGGGTCCCCTAATTCCTGGACGGCTCCTCCCTCCCTCGTGAAGGGCACAAGCCACGGTCTCAGCCTAAAGAAACGACAGCTCAGGCTGTCAAAGTGGAGCAGAAATTCTAACAGGAAAAGGACAGGCCAGAAATCAAACCTCAGGTCCCACCACTCCCCCCACCTGCTGCCCACTCAGACTGTGTGACCCTGGCCAAGCTCTAGTTCTCAAGGCCTCAGGTTCTCTACGGACGAAGCAGAAGTGTCTCAGCGCAGAAAGTCAAAGAAAGGAAGATTAAAAACCAGAAGTCCTCCACACGTAGAAGCAGGGTTCCCGGTCCCAGTCCCTCCCGCCCGTGGAGAGGGGAGGACCCCAGTGACTCACCAGTGGCTCTATTGTGCTGAGGTCTTTAATTTTGTTGCCACTTAAATTTAGATGCGTGAGGTTCGGACACTTTTCTGCCAATATTTCCAGGCCCCCTGAGATTCTGTTATCGCTTAGTTCAAGCTAACAAGGCAGGGAGAGAAAAGGCAGGAGCGGCTCTTAAAACGAAGGCTCTCCTGGGCCCTGGCCGCCCGGCTCCCAGCAGACGGGCCAGGAAGGGAGCGCGGGGCTCACGCAGCCTTGCCTCCAATCGGCTCCCTTGACACGAGGAAATGACCCCCGTCCCCCACCCTGCCTCCCGCACGCGCGCTCCGCTGTTTACCTTCTTAAGTTTGTTTAACTTTGGTAAGTTTGCGACTGAAGTGAGGCCTACGTTGATTGTGCTCAAGAACTGCAGCTCTTCAAACTCATCTGTGAGGCCTTCGATTTTGCCGTCGTTCGACCGACAGTTGTCCAGGACGAGCTCCTTCACCTGGAGGGAAGGGCAGCGTGAACTGGGGCAGGTGGAGGGCAGGGCGCGGACCCAGGGGCGCGTCCTCCGGCTGCCCGCGGCCGGGGCGGGGCTGGCGGAGCCAGGGCGCCACTGGGGACAAGAGCTTCGGCAGGACTGGAGGAGACAAGCCGGACCAGCCCCGCTGCCGTCGGCAAGGCTGGGGTCTCCTTCCCACCCCGCAGCCACCGCTTTCCAAACTCCATCACGAAACAAAGCATCTAAGCTCCCAGCTCCCCGCTGGCAGCAGCCACGTGTGGTCAGGCAGCCTCTGGGCCCCCCATGCCAGACCCTCAGAGCCCATCACCCCAGTGCCCACCCCGGCCCCAGCCTGACCATCGTCCCTAGGCCAGCTACTGGTCCTCCTCCCTCTGTGCCTGTGGCCCTCTGCATGCAGATGGGGACACACCTGAATGTCTGCTCTCACTGGCTCCCCCACCGGTCGGGGCCGGCCCAGGGACCTGGCAGCCACCTCCTGGTCCCCAGCCTGGCCCACCCCACAGCAAGGGCAGCGGACCAGGGACCCCTCCCCCCTCCCCTCCCCCTCCCCAGACCAGCGCTGTCCACCAGCCTCCCTGGGACGACAGAAACCCCCAGCACGTCCGAGAGAGGGGCCACTGGCCACGTGTGGCTGTGAGGTGAGACGAAGTTTTAAATCTTATTTAGTTTTAATTAGTAAAAGTGTACAGACGCACATACAAGCTACCACATCGAACACCGCAGCTCTAGACTTAGGGAAGGACAGCCACTACCCTGGGGTGGACCCTCCAGAAACGCCGAGGGGAGCACAAAACAGAAGCTGGTCTTCGGAGACACCCGTGTCCCCGCCTACTGCCCCCTCCACCTCCCGGAAGGGGGTGGCCCTGTTAAGAGTTAGCAGATTGTCTGCTCTTCCCTTCTTACCCAAACTTTGGCCCCTAAGTTATTTCTAATGAGGTAGAAAGAACTGATAAAGAGCTACGCCTCACTGGGCTGCTGGAAGGCAGACCTGGCCACGGGAGAGTCCACGCTTGGGCACAGACGGCAGGGACACAGGCCGAGGAGGAGCAGTCAGGCCTCAGGCCTGAGACAACCTAGGAGGGTCAGGGAAGGAGGCCAGGGTGCCGGGCCCCGCGGGCAGATGCCCAGTGTCACCCCCGCCTGTCCCCGAGCTGCCACGGGCTGCTCCCTGGCCTCCCGGGACCACCGGGCACCTTGGAGGGGACCTCTCCTGGCTGCACCTGGTACTGGACACAGCACCCCCACCTGCCCACTCCCTGCAGCCTCCAGGAAACACGCGTTGACGTCCCCTGGCTATGAGGCCTCCCTGGGACTGCTCCCCACAGGTTCGGACTCCTCTCCTGGGGGTCCCATGGTACAGGCCCGTCCTCAGCTGCAGTCCGCACTGTCTGATGGGTCGTTCTTGCCCCTCGTAGCCTCTTCTCCTCTGGATAAGCAAGCGAGCTTGCCAGCCAGTCACTGTCCAGGGCTGCTCCCCACCTCTGAGCCGGCTGATCTGCCGAACTTCTTCCTGCGGGGCCCAGGATGACCGCCCGCCATGGTGGGCCTCCCACTTGGGCGTCGCTGGTCCAAGCGCCAACATCGGGGAACAGGGGCCATAGCAGGCATGCCACGAGCTCCCTCAGTCCACCCCTGCTAGTGGACAGACCAGGGACACTGGGGCACGTCTGGGCCACAGCACCCCCTAGCTGCCCTGCTTCCTTCTCCCCAGTGGACAGAGGCAGCCCGCTCAGCCCACCTTGCCCCTGGATCCGGGACGGAGTAAATCCATTCCTTTCCCACTCTCAGTCCCCAGGGAACGCCAGATGCCCAGGTCAAGCCACCTTCTCAAGGTCTCTGGCAACACCGCCTGGGAATAAACCCCGTGAGGCCTTCTGCCCTAGGGCAGGAAATCGGTGTAGAGCCAGGAAGCCCGGCCTTAGGGGAGCAGAGCAAGGGGAGTGAGGTCAGCTGTGCTGGGGGAGGAGAACCAGCCTTCCGTGTGCAGCTGACGCTGCAGTCCAGGGCGCAGGCCTCTCTGGTTACTCTTTCCTTGAAAGGCCCTGGGAACTCTTTAAGCCCCACCGAAGACAGACAAACATGAGAAGGGTTTCCAGTCCACCCTCAGATTTCAGACGTGGTCTCTACACGGGTCAAGGGCTTCTCTTCCGGCCATCAGCCGGGAAGTCCTCAGTGACGGGTGTGCGTGTGTGTGTGCACACAGAGTGGAGACGGTGCTGCGGAGTCAAGGGAATTCCTCCCAGAAGTCGGCCTCTTTCCCGGAGAGACACAACGCTGCCTGGGACTTCTACCGACAGACACAAGGTTCCAGCCCCAGATCCCAGCACCACCCCACGCTCGTGCCCATTCCTGGCGGGGACAACTCTCAAGGCACCGCTGCGAGTGCTTTTATGAATAATAACCATGACGTCTTTCCTGAGCCCTTGGCAGGCACGCTCTTCCAGGGCACCGTCTCACTCCATTCTCACAATCACCCGCTTCACAGGCACATCAGAACCGTCGAGCCTCAAAGTCCCAGGAATGGGCACAGGAAGGGGTCTAACGGACCCAGGTGGTCAGCGTTGCTGCCAGACAGGAGGGTTTCCCTGCTGCTCCCAGTGCAGGGCGCAGGCTCTGCAGACTCCCCAGCTTGATCCTGGCCTGCACCTGCTCCCCGCCTGCAGCCCCGCTGGCCAGGTGGGGGCCATGCCCGGCAGTCCCCGCCCTGGTTACACTTCCTCTGTAACCAAAGCACAAGACCTAACCCAGCGCTCACTCAGATGAGGCTGCAGCCAGGGAGTGAGGATAAGAAGCGGGCAGGGGCGGGGGGGCTGAGACCCCACTCCTCGCCAAGGGGTAAGAGGCCACTTCCCATCACTTGGGCAGGAAAGCCTGTGGTGTCTGGCAGGCCAGGTGGCTGTTCCAGGTCTGTGGGGCCTCCGGAATCCCCATGGTTTCTGCATTTCCTTCCTGGCGGGGCTTCAGCACAGTCTGGGGAGAGATCAAAGGTGGGGGGTCCTCGAGGCTCACACCCTGAGGTGATACCACCAGAAAGCCTAAACCACACTGGGGGAACCCACCGCTGCTCTGTGGGGCTCTGTGGGGCGCTGTGTCACTGGCGGTGCAGGCGGGCAGTGTGTGAAGTGTCTGAACTGCACCAACAGGAGAAAACAAGACCTCTAGCCAAAGAGCTGACCTGTGGCAGGCGTTCTGCCCACCCCAACCACCTGCCTGCCCGCAGGGTGGCCACGCTCTCTCCCACCACAGGGCAGGCTCCTGTGTTTTAAAACGTCCACTCGCCCCAACCTCCCTTAAAGTGGCCTGATTCCCACACGCTCCCTCCTCCCGTCTCTACTTGGTGGCCTGTGCTCCAAACCCTTCCCTTTTACATCCAGGGCGTGTTCTGCTTAAAAAAGTAAAAAAAAAAAGTAAGGCCCATTTCCCCTTGCCAAATCCTGGGTGTGAGCTAAGTGCAAAGTTAAAATTAAACTGAAAATTTGTACTTTGGGTTTAGACTCCACCCCAGTCCCACTGGCCGTTTAAAAATATCCAACTGCGGTGACCCTCCGGTCCACTGACTGGCATCACTCTGCTTGTGTTGAGAGCTTTTCAAACACGCCATGCACAGGCCTGCACAGGACCCCACGCCACACTCCGCAAGGGCTAACAGCCGAGAGGTGTCTGCGCTCTCACGCACACTCAGCCGCCAAGAGATGTTGGTGGGAGGTGCTCAAGGTTCCCAAGAAATTCGACTGCCCGGCTCCTGCGCTTCCTGAAACCTTGTCCCCAAAGCAAGATCGCAGCCGTCACTTCTCACCAAGGGGGGCTGAGCCGTCGTGACAAACACAAACACATTACTACGCTAAGAACAACCCGGTGCTTGTTTCCAAACTGTGAAATCTTGTCTTTACAGATCCTTCACCTTAGACCATTCCTCTCTATTCCCAGACTGCAGTCCCGGTCACGGTCATCCAAGTCACTCTAAGTCCGCCTCTGCTTCCAAATGGGGTTTCTGTGGCAGCGGGGATGCTGGCCTCCTGGGAAGGCCAAGGCCAGCTGGCTGGGTGACCCCGCTCCATCCCAGGTCGCAGGCCTTGCCTCGCAGAAAGGGGATGACACATCCGTTTAACCTATAAAGCAAGCTCTGGCCTAGAAAACGTTCCTGGCTCCCCTCCGCCTCTGGGAAAAAATTCAAGGTCCAAAACTGACCTGAGGAGGCCCTCCACTCTCAGCCTCCCCCCACTCCCTCCAGTCTCATCGCCCCCACCCCTGCCTAGGGACCTACTTCAAGCCCCCTCCCCAGGAAGCCTTCCGCACCCAGCTCTGAGCATCCCGGGGCGTCGAGGGCAGCTGCTGCACGAATCATTTAATCGTGTATTAAGCATGCGATCCTCCTAGAGGTCACGGACTGTCCTCGTCCCCCGTAATCAGCCTAGCGGGGAGCAGGGTGCTTAACAAATGACCTGTTTACCGTGCCAGCGCAACACTCGGTGCCAGGCATAGAGGGAGACAAACCATCATGGAACTTACGGGGTGGCTGGTCCAATACTGGCTGAACGAGCCCTCGCTCTTATGAACAGTCACAACCATGCCTGCTGGAGTGTGCTGTGCCCCCACATGAGCACTGCCCCCAGGAGGCAGGTCAGCTGTGCACCCTCCTCTTGACCTGACGCAGTGCTTGGCACACAGGTCTCTTGCCCAAAAGAAAACCTCTCTCTACACAGGGTGCTCCCGTGACACTGTCCATCCGAGCAGCTGAGGGGACACAGAGGCGACGGTGAGCCACAGTCGGGCCTGCCAGTAGCAGATGCGGTGGTGGGCGGAGGAGACAGACGCTGGTGAGCAGCTGCGGTCAGCGTGCCAGGTCGCAGGCCCGAGGCTGGGACAGGGCGCGTTCTTCACACGCCTCCACCCAGGAGGACAGCACACTCAAGGCAGACGAGGGGGACCCGGAGAGACCAACAAAGGGGTGCACCCAAGCAGAGCCACAACTGGTGAGAGTCTGCAGGGCCCACTGCACAATGAAAATGTGACAGCCCGCGCTTCAGAATTGCCCACGATTTCAGGACACTGACGGCAGCGCCTCAAGGCCAAGGGCTGGGAGGGCCCCCTAAGGGTGGGGCCTGCGTGCGTGCACAGGCCACACGCCCACAAAGCTGGTCCTGATGTCAAAAGACAGCCCGGGCCTGGAGCTGAGCCCCGGGAAGGCCAGAACCAGGAAGAAGGGAGCTCGAGAGGACTGCTCTCCACCTTTCCACTCTCTGAGGGGCGAGCAGAGTGCACAGGGGAGGCTCTGGAGTCGGATGGACCTGGCTCCAGGCCAGTTCCCCGCTTGGCAAAAGCTCACCCCACTCTCTCTCTGTTTCCTCCGACAACAGTGCCCGTCGCCTGCTTGGACCCACCTTCACCTTGGTCCACAGCCACCTTCACTGTGGGGTCTACAGAAAGGGCACAGGAGCGGGAACCCGGGCAGGCCAGCAGCTGGGTCACCTCCACTGTCCGCAAGGCTTCTTCATGGAACGGAGGCCTCTCCACACTCTGGACAGCGAGACGGTGTGCCGAGAACACGGCCCGTGGAATTTTATACCTATACCTTGTTTGGTTTAGTTTTTCCCACTAACCTCGAAGCTTCATTTTCTTTCTTTCACTGAATAAGAAAGCAGTAAATATTTGTAGTTTTGGTTTCAACCTTGTCAGTCCCTGACCAAGTTAGTTTTCAGACCCCAGCCTTGCAACAGAAGACTTAAACCAGATCGACCCGTGTGTTTTTGGTGCTCGTGGATTTTAAATAGGTCAGCTTTTAAATGGGCCATCCCCTGTTGCAGATCCCATTTCGAGCTCGAAGGCCACACTGTCTGAGATGCCCAGGCGGACAGGACATGGGTCCTTCCCAGAGACGTTCGACAGGAGTGACAGAGGCTTGCGATTTGGTCCTTTTAACCATAAAATCTCTAGTTTTGCTTATAAGTCAGTGTGGCACCTGCAAAAATCAGTCAGGCTCTGGGGGAAAAGGTGGACGTTTCAAAGTCGACAGAGGCCCTGGGACCGTCTAGGTCAGTGGCTTGCTGACTACAACCCACAGTGAGAAGGCATCCCCACCGCGGCTCGGCACGCACGTGTGTGTGTAGGGGGGGCACGCACACCAAGACAAAACTCTGCCTCTTACAGCTACTCTTCTATTGTATTAAAAACACTGTTTTTCCAATGTGAGCCACAGTTTGCAAAATGCTGGTTTAGTTCTGCCCTCTTCTAGAGGAAGGAGCAAGGTCCGGATCCTGCCTAGAGCGCAGGAACCCTGAGCCGGGGGATCTCCTCTGCCGCCCCGCCCCGCACCGCACCGCTGATCAGACGTCAGCCCCCGGGGGAAGGCCGTGGAATCAAGCACGTAGCTTTCCCATTTCTACTAACAGGCAGTTATTCTGCAGCCTCAATGGTAGCTAAGACTCAGGTCTCTGTATCTCTTAAAGACCTTTTAAAATCTTAACTCAGGGGCAGGGTCCCACCTTCCTTTAAAATAAAAAAAATAAATCTCTCTTAAGAAAAAAGCATCTGAGTGCCTGGATTTTGTCTGCACCCCACAACAGAGCTCTGGAGGCGCAGGCGAGAGCACATGGCCGCAGGAAGGCAGTGACGCCATCCTTATTATTTTAGGGAACCAGGCAAGGCGGGCTGGCTCGCTGCAGCGGTAATTAAGCTGTCGGTAGGCAGGGCCGGGGTAATAGGCTAAGCGCCGGCTGGGGGAGGCCCCGCATTAACATAACCCTGTGACTGGCTCCCTGGCCGCCTGGAACCTGCTTCCTACCTCCCCCCACAGGCACAGGGAGGACTCAGTTTCTGCCTTGCCAAGACAGAGGAGCTGGTTCCACTGCAGATGCCTCCTCCGGCCAGATAAACAGACCTGGGCTTTGGGCTTGTCAGATGGGCCTGTTTCGCTATGAACCCTGGTGGAGCTGGGGCCTTTCCCTAACATTATACCTTTGCTTTCTTTCCCTTAAACTTCATTCCTCCCTCCTGGCCAGTCTAGATTCCATTCCAGTTCAAGGACTTGTCAGTTCCACCTCCTGCAGGAAGCCTTCCCTGATTGCCCTGCCCTAGCTCTGCAGGATTTAAAAGCAGGATTCCCAGAAGGCTGCTGGGGGGAAAGTAGAGGAGTGGGGTGCACTGAGGTCAGGGAGAGCTGAGGGTTCTGGAATTGGTGAATGACATGATCAACAGAAAATCTAGCAGGCTACACCTTCTAAATGGTTGTCCCTTCCTACCTTCAGTGGGTACCAGAAACTGAAGAAGCAGGAGGTGGAAGCAGGGTCCCAACAGGTCGTGTTGAGTGGTGACCGGGAGAAGGAAAGGATACAAGAAGCGCGGAGGTGTGGAGCAAAGGACGCTTGCCAGGCTGTCTGATGACCCGGACTGTGGGGCCCACGCTGCCACCAACTTGCTGTGTGCCCTGGGGGAGTCACTGTAGTCTTCTCCAGGCCCCTCATCCGGATAATGGAGCCTGAGCACAGACCTGAGATCCCTTCCAGTTCCAAAGTTCTGTGGGCCCACCCACTTTTCGTCCCACTCCACCTCCAAACTCAAGTCACTGTTCCCCAGAAGAAGGTGGGAGATTCCACAGGCCAGAGGAGCCCAGGATCCACCGTTGAGGGACGCCAGGAAGGAGATCAGGGACACTGGGCAATTATCCCAGATAATTACTGAAAAGCGAAAATCAATCATGTCTCTCAAAACACACAGGATCACAGTGACAGCCCCCAGGGCTCAAGGTGCTGGGGTCCAAATGTGGGAGCCTGACACCACCCCGTCGGCTGCCTGCCACCTCACTGGACAGTGGGGAGCAGGCGCCTCAGCTCCTGGGGTCCTACTGCCCACTCTCCTTTCCTGTGGTCCATAAAAACCCACACCATCCACAGTGATCCAGGAGCCACAGCTCCGGCCTCACACAGGAGGAGAGCCCCGAGGACACTGAAGAGGAAGGCCTGGGGAGCAGACGGCGTTCCCCCTGGGCAACCTTCCTAAAATGCTGCTTTGATCGGGTCACTCCCTGTGGACGAATCCAGACAAATCAAATGCAAATCCAGAAGGGATTCCCAGCACCCCCCACCCATCAATGCTCTCTGACTAAAACCCTATGCTCTCTTGTCAAGTCTGCCCTGCCTCACCCCTCTGCCAGCCTCCCTGACTCGCAGCAAACACGTGACACCATCTGCACTTCTTACGGTTTACGAAGCCCTTTCCCAGGCGTCATCTTTTTGAATCCACAGACAACTGGGACCCCACTCGTCCTACCCCGCCCCAGGGAAATCTCCCCGTCCCCCGGCTTGGCCGCGGGACCCCTGGCAGCCTTTCTTCCTGTGGTCTCTCCTCCAAACACAGCCTTGCTAAGGTCTGAGGTCTCAGTGCCCTCTCTCCACTTCCGTGCCCTGCCCAGAGGGGCTGGCTAAGTGGTCAAGCTGGACCAGGTCACTCAAGCTAGAGGAAAGGATGGAGCAGGGGAAGGCAATGGCTCTGACCCCTTATTTGCTTTCGGAAGCAAAGCACCCCACTAACTCCATTCTCGGACAAATAAACAAAAAGGTACAAAACTGGCTTCCAGGGCCCCCCGGGCCAGCTGCCTGATATGGCTGATCTGGGCTCCTGAAATCAATTTCTGGGATTTAAACCCAGCTGGGCTGGGACCACTTATGGAAATCCCAGTGGAGTCCCGAGTCAGCCCAGGGTCTCTGCAGTGGGTGTGAACGGCGACAGCCAGCCCCCCCCCCCCCCCCCCCCCCCCGTCGACCAAGGGGAAGAATGGTCCGCAAAGCAGAAGTGAATTCATTTGCTCGGCTTCACCATGCGGAGATCACGAGCCGGCAGTTCACAGCCTCTGCCCAGCCCATCTCGGAGGACACCACGCCGTCCAGACTCAGACACTTCCCACAGCCCTAGGAGGGGCTCCTGCCGAATTTCCAGTTGGCTTTACAGGAGTGCTTCAGAGAACTACAGGACCGCAACGTCGCCGCCTCTGGGGACCTGCTCCATCCAGCCCAGCTCCCAGGGCAACTGACGGAGCCGGGTGGAAACCGACCCAGTGATTCGCCCAAGGTCGCAGGGCTAGCCCACCGTGGAACCAAGCCTGGGGCCACTTGCAATCTCCTAACTTAGGCACCCCAAAGTCACCGGTGTCCCCCTGGGGGGCTCCCCAAAGCAAGAGGAAACAGGAGGAAAAAGAACACAGCTGCTAAAGAAAGAGCCCCAGGCCTGAGCCCCGCCCGCCCCCGCCAGCCTCCCCACACAGCCCAGCAGGGCTGGAAGGCAGAGGAGGGCGGACAGGCTAAGTGGCCTCGGGGAAGAAACCCTCGACCTTGGCCTCCCTCCCTGCCACCTCTACCCAACTGACAGCCGCTCTGCAGTGACAGCCGCAGAGCAGACACACCAGTGGCGATGCCCGGGCATCCAAGCACCGACCGGAAACCGCTGATCTGGCAGAGGGGGAACTAACCCTGCGAAAGAACCTAAGGCTGGGGGCTGAAAGTCTTTTCTGTCCAAGACCACAAAACAAATGAGCCAAGGGTCACACATAAGGAGCAGTTTAATCTCCTTCTCCCTTAGAGAAATGAGATGTGCAGCTTGCCTCAGTCTGAAAGTTAAATGCTCGTGGCACGAGTGCTGGTGACGGAGGTGAAGAAATGCTGGGGAGCAACGCTGCTGCCATGTGCCCCTAGCTGGGGGGGGGGGGGGCAATGGAGTGAGAACAAGGGAGGACGGTGAAGCGAGGGGCCGCCGCGGGGACGGACAGGGACGGGACAGACACCGGGGGACGGACACAGGCAGTCCCAGGCAGAGACAAAGTGAGAGGCTCTGTGGGCTCTGCCCCCTTCCCGAGCTCCACCCGCTTCACCCGGGTCCTGGGACAGACCCTCACCTGCATCTGCTGGGTTTTAAAACCCGGCACAGGCTGAGTTCACTGCCCTTCACAGATCTACAGCTGCTTTAATCTCAAGATGCTAAAAACAAAGACAAAACAAAAAATGAACACCTTTCTGATTCCTGAAGAGTCAGGGAGGGGCTGGAAGCACAGGGATCACAAGGGAAGGGGCCCAGCGGCCTCGCTCTGCAGCGGAGGCTCGCGGAGCAGGCCCTGCCCGGGTGGCCAGCACAGACAAGGCCATCCCAGGCTGGGTGACGGGAGTGACGGGGGTGGATCGAGGGTCCTCGGTCAGGGCTTCAGGATGGGACCAAACATTAAATTCTGACACCTGAAGCAGAACTTGAGGAAGGCGCCGGAAAACCATGACCCTGGAGAGCAGCGGGAGGAACTGGTGATGTTGAGGCTGGGGTGGGGGGTACTCCTGGGGGCTGTCTTTCTCCAACTCTGAGCGGGGAGCCGTATGCAAACAAAAGTACACTTATTCTGTGCTCTCCAGAGGCTCAGGAGCCAAGATCTGGGTGCAGGAATTACAGACAGGCAGTTGGTGGCCCAGCGTAAAATGTAAGAGGGTGAAGACCCTGGACGGGGGACCTGCCTGGTCCTCCTGGGGACAGCTGGGTGGCGGTGACAGGGTTTGTGGAAGAAGGGAGGAGAGGGGCACTGGCACAAGGACGGGGGGAGGCCGCTGTCGGTCACACGCACCCAGACACACGACGGCACAACCAGCCGGAGTGGCGGCAGGATGGCGGGTTTCGCAGCGGCGGAAGCCAGAGCTGTCTGGACCACAGCAAGAGGGTTAGGGCCCAGGACTCCACCGCAAGCGGGGGGGTCTCACTTGCCCTCCTCAGAGGAAAGAGGAGCTCCAATTCAGGACTGCGCTCACCCAGTGCTTCCAGGTAGAAAGCACCCTGGGGAGGACCCGGCAGAGGTCTCGCTGGTCGGTGCCTGATCCAGGCTTTACCGCTCAGGAGCTGCGTGGCTTTGGGCAAGGCTTCACGGAGACTTAGTCTCCTCATCTGTAAACAGGAGGAGAACCCCTACCAACCCCACGCATCTCCGTGGGACCAGGTGCGATCCATCACGCTGTCCCGGAGGGGCCCGGGAGGAGTTTCACAAGCAAGTTTCTTACCCCAAGCTTGGCACCCCGGGGAGCAGAGAGGAGGGTCACGTCGCTCTGAGCCCCCACACCGCCCTGCACTTAGCTCACAGAACATGTTCGCTGAACTGAAAGGCATTAAAAATAACCTGGGAAGCACTCTGCCGTTTTTCCTTCCTGTTAAACCGCAGCAGTTTGCCAGGTGCTCCTGAACACCCCTCTTCACTGCCACCCTCCACGCTGGGGCAGAACCACCCGAGTCACACCGGGATGGGGTGCTGAGAGGACAGCCTCCCAGGACGGGGACAGGAGTGTCTGACGCCTCTGCAGAGGCCCCCGGTGCTCCGTGTCCCCCAGGCTCTGTCAAACGGCCTGAGCTGATCCTGGGTCCAGGCCACCGACGGACCACCCCAGGACAGGTTCAGTGGCCCCTGGAAAAGCCCGCGAAAGCAGAGACACAGCACACACAACACACACAACTTACACGACGTGCCGCTCCAGACGACGCCCCCCTACAGATGGGGACACTGCAGCCCAGAGACACAGAACAGCCAGGTCAAAGCACTTCTGTTATTCTTTTCTTTTTAATTTTTTAAATAAGTAACATCCAATCTCATGGTTTCAAAACCAAAAAACCGTAAGATACACAGTAATGCTCTCTCCCTTCCTGTCCAGTTAACCATCTCGCCCATTAAAGTTCCTCCCAGAGTTTGTTTAAACATATACAAGCAAATTCAGAATCTGATTTCTCTCTTTTAGCCCGAATTAGCAAGTCGCATCCTGATCTTTGCCTCGCCTTTACTGCGCGAAGTCTGCGTGACACGTAGCGCACAAAGCCTTCCTCACTCCCCATTCGCATCGTGTTCCCTTGTGTGAACGCGCCACCGTTTTTCTTAACCAGTCCCTCAGCGATGCGTGCCTGGGTTACTTCCAATCTTCTGCTGTAATAATGTCATGACGTAGAGAGGCTGGCGCACGTGTCACTGTGCCTTCACCCAGCTTGCTAACTAACCAAGGTGTGGGCATCAGACCGCACTCCTGACGTGCAGGGCGGCAGAGACCTGGACTCCCACGGTCTAACGGGCTCGCCACCGCACCCGTGGACAGCCGCCTCACCTCCACCCAGCCAGCACTGCCACTCAGCGCCTTCCACGTGCCAGGCCCTGCACCAGGCTCCAGGACAAACCATCCTTGCCTTCTGCCCCCAGAGTGTCCAGTCTGGGACAGAAAGGCAGAAGGGACCGCTGCAACACACAGGGGCAAGTTCAATGCGCCCTGAAGGCCATCTGACCTCCGGGGCCTGTCTCCCTGTCTGGTAACGGGTGGCCACACCTGCACCTCTGGGGTGTTCTAAAGGGTCAAAACCTAATGCTTGCCAAGGACCCGGCGTGAAGCAAGGCTCGGAGCAGGCGCTCATCAAGGGCTGAGCCTAACTCTTGTCCCAGACGAGGCCTTGCTGGTGGCAAGGGTGTTGCAGGCAGCGCGCACGGCACAGCCCCGCCCGGCCAACAGCACCCTCCTCACGGACAGATGGCATGAACTGCTGGTGCTGGAGGCAGCACCCAAGCCCCTGCTCACATCTCAGCCCACCTGTATCGGACGACTGGGCCTTCTCCCACTTTCCAGGCCCTTTCGTACGTCGACGTATCCTGCGTTTGTTTCTCATCTGTGTGGGGAAGCCTCCGCGTTTGAAGTACAGACACGTGTTTATTACGGAGAATAAACCCAGACGCATGTTCACTAAGACCCCGGCACAGAGAGGCCTGGAGAGGCCCACGGAAAGCTGCTTTGCTGGGGTCTCCCTGCGCTGCAACGTGATTACCTGCAGGAGAAGACCGAGCCCCAGCGCGACTACGCTCACTCTAGAGCGTGCTCTGTTCAGCAACGGAGCGCTTTCGAAAATCAGAGATTCTGGTATCGCCCGTTTCACTCTCCTGGGGGAACGAATGCAGCAGATTTTACAGCGAGAGGAGAAAGAAATGGAAGGCAGGGGTCTAGCGTGTTTCCACATGCTGAGCAGCCCCCAGGCAGCGGGGAGGAGGCACAAGGTTGCGGTGAAGGCAGGAGGCTCCCCGTGCTGCTCTGGAGCCGAAGCCCTGGCTTTGCACCCGGCACTGCTCCTCAGTCCTACGTGACCTTGAACGGCCCCTCCACCAGCCTTCTGGGCCTCAGTTCCCTCCTCTGTCGCAGTGGGAACAGTCCCATTCACTCTGTAGCATTTCTGGAGAGGTTAAGTAAGAACAGATCTGGTGCCTGCCACACAGACACTCAACAGTTAAAAACCAACAAAATTCACAGAAAAGATACTCCTTTCTCTCAATATTTAGCAAAAACGTGAAAATCTAGGGCCTTCCACTTAGAAGCTCAAAGCCGAAGGGGAGGCATCAAATTATCCAGCCCCCATGACAGTGGGAAGCCGGTTTCCTCACAGGCTGATTAATGAAGTCTTCCTTCACCAGAAGCTCCTTTCACATTCCTGCAAGACACCTGGTTCTAGATGAAAACTATCAGCCGCTAAGGCTCATCCTGGTCCTCGGGAGAGGCGGGGCACGGCTGGCCTTGTGACCCGACTAACTGTGGGCTTCTCCTCCTAAAATAATCCCCGGGGCCTGAGTCCCGCCTCAGTGCCCTTCACCGGAGGCTCCGGCAGGGTCTCCCTCGCTCACCCAGAGGCACCTGGCCCCCAGACTAGGTGGGAGGGCCAGAAAGGTCCACATGGAACCCAAAACGCAGCCACAGCGTCCTTCAAGAGCCTGCCATTTCAGGAAACAGCACGGAGCGGGGCTCCCACTGGGATAGGCCGTGAGGGGCTGAGGAACCAAGCCTGGGCCGCGTCTCTGCCTCAGCTCCAGGTGCCGAGCCCACGCCTGGCGGGCGGACTGGCAGGTACAGGTGTGTTCCTGCGCCCGGCTCCCCGCACACCTCGCCAGAAAGGAGAAAACCCACTGTCGGCAATAAACGCAGTTTGGAAGTGCACGTCTTTCAAAGTGCAAGTCTTAAGAGGATAATAAAAGGCACCCTGGGATGAAGAGGCAGAGGGTCAGCTGGCCTGGGGAAACGCCTGAGGTTGAGAGCAGAGAGTCCTGGCCAGTTACAGTCTGCCACTCTTTCGTATCATGTCACCTTTCCAATTAATCAGCTCATGAATTCACGTCTTAACCTCTCAGGGCTTCATCTTGCTTCTCAGCAAGAGGATCCAGAGGTACTTCCTGATCAGACATTCATTCTAAGGCTCTGGCTCATGGGGGCAGGAAGTCCAGTGCAGGCACTCGAGTCTGTGCTCAAATGCCACCTCCTCAGAGAAGCCCTCCTGGACCGCCTGTCCCCTTGACCACAGCTTTATTCACAGGACTTTCACCCCAGCAGTCATGCCTCTGCTTGGCTTACTGACCGTCTCCCTCGATGAAACGGAAGCCCCGTGTGGGCAGCCTGCATAGCGGTCCTGTCCTGTTCACTGCTGTAACTAGAACGCGCAGAGTAGAACCCAGCACGTGGCGGGCAATCAACCTGTGAAACTGAATGACCCTCCACAGTATTTTCCGTCTGCAGAAACCACGCCCATAACTCTGGTTAACATCAGGCACTCACTGGCCACTGCCGCTCACCATCGGGGACAGACGCGGCTGTCACAATCCTCCGGGGGCCAGCGAGGCATGCGGTCAACACGTCTGGCTTCGGGCCCCGCGGGCACCCCTGACCAGCATCCAGACCTCGCTGGAGTCTCTGGCCGCGGGTCAGAGCCGCAGGTGCTTTTCCACTCCCACAGCCGACCGTGCTAGGCGGCCACTCCCAACAGTGACCACACTGGCCGCTAGAACCGAGGGGGGTTCCTGAGTGTCTACAGAGGCCAAGTGAACCAAGTCCCCCTTGCATTTAAGAGGCGGGCATTCCATCTCTGCTCCCAGACCTGCTGCTCTAGCTACCCACCCCGCAACCCCGCCGTGGGCCCTCCCCTAGGAGAAGCCTCCCCAGACTCGGACACACCTGCTCACTTATCCAAGACACACAAAGGCGTGTCTGCAACGGAGATGCAGACTAGATGGGGGCTCAGAGGACCACTCATTAAGGCAGCACGCCAACCTCTGCGGAGGCGTCTCCAGGCCTCCCAGACAGAGAGCTGGGAGCTTCACTCGAGTCCCCACCTGCCCCGCCAGGCTGCACCGGGGTACCACGAGCCTCCAAGGGGAAGGTGAGACGTGCGGCGGTGGAAGGAACGCCCCGGCGACTGTGCCGACGGTTCCTGGCCCTCCCTGCGCCAGTACAGCCAGGCAGGAGGACTGGAGGCCACGTGACATCCTCACAGCGCCTTCCGATGCACCCAGCTGCAGGGGAGCTGGGCTGGGCTCAGTAAACCCTCACCACTGCCTTCTGGCAGAGGAAGAGTCACTGACCGAGCCTAGGGAAAGAGGGGCCACAGTGCACACCCCACAAAGGGGGTCCCAGAAGCAGCAGAGAGGGGAACACTGCAGCATGACCTTCAGTCCTGGGGACTTCCGCATCTTGACATCCCCTGGGATGAGCGCAGTTTGCTCTCCTTCTGGTGAGTCAAGGAAGACTTCCTGGAGGAGACCTCTCAGGAGCTGCCTGGATGAGCGATAACGGCCTGAGAGGCGCCGGCCAAGAGTTCTGCAGCCAGGAGGGACACTGAGAGGCAGGAGGGCCTCCTGGCACAGAGCAAGCCAGGCCGAGAGCCCCAGCCCCCAGCCACGACGGGAAGGGCCTGGAGGCGGTGTCGGCGGCTTGGCTGCTGTCGCTCCAGCCTCACCTCAACGAGAAACCAGAGGCTCTGTTGCTTGCCTGGGGCCCCTCTTGCCTTCTCCTGCTTGAGCTGCTCCCAGTGAAGCCCCCGTCCGAGGTAGGCAAAGACAGCACCTGCAAGGTGTCCTCCCCCTGCACACAGGCGCAGACACTGAGCACAGCCCTTCCTCAGCGGGGCCGCATCCCCCTCTCGTCCCAACAGCTCGATCCAGCTGGGCTGGCCAGAGTCCAGCAACCTTCAGGGGCGGTCCACAGCACACACCTGGCACAAACCTTACTGCTCTAGTCCTGGCCACAGCCCCTGGGATGAAGGGACCAGTGTCTGTCACCATTTTACAGACGGGGCAACTGAGGCTGCAAAGGGTGCCCTGCCGGCTGTCCCCCCGCAGTGGGACACAGAAGGCCCCCGCACGGCCCACCACGCCTGACCACAGGGCCCTGTACAGTCCCCTCCTTTTTACCAAATGCCCACTGGCCTCTCAGTTCCTTTGAGATCGAGGATGGGCCAAGTCCAGTCTTGCTCAATGAATCCCACCCAGCTTTCAGCAGCATCCCGAGACACGAGTAAATGGAAACGCCGAACAGGATGAGCAGGAGTGTGGCACGTGTGAAGTCCGTGTGGCCAGGGCGGCGAGTAGCTGTGGAGGCCAGGCCAAGGCCCGGCCCTGCGCCCGTTTCCCTTGCTCCCCTTCCCTCCGGCCCGTCCACTTGGCTCACGTCTTCCCGCCCGCCGTGAAGTCCTGCACCCTGGCTCCACGCGGCAGCTCCCCGCCGTGCTGCGGCGCGCACTTCAGAGCGTTCTGAAAACCCACAGGCCGGGCACCACCTGGGGAGGCTGATTCGGTAGTTGGGAAGAACCTGGGAATTTCTTACAATGCTCCCCTGGTGGTTCTGATACACAGCTGGGTTGAAACCTGCCTTCCCGACCGCACGCCTTCCCTCCCGCCTGTGTGCTGTGTCATGTGTGCCTCCCCGTCTACTGCAGAAACTGGCAACGGCGTCTTTCTTAAAGTCCACCGGCAACGCGGACACTCAGGAGCGTTCCTAAGACTCCCTGCGTCCACCTGGACGCTATGCACGCAGGCCAGTGGGCTCCTCTCAGCCTCCCTCCCCAGCCACACCACTTGGGTCCGTTGGTGAGGCCAACAGCTCGGGTGAAAGCTGGTTACACTATGTGGGATGAGTTTCTCCCGGGATGCAGGCCCCCAAAGAAATCTACAAACAATCCCTTTACTGTTACAGGATCTTGTCTCCACCCTGCCACCCCCGCACACACATGCGTGCACACACACATACACACTCACCTCCCCTTCCCTTCTGCAGGAGGCAGCAGAAGCCACCACCGCAGACCTTCTGGGCACTTCTGCCTGCGGAGTTCCAGAGTAACTTTGCTGAAGTGCCCCACACAGAAACACCAGTGGGTCTCCGTCCCCCAGGTCTCCCTCTGGCCCTCCACTCCTGCTCGTGCAGCCTGCCCAGATCCAGCTTTCGACTTCTTTCCAGCCGCGGGATAAGGAGGAAAAAGCCGCCTCCCCCTGCCCTGACCACTGGAACCTGGCTGGTGGAACCCTCTCACTGGCACTTCTGGCCTTTCCAAGCGTCTGCGGGAGCGGCCTGGGGGTTGGTCTTCCTGGACCCTAAGGGACGACCTGGGGGGTGGGGGTGGGGGTCTGCACACTAGGCATCACCCAGCTGCCACGCAGCAGTGCGCGGGGTTCGCTGGGAATCCCAGGCAGACCCCTGGCTACTCATCAGAGAAGGGTTACGAACGCGCTCCACTCCCACCCATCAGCACCAGGGCTGAGGAGAGCTTGAGAAGGCCCAGGCACTTCTCGCATGGCATGACCTTTCATAACCAAATTAAAAATAAGCAGTTCACTGGAGGAGTGCTCTCCTACGTGGATCATTCCCAGACAACCCACCGGGGTGCAGGAACAAAATACCTGGACTTTTAATATTTTGTAACTTACCCTTTTAAAAGTTCTTTGTGTGAAGTTCTACAGCGTGTGTATTTTATGGCGTGTATGTGAATAATCTGTAACCAAAAAGTAGACAAACTGGGACTGGGGCTCAGGTACAATTTTTCACTGACATGGGGTATAAAACCCAGAAGAGTGTGAAGAACACTGGGCCGGGACAGCGTGCGTCAGCCACCCAGAGGCAGGAGCGCGTGCCGATCCAGGCGAAAGCTGAGGACACCAAACCGTGGCTTCGTGCTTGGCTCACCAGACCGCGGGCTCCTTCCCGCAACCCATCGGTCTACAACGCCCGACACGTGCCCGGTGCAGTGCTGAGCGCCGAGGGCACACAGCGACGGCCCACACCGGCCCCTTCAACCGTCCAGCCTCCCAGACCCCGGGACAGAGATGCTAACTCAAACGCTCACCTGCAGGAATGTCTAGTTACAAACTGAAGCGCTCCGAAGGACCTTCTATGAGAGTTTTAGAACAGGAGAACAGACCTAGAGCTGAGGAGGGTGGTGGATGAAGGAGACCGTGCAGACGATGGCCGTTCAGGAGGGGACGGGGCAGCAGCAGCGCAGAGCGGACTGAGCGCACGACCGCTGGTGGCCGAGGCCAGCGCGGCGGGAAGGAGGTGAGGAGAAAGAGGAGAGTGAAAGGCAGTGCACGCAGGGCCTCAGTGGTCCTACTATGGCTGTGGACTTTACCCTAAGGACAATGGTGTGTCTCAAGTCCCGGTAACAGGATTACACCTGCATATCCGCACGTTCATTCTGGGTGAAGCTTGAAGCACGGCCCCACGGGGGGCTGTGGGCAGGGAGATGGGCCGGAATGCAGTGGGGATGGTGTTTTGAATTGACAGAGTTTGTGATGGGCAGAAAGAAGATCACATGTGTGTGTGGCGGGGGGGGGGGGGCCTGGAGGAAGACACAGAGGCCAGGGGTTCCCTTTGGACATGCCGAACGTGGGGCACGTCGGGGACACTCAGGTGGAGACACTGGGTGCGAGGGGCCAGGCTGGGGACGGACACGTCAGACCCCAGGCAGCACATCACACCTGCAGCTGTCGGTGAGGACGGGCAAGGTGGTGCAGGGAGGAGCCCAGAAGACAGAGCTCAGGGCCTGGCCTGACTGAGCCCCCTGCCCCATGGCTGCAGGGAGGAGGGGCAGAGGACCCCAGAGAGGGCGGTGTGGCCAGGCCTGTGGGAGAAACCCTGGAGAAAGGGAGAGGAAGAACCTCATTAAGGTGAAGAGTCGTGTAAGACTGAGGCTGCCGGGATCCGGAGCCGTTCCCAGACTGAGGAGGCCTAGGCGTGAGCGACGGCAGGGGAGGGAGAAGGTGGTCAGAGACAATTCAGGAAGTACAAGAGAGAAGGCCAGTGTCTTGAGTGACAGAAGAATCAAGGCGAGTCTCCCATTTACTTTAAGCTGGGAAAGACACCCCAAGCTCGGGAAGGGCCCAAAGGACAGCAGCCAGGTGCCGGGGGAGGGGCAGGGCAGGCAAGCCCAAAGGCCCACTGGGCCGGGGCAGCTCTGGCCTGGGAAGTGAGCCTAGGCAAGCAGGCGCTCCCACCTCCTCTGGGACGGGGGAAGGTGGCCGGCGGGAGGGAAGGGCTGTGGTGGGCAGTTTGAGGAGTAGAGTCTGAAGCAGCTGCTGAAAGTGGCTGCCCAGGAAAGGGAGGGCTGCGATACCCCCTCAGCAGAGACTACCTGGCACCCACGCCGGGCCTGCTCCAGGACACGGTGATGCCACAGCCACGCTGGACAGAGACGCAGCACCCTTGCTGGTGGGGAAGAACTTCCGGTCAGTCTGCATCTCTACCTTCTGATCCCTTTCCCCATTGAAACAAATGTTACTTTTTGATAAAGTGTGACTGTTGACAATGTAAACTTTTTTCCTTTTAAGTGAATGCCAACTGCTCCAGCGGAACAGACCATAATAACCACACCATCTAACATTTATTGAGCGCTTACTGTGTGCCAGGCACCACTGCATTGTCATTTTACAGACAAGAGGAAAGGGCTTGCCCAGGGCCACGGCTGAAGTGGGGGAGACAGGCTGCACATGGGGTCAGTCTAGGGGGAAGCAGAGGTCGAGTGCACGCCCCCACAGCCCTCTCTTCCAGGCTGGAAAACGTGCGAGACCCCAGGCACACTGAGGGACACAGGGCATCGTGTGACGATACGATGGGAGAGAGATGGGGGGAGGAACACGCCGAGGGCCACAGGCATAACCAGGAAACCTGGCAGGCATCCCATCCAGGGTCAGAATTTAGGATAATGATTTCATAGTGTGAGAAGGTCTGGGTCAGGAGAAAGCTTCAAGTGAGGAAGAGCAGCTTGAGAGCACGAGACCCAGAGATGAGCGGGCTTACAAGCAGGGGGAATCACTCCTGACCCTCGGTGGAGAGATTTCACAAGCTGCAAACAGCACCCCCTCATTCCCCCAAAGCAAATCACAAAATATTTCAGTGAAGGAACCTTAATAGTCATCTTTTAATGTCTCTCAAACATTACCAAGTAATGAAATCAATTATGAATTATGGGTCAAAGCCAGCTTTTTTGTTAAATAGACTACGGGAGTGAACAGCCAGTTTTCGGGCAGCCTGTGTCGCGCCTGCACACTGGGCAAGCGGTGTGAGGCGTTTCTTGCCACAGGAAGGAAAAGTTTCAAAGTCCCTGATCTCCTCAGCACCCCCACTTTAGAGAAAACAGAGGGCCCCGAGAGGCCGGAAGCACTGGCCCACAGTAGCTGACAGCAGAGCCGAGGACAGCGCCCACGTCTCCAGCGGTTCTCTGGCAACCTCCTCGCCAACCAGCATCTCCAAACACCACGTCCTCTGGGAAAGACAGCCCAGACGTGAGTCCGCCTCGGAGCGGGCGGCCGTGGAGTAAGTCACCTGCCCTTCCAGACCCGCTGCCTGGAGCAGCTTGCGGTAAAGGTGGATGAGGGCACTGGGGCAGCTGTGGAACTGAAACACAGTAAATTTGAGTGAAGAGCAGGGCTGCAGGGCGTGGTGGGGCTGGGGGCGCCGGACGGGGCCTGCCGCGGCGGAACAGGCACCTCATCTCGCTTCACAGGCTTCATCGGGACAACTGGGTCTGGGAAGGGGGCCCAGGGCCACAGGGCCTGGCCCATCCAGCTTCAGCCCATTTCATTAAATGAGAAGTTCTGAGTAACAGATGCCTTCACAAGGCTCCGTCCGTGCCAGACTCCATCTCTTTACTGTTGGGTATTTATCACATGTCACATATTCCAACGTAACACAGACTCAGAGTCGGGTCCGCCTTCTCTCCTTGCTTGGGGGAGGCAGGCAGTGCTGAGGAGGAACTGGTGGAGGGTACTTCTTAGGATTCTAAAGAACTAGCTAGAGCAGGGGGTGGACAGGCCAAAATGTGTCTCCTGGAGGGGGTAGGGCATGCAGTGAACACCTGGAAGGGTGTCCCCCCCACCCCCGACACTGGAATAACAACGCACCTTCTCTTCCCTAAGTCAGAATTCAGGACAAGCAACCGGGCTCGGCTGCCCAGGGCTCAGCAAGCAGCACACTCTGTGCTCCTTCCCCGCGACACACGGAGGGACAAGGGGCGGGGACAGCGGCAAGGAGACCAGGGAGTACCCCGCACAATCTCCTTGAAGGACCACCGACAGCCCCGAGGTTCTTCATTTCAGTGTGCTGTAATTAATAAGCAATGAAGCCCCGGGTGACCAGTCCCAAAGCTGTCAGATGCATGTGTTACAATAAGGACCTTAGTGTAAGCCTAGAGTTAAGTCACCTTGAAGCGGGCGGTGCAGCGGCTGAGAGGGAACGGGGCCTGTGGGTGGCTGTCCTTAAAGTACAGGCCACAGTCATGGGGACCAGGACTCGCCCCCTTGGGTTTACCACCTCTTGCCCTGGCCTGGCCAATCTTGTATCCGTTCCTTCCACTAACCAGCTCAAGCACGGAGGCCAGGGCAGAAAGAAGGGCTCCAGAATTCAAGGCCACTGTACAGCTGCTAAGTCCCCAGGCGACATGCAGGTGCGAGAGCAGCAGGCCCCAGCTGGGGGGCCCAGCATTATCACATAGTCTTCAGTGAACTGCGCTCTGAGGGTCTGGCACCAGCCACACAGCAGGTGCACAGCTACTGCACCTTTCAGGCCTCCAAGCTCCTTCCCTCTAGCTCGGAGAAGACATCTAAGACTTAAGGGTAACCATTTAACTGCAAGATACCCACAAACCTTTTGAAATATTCCGAGTATGCAAGAAAAAGGGTTTCGGTTGGTTATACAAATAACTTCTGGCTAGAAGGGGTGTTCAATTTTACACCAGCAACACATATGATTTCTCTTCTTATGGATGTTCACAGGTGAGGCCAATTTCCACTAGACGTTAACTAGTTAGAGGGCACACATGAAAGAACTTGGGAAGGTTCCTAAAGCACCACCCAAAAGAACGGCCTGCCACATGCTTAATAAACCAAAAACAAACAGAAAAACAGATCCCAGGGTCCCTTCCCATAATCTATTAAGCCTGCAATTATCAGACTTTTTCTGTAAAGGGCTAGACAGGGGCAAAACAGACAACATTACACAGACACTTTTATCATGAAAGAAACCAAATTTCCACAATTCTTTTATTGATAAAATTCAAAATATATAACGAGCACAACTTTTTTGGTAATAAAGGCCTAAGGAGACGTGGAATTCTTGGAGGGGGGAAGAGGGGATAACAGCTCACGTAATGGAGATTCAAAGTGTTCCACATCACCAAATTGATTGCAGTGTGTACATGTGCAAATTATTCTTAGCTCATGATACAGAAACAGGCAGCTCACAAAATGTGGCAATGCCTGTGCTAAACCAGTGACTGGGGTGGAGCCAGCAATCTGCCCTGGAAGTGCTCCCCAGGTGACCCTGGTGACGGGCCATGTTCAGGACACAACAGACTACACAATTTTCGAAGTCCCTACTGTCTAGTAGCTAGAGGAGCTCCGGTTCTACGTGGGAGGAGAACCCCATTCTGCTGCCTGTCAGCTGTTCGACCTCCTCATCCAACCTGGATGACTCACCCTCACAGCAGAGACGATGTCACCTGCTTGGCCTACCCTTACAGAGTTGCTGGGAGCATGAAGTGAGATGGTCCTTTAAGTGCTATTGGTCAACTAGGTCCTAGAATCAAGGACAAGCCCATTTTTTGTCTGTAGGTGAAGACTAACAAAGGCGGAAGACGCATTCTGGGCACCATCCCAGGCACGCTGCCTGAGTGGCCCCTGCTTGGCTTCTCACTCAATGTGTCCCCCAAAACCCTGAAGGCCAGATTTGCTTCATCCTAACCAGATGTGAGGTGCTAACCCAAGATCAGGAAGTGTGTGTATGCCTTCCTCCTTAAAATGACAATCCAGGTCTGATCCTGACCACCCACCTCACGGTCTTCAACTAGGAGGCTATCCTGCCTTCTCACCCTCTCACAAGGTGGCACCATCTCAAGGCTGAAGAAGAGAAAGCTCTTCCCCACAGTATCTTACCAATAAGGGTGCTTCAGGGGAGCAGCAGACTGGCTGCAGTGACAGCTTCAAGCCTCGATCTCCTTGTGCGTACCGATCTCCTTGTGCGTACCGTAAGGACAGTAACAGCCTGCCTCCCAGGGCTGCGGAGGGGACTGAACCAGCTGCTGGGTGTCGTCCTCCTAGAACTGCGCCAGGCACAGCGTGGGTGCTGTGCAAGCAGCGGCGGCTGCTGCTGCTCTGAGCCCAAGAAGCTCCACGCTGCACCTCATGGCGCCCCAGTGTCTCTCAGAAAGTAACACTATCACAGACTGAGCACCCGAGGGCCAGATCAGGCCAGTTTTGCTACTGACCCATTAAATGGGATTATTACTCCAGTTTTACAAGTGAGGAAATAAGGATCAAGGAGGCAGGTTAAGCTAACCTGCCTGAGGTCACAAGGGCATGTTAACTGATCTTCCCTCTTTTGTGGCAGGAGAAATTCAAACTGAGGCCTGTGTGGCTTCACCACCCAGCTGCACTGCGAAGCCCCCAGGCTCAAAACTACCACCCACAGCAGCAATCCAGTAACAAAACATAACTGACTATTACTATGTAGAACTCATGCTCAATTTTCTGCCTCTGGACCCCTGGCAGGCCTGCATAAACTGGAGTCAACATCAGGCTTCTTGAACCCAATTAGGCAGTAAGTCAGTCTGGAAAACACCATGCGATGTATTCCAAAGGTCAAAGTGAAACCCGGCTTCCTGGCAGCTTTGGACGGGCACTGCCATGGAAGCCGGACTGCACGCAGACGTCCACCAGAGTTTAACCAGTGAGCTGCTTAACCAGCACCCATGTCAGCTTTTAAAAAGTCCCAGAGATGCTGGCGACACGATGCCTCGCCTGGCTCTGCAGTTAACAGGCACAAAGGCGATTAGAAAAAGACAACATTTACTTTTTTAAAAACAAACCTCACTCTCTACTCCTTTCGGTTTAGGGTTACATTTACTACAGTAGCTGCCTTTCCCTGGGCAAAAATAAAAGAGGGAGAGGCAGAGGAAGGGCGAGGGGCCCCCCAGCAGCCTGCAGGGCGCCGCAAACCCAGCTGAAACCCGAGCGCGACCTACCTTCCCGGAGCGCCCGGCCCCGGAGGGCGTTTCCCCGGCGCATCGGCTCGGCCCTCCGGGCGAGCGGCTGCTGTCCTGGGCTTCGGTCGTGTGCGCGACCCCCTCCCCTAAAGAAACCTCAAACTTAACCTCTCCCCCCCGACCCTCCTATCAATTCCGCCGAAAGAGCAAACACTCGGGCCATCCGCTCGTCCTCAGGGCCACCTTTCGCCAAGTCTAAAGAGCCCGCAGGAGCAAGGGCGAAATCCTGGCGGGGAGAGGGGCGCGGAGGCAGGGAGCGCGACGGGGGGGGGGGGGGGCACCCGCAGGGAGCACGGCGCCCTCCCGGTGCAACGTCGCCGCGCAGCCCGGGGTGGCGCCTCAGGCCGCGGGCACCGGGAGCGGACCCCATCGGAGCCCAGGGGACAATGGGGGGGTCCCCGGAGAGGGCTCCCCCTGCTGCCTCCACGTCCGGCGCCGTCAGGGCGATAGCGCGAGTCTGCGCCCCCCCCCACACAGCGACAACAGCCGCGGTGACAAAATGGCAGCCCGGAGCCTGGCAGTCGTGCCACAGGCCAGCAGGGCCCTGGGGGCCGCCCCTACCCCCAATAACGCCTCGGCGTCCTTCGGGCTCGGCCTCGGACGGGCCCGACCGTTGAAAAACAATAATAATAAAACACCTCGAGCTCCAGACCCGCTCGGAAGCCGACAGGTCCGCCCGGGGCCAGCCCGGCGCGCCCGCGCCCGCCCGCGCGCACGAGGCCCGCCGCCCGCCCCGCGCCCCGCGCCGCAGGGAGCCCGCGCCCGCACCCGAGCCCCGCGCTCGCGCCGGCCGCGTGGGGGAGGGGCGGGCGCGCGAGGCCGGGAAACATGGCTGCTCGTCCTATTTCGGCGTCGCGGCGTGGCCACCAGCCCCCGGATCAGAGCTGGGAGAGGCTCCGAAGGTGGGTGTGCGGGCCCCGGGGGAAGCGCGGCGGGGAGGGGCGCAGGGGGCGCTCTCCGGGAGCTATTTGTCTTAAGAACGTTTAAAAAAAACCCAGTTCGTCCTCCCCTACCTCTTTTGTCCCTCATTAGCTAGCTTTCTCCCCCCTCCCCAAACGGGCAGAAAGTGCCCCCGCCGCCCCCACCGCGCCCCACCCCGCCGCGAGGCAGGGGGCAGGCGTGTGGGCCGGGAGCCTCGGCGGCGAGGGGGCGAAGCGTGAGAAATCGCTCCCAGTTCGCGCGGCGCGCTCCCCTCCCCCAGCACACACTCGGGAAGTTTAAAGAGCCGGTTCGACCCGCTTTCGATCTCGCTCCCAGTTGGCTAGCAGCGGGGCCAGGGCAGGCCCGGCGAACCGCGCCTCCTCACCCTCCTGCGGCGACCCCGGCCCCTACTTGGCGCCCTTCCCCCTCCGCACAGGGGGCTTCCGGAAAGTACGCGGGAAGCCCGCGGCCCCGGCCCCCTCCCCCATCACCACACCCAGCCCCCGGGTCCTCCGGCCTGGGGTCCAAGCTGGGACGGAATCGGCCGGAGAAAGGCCAACAGCCGGCAAATTGTTCGCGGAAACTCCTGCGTCCTCCGGCGCGCACCCCCTCCCCGCCCTGCGCGCCATAAGGCACTGCACGTCTACAGTCCACAGCTGCGTTATGGTGGGGGCGGGGGGCACAAAAAGGATCTTGTTTTCAAAAGTCTCACTCAGGTTTGGGAGAGGAACTAGAGAAAAGAGGAAGCAAGGCCTGCCTCCGCCGGGGATTCGGGTTTTAACGGGCTGGCGGGGCGACAGGTCGGCGCACAGTGCTACCCAAACTCCCAACTCTGGAACCCTGACCACCGCAACTGGGCGGAGGGGGGTGGTCCTCCCGCCCGCGCTCCGCAGGTCCCGGGAGGCGCCACGAGGGGAACCGGCCAGCATCTCCGCCCAAGACCTGGGGGCTCCTCCGCTGAGTCGCCAACTCACATAAAACACTGTTTGAAAGCAAGAGGGAGACAGAAAGAAAAACGGGCGTTCGAGTAGCCCCCCCCCTCACCTTTCCCCTCCTTGGGGGTGGGCTTTCGCCGGAGACTCGCAGTTCCCATCCGTGTAAGTTTCCTCCGGCCGTACTCCCGCCGCTGCCCAATCGATAACGGCGACGAGGAGGCAGACTCCCATCCCGGAGCTGCGTGAGTGCTATGCCCGCATAAATCTGGACCCAGCCGATACCCACCACGGGCACCAGCTCCGGGCAGCTCGCGTCCGGACAAAGTTTCCCGGGCCGATCTAATAACCGGGCGCCGAACGGCTGCCAAGGAGCCCACCCTAGAGAAAGACGGGCCGGGGGTCGGCGTCGGGAGGCGCCAGGGCTCAAGGCTGGCGTCTTAGGGAGGCTGGAAGGAGAAGGGGTGAGGGGGGACCGGGACGCAGCCTTTGGGTAACTTGCAGCAGCGATCGCGCTAGGTGGGGAGGCGCGGGGATTATCTGTGCCTTTGCACGTTCGAAAATCCCTCCCCCCTCCTTCCAATTTATCCTCTGTTCAGAAGGAAAGGAAGGAACATCAGCATCTGGCCCGAAGGTGGGGTGGAAAGAGTGAGGGAGAAAGAGGAGGAGAGGAAGGGAGGCAGAGAAAGGGAGGGAGGGAGAGAAAGGGCGCGTTCACGAACACTACAAAGTTACAAATATGGCTCCCCCGTCTCTCGCCTCATCACTGCAAAGAAATGAAGACGCACTTTAAACTCGAGCCATTCCCAACTCCGCTGCAGCCCCCTCCCCACGCGCTCTCCCCAGGGGCCTCGGCCCACATTTATCAGAAACTAAACCGGACTCGCGAAGCCCAAAACTTATTGTGTGTGTGTGCGAGCGAGCGAGCGAGAGAGGGACAGGGAGAAAGGGAGGGGGAAGGCGCGGGAGGGGGGCGGAAGGGGGATTCATTTATAAAATATAAACCCCCCTTTTTTTGTTGTTAAATCCAGGAGGCAGCCCCTCTTCTCCTCCTCCCTCGTTAATCTTTCCCCCAGACGGAGTCACGGGAGCAGCGAGCTCAGAGGGCTATTTCGCCTCATTCTCTCCGACCCAGCGCGTGCGCCCGCCGGCCCCCGATGGGTGCACACTCGCACGCACACTCGCACACGCGGGAGCACACGCACAGGTAGTCACACCAAGGGCAGCGGCGGCGGCAGCCGGAACACGCTCGGATGGCATTGCAGCCCCCAACCCTGCAATTCATTTGCAGCCCGACCCCCAAACCCACGTCTCCAGGCTCCCCCCAAGAAAAAGTGCCTCCCCCAGCGCGCACACACACAAAGTAGGAGAATGGACCGACGGAGATATTTTTGGCAAATGCTCACATCAGAGGGCGTCCTGTTCCGCAGCTCTAAATGAATCCGTTTGTCCATTTCCATCTCTCGCGCTCTCTCTCTCTCTCTCTGCAGAGGCTCCCGCGCCGGCGGAATTCAGTCAATAAACCCCGAACCCACGGCCGCGCGTTTTAGGACTTTGAAGGCTCAACCAGCTCCGCTCGGTGCTCGAGCCCCCAGCACCCGCGGCGCACACTAACATGATCGCCGTGGAGGCGGGACCGGCGGCCCGCGGACGAGTGGCAGCAGCTTTGGCCAATCACCGCCGAGGGTCTCCGGGCACCAGCCAATGGCGGCGGAGGCGGCGGGGGAAGGGACCAATGGGCGGGCTGCGCAGCCGGCCAGGGAGGCTCAGCCATTTGGTTGTGGTGCCGGAGACGGACCCCTTTAGATTTCGGGGCGGCTGAGGAGCGCGGCGGCGGCTCGAGGCTGAGCGAGGGGGTGGGCGGGATGGCGGGGGAAGGGGGGACTGCGCCTGGAGGGCCGAGCCGTCGGCCGCGCCAGCCTGCCGCCGCCTCAGCGTTTGGCCGGGGGCGGGGCCGCAGGTGCGTTCTGCGAAGGGGAGGGCGCGGCCGGAGGGTCGGGGTCGGGTCCTCGCGGGGTCGCCCGGCTGCCCGCGCCGCAGCCCTGCGTGGTGGGCAGAGGCAGGCGGCCCTGGGCCTGGGGGCCGCGCGCTGCCCAGCCAGCGGACGAAGGGCCTGGAAAGAGGGGGAGGGGTCGAGGGTGCGGCGGGGGAGGGGCTGGTCATTTTCTGGGTCCCGCGGTGGGGCGCGCCTGCTGCCCGCGCGGCTCCTGCGGGGTTCCCACCCCGGGCTGCGCCTCCCGCCTCGGCGTGGTCCAGCCTTGGCCAGCGTAGCCCCTCGGATGCTTAAGTGAACAGACAGCCAGACGCGTCCACCTTTGGACGACTTACCTCCCGGGCTCGACCCTCTCCGTGGAGGGGCGTTTCAGTTTGCTGTCGTATAAGGTCAGCTTGGAAGGAGTGATCACCGAGAGGCACCCAGGATCTTGTTTAGTCAATTAATGAGTGAGGACCATGGACTAAAAATCGTAGTTGGATATTTTGAACATTAAAAGACGGAAAGGGCAGATGCTGGTAATTCCTCATTTTCTGGACCAGTCGTCATTTGTGGGCTTTATAGACGCACAGTTTATTTTAATCGTCCACCCGAGTCATTTGGTTCAATTTGGAGCACTTTGTACAAGTTTTACGGTTTGCTTGCTTTGGGTTTTCTTGAATCACGTTAGTTGTAAGAGACCTTAAAGCCTTAATTCCCACTTGGTTACGAATTTCTCATGGCCAGTGCTAGGACCTAAGTTGTGTACTTAGTTGGCTGCCTATGTTTGGTAATAAATCATGGGGATTGTTGTCAACGGGACAGATAGACCTCCACACAACGGTTTTTCGATCTTTATTTCTACACGTCTATACTCTTCCTCATACACTCCAAGGCAGTTCTTTTGGATACATTGTGTTTATTTTTCAAGGACATAGGTTCAGGGGAGAGAGAAACCAATATGTGTGTTGCAGATGTGAAATATTGTTACATAACACCAGTACAATTTCATTCTTGAACATACAGAGTTAGGAAATAAAAAGTGACAGAATGTAAATAAAAGGCACATATTGAATGTTTACACTGGGGAAGAAACTGTAATAACTTTAATATTGTAACCTGATGGGGTGCAAACGTGAAATCCTGCAACTAAACATTTTACTCAGTAAATTCTTATTGCAGATAAAATATTAAGTGGAATTTGATAAGTGATCATGTTTACTCTTTGAGTAGCTGGGAAACAAGTAGAAATGTAAAGTCATTGTTTTATTTCATCTGTATAAATAGCAGAGAGTAATTTATTTGACTGGTTGACTTAGCTGGCATTTCAGTCTTCCTCGATTTTGTTAATCTTATTGAAGTCAATTTGTGTAGTTGATATTCATTCTTTTTTAAATTGTATTGGCTTCGTTGTAAAGCACACAGGGACCCCAAATTACCTCTCTTCGCCAGAGTCAGTTGTTATTTCTGGATATGGTATTTCAGGTTGTTTCAAAACAGAGCTCTTCGTCACAAACACATTAAGCCAACATGATGTATAGAATTTGTGTAACACAGGAGTCCTGAAGTTTGTTTATGTTTTCTTTGGTGATAAATGCTCATCTTCAATTTAGAATTTTAACCACAGCTGAGTCCACACCGCTAGCAATGTGATATGGGACAGTGCCTTTGCAGAGAAGTAATCTCTTAAAAGCCACCCAGTCAGGTGCGGAGATGTTCCCCATCCAGCTCTGCTAAACGGAGGCAGATGGCTCACTCTGTTGCACAGAGACTGGAGAGGGTGACTTGGAAGCCCAAATCCCTATTAAAAGGCATGTACAGGAACAAATTGAAATTGAAAAAGTTGTGACTTGATTACTAGTTGAAATATTAAATGTAACAGTTTTCAGGTAACAGCTTTTATATTGGTATTAAAAATTTGAAAGAAGGCTTCGCTAGATGCCAGTCATTGCAGAAGTTGAAATATCCAAAAAGTGTATATAGCCAATTGAAAACTTCCCATCTTTCCAACAGACTTTGAAAGAAGAGATTTTTCTCTCACTTTCCCAAGTAGATTTGTCTGTAGTTTATTTCTCAGAACATTTTAGTGATTTTGATTTTTTTTTTATTATCAAAAGGAAATAGGAATATAGCTCAGCCAAAGCTGAGCCATTTGCCCCAGGCTGTTTAGCTAGACATCAGAACAACAACAACACTGCCCTTACATTCCCTGATTACAGAGGTGTTTTTTTTAAATTGCACTTCATTGTATGTTATAATGAATAAATGCCCTTGAATGGCTCTGAATATTGGAGATACAGTAAGAAAAGAAGCCCCGTATCAAGGAATCTTGGCTGAATTTTGGGGTGGAGTGGGAAAAGGATGAGTTCCTAACTCCTGAGTGATTCTACAGTGGAGTTAGGTCATGGAAGATACAGCGTCTGTAACCTCTGGAACAGGATTTGATTCACAGTGAGAAGAATGAATGAGATATAATTCAAAGGGTTGAGCCCCTAGGGAGAAAGATGGCCTTCAAGTAAAGAAAGATACCTTCCTTCCTTCTAGAATGTTTTCCTTCAAGAAGCATTCCAATGAGCAGCCTGCCCTGTTCTCTAAGAGGTAGACGCAATGGATGTCCTTAGCTTCTTGACACATTTTGGAAAGTACTGTTTTATGAATAACCCCCACTACACTGCTTCCATTACAGCTCGTTTGCCCATGTTTGGTCTCAGAGATGGAGACCCTCTGGTTAGCATCCTTCTTATGAGTCGAGTTAATGTATTCATGGTCCAGCTTTTTATTCTTCAGCTTAAATCACATGTCCTGGAACCTGGCCATAGTACTTTTTCACCTACATCATGGTTCTGCTGCCTGGACCCCAAAAGACAATGATATGGAAAGACTCCAGCTTAATTATGTTCTCTTTTGTCTTTCTATATAAATAGCTTTTAGAAATGTAGATTATTCTTTTTTTGAAATTCATTGTAGCAAGCATGAAGACTACTACTGCGTTTTGATTTGAATAACAAAGGCATGTTGAGGTCCAGTATTTAAAAGTTAACTATTCTTAATTCTCTTGCTTGATAAGGCATTGGATGATTTCATTTTTCAAATTATTGAACAGTTACTTTATCAGTGGATTGGTCATGGAGAAAAAGTACTGTCAGATGAAAATAGCCATTATATGTGATTTTAAAAATTAATAGTAAAAATAATAAAAGCAGCTTAAAGATAGTTTATTTTGAAAAGAAAAAAACCTGCCACCCACAGACTTGCTTGGAACTCACTCGGAACTTTGTGAGTCTGTTTCTTAAATATGTTTATTAAAGGTAATTTGGGGGTAGCAATAGGAGGAAAGTTGGTTTACCATTCACAAGGAAGAAAACCATAGCTATAAGCTCTTAATTTTAGTGTTAAAATATAGCTAAAAAGTTAAAAAAAATTCCTTAAAGGCAAATAATGGGATGAGGGGCCATAAAACAAGACAACTGAGGACAACCTAAGTAGAAAAATGAACGCAGTTAATTTAGAATCTATGAATTCATTTTCATCCACCTGGTGCTGAAGTTCGCCTCTAAGGAGAGAAGAGTGCTGCCTATTCAGGTACAAGAAGCAGAGATCTTACTTTCTAAGAACTTTTAACACATTTACTACCTGCAAAGAGTGTTTATAAGTTTCAGCGTACATAGTAAAATTGTCCTCTTGACGGCCTACTTTGCAATGGCCGTTATTATTTGTATCTATAAGTAATTATTGTGAAATATATATTCTGCAATTCTTGAATTGGAGATCAGTTTAATACATTCTGAGAAATTGGTAATTTTTAAATTATTTCTAGTGGAAATATTAGGTCCTCGGGAAAGTACAGCTGTACCTTAAACTCCCTCTGAAAATTCTGAATCCTAGCAACGTGTATATAAAATTACACATCCATTGAACGTAAGCAAGTGAGAGCCATGTGAGGACCCTTACGCAGCAGAGGAACACTGTCCTCTGAAATCATTTTGCATGCCTTCTGTAGGAGGATTGTATCATTCCTACATCTATTTACTCAAAGGCAACTTGAGTAAGGGTGACAAATACTTTTTACTAGGCTGGACCAACTCAGCAGGTCTGTTCGTGCGCATGTGGAGAAGCAGTGCTGCAGAAGAGGCGGGACAGCAGGTGAGTAGCAAGCGTGTTGATCACAGGGTGGTAGCACTTGCAACAGCTAAAGGAAGAAGCAAAGGGTGTACTCGCGTCCTCGGGAGGGAAGTCTGGGCGAGCACGCACCAGAAGACGTCTGTCTATCTATCATCTATTTATTTATTTTTACAAATGTTCTCTATGGGCGATGAGGTGGCAGGGTTTTTTGTTTTTGTCTATGTTTTCTAAGTTTTTCAGTTAATAAATAATCTTTGCAATAAGAAAAAGTTATTTTAATGGAAAATATAGGTGTAGCAGATGTGGGTGTGTTTGTGCTAGTAGGAATTCTTAGTTGCAGACAGAAGAAACTTACCCTGACTGATACAAGCAGTAGGCAATTTCTTTTCTTTCTGTCTTTTTTTTTTTAGATTGAAGTACAGTCAGTTACAACGTGTCAATTTCTGGTGCACAGCACAATGTCCCAGCCATGCATATACATACACATACTCACTTCCATATTCTTTTTCATTAAAGATTATTACAAGGTATTGAATATAGTTCCCTGTGCTATACAGAAGAAATTTGTTTTTTACCTATTTTTGCATATAGTGGCTAACATTTGCAAATCTCAAACTCCCAAATTTATCCCTTCCCACCCCCTTTCCCCTGGTAACCGTAAGATTTTTTACTGCGGCTGTGAGTCTGTTTCTGTTTTGCAGATGAGTTCATTAGTGTCCTCTTTTATTCTTTTTTTTAGATTCCACATATGAGTGATATCATATGGTATTTTTCTTTCTCTCTCTTGCTTACTTGAGAATGACTATCTCTCGGTCCATCCAGTAGGCAATTTCTTATAAGGCTATCAAAGACCCAAAGGACAAGGTACAGGAAAAGAGCAGGAAGTGGGACACTGGGCGACATGGAGCAGCCAAGATGGTACTCCAGGTAGTCTTCAGAGGGTCCCATGCCTTGGAAGTAATCCCTAGGCTGTGGGCTCTGCGCCCCTCCGTTGCTGCGAATGATCTTTCAGGAGCCTTCATTTTTGTGTCACCTCCTCAAGGTTCAGCGCCCTTGGCAGAAACATTTGCAGATGCCCCAGCTGTCAGGGGAAAAGATCACCAGGCCCCCTCCAGCTCCTACAGTGGGGTGTGCGACCCTGCCCCCCATCTGTTTCAGGATTCTGCCCACGCAGAGTATTCTGGTGCTAAATGACCAAAAGCAAGATCCACGGGAGTGCTCTGACTAAACAGCTCTGTGAAGGGTGCCTAGCACTCCTAACTAGCCCGGTCAGGGCTCCTCCCTGCTCTCTGCTGCTTACCTGGAAGATCTGCATGGTCTGAGTGTTTGTGTGCCTCCCCTCGACAGTTCACATGTTGAAACCCTAATCCCGACAGTGTCGGTCTTGGGAGGTGGGGCCCCTCCTCCAGAGGTGACCAAGTGAGGTGAGCCCTCGTGACTGGTATCTGTGCCCTTGCTGAAGGGGCCCCGCAGAGCTCCCTAGCCTTTCGGCCCAGGGCCTGCGAGGACACAGGGAGAGGCATGCAGCCCGGAAGCCGTCCCTCACCCGACCGTGTGAGCGCCCAGCCTCGGACTCCCAGCCCCCAGAGCTCTGAGAAGTAAACATCTCTTTCATTATAAACCACCTGATCTGTGGTACTTCGCCATAGCAACCCAAACAGACTAAGACAAGACCGCGTCACTTCTCCAGAACCCACCTGAAACAGAGCTAATATCTGAAAGCTTTAACTTCCTCTCGTTGCCTCCCTCTCCAGACCCTGGGCCAGAAGAAGCAATGTGTTATTGTTGGTGTCAATGCCACACTTAACAAAGCAGAGCTGGTAATAACTTTAAGACTTTGAGAAGAAGGAGGATCCCCAGCAGAGATAATTGGTTTTAAACTACAGGGAATTTAGTCCTAAGGGCTATGCTAAAGATAGGAGTAATCTGCGCCTTGTATTTCACGAATAAATGCAGAGATCTCTGGACATCAAGTGATGTCAGATCCTGAGGAGTGAGGCGTCACTGCTGGTGGTTTCCGCCTCCTGCTGGAGCACGTGTTCAGGCTCGAGTGCAGAACTAAGCCAAGGGTGTGAGAGGGAAGTGGGCAGTGGTCACAGGCCCAGTAGGGTTCACAGAGGGATGCAGTCACTCTGCGGACCGACGATTTTGAAGAAAAAACGCTGATGGTGTAAGAAATGCCGAAAACGCAAACACATCAAAGAGGCCCGTATTCCTGGGAGCAGAAAGGAAGGTCGTCGAGGACCTGCTGGTAGAAAACAGAACAGTCTTGGGACACTGTCCTTTCTCTTGCCCCTTTCCTTGCAGGTCACTTCGTTTAAATTGCTTTTCAGCTGGAAAAAGCGAGTGATACCCTTGCAAGGACTCTAAGTAGTGTTCCAGAAATTCAGCTGTTTTCCAGTTCTATTTCTACAGCGACTGAGGCGTGGTCTCATTGTTACAGATGCAGTAACTTCCCTCCTGAGGTGCAGAGTCTGGTGTTGACATCACAGTGCTCTTCGAGATCAAGTGTTTTAGTAGAATTTAACTCTTTGTCAGGTGATTTAATGAAAGCTGTTTCAGATTGCTAATTATTCAACAAAATCCATTTCCTCTTCTTCCCTGGGCACAAAGGTTGACTGTGCTTCCCAGCTGCCCTTGCAGTTAGGTTGGGTCACGTGACTGAGTTCCAGCCAGTGTTGCCACTTCCAGGGCTGAAATCTCAAAGGCATGCTGACTGAGATGGAAGTGACAGAGGGCCGACCATGGGACTTAAGTATCTGCAGAGTTGGTATCTGTAGCTGGTCCTGAACCAGTCCCCCATGGACACCAAGGGACGACTGTGTTAGGTTCAAGTACATAATGAAGAAAAGATCATTGTAAGGGAGTCTGTATAAATGACATGCAAGTACATCTCACAGTAGGTATAAAATAAATACTTGATTTCTCATCAAGAAGTGAACCTCCCTCCCAAGCTCCAGACTGACATTTCAGTTGTCCAAGGGACATTTCTAAACAGCTTTCCTACAGGAACATCTGCAGAGCATTTCCAAGCTGAGATTATGTATATGTATGTGTGTAAGTAAATGCTTTGAGCACAGTGGACACTCTATTTTTAAAGTCCGTTTGAAACACATGACTTTCATCTTCAGTGTCGCGTAAACGGCAGTAGGGTGCTTGGGAAGCAGGGATTGGTAAGGCACTTCTCTATTCTCTCCAACATGAGGGAAACAAAAATAAAGTCTTATTTCTGTGACCATCACACAGAAGCTTTTCAACTATAAAGTTTTCATTTTAGACTCCCACTCAGGAATCGTCTTTTACTTTAGGCTCCTACTCTGGGATTGGATCATCTTAAAGGACAGTTTGTAGGGAGATGGGGTTACAGAGCTCCCTAATCTCGTGTCTGTGCCAGCTTTCGTGAAGGTCCACAATATTTATTCCTTTGGGTTTTACATTCATCAAAAAGCAGGAAAGAATGAGATGGCAACACTCAAAGACCTGAAGCCATAAAATTTCTGTAAGAAAATACAGGGGGTAAACTCCTTGACATTGGTCTCGGGAGTGATTTTTTTTTTTTGGATTTGACACCAAAAGCAAAGGCAACAAAATAAAAAATAAACAAATGAGACTACGTCAAATTAAAAAGCTGCACAACAAAGGAAACTGTCAACAAAATGGAAAAAGCAACCTACAGAATGTGAGAGATCTGCAAATCACGTATCTGACAAGGGGTTAAAATTCAAAATTTATAACCAACAATTCATGTGACTCAATAATAACAGCAACAAAAAGAATCTGATTAAAAGAATGAGTAGAAGAACTGAATGGACATTTTTTTCTAAAGAAGACATGCAGATGGGCCAACAGGTACATGAAAAGGCACTCAACATCCCCAGTCACCTGGGAAACGCACAGCGAAACCCAGTGAGCTGTCATCTCACACCTGTTAGAATGTCTGTTACTGAAAAGACAAGAGTTAACAAGTATTGGCAAGGATTTGGAGAAGCTGGACCCTTCGTGCACTGCTGGTGGGGATATACATTGGTGCAGCCACTGTGGAAAACAGTATGGAGCTTCCACAAAAGATTAAAAATAGAGTTACTGTGTGATCCAGCAATTCCACTCCTGGGTATATACCTGCAGGTGAAAAATCACTATCGAAATGATATCTGCATGTTCATTGCAGCATTGTTTCCCAAAGCTAAGGTATGGAAACAATCCAAGTGTGCATTGATGGATGATGAATAAAGAAAATGTGAGATACTAAAAAAAAGGAAATTCTGCAATTTATAACAACGTGAACTGACCTTGAGGGCATTATCCTAAGTGAAATAAGTCAGAGAAAGACGAATCCTGTATGATTCTGACATACAGGTGGAATCTTAAAAAAACTGAACTCATAGGTACAGAGAACAGATTGATGTTGCCAGAGGTGGGGGGTGGGGACATAATGCACAGCATGGTGACTAAAATTGGTAACACTGTATTGTGTATTAGAAAGTTGCTAAGAGAGTAGGTCTTAAAAGTTCTCATCACAAGACAAATGTAACTGTTTGTGGTGATGGATGTTAACTAAGAGTATTGTAATCATTTTGCAGGATACACATAAATCATCATGTTCTGCACCTTAAACCAACACAATGTTATATGTCAGTTATATCTCAATAAAACTGGGGAAATCTTTAAATTTTTTAAAAAAGAAAAGATGAGATAGTGAAGCTCATCTGTTTTACCTGAAGGAAGGCTGAGCACTTGTACCTCTGTGTTCTGACTCTGACCTAAAAGATCTAACTCTTTGTCTGTAATGCTCTGTAAATATGAAAATCAACACACACGTGTTTTAGTTTCACTCTAATTATATGAACAGGAAATTCAGCAAAGATTAGAATTAATATACTTTATTAAGCTATTAACTGTTTACAGGAGGCATGAAAATAAAGGACAGAACTCTATAAAAATATAGGACTTTCGGTTTGGAATTTCAGTGGGAGCATCTGGAAAGAGGATCTTTTTTTTTAATTTTTTTTTTTCCAATTGAGTCTTTTTAAAAAGAATTTTTTTTTATTCATTCACTCATTCATTTTTTGGTGGGGGGAGGTAATTAGGTTTCCTTATTTATTTACTACTAGAGGAGGTGCTGGGGGTTGAACCCAGGACCTCGTGCATGCTAAGCATGTGCTCTGCCACTTGAGCTACACCCTCCCCCCTGGAAAGAGGATCTTTTGCTTAGCCATGCACTGCAGCTAGAGATAAGAGAAACATGGTTCCTTGAATTCATTCCTTTTAAAAAATGACCCTCTTGATTTCCAGCTCTGGTTATGATGGAGCACCTGACATTGGGCTCCCCTCCGTGCTGTGCACAAGAAAAGCTAGCTTAACTGTGTAAACCAGTGATTACAGGCGCTGGACAGCAGCCAAGGCAGAAGAGGGAAGCACGTGAGGCCAGCTTCATGCTGGTCCCAGCAGAGAGGCAAGGCCCAAGCGAGGAACACCAGGGGCTCTGGGCAGAGGAAATGGGGACCGGAGTTCGGGCCTGCTGATCCGGCTGGATGTAGAGGGCAGGCGCCGTAGAGGAGGGGGCTGCAGAGAAGAACCCCTGCAAAAGTGTGTAAAAATCCCTCCTGGGCACTTGGCCCGCTGCTGAGACGTGCGTGAGCGGCAGACTCCCAGAGACCTAGCAGAGAACAGTTTCTGGGAGGCTGGTGGCTGAACAGAGATTCCAGAGGTCTCACACTATGGTGAGACGTGCGGGGTTAGGCCCAGCCTAAGCAGAAAGTGTGAGCCCTCACAAACCCCTAGGCATTAATGGGGATCCAGAGAGGCCACATCCTAGCTGGAGAACCATGAACTAGCAGTGTTACCGATATGATTAAGGACTAAACGTAAACAGACACTTGCTGCCAGAAGAAGGTTCAAACACAGAGGAAGACAGTGCAACCCAGGGTCCCTTCAGTCTGTGAGCCACGGTCCTAACCAGCGGACACACACATGCAACCAGCCGCTGCGCACGCAGAGAAAAAGCAACCAGGTCATCATTGAGTAGTAAAAGAAGCAGTCCCAGAGTTGACCCATGTATTAGTTATCGCACAAAACCTTTAACTACACTTAGTATGTTAAAGAAATTGGAGGAAAAGAAGAACTTCATGGATAAAAGAGTACTTCAGTAGTGAACTTAAATCTATGAATAAGAATCAGATAGGCGTTTAGGAATGCAGATTGAAATCTGAAAGTAGGAACTAGTTGAATGGTTTCAGCATGAGTCTAGGCTCAAAGATAGTCACAGAAAATACTTAGACTGAACACAGAAGGAAAAAAGTACTTGAAAAAGAGTAAATATGAGGGAGATTTGGGGCACAGGCAAAAGGTTTAACATCCACGTGACCTAAGCCCCGAGAGGAGCGGAGAGAGACAGGACATGGCAGTACTTGAAGAGTGATGGCCGAGGATTCCCATAACCTAGTGCACGATAAAGCTCACACATTCAGCAAGCTTCACAAACACCAAACAGGAAAACCGCACTGAAGGACTCCATCGTCAAACTTCTGAAAACTTGAGATGTAAAGAAAATCTTTAAAGTAGCCAGAAAAACCAAAACCAGTATCTCCTGGGGAAACTATCATAAAAATAACAGTTGATATCTTAACAAAAATCTATTGAACCTGAAAGACAATGAAATGGCATCTTTAAATTGCTAAAAGGTAAAACAAACAAAAAATCCTGTCAGCCTTGAATTCCACACCAAACAAAACAAAACAACAAAAACCAGCTCAAATATGAGAGTTAAAAAAAAAAGGTTCTCAGATAAAAAAGAGCTGCAAAATTGTATCCCAGCAGGCTTACAGGATTAAAAAAAAGTCCTAAAGGAGTTTGTTCAGGTTAAAGGCAAATGATTCTGCATGATCACGCTGAGTAAATACAAGACTACTGACTGCTGACAATAATAATAAATATTTGTGGGGTTTATGACATAGGGAACAAAATACATAAAATCAGTGAAAAATATGTGTGTGGAGCTAAACGGAGATAAATTGTTATAAGACTCCTGCTTTATTTGTGACAATGACAGGTTCACTGTAATAAGTTAATAATACACTTTGTGAATTCTAGGATTAGATGCTGAAAACCTGACAGTAAAACGAAAACAAAAATGATAAAGTGGAATATTAAAATACTTGATTAATGAAAAGAAGGCATGGACTGGGAGGGTACAGCTCAGCAGGGGAGCATGTGGTTAGCATGCAGGAGGTCCTAGGTTCAATCCCTAGTACCTCCATTAAAAAAATAATAATAAAAGAATTTTTTTTTAAAAAGAAGGCACGAAGGGAGGAAGAAAAGAACAGATGGGGAAAATAGAAAACAAATAGCAAGATAGTAGACTTAACTCCAACTTAATTATTTCATAATTAGAGTGAGTGTAAGTGTAAGGGGACAAAGCACCCAATTAAAAACACGGATGGTAGAAGATTTAAAAAAAAAGACCCAGTTATATGCTGCTTACACAAGACATTGCAAAATACACCAAAGTATGAAAACACAAGTAACACGAACATCATGTGACAGGATGAATTAAATATGTCATTTAAACAACTAACCAAAGAAAGCACATATGATTACATTAATATAATCAGATATAATCAAGTAATCAGAGAAAGTAAACTTTAAGCCAAGAAGCTATTACTTGAAACAAAGAAATTCCATATTGATAAGTTACCTCAGCAGAAAGCAATAATAATGCACCTAAGAATACAGCTTGAAAACGCATAAAGCAGTTGACCAAATAAAAGGACAGACAGATCCACAGTCGTATCTGGAGAACCCAGCACAGCTTTCCTGGTAACTTACAGAACAATCAAAAACTAAAATGCGGACTATCCGAGCAACACTGTTCAGCCTGTCTTACCTACCTGATCAGTGTTTATAGACTACTACACCCAGGTATACAGAGTACACATTCTCTTCAAGTACAAGTAACATTTATCAAATAAAACATAACAACCCATAAAGCAAGTTTCAACACATTCCAGAGGCTTACAGTCATGCAGTGTATTGCTGCTGACCGCCACAGAAGTAACTTAGCACATACTAACAGAACTGTAACTTCAAAGGATTTAGAGATTAAGGAAAAAAGCTTCAAGAATAATCCAGTAATCAAAGCAGTAATTACAATGGAAATTATAAAGTAAACTGAGCTGACTATAAAGGAAATGCAACCTATCAAAATGTGTGGGTGCAGTTAAAGCAATACTTAGAAATAAATTTATGGATCTAAATACTTACATGAGAAAAGAATGGTTGTAAATCAATGATAAGTTCCCAATACAAGGAGTTAGAAAAAGAACTTTTAAAAAATCCGAAGGAGGCAGAAGAAGGAAAATAATAAAAATAAGGGCGGAAACCAACACAACAGAACATGCTCCTATAACAGTGTATGTATGCAGCCAAAAGAAACGTAGGGGGTAAAAAGCCCTAGCGAGACTGAATAAGAAAAAGAAAATGCACGCGCGCACACACACGCACACACACCCACACACACACACACACCCTAGTATCAAGAATGAGGTGATACTATGAATAACTTTGTGCCAAACGTGAGTATTTCGATGAATGGACAAATTCCTGGAAAAGCACGATCTACCAAAACACAGGCAACAAGAACAGAAAGTCCAAGCAGCCCCGTAGCAGTCAGACAAGCGGGCAGCAAACCTATCCAATGACGAACGTCTCTGCAAAGTGAACGCCAAGCACAGGCGGCCTCACGGGTGAAATCTGCCACACGTACTGAAGAAAGGGTATTAATTTACACAATTCTTTCGGTAAATAGAGGATAAGAGAATATTTCCTAATGCATTTATGAACTAAGCATCAGCTGGATGTAAAACTTTATAAGGATGCTACAAAAAAGGAAAATCGCAGACCAGTACCATTCACGAACATGGGCACATGTCCCTAAACAGAATTTAGCAAGTGAGGTCTGTTCCAGGGCAGCCAGGGCGGGTGAACGTGAGACAGTCAGTCAGGAAATCTGCCGCAGCGGGAAGGTGCAGGTGGAGACCCACGTCCTCCTCTCAGTAGATTCAGGAAAGTCGCTCAGCAAGAGCAGGCGTTCGTTCGCAACTCGAGCACCGTGGCCTGGCGGGGCAGGAGCTTCTTCAGCCCAATAAAGGAGATCCCGCAGCTGGCACTGGGTGGCTGTGGTGCAATGTGGAGAAATATGGCCTAAAAATCAGGAAAAGGCAAGGATTGTCACTGTTCCCACTTCTGTTTGACGTTTAATTGGAAGTCCTAGCCAATGTTATAAAGCACGAGAATGAAATGGGTATACAGATTGAAAAGGCTGAAGTAAAACTGTCTTTACTACAGACAATATGATTATTTACATTGAAAATTCTTTAAATCTATGAAAAATCCTAAACCTGAAAAGTAAATTTAGGAACATTGCATGATACAAGGTTAATATACAAAAATCAACCGTATTTGTATATGCTACAAAAAAACAATTGAAAAAATGAACTTTAAAAATGCAACTTAAAAACAGAGTATTTGGGAGTAAATTTGATAAAAGATTTGCAAGACATTTATTCTGCAAACTGTAAATCATTATGAGGAAATTTAACAAAGCCCTAAATGAATGGTGATATATAGTGTTCATGAAATAGAAAATTTGATATTATTAAGGTGCGGTTTTCCCCAGTTTCACCTATAGATTCAACATAATCCTAATCAAAATCCCAAGCAACATTTTTATAGCTAATCAGCAAGCTGATTATAAAATTTATATGGAAATCCAAAGGACATAGCAAACACAATCTTGAAAAAGAACAAGAGTGGAGGACTTACACCACCTAATTATTCTGCGACAGCAATCAAGGAGACGGGCGTGCTGGTTTACTAGTGCACTGCAGATTAATGGAATGGAATAGAGTGCAGAAAAAAGTTCACGCATATATGAGAACTGATCTTTGACAAAATATATGAGGTCATTCATCAGGAAATGAAGATCTTTTTCAACCAAAATGTGCTGGCACAACTGGATAACTGGATATGGAGAAGGTAACCGTGGCCTCTGTCTCACAGCATTCACAAAACTGAGATGGATCAGAGATCTAAACAAAGTCTAAGCCTCTAAATTTTTCTTAAAAGAAAACATACAGGAATATCTCCATGAATTTGAGCTGGGCAAATATTTCAGATGGGACACAAAAGATAGTAGCCATAAGGTTTAAAACTAATAAATTAGATTTAATAAAAAGTAAACATTTCTGATCATCAACATCATTAAGAAAATAAAAAGAAATGCCAGAGAGTGGATGAATGCATTTTCAATACATACATTGAAAAAGGACTTGGATCCAGACCGAACAATCCCTACAAAGCAGTAAGGCAAAGAAAAAGCAGCGTATAAATGGGCAAAAACCTCAAACAGACGCTGGACAAAAGAGGGCATGCAAATGGCAACTAGCACATAAAAGAAGCTCATTAGACAGCAGAGATATTCAAATTGAAAACAATTCTCTAGGATGCCCTTTAGAATTACTAAAATCTAAAGGAATGACAGTAGTTCCACACCTCTGCCTCTTTCCCCTTCTTCCCCGCTTCCATTCCTTTTCCAGATGCTTCAGCCGGAGGCCAGCACGTGGAGCAAAGCCAGGCTGGTGCTGCGTGGAGTTCTGTGTGGAGGGACAGCCACGAAGGGTGAGAACGGTGCCCCAGCTGGGCAGGGAGGCAGCCACGTTCAGGGACAGGCCCACATGTTATACCAGAGCATAAGCAAGGTGAGGCGGGTGCTGACACAGAAGGAAACCCAGTGGTAGATGTCAGAGCTTGAACAGGAGAACAGAGGGTCCATATGGGAGACAACTCAACACGGGAGTTCGGGCCTGAGCGGAGTGAGAAGGGGGTCCGTGTCAGTGTGGTCCAGCGTGGAGAGTCAGAGCCTAAGGGGACTGAGGAGGTCATCCACTTGGATGGGAGGCCCAAAGCAGGAGTGTAGAGCCTGAGCGAGGAGAGCAGGGTGTTCGGTGGAGGAGTGATCGGGAGAGGAGTCCCAGAGAGTAAGCACAGCGAGCGGGGGGGTGGTCACATCGGGGACACGAGACATTGGCTCCATTCAGCGTACTGACCCAGTAAGTACACAGGATGAGGGTAGCACACGTCGGAGAGAGGAGCTGTGGTTTTGTAGAGGGAGGAGACCAAAGTGAGCCCTGTGAGTTGGACTGGAATTGGAAGAACTGGTGTGGACTCACGGTTTCCAGCACACGCAGAGAGCCATGGAAGTGAGCAAAGACGTAAGTGTATGTGTTCGGTGTGTATGTTTCTACCCATCACATATTCCCTGTTTCTCTCCTGAGAAAGGCAATGGGAGCAGTGACGTGCTAATGGCAGTGAGCACACTAAGTGCCTAAATCTTGGTTTCTAAACACCATTCTCCATTAAAAGAAACTAAGGCTTTTTGGAGAAATGGCTGATTCCAGGGCTAGGCAGGAAAGGTTCAAGGTGATCCTCAACGTTCTTATTCCAGAAAGCAGAAAACTGTTTCAAGAATGGTAGGGAGATGTCAAAAGGGCGCAGAAGCCAGCTTGCAGGGCCAAGTCTGGTACAATTTGAGCATCAAAATAATGATAGATTATTACCCACTGAAGAACACGGGAAACCACAAGTTCACACAGATATAAGTGAATGTGAGCAAAGCGAAAGTTTGGGAAGCCGTGGAATAGTTACTTAATATCCGAGTCTTCCCCACAAATGCATAAATTACAAGGGAAAATAATAACTTCATAGTGAGGAAGACTTGCAAACTGTTCAAATGATCAAAATGAACATTATCAGTTAGGGGATAAATTAAAGTCGTGTGCCTTTTATGGTAATCTTGCCAAAGATGTATAACCTGAATGTAATTATGAAGAAAGATCATTCAACAATATAATTGGCATGGAAACTTCAAAACTTTAAAAAAGAAAACCTGTGATCTCCAGAATATATAAGCAGCTCATACGACTTAATAAGAAACAACCAAACAACCCAATCCAAAAATGGGCAAAAGACCTAAACAAGCAATTCTCCAAGGAAGACATACAAATGATCAAAAGGCACATGAAAAAATGCTCAATATCACTAATTATCAGAGAAATGCAAATCAAAACTACAACGAGGTATCACCTCACACCAGTCAGAATGGCCATCATTCAAAAATCCACAAATGACAAATGCTGGAGAGGCTGTGGAGAAAGGGGAACCCTCCTACACTGCTGGTGGGAATGCAGTTTGGTGCAGCCACTGTGGAGAACAGTGTGGAGATTTCTCAAAAGGCTAGGAATAGACTTACCATATGACTGAGGAATCCCGCTCCTGGGCATATATCCAGAAGGAACCCTACTTCAGGATGACACCTGCACCCCAATGTTCATAGCAGCACTATTTACAGTAGCCAAGACACGGAGACAGCCTAAATGTCCATCAACAGATGACTAGATAAAGAAGATGTGGTATATTTATACAATGGAATACTATTCAACCATAAAAACTGACAACATAATGCCATTTGCAGCAACATGGATGCTCCTGGAGAATGTCATTCTAAGTGAAGTAAGCCAGAAAGAGAAAGAAAAATACCAAATGAGATCGCTGATATGTGGAATCTAAAAAAGAAAAACAAAAACAAACAAACAAACAAACAAAAACAAAGCATAAATACAGGACAGAAATAGACTCATAGACAGAGAATACAGACTTGTGGTTGCCAGGGGGGTGGAGGGTGGGAAGGGATAGACTGGGATTTCAAAACTGTAGAATAGATAAACAAGATTATACTGTATAGCACAGGGAAATATACAGAAAATGTTATGATAACTCAGAAAAAAATGTGACAGTGAGTGTGTATATGTCCATGAATGACTGAAAAATTGTGCTGAACACTGGAATTTGACACAACATTGTAAAATGATTATAAATCAAAAAATGTTAAAAAATTAAATAAAAAACAAAAAAACAAAGCATAAATACAAAACAGAAATAGACTCATAGACATAGAATACAAACTTGTGGTTGCCAAGGGGGTGGAGGGTGGGAAGGGATAGATGGGATTTCAAAATTGTAGAATAGATAAACAAGATTATACTGTATAGCACAGGGAGATATACACAAGATCTTATGGTAGCTCACAGAGAAAAAAATGTGACAATGAGTATATATATGTTCATGTATAACTGAAAAATTTTGCTCTACACTGGAATTTGACATAACATTGTAAAATGATTATAAATCAACTTAAAAAGTGAAAAAAAAAAACCTGAGAACAGTTCCAGGTTGATGAAGACTAAAGAAATTGGACAATTAAATGCAACAGATTCTTGTTGAACTGGATCCTTTTACTAGAAAGTACATTACTGGGACAACTGTTGAACCTCGAACAGCGCCTGAGAATTAGAGGGCTGTGATGCAGCAGTGTTACCTTACTACTCATGATGGTCATGGAGGAAGATGTCCCTGCTTGTATTAAATACACACTAAAGAATCTGGGGGACCAGGTTGGCCACTTTTTCTAAAATGCTGAAAGAGAAATACTCTTTGGTGGAGGAGGGTATAGCTCAGTGGCAGAGCACATGCTTAGCATGCACGAGGTCATGGGTTCTATCCCCAGTACCTCCATTAAATAAAAAATAAACCTAATTACCCGCCCCCCCAAAAACAAATTATTCTTTGTACTGTACTTGTAACTTTTGTGATTGTGCTTTTTAAAAAATATTAAAATTATATGACACACACACAAAGATAATACCAAGTGTTGGTAAGGATGTAGAGCAGCTGCCCCACACTACTGGTGGATGGGTAAATGGCACAACCACTTTGGAAAACTATATGTCAGTTTCTTATCAAATTAAAGTTACACCTACCCTATTCCACTGAGAAGTTACTAGGGCCACAAACGGGCTTGTACTAGAATGTTCTTGGATTTATGTGACACAGTCCCAAACTGGAAAGAACCCAAATGTCCATCAATAAATGAATGGATAAGTTGCTGTTTATCCACACAATGGAATACTATTCAGCAATATTTAGGAACTGTTGACGCAACAGCATGGTTGAATCTCAAAAGAACTATGTTGAGTGAAAGAAGCCAGACATAAATAAGTTTATACTTATGATTGCATTTATATGAAGTTGAAGAAGAGTCAAAGCTTCGGGGAAATGGGGATGGACTGGAAAGGGGCGAGAGGGAACTTTGCGGGAGTAGAAATGTTTTATATCTTGACTGGATGGAGATTATGGGAGTGTATATAGTTGTCAAAACTCATCAAACTATATACTTAAAATCTATGCATATTATTTGTAAACTTCAACTTAAAAGGCTAATTTAAAAAATTCACTGATTTATCAGCAGTGCTTATGCCTAGGCAGTAGGATTCTTTCTCTTCCCACATTATGTATTTCTGAAGTGTTTGAAGGTTTTTCAACAACCATGTCTTTATTTAAAAGAGCCACATTTAGAATCTAAAAAATATAATTACATGAAACTAGCATTTGCCCATAGGGTGCTCAAGCAACTAGTTGTCTTGGGGGGGGAGGGGGGAATTAAGTTAGATCTACTCCTTTAAAAATATACCCCCGAAAAAAGTTCAGGTAAGTCAAAGCATAAAACCAAGCCATAATTTAAAATCGAGCCATAAATAATAGCAGATAGAAGTTGATACTTATCTGATTTCTGAATGGCAAATAAACTATTCAACACAATGTTAGGAACTCTAAAGGAATCGATTTCTGCTACATAAAAATATTGCTATATAATAAAATATAAACAAAATTAAATGCAACAGGAAGTTCGGGGATTTATAAAAACATAACATTTGACAGATTTATAGGCAAAGTATGTGAATTCTATAAAGGACGGAAGAATAGAGGAAAGGAAGGAGGGAAAGAGGAGGAAAGGGAGGGGAGGGGAGGGGAGGGGAGGGGAAGGGAGGGAAGTCAGGAAGGAAGCGCGGGAAGGGGGCGGCGGCGGGAGGGAGCGCGGCAGGCTGATGCGCGCGCCAGTGAAAAGTGACCCTGAGCGGCCACGCACCCAGCAGCGCGCGTCACTCCGCAGCCCAGCCGCTGGGGGCGGGCGTGAGCGGCCGGGCGGGTTCCTGGTCGCCACGTGCGGCGTGCGCGCTGCTGCGCTTCTGGAAGCCGGGCTAGCGATGTGCGTCAACAATCTTCACTGCACTTTCACCGTTTGAATCAGAAATGTCTCTTTGGAATCCGTCTAAAGGAAGTAGTGAACACGTCACTCTTTTCAGGATTATTCCTAACAGCCAAAACATACATAAACAAAAATAACCCAAATGCCAGCGTTATGGAACAGTTCGTTAAGCCATGGGGTATCTGATGCCTGTTCTGCCATTTGCAGCGAGTCTTTAATGACATTTTTAAAATGCTCGTGATAAATTCAGGAAAGCAAGCCTGGCCTCCCGTTTGGCTCCGAAGCAGACGTCTCGTCGGTGGGGAAGCCCGTCCCCAGACGCAGCACCCTTGCCCGCCGTCGGTGTACTGTGAATGGGCTGCACGTGAAATGGGGCCTCCGCCCCGTGTGCGCGCCTGTCGCTCGGGGCTGGTTCGGGAGAAGCCGGCGCGTCCGCGCCCGGGCGCGCGGGGGCTCGCACGGCGGTCGGCGGCCTGGGGCGCAGCGCAGCCGCGAGGCGGGCAGCGGACGGGGCGCCCGGGGGGCCGGGCACGCTCGCGCCGGCGGCGTCCGGCCGTCGCCCCCCTGGAGCACAGCAGACTCCCGTTACTTTCCGCCTTCCGGATGCCCCCCAAGTCCCTTCCCTGCAGCCCCCGCCTGGCGGGGGGGGGGGGTGTCTGGGCGGCGCGGGCCCCGCATTGCGCAGGACGAGGAGGGGCGGGGTGGCGCCGCGGGTCCCCCCCGCGCCGCGTCCACCTGCCGGCCGGGCGGGAGGCCGCAGGCCGAACAGAAACGCGGTCTGCAGACGTAGTGTTACGTCTTCTCCTCATCAAGATCGTTCGTATTTTCACATGTGAGGCGTTCCCCGCTTATTTTATGGTACATTTGCAAAGCAAAACGTAAACTATGTAATTTAAACCCAGTTATACATCCATTTCAGAAAGTTTAGAAAATGACAACATTCAAGACTGTTCGCCTGAAACCTTCCTACATCGGGAGGGCTGTGCAACGGCGCAGCCGCCCCCCAAGTTAAACACAGAATTACCGTGTAGCCCGTCAGTGCCACCCCGGGCGTGTTCGCAAGAAAAATGTAAGTACGTGGTCACAGAAAAACTTGTGCACCAATGTTCGTAGCAGCGTTTTTAAAACTGAGGTATAGTTGATGTACAGCATTACATCTGTCAGGTGTAGAACACGGTGGTTCGCAATTTTTAAAGGTTATACTGCATTTATAGTTGCTATAAAACATTGGCTATGTTCCCTGCGCTGCACAGTACATCCTCGGAGCTTATTTATTTTATACAGAGTAGTTTGTGTCTCTCGATCCCTATTCCTATCTTGCTCCTCCCCCCTTCCCTCGCCCCACTGGTAACAACTGAATCTGTATCTGTAAGTCTGTTTCTTTGTTGTTACATCCACTGGTTTGTTTTAGTCTTATTTTTTAGATTCTACATATGAATATATTATACAGTATTTGTCTTTCTCTCTCTGACATATTTTACTTAGCATAATACCCTCCAAGTCCATCCATGTTGTTGCAAATGGTAAAATTTCATTCCTTTTTATGGCTGAGTAGTATTCCATTGTGTGTGTGTGTGAGTGTGTGTGTGTGAGTGTGTGTGTGTGTGTGTGCGTGTGTGTGTACCACATCTTTATCAATTCATCTGTTGGTGGACATTTAGGTTACTTCCACATCTCGACACTTTTAAATAATGCTGTGAACATTAGTGTGCACGCATCTTTTTGAGTTAGTGTTTTCATTTAGGGGGATCTATACTCAGGAGTGGAATTGCTGGGTTATGGTAGTTCTAATTTTAGTTTTTTGAGAAACCTCCATACTGTTTTCCCACAGTGACTGCACCAATTTACATCCCCACCAACACTGTATGAGGGTTCACTTTTCCTCAACATCCTCCTAACATTTTTTTTTTTTTTGAAGATAGCTTTTCTGATGGGTGTGAGGTGATATCTCACTGTGGCTTTCATTTTCATTTCCCTGATTATTAGTGATGCTGAGTATTTTTTTTTTCATGTACCTGTTAGCTGTCTGTATGTCTTCTTTGAAAAATGTCTATTCTAATCTTCTGTCCATTATTTAACTGGGTTTTTTGGTTTTATATATATATATATATATATATATATATAAATACACACACATATGTGTGTGTGTATATATATACACACACACATACACACATACATATATATATGGTTGTATGAGTTGTTTATATGTGTTGAATATTAACCCCTTATCAGTCATATCATTTGCAAATATTTTCTCCCATTCAGTAGGTTGTCCTTTCATTTTGCCAATGCTTTCCTTTGCTGTGAAAAAGCTCTAAAGTGTAATTATGTCCCATTTGTTAATTTTTGCTTTTATTTCCTTTACTTTAGGAGACAGATCCAAAAAAAATTTTTTTACAATTTATGTCAATGAGTGTTCCACCTATTTTTTTCCTAAAAGTTTTATTATTTCCAGTCTTACATTTATGTCTTTAATCCATTTTGAGTTTACTTTTGTACATGGTGTTAGAGAATGTTCTGATTTCATTTTTTTACATATGGCTGTCCAGTTTTCCCAGTACTGCTTATTCTATCTTTTCTCCATTGTATATTCTTGCCTCCTTTGTCATAGATTAATTGACCGTAAGTGTGTAGGTTTCTTTCTGGGCTCTCTGTTCTGTTCCATTGATCTATGTGTCTGTTTTTGTGCCGGTACCATATTGTTTTGATTACTATAGCTTTGTAGTGTAGTGTGAGGTCGGAGAGCATGATTCCTCCAGCTCTGTTCTTCTCAAGATTGTTTTGGCTATTTGGGCTCTTTTGTATTTCCGTACAAATTTTAAAGTTATTTGTTCTAGCTCTGTGAAAAGTGCCCTTGGTATTTTGATAGGGATTGCATTGAATCTGTAGATTGCTTTGGGTAGTATGTTCATTTTAACAATAATAATTTTTCAAATACACGAACATGGTATATCTTTCCATCTGTTGTGTTGCCTTCAATTTCTTTCATCAATGTCTTATAGTTTTTGAAGCATAGGTGTTTTACCTCCTTAGGTAGGTTTTTTCCTAGGTATTTTATTCTTTTTGATATAACTATAAATGGGATTGTTTCCTTAATTTTCTTTTCTGATAGTTTGTTGTTAGTGTATAGAACTGTAAAAGATTTCTGCATATTTATTTTTTATCTTGCAACTTTACAGAATTCATTGTTAAATCTAGTAGTTTTGTCGTGGTGTCTTTAGGATTTTCTATGTGTAGTATCATGTAATCTGCAAACAGTGACAGTTTTACTTCTTTGTTTCCAATTTGGGTTCCTTTGATTTATTTTTCTTGTCTGATTGCTGTGGCTAGGACTTTGCATACTATGTTGAATACAAGTACCCAGAGTGGGCATCCTTGTCTTATTCTTGATCTTAGAGGAAATGCTTTCAGCTTTTCACCACTGAATATGATGTTAGCTGTGGGCTTGTCATATATGGCCTTTATTATGTTGAGGTATGTTTCCTCTATGCCCACTTTCTGGAGAGTTTTTCTTTAAATCATAAATAGATATTAAATTTTATCAAAAGCTTTTACTGATCTATTGAAATGATCATATGGTTTTCATTCTTCAGTTTGTTAATGTGCTGTATCACACTGATTGACTCGCAGATATTGGAAAAGCCTTGCATCCCTGGAGTAAATTCCACTTAGTCATGGTGTATGATCATTTTTCTGTATTGTTGGATTCAGTTTGTTTTGAGGATTTCTGCATCTATGTTCATTAGTGATACTGGCCTGTAATTTTCCTTTTTTGGTAATATCTTTGTCTGATTTTGGTATCAGGGTGATGCTGGCCTCATAGAATGAGTTCAGAAGCATTCCTTCTCCAGGAATTTTTTGGAATAGTTTGAGAAGTATAACTCTTTTCTAAATGTTTGGTAGGATTCACCTGTAAACCCATCTGATCCTGGAGTTTCCATACAGCTTTAAACTTGTAGCCCTTTCATGGACACCAGTTCTGATAGTGCACTGTGAATTAATACTCTTAAGTAGCTAGTAAATAAAACGTAAGGAACTGTATGCTTTCTATTTTTATGAAGGTCACATTTGTTATGTATAAACACTTAAAATATGTTCTAAGTTTTGTAACCCTAGTTTGAAACCTGTATTTTATATTAGAGGCTTGATAAAAGGAAGATATATACCGTCTCCTTTATTTCCTTTGCCAAGCAAAAGCTTTTAGGTTTGATTATGTCCCATTTGTTTATTTTTGCTTTTATTTCATTTGCCTTGGGAAACTGATCTAAGAAAGTATTGCTATGATTTATGTTTGAGAATATTTTGCCTATGTTCTTTTCTTGGAGTTTTATGGTGTCATGTCTTATATTTAGGTCTTTAAACCACTTTGAGTTTATTTTTGTATATGGTGTGAGGAGGTTTTCTAATTTCGCTCACTCACACGGAGCTGTCCAGACTGCATATAAGCAGCAGCACAGAATCAGCAGCAGGTGGCCTGGTCTAGGGAGACCAAAGTGGGAGTCGGGTCACCTAGGTAGCCGGGGCTTGAGGGTCGAGACCCCAGAAGAGAGGGGAATACGAAGAAGTGAGCCTGAAATTCCGTTTATAATCCCGTCTCGACATTTGTTGACACCTAAACTGAGCTCATGAGATTCCAAGAAAATGACACAGAAAGCTGCTAAGGGGCTCAAGAGCTAAGCAGAGATTGGCAGCCCACACTTAATGAGGAGACACACATAGGGGTTTAAGGTTCACTGGTTCACCCAGGCACTGCTCTAGGGCTAAAGGCAAACTGGACATGGACCAGCTTCAGCCTGACCAAGGTGAACTGCCTTCATCTCTCTGTCTGTCAGGATGAGGAGGGCGTCCATGGTGGAAGGTGGCTCAAGGCACAGTGCAAGAGCCGAACACTGTGGAGAGGGTATTGCAGAGCAGAGCTGTTGCTGCAGGTGAGGAGGGTGTCCCTGGGGGAGGGAGGAGCAAGCTGGCATAGGAAGTGCACTCACAAGTAGGAGTGTCCCATCCTGGGGACTCCAAGCGCAAGCACGGTGAGGAGGATATCCCCAATGGAGAGGGGCAAGGGCTGTCTGGAGGTGTCAGGTCCTGAGCAGGGTGGGGAAGACGATCACATAGTGGTGATGGGGAGGCCCAGTTGGGGTCTCAGTGACTTAGCAGGGGAAAGGAGGGTGTCCACATAGAGGGCCTGCCTGGCAGTGGGTGTGGGAGCCCACACAGGGAGAGGAGAGTGTTCATGCAGTGGGCTGGTCTGATGTGAGAAGTCGAAACCCGAATGGGAATTCTGCATAAGAGAGGGGTTGGTGGCAGTGATGCAAATAACTAAACATACTAAGGATGAATGGAGCCACGTTTCTCCCTGTCAGAGAAAGGGGTTACAAACATGACCCAAATGAACCCTGTGATGTTGGACTGGAATTCAAGGTATTGGTGTGAGCGTATAGTTTTCAGTGTACATAGCCAGAGATAGAAATAAATGTGTGTGTGTGTGTGCATATGTGTTCTCTTGCTCTGTCTGCTGAAAGGACCAGGGAGAAGGAACATCCCAGTAGCAGTGAGCACAAGTGAGCCTGGGATGTCTTCTGAGGGAAAGCCAAGAGGCACTCAGAAATGAGGGAACTATGTCAAAAATGGCAATTTGAAGGAATTCCCGTTAGTCAAGTCAGGGACAATTTGAGCATCAAAATGTGTAATGATAGTAATGGATTGTGACCATGGTATTTTTTTAATTGAAATACAGTTGGTGTGCAATATTATGTTAATTCAGGTGTACTACATAGTGGCTTGGCATTTGCATATATGATGGAATGATCACCACAGTAAGTCTAGCAGCCACCTGTCCCCATTCAAAGTTATTACAGTACTATTGACCGTATTCCTTATGTTGTATATTATATCTCTGTGGCTTATTTATGTTGCATCTAGTAAAGTTTTTCCAGAGTCCTGGATTCATTTATTTTTGGTAGTCCGTGCTTCTCAATATGACCTTCTTGCCTTAACTTTGTCGTTGTTGATGGTAATGATTTTTTTGTTTGTTTTTATTGTGGTAGGAACATTTAACATGAAGTCTACCCTCTTAACAGAATTTGAAGTGTGTAACATAGTGTTGTTAATTATAGGCATGATATTGTACAGCAGATATCTAGGACTGGCTTGTCTTGCACAACAAACTTTCTATCTGTTGAATAACAGCTCTCCATTTCTTCCTTCTCCCAGTCCCTGGTGACCAGCTTTCAGCTTTCTGCTTCTATGAGTTTGACTATTTCAGATACTTCATTTAAATGGAATCATGCAGTATTTGTCCTATGAATGGCTTATACTTAGAAAATCTGGGTTAAGTTATCTTCCTCTAAAGAGTATTGCATTTTGTTGTGGCAATGCTTAACTTACTTGCAGGTTATCTTGATCCCCGGGGGTTTAGTTTTAGCCTTCATTAGGGAAGGTCTATTCAGTTTTTTCCCTGGTGCTCAGATACGGTCTACCTTCTAAGATGTAGCTCTTCAGGAATGTCAGTGGAAAGCCCTAGCTATTTGTCAAACTCCTCTCTTTTGGTTAGGCTTAAATGCCAACCTTAAACTCTTGAGTCCTAGGAAGCTAAAATCTCAGCTCAGTTCCTTAGCCTCTTTTTTGCTGTTTTTTTTTTTAAAGCAACTTTATTGTGGTTATTGATTTATAATCATTTTACAATGTTGTGTCAAATTCCAGTATTGTGGTGTAATTTCTGTACAGTAAACTACACATATTTCAGATGTACAATCTGATGAATTTTGATAGATGCAGACACCTATGAAACCACTGCCACCATGGAGATACCTGACATTTCCATCACTCCCCAGGAGGTTTTGCTGGGTTTCTTGGAGTCCTGTCCCGTGCATACACAATTTAGGAATCAGTCAACGATTAAAGGGAAATTTATACGAAAAACTTGGATCTCTTTCTTCTGTGGCTTTTCCCTTTCTGGGTTCCCCACGTGCCCTTGATTGCTGGTGCTTCAGGATCGTTTCCAAAGCTCTGACTTCTGTCTCATCAGGCGGGTAAACTGCTGCTTTCTGCTGGAGCTCTACTCGCAGGGCCCTGCAGTAAACTACGGGATACCCTCGGGGAAGAGCTGACTAAACGTGGGTCCCCCCCAGTGAGCTTCCCTTCCATTTCTCCCTACTTTGGGTTGCTCTCCAGTGCCTTCACACAGGTTTTTTTTTTTTTTTTTTTTAATATTTTGTCCAAGATTTATAATTGTTACATTTATGTTTTAGTGACTTTGTTTCTGTTTGGTAACTTAGGTGTCTGTAATGTTTAATAGAATTTGGGATGCTAGGTTTACAATTCTAACTTATGTGTAATTATAGTAATTTGTTTACATTTAACGTTTAAATCTCATTTATTTTATAAACAGTATGGGAACAATTAAAGGCGTTTTAGGTTCATGTTTATATTTAACTGATTGGATTTACAAATATCCTCAAACACTTCAGGGAGGGCTCCTTATAAGTCAGATATTGAAATACTTAAAAAGGAAATCGGTTATATTAAATTCAAAATTCAACTTGAAATAATTAAAGCATTTAATTAAATTTATAAATAGGACCAAAATTAGTACAGACTCCTTATTAATGATTATTAGAATTTTCTACGTTTACAAGGAAAATAAGAAAATGATGAATATTGTAAATTGAACCAGGGTTTTGTATTTATATTTTCAATAAGTTAACAATTTTAAGGCAATATTCTAAATGAGCATTTGTTGACATAGACTGTATGGGCTTTCAATCTACAAGACTTGGTCAGAATTGCTCCGGATCACAATTTACTTAATGTCTGTCATCCTCAGTTTCTGTATCTGTAAAATGGGGACAATGAGATCTCCCTAAAAGCACATGTCTCAATAAGGAATAATGTTCATGATGGTAGTAATGATGATTAATAACAATGTTTTAAAGGAGGGCTGTATGCAGTATGAATCCATTTTTTGGTTAAAAAAGTAACACATGCAAACATAGACATGAACAAGCCTCCAGGAGGCTGTGGGCGACGTTAATTTTCACACACAATTATCTGTCATTTCTGATCTTCCCAGTGTGCGTGTATTACAGTATCTGTTTGCTGTGTGTATACGTGTGTGTGGTCATGTATACAACTTGCAGTTAATTGTTTTGTGGGGTGGGATTATGAGCAATTTTAAGTAGCTGTTTCTTAATTTTGTTTTCTGTGAACAACTGGAGGCCTTGCCGCAGGGCTCGCGGCGCTGGGGTCACGCTCACGCGCCGCGCGGCCCCGGTCGCCGAAGGGCCTTCTCGGCGCATCTGCCTGGGCGCTGCCGGGGCTGCTTTCCGCGCACAGTGGGGCTGCGGGCCGCCGCCGGCGGGGGCTCCCAGCGGCGCGCGTCTGCAAGGGCCCTGGCAGCAGGCGGGGCCTCGTGTCCTCCCCGTTCCTTCCTCCGCCTCCTCTGCTCATGCTTCGTCCCCCTTTATAGCGAGACGACCCCCTTGGGCCCCCCCAGGCCCTCCCCATCCCAGGGGAAATTCCCACGTCCGTTTAAACGCCTTGCTCCTCCCGGACCCAGGGCAGCACATCCACATGTCTGCGTCCCAAATTCAGCAGAATGAGCCCTGAGAGCCCCACAGCCTGCAGCCCCGCCGTCTGTCCTCTGCGGGTGATGGTTAGGGGCGTCCCCGGCGACTCGCGCAACCAGACGGCTGTGCCTCCTGCGTGGTTCCTTCCCGGGGCCTTCCTGCCCTTCTCCCTCCCGGGCCCCAGGCTCGGACGCGTCCTAGACACCTCGCACCTTTGACGTGGCTCCCGGCACGTAAGTGCTTTTTCCTTGACAAGCTCGTGTGTTCCTTGAAACTAGGGGTGCGTCAGGGCCTCCCCAGAACCGACCGCGATGCCGGTGACGCGTTCTCGTCTCTTGTCACTTGCCCTGCAGCAAAAGCCACGCGTTTCACTCCCCCGCTGAGAGGAGGCAAGGCTCCTGCACAGAGGAAGCCACGTAGTGTATGTAGCTCCCACGACCTCTCCTCCAGGTGAGGGCCGGGCTGTCACTTCCAGAGAGCGGAGTATAGGAAGGGGAGAAAATACCTTCCAGCGTAGGAATCTTGCAGACACCGCCTTTATCAGGCGGTCCCGGCCGGTGTCGTCAGTGATGTGTGGGCCCCAGGCACCCCCAGGAGGACGCGATGGGGCGGGCGCGTCACCCTGCGCTGCGCTTCCTGCACACCTGTACCCAGTCCCACCTCGAGAAGACGCCTGGCAGTCCCAGACCGAGGACATTCTACAAATTCCTGAACTGCACTCCTCAAAACTGTTGGAGTCATTAGAAAACATTTAAAAATTTGTTTAAAGGAAAGACTTGAGAAACTGTCACAGACCGGAGGAGACTAGGGAGAAATGAAAACTAAACGAAATGTGGGCTCTTGCATTGCACCTGAAAACAGAAGCAGGATGAACTGGTGAAACCTGGTAAAATCTGGAGTTTGGTTGATGACCCTGGAGTGATGCTGCTTTTTTAGTTCTGAAAAATGCACTGTGGAAATTTCAGACTACAATATGTGGGGAAACTGAAACTGGGTGAGTGAAGAGCTCTCTGTACTATATTTGCCACTGTCTGTAAGTCTAAAATCTTTCCAAAATTAAAAGTTTATTTTAAAAGTCACTCCCCCATATACTCTGCAAAGGCTGAAAGGTTAACTTGCTCTGTGTGGACATAAATGGGAACCAGTTAGTTAGACGCTCTGTGATGGAGCTGAGCAATGAAAGCAACGTACCTTATTTTTATTTTATCCTGATTATAATGGTCTGTCGAGGAGAATGCCAGTTGCCTGCATATCCGCTCTCAACTGGCAGAGCCCACGTTGGCCCTCAGCTGAATGGCTATATTTACGGCCTCCCTTGCAGCCTGGAGTGACCCTGTGACTAACTTCTGGTCAACACTAAGGAAACAGGACATGGTGCCACTTCCAGGAAGTCTCCTTCAAAAGGAGGGGAGCTCCCTGCCTTTTTCCTGCTGCTGCTGTGGGAACAGGAAGGCACCGAGGGGGCACACAGAGGCACGGGGAGCCACAGGAGGGCGTGAGTCTGGGTCTTTGATGAAGTCCTGGAGGTGCCACCCCTAACCTAATACAGGGTCATCCACAGCCACTAAGTCAGAAAAGTACGAAGGTGCATGTGAAAGAAGGACGAAGGAGTGGCTGGATCTGATGTTAATGAGATGAATGGATACATTTTAGATTAAATAAAGCCGTCTTAGGATGCCGTGCGTGGAGTCCTCTGTCTACTTGTAAAGACTGAATACTGTATCATGGGCTCTTTTCTGTTTGACTTTGGTGATATTTGATGCTTGCACACTGTGCACTGTGGTGATGAAAGGCTCTGATGAGTGTGAATTTGGTGTCGCACAGACTTGTGTTCAAGTCTCACTTGGGCCATGGACTGTGTAACCGCAGGCAAGACGTGCCAGCTCTTACAACATGCGGACGCCTCTTAGAGACGTTGAGCGGATTGACTTAGTTAATGCATGTGAACCTCTAGCGCCAGGCCTGGATCGTAGCGAGTTCTTAATAAACTAGTGTGATTACCATTACCAGCCTTCAGCCAGTTCCTTCTTCATGGACACTGAACCTGTCGGGGGCTAATGAAGAAACAGAAACCATAGGAGAACTTAGAGCAGAAGGAGTTGAATGTAGGGAATTGGTTACAGAGGTGATAGGAAAGCTAAGAGGAAAACGGGGGATTATAACCTGATGTACATAACCGGCGACAGCGGGAAGGCCCTGCTGCCGTCAGTGTGAGGGGAGCGGGAGGAGGCGGGGCAGCCAGAGCCCCAGGCCGGCCGGAAGCTCCAGGCCCGGCGAGCTCTCCCAGGGCGGCTGGAACCCTGCGGGAGGAGCAGCTACTTCTGCAGAGGCCCCCGGGGTGAGGAGGGCTGGACACCTCCCTCCCACATTATAATCTCTCTCTAGAACCTCCCACTGCAGACCCATCTGGGGGCCTGGGAAGTGGAGTCTTCAGGGACCACCCTTGAGATGCAGAGCAGAACAGGGGACGGGGGTCTGGAGGGAACGGATCTGATGGAAACAGACCACGGCCCGGCATAGTCCAGCCCTTTAATATCCAGCATTCGCCCCCACCCTCCTCTCGTGTTTAACCACGTCCAGGTGAAACAGCTCTCCTGCGGGCGCCTTCCTTCTCCCCCCGAGAGGAGGGACCGCGTGTCCCCCCAGGCTTCACAGCCACCCCTCCCAACCTGTTCCGCGTGGCTCCTCACGGCCTGGTGAGCTTCCCTGTAACACTGGGCGCCGACACCTTCTCCACATAAAAGACGATGGGGAGAGGAGAGGGGAGAACCATCATCAGTGGTTAACAGGCACATAAACCTGCGTGTGGACTCCTCAGTTCCCGTGTATCTCGCTGGTCACAGGCCATCCCGGACATTTTGTCGCTGACAAAATACAACTTTCTCACTGATGCTCCCTCACCCACCCCTGTCACCCTGCCCTTGGCCGCCGTCCCTCTGCGAGCTGGGAGTATTTACTTGAAACATACCTTCACGCCTAAATGGCCTCATTCTTGTTTTCCCATGACTTTATTGGGTTACTTTAGTCTCAACTGAACCTTAACATTGGACATGCGATCACTTCTTTAGCTATTTCCCTGTTATCACTAATCTGATGCTGAAATTCAACAGTAAAAGGAAAAGAAAAGAAGGTAGGGTCCAGTGGGGGTAGGTGAAACCTGAGGACAGACATCTGTCAGCAGCGCCTGCGGGGACCCGCCTGCCTCCAGCAGAGGTGACGGTGAGCGAGGTGTCCCTCCATGCTCCGCAGCGGCGCCCCTGGACGGGCGCTCCGGGCCAGAGCTGTCAGAGGCAGTGGGTGCTGCTGTGCTCCTGTGCGGGGTCACCGCGGGCAGCCCGGCGTCTGCCCCACTGACACCGGGTCGTCGGGAGCCCGCCCGTAGCAGGGGGGCCCAGAGCCCCCAGAGCGTCAGCCCCTCGGAGAGCGGCGCAGGGTGCAGCCGCAAGGAGGCTGAGAGGCTAGATCTGCAATGTTCTCAGCGCGCAGAGGAAGCGGCCCTTCCTCCCGGGACGGCCTCTGCGGGGGAGGGGGCGCTGAGTGGCGACGGCCGTCGTCGGGAAGGTGGCTTAGGGCCAGGTCGGCCGTCCTCCTCCGAGCGGCCTAGTCCAGCAAGGAGCCCAGTGCTGTCGGAGGCAGGAGCCCACTCAGTGTCAGGAGCCCGCCTGAGAGCCTGTCGCTCCTGCACGTGGCAGGTGCTGTGGACGAGAGGTGACCGGCCCGCACCTCCCTGCTCTGTGGGCAGACAGACACAGGAGTGGTGGCTTCTCCAGCCTGGGGTCCAGTGGCAGATCAGGAACATTCAACCACTCACTAGGAGAGCCCATCCAGCCTGCGCCTGGCAGGGGACCCTCTGCGACCTGCCACCAAGCCTCACTGTCTCCCCGCCCCCACCAGGCAGCCACACCTAGCGTGGGGGCTACTGGTTGGGCTCTTTGCTAGATTCAACCCTGTCCAGTGACCTCCTGTGTTTGCTTTGATTTCTGCTCATTTTGGTATATTTGAATGTTTATGAATAGGGTGGTACAACGACGTAGTCGGGAGTTCCAAAGCAGCAAGTGGTTGTACACACTGAAGACCCCCCCTTCCACCGCCGTCCGCCTTGTCCCCGGAGGTGACTTGGTATCGCCAGGTCCTCGTGACTATCTGAGATCTCCCGTGCTCTGCTGTGCTCCGTCCCTGGCGCACGGCCTGTAGAGCACCGTGGACGTGGTCTCCTAGTTTTTTCCCTTAGTTTATCTCGGAGATGTTTTCCTACTAGCACATTAAGAGTCGTGCTATTACTTCTAACAGTCCCGCGATTTCCCACGGTACGTGGGCGTCATCGCTCATTTAACCAGTCACCTGCTGACAGGTATTTAGATGGTTTCTGATCTTTTGATGTTACAATGCTGCACAGAGTGACCTGGTACAGAGCCATTCCCATCTGAGACAGCATCTGCAGGATGACTTCTGAGAAGAGGAAGATCCTAGGGCAGGAGTGGTGTGTGTTCATGGTTTTGATGGAAGCTGCCAGACACCCCCAAGTGCTGTGCTGGACTCCCGTCTCACGAGGACTCGTTTTCTCCAATCTTCACCATCCTCGTTTGTTACCAATCTTTTTGATTTTTGCTGGTCTGCTAGGTTAAAAATGACGTCTCAGTGGGGTTTTAATTTGTTTTTCCTTGATGAGAGTGAGGTTGAGCGTCTTTTCATATGTCTAAGGTGAACGCACGAATGCATCTTTATTTCTTATCTGTGAACTGTCTGTTCAAATCCTTTATCCATTTCCTATCGAGTTATTTGTCTTCCAGTGACTCGTATGTCCCGGTGGGATGCACCGCGAGTATTTCTGGCGCTTGTCTTTTGCTTTTTCTCACGCTGCTGTGTATGCATGTCGTCGAGTTTGCCATCTGTGTGTGTGTATGTGTGTGTGTGTGTGTACGCGTGTGTATTTATGTATACGTATGTGTATTTCCTCCCTTTCTGCACAGCTTCTGGATTTTTGTCTTAGAAAAATATTCCTTACATCTTACATTGAAATTTTTTCTCCCTTATTTATTCTAGTACTTTGATGGTTTCTTCCGTTTTTTACACATAAATTTTGATCCATTTGTCCTTTGTCCTTATGTTAGTTGTACGACATGGGTGTTCACTTTGTTTTTCCCAGATGATTACCCAGATGTTGCAATATCACTTATTAAATAATTCATCTTTTCCCACTGATTAGAACTATCCCCTTTATTACCACATTTTTGTTTGCATCTAGATCTGTTTCTGAATCTTCTGTTATTTTCCATCGATTTCAGTATCACCTTTTAAATTATTATAGTTTTGTGTTTTAATATCTAAAAGGGATGTTGGCCCCTCATCATTTTTATCAGAATTCTTCTGAATATTATTGCTCATTTATTGTTTTACTGTTAAAAAAAATTAGAACCAGCTTGTCTGGATACTCATATACAGACCAAAAAAACCCCATGTTAACTTAAGGAAAGTTGACGCCTTCGACACATTGGTTGATCCTTCTCATGCACATGGTAAACTTCCATTTGTGCCCACAGTTCCTCATGCCCCGTGGGAGTAATTAAAGTCCTCACATCATAGCGCTCGCCCTGGAGGTCAGGTCTGCCAACACGTGGCCACTGCTGAACCAGCGAGAAGGCCCCAGACTGTGTTAACCGTCCAAGGGGCCGTCAGTGGTATCTGTTGTTCAAAAAAACGACTTTATTGAGGTGTAATTTACGTACAATGAATTGTATCCTATTCATGGATTTTTACACAAAAAGTAAACTGTCAAAATATTTTGCTCTCTGCAGCGCGATACCACCTCCCATCGTTCAGGACGGCTGTCATCAAAGGACAACAAATAACAAGAGCGGGAGAGGATGTTTGTGGTGGGGACGTTAACTGGTGCAGCCGCTGTGGAAAACAGCGTGGTGGCTCCTCAGAAAGTCAGACACGGAACTACTGAACAATCCAGCAATTCCACTTCTGGGTATTTTTCCAAAAAACCCCAGAAGCACTAATTAGGAAAGATACATGCACGCCTATGTCACTGCAGCATTATTCACAACAGCCAAGATAAAGAAGCAACCTAAGTGTCCATCAACAGATGACTGGTTTGTGTATACGATGGAATACTACTCAGCCACAAAGAGGGCGACATCTTGCCATTTGCAACAGCATGGCTGGACCCAGAGGGCGTTACGCTAAGTGAAGTGAGTCAGACAGACAATGAAATGGACCGTATGATCTCACTTATATGTGGAGTCCAAAAAACAAAACAAACCGAGAAACAAAACAGAAGGAAAATAGACTTACAGATACAGAGAACAAACAGGTGATTGTCAGAGGGGAAGAGGTGGGGGACGCACAGGAGGTGGAGGGGTTAAGGGGCAGTAAACCTCTGGTTATGGAACAGACGTCACGGGTGTGCAACACGCAGCGTACGCAGCATGGCCAGTAACACTGTAACAACAACGTCAGTGACTTTGTGGGGGAGGTGGTTACTGGGCTCGCGGTGATGATTCCGCAGTACATGCAGGTGCGCCTGAAACTAACATAATATTGTACATCAGCTAAATGTCAATTAAAAAGGAGAAAAGCTTGCTCAGAAGAACACAGCGCTTTGACACTAAAGGGGGTGCGGGAGCCCTCCCCAGGCCCACGGGGCCCAGCGTGGTCAGGGCTGCCTGGTAAGTCCCTGCTGCGTTCTCCTCCCTCTGCTCACATTCAGCCCCGTTGTGGAGCCTGTTACCCCAGAGCACCATGCGTTGTTGGCGCTGGAGAACGTCCCTCGGAGCCGGGGCGCCCAGGTGACCGGCCAGGGCCGGGCCGGACAGAGGGCGCCGCGTCAGGCGAAGGAGACCCAGGCATCTCCTCGCGGCCCGCCCAGTAGCCAGCCGGCTGGCCAAGACCAGCTTTTTTGAGACTCAGTTTCCACAACCGTGGCAGAGGGGTGAGTGATACCTTCTCGGCTTACCTTGAGGATCTCTGTGAGGGTGAAGTAAGGTAGGATGTGTGGAAGGTCCCAGTAAAGTCGAAAGACGACGAAAACATAGGGATTAAACAGACAGGAAGCGAAGTGCAGGCGCAGTGAAGCCCCAAGGGCATCTTCTCGGGTGGTTGGCACCAGTCAGAGCTGTGCGTCATTCAGCAGACTCTACCGAGCTTGCCCTCTGCCCAGGCGTGTAGAGGACGCAGAGCAGTGAAAGCCGTGTGTCCCCGACCTGAAGACACTCACCGTCCGGGGGGTGACGTGCTTCTCTCCGGGTGCCGGTTGCAGGGGTGAGTGTGTTCACTTTGTGACAGTCCGTTGAGCCGCACGGCAGCACCTCATGTACCTTTGTCTGTGTGTGCGTTGGCTCAATAGAGTTTACAGAAAAGTAACTTTGATTCATTCCAACTTTGTAAAATGCATTCGTAGCTCTGAGTGTAGCAGAGCGTTGTATCAGACGTTGCACTGAGTCTGTGTCCCCGTTCTGCTAGTGGTGGGCATTTGGGCAGTTTCTGGCATGGGGCGTCTGTGGACGAGGCTGGTCCGCATTTCCTGGGGCATGCGAGTCGCTCTGCGGTGGGGGAACAGCTGAGTCCTTGCTTGGGGGTGTCTCCGAGTTTACTAGCTAGAGCTCCACTCGTTTCTGAAGTGGTTGCTCCACGGCCCTGCCCACCAGCAGGGTGTGCAATTACCCCAGGCGGCTTGACGGCCGTCGGCGCTTTGCCAGCCTGCCCCGTGCTCTGTGGTGTCCTTCCACCGTGTTACGTGCAGCTTCCTGATGTCGAAACCTTCTGATATGCTTACTGGCCTTTCGGATTCCTTCTTTCGAGAACTGCTTCCTCAGGGCTTTGCCCGTTCCTCTCCTGGTTTGCCTTTTCTTTTCGATTTGGATGGAGGATTCCTTAAGAACCCCAGGACTCTAAGTGGACAGATGCTCAGGGACATCCTCATTATGCTCGAACCTGAAAGAAGCTACAGCTTTGACGTCTCTGACGTCACCAGCTGGGCTTTGTCTCTCAGCGTGTCCCTGGGGAGGGCGGGCTTTCCATTATGATTCCTGTCTCAGTTGCGTGACAGCCGACCCTTCGAAATTGCTGAGATTTGACTGTGGTCTAACTGAGCAGTTTTGGTAAATATTCCACATGTCACGTGAAGGGTGTATGTTTTGCGTGTGCGTTGCATCAAGGGTGTTACCGTGGGTTCAAGTCTGTGTCCCTTGTCAGGGTTTTTGGTCTGCTTGTCCTACGCATTACTGAGACGAGTGTGCGAGAACACTCCACTGTAAATGCAGGTCTGCCTACTTATCCTTGTAATTCTTTCTGCTTTCGCTTTCCATGGCCCAGGCCCTTGTCCTCAGCCCCCTCGCCAGCTCAGGAAAATGGAGCCCCTGCGTCTGCCCGATGGTGCGTCCGCAGCCCTGAGCCGTGAGGCTTTTCCTCTCATCTCCCCGTGCCGTCCGGCCTCTCATGTTGCAGAGGGAAGGCACGCCACTCCCCCATTTCCCTCCTCCCTGTGCTTCTGTGCCTCGGGAGCACCGAAGGGTGCTCTGAAGTATCAGTTACTGCTATCAGTCAAAACACCACACATTGAAGGGAAGGCTCTTTTTTCATTAGTTAGGTATATAATGGAAATATATAACGTAGGAATACTTTAAAAGTTGAATGACATTGCATTACAGATTCCTCCCATTTCCACCCACCGACATCTGCAAACATCATTTCTGATTGCTCGCACTTACAGAAATGGAAAGAGGAGTGGGACTTGTCCTGAGCCCTGTCCCATTCCAATCATCAGTCACACGGACTACAGTTACACGAGCGGATTGAAAAGCAAATGTCCCAGCCAGGTCATTAAGAAGTACATGTCTACTGTAACTTAAATGTAATACAGCTAACGTAACTTTGTTTAAAAATATAAAAAGCTGCCATTACCCGTTAGTGGGTTTTACACCGACATGAACTGCAAAGAGAGCTGAGTCTGGAATTTTCACCGAAGTGTTGCTGATTACGACGTTGTGTTAGTTTCTGTTGTGTAGAGTTTTTCTAACCTCATGTTCACATAAAATTAAGAAATTTAAATCAACTTTTGCGTATTTTAGTTGCAGATAAGGATGACAGGGTAATCAGTTCAAAACCTTTGAAACATAAAGGTGTATTTTTATGTAAAATTCTGAGTTCAAGGGGAAAAATAATTATGTAGAATTTTTACCTGTTGAAGATGAGTTTGTTCATGTGTGTCTTAAATGGGCAACAGTGGGAATCGCATTGCCCAGCGTTCATCTTCATTGTGTGTATTTAAAAGAATGAGGTAAAAGCTTACTTTAAACATGTCCGTTCCTGGAGGGAGGAGGCCACAGCTCAGTGGGAGAAGGCGTGCTTAGCAGGCGCGAGGTCCTGGGCTCAATCCCCTACCTCCATTAAAAAAATAAACACACAAGTAAATAAACCTAATTACCTCCCCTCCCTCAAAATTATAAAAATGTGAATTCCTGTGATGGGTAAGAAACAACATAAAAAGTTTGAGATCAACTTTTAAAAAGCTTACAGTTCTTTTAGGGGTGTGCGAACAGCAAGTGGTGAAGCTCCAGACCTCGAGCCGTCGTCGTCCGCCCAGCCCCGCCGGACGCTTGAAGAACCACGGATTTCCTGGGAAGACGTTTCCTCCGTTGGTGAAAGTGTTTCAGCGTCTCAGCGCGTTTACCGCCTGGGGATTCTCCGGATGCTCACCCTTCTGTCTAGGGGAAGGCACACGCGAGAAGGGGCTTTATTGTCCAGCCAGAGAGGAGTGGACCCTGGAGCAGGGAGTGCCCAGGGCTGAAAGTGCTCCAGAGGATCCAAAATGGTGGGCCTCGCTCTTCTGCAGAGCACTTAGCGTCTGGTCACCCACCTTCCTCCAGCTGGAAGGAAGAAGGGAGGAAGGGAAAGCGAACAAACTGTCTGTGGAGGGCCTGCCGTGTTCGGGGGTCTTGCCCTCTCCCTTCCTGTACGTTGTCTGATTCCTGCAGCAGTTCATCACACAGATGAAGACGCGGAACCTCGGGAAGGTGACAGGTGTGCCAGGTTGGTAGAGCCCGTCAGTGGCGTAGCTGGGATTTGATCCCAGGTGTGTCTATGTCCAAGGGCTCGGAATCAGAAGATGCACGTGCCCTCGGGCAAATTACTTACCTTCTCTGAGCTCAAGCTTCCTCGTCTGTAAAATGGGGCAGTAATAGCTATCAGGCAGGGTAGCGTTCACGATCTAGGGAGTCAAGGTGTGGACATCCTCAAGCCTTCAGCACAGGGCCTGGCCCACAGAAGACTGAAGAGATGAGAGCGAAGTGTGAAAGGCACAGAGCTGGCATTCTGGCGCAATACTTCTGTCAGCCAAGCGCTGGCCAGTAGTTGGGACATAAATCTTTGGGCACATAGCTGTCTCTTGAAGGTGACAAACTGAGGGGTGACGTGCCTTAAACGTTGCGCCCAAGCTAGGACTGAAGGCTGGGTTTAGACTTGAGGATGGCCGAAAGGAGAGGTGGCTGTGGCCTCCCGGACCTGTCCTCAGAGACCTGGGGCTCCCGCCCGTCATTCCAGCCCCTCCCAACCAGGAGTTTCCCGCCGTCCCCGTGGTAAGTGGGGCAGCGCGGCGCGCAGAGCCCAGCGCCTGCAGCAGAACGAAGCGTCGCCCAGGACACCCTGCCTCCACTGCCGCCCTCCGGGTCTTTGCGTGGCAAAGCGGTTTCAAGCCCACGACCCTTCCTCAGCCCAGCTTTATCAGAAAACTGCAAGCAGAAAAGCTCTATTTAGATATCCTGGGCTGAGGCAAACCTGAGGGTGAGGGCCAGTTTTTATTAGTTTTTATCTTGAATCAATATTCACATAACCATCATGATCTTTGCTGTTCACAGCGCTGGTGCCTGTGTCTAAACTTCACTGAAGAGAGTTTATCAGCCTGGGAGGACCCGTCGGTGGTGTTCGGGTGCCCCCTGGTGGCCAGCGGCCCTCCCTGTTGGAGAGGTGACTGGCGCTTGTCGCCGTCTCTTAACCCTACCAGGTGGATTAGCTTCTTCCCGTCACGAATCTCGCCCAGGCCCCCGTGGCGCTGCGTTGCTAGTTCCGCGTGTAAGGCCCACTCTGTCCTGATAACAGGTAAAAGGCTGAACAGACTGAAAACCCAACCACTCCTTTAGGGGCCCTAAGAGAGGTAGGACCCAGGGTAAACCACTGCCCCAAGATGGAGAGACCGACAGGCCAGCACAGAGAGCAACGCCTCAGTGGAGTGGAGACCCGACGCGGAGCCGCGCAGGGGCCAAGCCAGGGCGATGCGCTGCCCGCGGCTCAGGGAGGGTGCCTCCCAGCCTCCGCTGAAACTCTGGCAGGACCCAATCATGGGGGACCTCCCACCACATTATGAGGTTTACCTCCAGGAGCCGGATCCGGCCCCCACAGCAAATAGCAGAGAAAGCCCCCCTGGGCTTCCAGGAGGCGGAGGGAAAACAAACCACTGTGAAACATGCCAGAGCGCGCTGTTCCTCTCCACACCCGCCCTTGGCGAGAACTAGTCAGGCAGAGCCTCCCTGACCCGGGGGAAGGGGAAGCCCAGCTCCAGCCCACCCTGGCCGGCCTGTTCCACCCATGGCGGGGACAGTGGGGGTGAGACACTTGCAAAGCTCGCAGTCCAGGCTCACTGAGAGACTGAGACCAATCACGGACCTGCAGGGAGCGTCCCCTCCCCACCCCTCCCCTCCACGTCACTGCAGGCTCATTTACAGCAGTCCCTTCCACCGGGTACCCCTCCCACTGTCAGGAAAAATCACAAGCCACGCTGAAAGGCAAGAATCTGAAGAGATGGAGCAAAAGCCTCAGAACCGGACGTGGACGGAGCGTTGGAACCATAGGCCTGGAGGTTAAAATGACTATGATTAATGCGTTAGGGCCTCTAATGGGTGAAATAATCAGCGTGCAAGAACAGGGGCGCGATGTCAGCAGAGGGATGGAAATCCCAAGAAAGAACCAAAAAGAAATGTCAGAGACAGAGAACACTGTCACAGAAATGGAGACGGTCTCTGATGGCCCTCAGGACACTGGGCACAACAGAGGAAGGAATCTGTGTTTGAAGGTATCTCAGTCGAATTCCCCAAAACAATCAGCAAAGAAAGGCTGCAGAACAAAGACGGCAAACCCCCCCCAAACCAGGACGTCCGGGGACTGTGGGGCAACACGGAGGGTGCAACACGCACAGAACGCGAGTACCAGGAGGAGAGAGAGTGGGGAGCACAGGAATGTTGGAAGTTACGGTCGGGGTTTCCCCAGATTAACGCCGGACACCAGACCTCAGGTACGGGGAGCGCTGAGAACAACAAGCAGCGTCAGTGCCAAAACACACCCTGCACCTGCTTACCTGATTTCCAAATTACAGAAAATGAAAGATAAAAAAATCCTACAAGGAATCAGAGGGGAGGAAAAAGCCTTAATGCAGAAGATCAAAGATAAGAATTACACCAAGTATCTCCTCAGAAACCATACAAGCAAAAAGCGAATGGAGAGAAATGGTGTTGAGTGAAAAAACCTACCAGCCTGGAATTCTGTGTCCTGTGAAATCGTCCTTCAAAAGTGCAGGAGAGGTGAAGGCTGAAGTCAAAACAGAGGGAATCTGCTGCCAGTAGACCTGCTTGCAAGAAATGTTGAAAAAGTTCTTTAAAAAAATGAAAATAACGTAGATCAGAAGCTTGACCTGCGCTGAGAAAGGAGGCGCATCGGAGAAGGGCTCAGCGAAGGTGAAGTGGAAACTTTCATTTTTCTTATTCTTTTGAAATTATTATTTACTGTTAAATACTATTATGTTTCCTTTTTTCCCACTTTCTTATTTAATTTTTCAATTTTTTGAAATTGAAGCGCAGTCAGTTGGCACTGCTGTGTCAGCCTCGGGCGCAAGCGGCATGTTTAAGTCACACACACGCAGACGTGCACGCCTCTTCGTGTGCTTTGTCATGACAGGTCACTACGAGACGTTTACCAGAGTTCCCTGTGCTCTGCCGTAGGAGCTTGTTACTTCCTCATCTTAGTTGACCTAACGGTTTGTTCAAAATAACAGCAGCAATAACGTAGTCGATTGCGATGCTTATACACTACAGACAACGCGCGTTTACCTGTGCTTGTAAGTAGGTGAAGTGGATATGGGGAATCTCTGTACCTTCCTCTTAATTTTGCTGTGAACCTAAAACTGTTCTAAAAACAAGTGCTTAAAAAAAGCCTATGGTAGGGACTGTTAAAAAAAAATCAGCTTCACAGGTGATTCTGGAGCGCAGCCAGGCCTGAGAAGCACTGTTGTCAGGAGGGTTTCGTTTAGAATTACTGATTGATGGTTTCCTTTGATTCACTTCCCCAGACGTTACTGAGCTCACACGAGGGGCTGAGCACTGTGGAAAGAGAGGATGAGCCAGGAAAGGCCGGTCCTCCGTCCCCGTGGAGGTAACAGACCACAGAACAGCAAGCACACAGCTCTTCACCAGGTGTCAGAGCCGAGGACAGGGCGGCCTGGGCTCTCCCGGGGCCAGCGAAGTCTGGCCTAAGGAATTCATCTTTGAAGTGAGGTCTGACGAGTTGGAGTTAACCAGGTCAAGGTGGTGTACTAGTCACCCCGGGGTCCTTGCCCTTCTGGCAAACGGCCCGTGAAGTTGGAGGCAGGCCTTCCCCGGTCCGACTCTGACCTCCCCCTAAGTGGACAAGCATGTCCCTGGGTGACTGAAGATGACGACGTATTTATGTCACTGGGTCAACAAGAGGAAACATTAGAAGTGGGAAAGTCGTGTTTCTCAGGACAGCTGAAGTGCCTGGGTGAGGAGGGTCGGGGAGGGAGGCAGGTGGAGCACTGGGGATAAAAGAAGGTGACCTGAGGAGCTGCCGCACGGATGCAGAGTTAACAGTCGTCAGCACTTGCCGTGTGTTCCACACGGATCTTGTTAAGATGCCATGAATACAGATATTATCACAGTTCACCCGAGACGCAGAAAGCATCTCTAAAAAGCTCGTACCTTTCCCTACGTGGACACAGTAACGTTAGCATCTCTAACAACAGGAACAACAGTTCCTTCGTGTAATCTAATGTCCAGAAGCTATTCAAGGTTTCCCAGCTGTGCTCGGAGCATCTTCATGGCTGGTTTAGTCACTTGTTGTTTTGTGGTGCGTTTCTTCAGCGTGTGTTGCCTCAGCGTTCGCTCGTTAAGCCCTCATCTGGGTTCGCCTGCTGCTTCCTCAGAGCAGCGTGAGTTCTTCGTCGCTTCCACTTCCTTTCAGCAAAAAGTTAAATATCTTTTGGCCAAAAAAAAAAAAAAAAATCACTCCATAGGTGGTGACGTGCACTCCACATCTCATCGTGTCAGAAGGCACGTGAGCTCGTTGTCTCCACGCCTGCCAGGCGAAGACTGACCCTTGGGTCAAGACCATAACAACCGGATCCCAGGATTATACAGTTACATCTTCCTGCTCACGCTTAGCACCTATTCTGCGAGGTGGAATTTTGCAAACGTGCGGGACACCGGTTCCCCATCAATCTTTCACTGAATGCATTTAACATCCTTTGTTGATTCTTGCCTGAATCAACCAGTTCATTAAGGGGCTGTGAATTCATTTCCTAGTTCTGTTATTTCCTTTACATTTATTATCTTGCATTCTTCTGTACCTAAGACTCTCCCTCATCGACAAAGTTTATTTGATCATCCCAGCAACAATTCCTAATGAAAAAGTGGGAAAGGAAAGGAATTAGGCATCTGGATAAATAAAAACCTATTTTCAAAGTAAGAAAGTAGCTACAGAATTTCAAAGTTAACGTTAGAGCAACTACCCCTGGTAGCAAGTGAGTTTGTTGTTTTATCTTATTTGAGTGGCATTATGGATCTATAACATAATATCATTATGAATTCTAAATATTTCAACCAATTGCATTAAGTATTTTTTGATGTTCACGTTGCTACATGTTTAGCCTAGAGCATTTTCAAGTTGGCTTGTTCTCTGACAAACCTTTACAAGCCTCTGGAAGCGTCCTTACTTCCTGACGTAACAAGACCACCCAGACTCAGCAGCTCTTCAGCTTATTAGCTCATCAGCCTGAACGATCCTCTCGCCCTCTCCAAGCTCCAGCTTACTCATTCACAACATGCAGGTAACGGTGCCTACCTCCCAGGATTAACGTGAAGAGTGAACAAGACACTGCTATTTGGCGTGGTGACCGACATTCAGCAGACAGGCAATGCATCATAGTCTTTATTATTGTTGGCCCAAGTGCTGCCTCAACAACCCTAGTAAACGTGGGTAAGACGTCTTCTCTGGGCCTCAGCTTCTCTGTCTTTACAGTGGGAGAATTAAACTTGGAGGTCCTTTCCACTTTCAACATTTAGTCTCTCTCTTTTTTTTGTAATCAGACCAGTGGTTCTGTATGGGCTTGACAAGAAAACAACAACAGAAGAAGGGCATTTATAAAACTCCCACAGCTAACATCACACTCAATCATGCAAGACTGAAAGTTTTTGCCTTAAGATTAGAATCAAGACAAGAGTGTCTTCTTTCATCCCTGCGGTTCAGCTTATCCTGGAAGCCTTGGCCGGAGCCACTGGGAGCTGACAGAAGGTGAAGGAGCACTGAGGGACGGCCCTGGGGCCGGGCCCGTGGGCAAAGACGAGGAGAGGCCTTCCTCTCTCTGGGTCTCTGTGTCTCTGTGTCTCTCCCATTCAGGTCCTGGCATTCAAGGAACTCTGTCAGATACCAGCCGAGCAGAAGCTAAAGAACAGAGACTTCAGGGACCACATGTAACAAGGGTCACAAACTGCAGAACAGCTTGGAAAAATAACTCAGCAAACAGGCAGCTGAGCCCACAGCAAGCAACAGAAACAAACACTGAAGGAGGGAACAATCTGGTTTCCAGAGTTGCCACGGTATAATATTCAAAATGTTCAGTTTTCAAAAAAAATTATGAAGCACAAAAAGAAACAAGAATGTATGGCTCAGTCACAGAAAACATTAACAGAAACTGTCCCTAGGGAAGTTACCGAACTTACTAGAAGAAGACCTTAAATCAACGGTCATTCATATTCTCAAAGAGCCGAGGAAACCATGAACAAGCAGACGGAGTGCGACTGGAGAACAGTAGGAAAGAACAGGGACTACTAACACAGAAAGAGCTTTTTTAAAGCTCTGCGCTAATTCTACAGCACAGTAAGGACTGAGAGCCACCGCTGGAGCTAGAGAAAGGCTCCACGAGATGGAACAGTCAGTGCAAAGCTTGCTTGTGCTTGGGGTCAAAAGACCTAAGGATTTCGTCGTCTCGCTGTATCAGGACATGGCTGGGTGACCTGGCCGAATCTCAGCCTGAGCCCCGCTTGTCTCAGTGTGCTTGTGGGTGCAAGAGGGCATGGAGAATTGCAAGGTTTAGACTAAAGCCAGTGCTCAAATATGGAAGGGGTAGGGAAAATGGGGTCCACAGACATCAAGGTTCCTCTTACCTCAGGTAAGACTGGGTATTGGTTTGGTAGCGTCAGCCAGAAAGTCTCTCACGTTACTTAGCAAACTCTTAGAGGGTCCACACTCTGGCGGGCGCTGGGAAAGCCCCGAGACACAGACACAAAAAGACGCGGTCCTGTCCCCACGAGTCTTCCTTTTCCTTGGGGACGTATTCCCTTTTTCAAAAATGAAGTGACGTCAGAGTCAGTGTATATTGAGAATCCCAGGACCCCGGATGGACAGATCCGTGGAGCAGTAACTCATTGTTCTGATGTCTCTGTAAGTCACCATTTACCTCCCCAGACTTCCACGGGGCTACACATGGACTTCGGGGAGCCAAAAGGAAGGAAAGTGGGAGGGTGTTCCCGGACAGAAGTGAAAGCACTCTGAGTGCACACGCCTGGGACCCCTTCCCACTAGTCCCATCTCTGTTCTGGGACTTCTTTGCCATCCGCTTATTAAAACAAAACAGAACTGTCCGTCCCACGGAGACAATCCAGAGTCCTGGACTGTGAAAAAGAGGCACGCTTTGCCCACCTCGAGTAGGGCAGAAGCTGTCAAGAGGGCCGCCTGCGTCTGTTGTGCATCTTCAGGTCTCATTTTACAAACTGATTTCAGCCCCGGTTCGTCTGCAGTGTAGCTGCCTGTGAGGCAGTTTGAACAGAGGAGGACTGGATGTGCCCCCTTCCTCTAGGCAGCCTGCAGTGGAGAGAATCTCACTTGGAGAACAAAGGCTACTGTTACGTAATCATTTTAAGTATTTTTACATGCTGTCTGGTGCATTTAGAAAGCAAGGCATGAGATTAAGACGAAACACACTCCAGTAGCAAGACGTGCTCCAGCACAACAAACTCCGAATTCTGCTCCGAGACTTGCGGCCGGAGGGACGTTCTGAAGTGACACTCCCAGACACTGCCAGAGCCCTCCCCAACACGGTGAGGCTCTGCTGCCCCCGGCTGGCTGAAGCCCTTCTCCGACGGAGCCGCAGTGCTCTGCTGCTGACGTCACGGTGACTTTAGATGGCAGAGTGGTTGGATGGATAGGGAGATGGGTGGGTTCATGCATTTATTCAGTCATTTAATAAATATCGAATTTCAAGCATTTTGCCAGGCACCATGCCAAGTGCCGTTAGGAAGTGACATTTGAGACCTGAGATCTGAAATTGCATTGGCATTAAGAAGGCCAGGGCTGTGGTCAGAGCTACCCTGTGCACGGGTCCCGGGGAACAGTAGGAGCAGCGGCAGGGACTGGGGAAGTGGCCTGTGATAAAGGAGGCAGGATCTCCCAAGTGTGCCTCTTCCTCCAGGGGGAAAGACATGTCTCCCAGCCTGTTAATTCAAATCCACTGGGTTAGCAAAAGGAAGAATGGAGAGTAGGTAAATGGGAGCTTTAGATACACTCTGGAAGGTTTACAGACTGAGGTAGGGACAGAAAGGGAGAGTGAGCCAAACCCTGTGCTTCGCTGAAAAAAAGACTTGAAACAGATTAAAACAACCAGATGCCACATTTAACGTGGCTTGTCCTCAAAGGCGATGACCCCTGGTGCTAGTAAGTCACCACAGCATCGATGGGCACGGAAGCGGGTGTATTCCGCTTGACAGGGAACTCCACACTTAGGGATTTCTTGTCCAGAACGACTTGCAGAGGTCTGCAAAGAGCTGCTGCCGAAACCACCTGCCGTTCACTGCACCTGTGCTTGAGAGATGGAGTCTCAGACACTCAGGGCTGCGGCATTCTTTTCTGAGACTGAAAACTGTGCTGGCTGTTACCTCCGTGCTGGTTACCACTCTTACCTCCTTTTAAGATTCTGTAAGAGCCTGTATAAAATTCCCAACCTTTAAATTTTAACTGAACCCAAACATTCATCTATTGAGCACCCAGTGAACACACGGCTTTAGCACAGCTGTGGCAGGATGACTTCAGCTTGGTCCCCTGTGCTCGGAGGCCTTGAGCTAGAGAAGCCAGACTTACAGAAGCATGAGACACAGTCATGCAAACAAATAATGCTGCAACGTAGCATCATGGATGTACGGGGCAGGGGGGACACCACACATTCTAATCAGAGGGACCAGGGAGGGGTGGGTTCCCAGCAGATGTGGTGTCTGAGCCTGGAAACACAGCAGGATTTTGGTGAGTCTGGGAGGTTGGGCACAGGAGGAAGGACTCTCTACCTTGAGGCTGGAAGAGCCTGAGCTGTTACTCATTTACTAAGTCTTTACTGAGCCCCCAAAGGTGCTGTGTGAAATGAGAGGCAGAAGAACAGCCATAATGGGGAGATAAAAACACACACCTGAGGGAAAAAGTCATATAAGCTAAATGATCCAGAGGGGAAGCAGGGATGAAGGCTAAATGCTTTCTGACCGGTAGTGAATTAGCCACTTTAAAAATACTTCGTGGCGTCAGCAGGAGAAAGCACGAAGTATGAGACACGTATTTCTACCACTGCCTCCTTCTCCAAGCCTCCAGATTTTATAAAACGTTACTGTGTTTATTTTCTATTACATGAGCAACACACGCGTGGAAAAAGTTAAGGGTAAGAAACATATTTAGAGGGAAATCTCTCTTTAAAACCCCCTGCTCTCCACTGGTCTCATTTCCTTTCCTAGAAGCAAGCAGTGCTCTCAACTTGCTGTCTCTCCTTCCAGGATGGTTTCTGGTGTATATGTGTAAACACGTTAACTGTGATTTTACATAAATGGATATGTTGTTTTTCTGCACTTTTTAAAAAATTCAACGCCATATTTTGGAGATGTTTCTATGTTAGTACATAGAGTTAAAACTCATTTTTTTAAACTAGAATTCCACAGTGAGACTGTAACTCAGCCATTTCACCATGCCCCTTCTGATGGTCCATGAGGTGAGAGCTACTAAGTTCTTACATGATTTATGTAAACAAACAAGTTAAAAAAAAAAACCCAAAATAAAAAACCTAACTTTGGGCCTAACAAACAGATACCTTATTTAAAGCTCTCACTTAAAGGCCGCCCCACCCAATTCCCTTGAACTCTGCCCCCAGGAAGGGAGATACAAACAATCTTTGCAGCCTCCATACCCGCTGGGGGTTCTGTCTGCAAACTGCAAACTCCCTTCTCTGCTCCCAGAAATTTTACCCGCATGGGGAAGCAGAACTTACATCTCCTGAACACACCCCTAATCTATGGTTTTGACCCTCCTGTCTGCCCGCTTCCTCGGCTTTTGATATTCCAAGCCAAGCATGTCCACGAAAAACACCAGCAAAACAAATGAACAAAACTTTTTACCTAAGCAGTAGCTCCTACAAAAATGCCTTGACTTTCAGCCCCACCATGAATTGAAAAAAATTCAGCCCCTCTTTTAAGTCTCCGAGAGTCTAGATGCCCTTCCCGGAGGCAAGTGCATCAAGGTAATCACTGGCATCTCAAAGGTGGGATGAAGGTACCAGGACAAGGAAGCCAGGGAGGCTGGGGCCTGCGCTGGTACCTCAGCGACGACCCACCACCACTGGAGCGCTTCCCCAGCTCGGTGTGCTTTGTGAGAGCTGTTTTAATAGTTGCCCAGTACTCTAGCCAACAAGCATAATTTACCACTCTCTTATTTTTTTCATCGTGTTGTAGGTGACCCATTGTGGCTGTCTCAGGACACAATACCCACTCTGAGTTTATATCATTAGTAGTCGTATTATGTTAAGGCTTTTGTTACATATTCCAAATTGCTTTCCAAATGGTTCTGTTTAATTCCAGAAGGCTGCTGCACTGGATTAAGCACCAGGGGAGCACATTAAAGACTCCTGCACCGATCTTGAACAAGTGTCTGTATTAGCTGTCACTGCTCCCTCACCTTTTACTCCTATTCCTCAACTCTTTGTGGTCTGGCTTCTGCCCAAACCGCTCCACGGAAAACACTTCTGCCAAAGATCTTGTTGTTAAATCTAAGTCCTTTTCTTGTTCGACTTCTCAGAAGCGTTTGACAGCCTGGGACTCCCCTCCTCCTGGAAGTGTCTGTGCTCTCCTGGGTTTCTCCCCACACTCAGTCTCCTTTGCGGGTCTGTCCTCCGCTCTCTAGCCTCTCATGCTTCTGTCTTAGGCTGATGACTTTCTTGCTCAACCCTCTCCTCAGGCAGTCTTGCTTATGCCCACTTCTAGGTGTTGATGCCATCTCGGCTACCTCCAGGGCCCTCCACGCATCCGCTCCCTGGACAGGCCACTAGTGTGGTAGGTCCCAAGCCCATCTCACACCACAGGCAAGGTGCCCAAGCCAGGAACATGCGCATCATCCCCTCCTTCCTCATTCCTCACATTCAATTAATGTCTTGGTCTTGTTGATTCTAGCTCCGAGTCTCTCTCAGATCTGTCCACGTGTCTTCTGTCCTCGGCTACTCTGAGTCCAAGTCCATATCAGTGAATGGTGCCTAGACTACTGGATCAGCCTCCTAACTTGGCTTCCTGGCTCTAGTCTTGCTTCCCTCCAACCCCTTCTTGACGCTGCCAGGAGAGTAAGCTTTCTGCAATGCAAATCTAATTACACCTTTTCCAGCCCACGACCTTGCAGTCTCTCCCCACAGCCTCAGAATAAAATCCAAGCCCCTTGCTGCTTCAGGTAGAGATGTGGGTGTCTATAAAAATTTTTAAAACCTGCCATAAAGTAAAGTTGATTCTACAGTTCTATGATTTTGAACACATGTATAGATTCTGAGGCCCCCACAACAATCCATCGCCCCCAAGCCGCTCATGCAATCCCTTTATAGTCAAGCCCTTTCGCATCCCTAACCCCCGACGATCACCGATCTGTTCTCCATAGCGATCATTTTCTATTTCCCAAAAAATGGAACACAGTCTTATTAAAAAAACAAAACAAATCCAAGCCCCTTAAGGTGGCTTTAGTGCTTCCACCTCTCTTCCCTCACCTCCAACAACTGCCCCTGCCTCCCGTGCAGTTAGACCGAACTATTTTCAGTTCACAGGGAGCTCCAAGCTTCGCGCCTCTGCACGCTTTTGAATGGGGAGACCTCCTCTGCGCTGCACGGTGCCCTGTGCTTCCCCGTCAGTGGCACTTCCACCTGCTGTAACGGCCAGGTGCTTCGTCTCTCCCATGAGACGCTTCCCCCTGCTCAGGGACCATGTCTTAGGCAGGGACACGAGTGCAGGTTCCCAGGTGAGCCGCCCCCCGCAGGCCCCCCCCCTCGAAGCCCGGGGTTGCCTGGTCCCAGGCCTCGCAAGCACGTGCACAGGGCGCGGGGCGCCGCGCGCGGTGGCCCCGCCCTGGACGTGACACGCGGGGCGGGGCCTCGGCCTTCACGCCCCGCCCCCACCCCGCTGCGCATGCGCGCTGGGGCGACCGTTGTGGGCGCTCGGTCCTGAGGGGCCCTCGGCCGCCGACGCCGTTCCCTTCCTGCCTGAGGTCCCCGCCTGGTGGCCCAGGACGTTCCCGACGCATGGCGGTGTGCTGTGGACGATGCCCATGAAGTGCTTCGTCCTGCTGGTTGCGCTGTTGGTATGGCCTTCATCCGCGCCGGCGTACCCGAGTGAGTGGCGCCCGAGGCGGCAGCCGGGTGTGTTCGTGCGGAGCCCCCGGCTTCGGGCCGCTCGAGACCCGGCTCGTCCCTGCCCGGCCCCCACCTGCGTCCCTGGCGGCCCTGCCCGGGCCAGCCCTGGGCGAGGTGCGGCCATGCCCGCCCGCCCGCGCCGCGCCGCGCCACGCCGCCCTCCTCCAGCACCTGCCCTCTGCTGGCCGTGACCCGGCCGTGACCCGGCCGTGACCCAGGCGGTGACCCCGGCCGTGGCCGGGCCCGAGGGCCCCCAGTGAGACCGGGGCTCCGAGCTGGGTACGGTGGGCGAGCGGGCCTCTGCCTCTCCCGCGCCCCGCAGAGAGGCCCGTGTTCCCCGGGCCGCTGACCCGAGGTCGCCGCAGGCGCGCCGGTGTGTGTGATGCAAGGCGGGCGCGCCGGGTGGGCGGGTGTTGCGGTTTCAGCCCGGGCGCAGCCTCTCGGACGTGAGCAGAAGCTTGCGGCCCCGGCGTCCTGGTGCGCGACGTTCTCGGCGCACGGCCGGCGCGTCCCCGGTGTGCTGTCCCGGCCGCTCGCCGCCCTTGACGGCGGAGCGGAACCTGCGCTCCTCGCTGTCCGGCCCTTTGCCGGCCGAGCTCAGCCTCGCGGGTAGACGTGGGAGACGCGGAGGCCGTGTGGCTCGCGGGCAGCTGCTGGACAGTCGCCGGCCCGCTGTGCGCCCCACCGGCTGAGCAGAATTACGACTTTCCACCTGTGCCTCCCTCCCCAGCAGCTGAAAACCGTAGGGTCATATTCGCGGTCCGGAGACTGCGGTGTGAACATCAGCGGGCACCTAGCGGCATTTCGGCGCCCGAGTCCAGTGCCTGGCGTCCGGCGTTCCGGGCAGGGCTGTGAGCTCGCTCATCTGGTCTACCTGCTGTGCGTCGCAGCAGTTGGTAACCCTGGGCTTTGGTTTACCTGAACAAATAAAATTTATCGGGTAGGTGTGAAAAACGTACCGCAGTGCTTGCTGGCTATGTATTTCAGACTTGTTAAAAAGCCTTAGTTAAAAATTAGATTTCAATAGTGAAAACACAGCACAACCTAAATTGTAGGTAGTAACGATAAAACTCTGAATCAAGTGCCCTGGATAACTGGCCGCTGCCGGCGCTTACGGGTTAGTTGTTTTAAACAAAATCTTTGCAAAACTTGCCTTTCTTGTTGTCGAAGACAGCACATACCAAAGATACTACCTTTTCTTGCTGTCCAGGGGCCGCCGTTACTGACACCAGTTACTGCGCTTGGGGGTTGTAGGTCAGGGGGTCACATACGTGGAGACGTCCGCCGAGGCGACGTGAGTGCTGTCACACAGCATTCTCGGAGCCTGCTGGGTGCTCACCTCCGGGCAGTCTCCGGCCTAGCTGCGTAGTTTCACGGCCTGTGCTTTTTGTTCGTGCCCTCTTACCTAAACTTTCTTAAGGCTTGTAGGAAATGAAAAGATGCTTCTCAGAAAAAGGAATGACGTGTGTTGAAGATACAGATGATATAAGACACAGGAAAATACATACAGGTCATAGATCATAGAGGATATCTTAGAAAATGTGACTTACGTCTTTTCCACAGAAGTGGATTAAGGGATATATAGGGCAATGCTAACTAACATGGTTGCTTTCTCTGTGAACCCCGACTTATCATTGTGTTTGATTTAAATTAATCGTGTGTTTTTTATTTTATATGTCCACTGTCCCAACAATATTGGCACGAGAGTCATATAAAAATTGCTCTCTGATGCCAAAGAAAAGTCACATAGGTTTTCATAATGAAAAGTGCATCTTTAATAATTTTTTTCTGAATACTAACACAGTTTTGAGGTTATCTTATACAAACATTACTTCTATTAAATAATTACATTTGTTGAAAATCTCTGTACTTCTTGTAGCTGCCTGTACCTTTTTAATAGGCCCAACTCAAGTTTGGCTGGTACTGGTTTAGTCTGAATTCAGCTTGGTACCAATGAGACGTGGGTGTCCAGCAGTCTGCACTCCCTACAAACATATATGTCCTGATGGTGCTGGATCAACACCTTTTCACTATACACTTAAATTTATATACCTTCAGTTAATTTCCTTATATCTGATTTTTCCATGGTTTTAGGTTTTTTCCAATTTTTAAAACCAGTGCCTCTTTAATGCATTTGCACTGTACAACTTGCTTTCTTATTTTTAAAGAGAATGCTTTTTGCTTTTTTAAAAAACTATAATTTCTAAATAAAATAGTTACATAAGTACTTTAACTACCTATTAACTACTATTAAAATATTGTTAAAATAAATTATATAATTTGCCTTTTATAATTTTAAGTCACTAAATATTCATGGGCCTGAAGCTACGAACACAAGAATGTGAAATATTAGTTTGAGGGCTTTTTGGTGGGGTGTCACGAATAACTGTTTTTTTCCCTGGTCATCTCTTTGGGTACATCAGCCAGCGTAGAGCTAATGATACAGGATTGTTTTAAGCTAGGATAACAAGACCTCTTAGCTTGGTTCTCTAGATGGGGTTAAAAGAAGGCTCAATATGTGAGTCTTTGGCATCTATCTGTTTTTAGGAAGGCCTTCGTCCTGATGGACCACAGAAGGCAAGCGAAGTAGTAAGGCAATAATTACTCAAATCTGTTGGCAACTGACTGGAATTGAAAAGGAAAAATGGAAAGGAAAAGCAGATTCCTCTTATTTCAGTACATTCAAAAGGTAAAACTCTCCTGGTTCTGGTGCTGCAAGTTCATGTCACGCTGTTTCCAGGCCCAAGGCCACAGTTCTTGGAGGGGGTCTATCAAACCCGAGAAGGGAACACACCTCGTTAATGTTTTAGATCATGAGGAGCATGTCGTCTAATGTCAGTGTCCAGAGGGTGACCTTTAGGGGTATAGTCGTTCATTAGCCTGTCTATTAATATTTTATGGGAAAAAGTCCTGCCTTTCTGTTCTTTTGAGCTGCCTTGTATGTTTTTTTGATAGAATCTCACGTGCTTTTAAGACTTGTTTTCTGACATTAACCTGTTGTACCAAGACCACTTTATATGTCCTGTGACTGGAATGGAGTTAACCATCCTTCTGAGGAGACAACGTAGAGCACGGCGTTAGAGACACAGTGCTGAGGACGTGTGTCAGTGCTGGGATGATACTGTTACTGGGGTCATTTCACTCAGCAGAACTAGAAGAGGTGCATGTCAAGGTCATGAATTTGTTTTGGCTCATTACGTTTTGACATTACGCATTAGATAACTTTTTGATGTTTAACTCTTCACCTAAACTAAATTTGTATTTCTTTCTCAAAACAGTTATAGTGAAGCTGTTTTGGTTATCTGTTGCAGCGTGACAGATTACCCCCAAATTCTGTTATTTCTCAAGAAATAACACGTTGTCTGAACTCAGCCGGGCAGCTCTTCTGCGCACGTGGTGGCACTGAGGTTACTCGTACAGCTTGTGTTCAGCTGGAAGCTCGGCTTGGTTGAGAACGTCCAGCACAGCTTCTCATCTTGCAGGGTCTCTCTCTGCATGACTTCTCATGGTTCAGTGGTCTAGCCCAAGTGTCTTTATCCCATGGCAGCTTGCTTCCAGGATGGAGCTGTATAGGCCCCCAGCATACACACTCTTACCAAGCCTGTGCTGTGTCAGACTTGCCAACGTCCTGTAATGGGCCAGCATCACACAGGGTGAGCCCGTGTTGAGTCTGGGAAGGAAGCGACTATCTGAGAGCATAGCTACCAAGAAATGCAGAGCCAGAAAGTTACATTTCTTCTTTTTAGCGTCATTGAGGCGTAATTGACTAGTAAGATTTGTAATGTTAAAGAGTACACTGCGGTGATTTGACATGTGTATGTCTTGTGCAAGGATTCCCACCATTGAGTCAGTTAACACACACCACCTCACGTCTTTACCTCTTTGTGTGTCATCAACCTAGTCACCATATTACACACTCGATCCTGAGGCTTTGTTTGTCTTATACCTGAAAGTTTGTCCCCTATTTCCCTTCCCCCCAACCCTACAGTTACATTTCTTTAACTAGAATGCTTAATTAATATGAACATAAATGTTTGTTTGTTTTACCTGTCAGCAAAATTGAAATTTGAATTAACAAATTATAGAAAAACTACCAGATGGAGAATAAGATGCAGTGTTTCTTTTTGTGATCGTTCTTTGAGTACACCCTCTAACGAAGCACAGGTACTACAACTTTGATTTGAGCTGGGAGTACTTTAGCTCAGTTATTCAAGTTCACTTTAATTCGAAGGTGTTGGTGTTTTAGCTGTCGGTTCTTACATGACAACAGCTTTCAGGTATTAATTCTTACTTGCAACGCTTAACGTCTGTGAAATATGGGAAGTCTGTTCTTTGTGAGCTCACTTCGTGAAGGGAAAATATAAGCAATCTGTTCTCCAGAGTTAAGGACATTCAGCCAGAGTCTGGTCTGCCTATAAATGATTCTACATGTGGGTTTACGTTAAGCTTTATACACAAGAGTGCTGATAAGACCATTCTGGTTTTCACACTTGTGGTAATAAACATCCTAGTTATATTTGCATCTTTTAAAAAAATGAGCATCCATGATTCTTGGTCAGATTTTGAGTGCAGTCACCAATTGCCATATCAAGATTACAGGCCAAGGGCAAAGTTAAAACATAGGAGTTCTTAAAGCACAAAGATCAGATGTATTCCATTGAACTTTAACTTTTTTGTCTTTATATGAAAGTTTAAAAATTTATCTTTCATTGTTTACTGAGCTACTAGGTTTCCCCCAGTTATATGGAATATTTTGCTGCTACCTTCAACTTACCAGGTATTTATTCCTACACCAAACCACATGTTTAAATTAACAACATTACTGGGCTTTAAGGCCTTCGTTTTTTAAAACATAAATTGCATTTTAAATACATGATCAGATAGCACCCATCTTATACTAAGAGATACAATTTTTTTTTTAGAATTCCATCTTACAGTGTTTTTGAGTGTGTTCTTTTGTATCACCTGGGTGTTATATTATGTGTACGTGACTCACCACGATCTTTCGGTGTCAGCGTTTTACCAGTTGGAGTGAAAGGTAGAAACCTTGCCTCCCTCTGCCCTCTCCCGTTCATAGTATAATTGTCGTAAGTATTTCCTTTACGTACATTGAGAGCCATGTCAGACAGTGTTATAATTTTTGTTTTAACTGTCAAACATCATTTGGCAAACTCAAGAAGAAAAGGAAAGTCCCCTGAATTTGCCCATATTTTTGCTCTTTCTGTTCTTTCTTCCGTCCCAGTGTTCAGGATTCCTTCTTTTATCATTTCCTTTCTGTTTAATGAACTTCATTTAGTCATTCTTTCGTGGTCGGTCTTCTAGTGACAACATATCTTAATTTTTCTTCACCTGAGAGGTCTTGGTTATCTTATTTCTGAAGGATATTTTCCTTTGATAAAGAATTCTTGGTTGGCAGTCCTTTTTTTTCTTTCAACACTGGAAAATTATTATTCTGTTCCCTTCTGACCTCCACGATTTCTCATGAGAATTCAAATTGTCATTTAAATTGTTTCTCTCTTGCTTCTTTCAAGATTTACATAGTACTTCTTTCAATATTTTTTCTTTTTCTTTAGAGTTTTCAGAAATTTGACCATGATATTTCTTGACATGGATTTCTTTGGATTTATTCTGTTTGAGATTCACTCAGCTTCTTGAATCTGTAAATTCATGTCTTTTGCCAAATTTGGGAAACTTTCAGCCATTAGTATGTCTTTGAATACTGCTTCCAACTTTCTTTCTCCTTTCCTTCCAAGGTTCAGATGACATGAATGTGAGACCTTGTAGTTACAGTCTCACAAGGCCCTGAGGCTCTGTCCACTCTTCTTTCCTCCCGCTTCCTCTGTGCTGTTCAGTTGGACGATCGCTGCTGTTCTGTCGTCAGCGCAGTGCCGCCTTCCTCTTCCCCCTCCTTTCTGCCATCGAGCCTGCCCATCGAGCTTTTTCACTTCATAGTCCTCTAAATGATTTAGAGTTTGTCTAAAATTCAGCTTTAATTTTTCATTGCTATAGGCAATTAACCAGTGCACACTATTTTACTAGAAACATTCATTGTACTTTAAAATCAGTTTGATGCCAAACCTCAAGCCTTTTCTTTTAAAAGCCTTTAGCTAAATACATATGCTATTAATTTAAAACTGTTCTAGTTTACAGGCTCATAATTAATAATGTCATGAACTATAACCAAGCTCATATAAAAATAAAATATAATTCATATTAAGTATTATCAGAGAATTATAACACATTTTAATGGAAAAATTCTATTTGTCCTTATGATTTAACAATATTATGTAGGTTTATAATAACCCACATTTTTTAAGAAACCAAGTGTTTGGTTTGTAACACATTTCAAGTGAAATCCTATTTTCACATTATATTTATTTATTTTTCAATACAGTTCTTGAAAAGTTTAGCTATATTAGCTCAAGTGCAAAAATTCAAATTCTGCATAGGTTTGAATGTGCCCTATTTACTTTCCAGTTTTGTATTCTGTGATAACTACACAATCACCATACAAATAAAACACATAAAAATACTTTTTTTTAAAAAAGTAAAGTTTTTAAAAATTAACTATCTTAAAAGCTTTTGCACAGCAAAGGAAACCATAAACAAAATGAGAAGACAGCCTACAGAATGGGAGAAGATGTTTGCAAATGATGCAACTGACAATGGGCTAATTTCCAAACTATACAAACAGCTTATACAGCTTAATAACAAAAACAAACAAACAACCCAGTCAGAAACTGAGCAGAAGACCTAAATAGACATTTCTCCAAAAAGATACCCAGATGGCCAGCAGGCACATGGAAAGATGCTCAGTGTTGCTAATTATTAGAGAAATGCAAATCAAAACTAGACTGAGGTATCACCTCACCCCTGTCAGAATGGCCATCATTAAAAAGTCCACAAATGCTAAATGCTGGAGAGGGTGTGGAGAGAAAGGAACCCTCCTACACTGTTGGTGGGAATGTAAATTGGTGCAGCCACCATGGAGGACAGTATGGAGATTCCTTAAAAAGCTAAAAATAGAGTTGCCATATGATCCAGCAATCCCACTCCTGAGCATATATCCAGAAAACTGTAATTCAAAAAGACACATGCACCCCAGTGTTCATAGTAGCACTATATACAACAGCCAAGACATGGAAACAATGTAAATGTCCATGGACAGATGACTGGATAAAGAAGTTATGGCATGTTTACACAGTGGAATACTATTCAGCCATAGAAAATAATAATGCCATTTGCAGGAACATGGATGGCTCTGGAGATCATCATACTAAGTGAAGTAACCCAGAAAGAGAAAGAAAAATACCATATGATATCACTCATTGTGGAATCTAAAAAAAAAAAAAAGACAAATGAACTTATTTGCAAAACAGAAATAGACTCACAGACATAGAAAACAAACTTATGGTTACCAGAGGGGAAGGGGATGGGAAGGAATAAATTAGGAGTTCAAGATTTGCAGATCCTGGCTAGTATATATAAAATAGATAAACAAGTTTATACTGTAGAGCACAGGGAACTATATTCGATATCTTGTAGTAGCTTACGGTGAAAAAGAATATGAAAACCAATATATATATTCATGTATGACTGAAGCATTATACTGTACACCAGAAATTGACACATTGTAAACGGATTATACTTCAGTTAGAAAAAAAAGAAATTTTATATTAACTTCCTCTCACTTTGAAGTAATTTTGTGTCTAGGGAGTAAAACATAGATATCTAAAGACTCCTTCAGTGACCAACTTCAGTCCAGTTCCCTTTCCTCAGAGGCGAATACCTGCATGAATTTGGTGTGTTATCCTTTGAATCCATTAAAAAAAAATTCTCAATTCGCAGACAGAATGCATGCTACTATGTCACTGACCCATAAAAAGTTACAAGGATCATACAAAACCTCCCTTATGTTTTATATCTTTTTTCACTCATCATCATCAAATGTGTCTTGGAATATGCAAAACTCTTCTCAGCATGACACAAAATGCAGAATCTGCTGTTAGAAGCTATGTCTCTAGGAGACAAGTCTGGGATCTTCCCACTATCACATTGCCTCACTAAACTGTTCTGATTAAGATTTTTTTAAAAAAGAAATATGCTTTCAATTTTGATTAAACTTCCATCTGGTCTTTCTAAGTTGTAACAGAAGAGTTGAGAAAGGAGATAAAGTATTTTTGCACTATTTTGTGCTTGCCAAAGATAAGGATAGCAGAAAGCTGGTTGCATTTTGCCTGCAGAGGGAGGGTTCGGCCAGGAGGTGCTCATCAGTGCTCAAGGCAGTAAGTCACTTTGTGTCTGTGACAGTGGCGAGGTCAGTTCAGAATTCTAGCACCTAAAATTAAAACCTTCTGACTTTGGACTGCGGAAGTTGAGCAGAATTTTAGAATATATTATTTCAATAATATTATATTCAATAATTATATTCAATTCAGTAATATTATATTCAGTAATCTTTTATTTTCTGCATTATAAATGAGAGACTTTACCACTCAGATCCTGCAAAATGCCAGTACAAATAGAGCCAAGACTAAAATGTTGATGATTTAGATCAGGAATCAGCAAACTTTTTCTGTAAAGGGCCCAAGAGTAAGCATTTTTGGCAACATGGTCTCTGTTGCAACTATTCAGCTCCTGAGGCCAAAAGCAGCCATAGAGAATACATTAACAAATGGGCAAGACTGGCCAGGTTCCAAAATACCTTTATTTATAAAAACATTTGGGTGGATGTGATCCACAGGCTGTAGTCAGATCTTTGCTGGGTTGAAGGCAGTGGTACACTGGTAAATGTTTCACAACTGGCTTTTCTGGGGGATGGGTAAGCCCTAATTTACAGCATTTGCCCATTTACATGGTGCAAATACTCTCACCATGGTCAACTTCACGCTACCTACTTGACATCACTTAATAGGAAGGTGACAGAGATCAACAGTGGCACCCCAGTGCACAGCATTTCTCACGAGCATAAACAATAGTAAAATGAGAAAAAATAGTAAGAAAGGGATGAGTTTCGAATGTTTATTCCCTTTGTATTGAGTGCATTTTATTTAATTGTAAATGTGTATAATTTAATTTTTAATGATGTCTCTATTTGCCATCTGACTCACAAAATTTCTAAAAATTTACTAATTGGCTCTGGTGAGCCAGACTGGACCTACTACGGCACACCACTGTGTCGGAGAGCATAATCCAGAATTCTGTCTTAGTGAGTTTCCTGTTGAATCATAAATTATATGGGGGAGTAAAAGCAAAGACATACAGAGAATTGTGTTAATATGCAACTTCTGCACTAACCTTGAAAAAATGATTTTGTTCATTTAAATGAGAGTTGACTGTCAAAGATGGGGAGGGTGTAGCTTAGTGGAAGAGTGTGTGCTTAGCGTGCACGAGGTCCTGGGTTCAATCCCCAGGGCCTCCATTTAAAAAAAAAAACCGTGCTTTATTTCTTGGCTCTTTATCTCAACTTTAGCATAAGAAGTAAATTTAGGCCAGTAGATTCTGTCAGCACGTCATGCATGGTAATAAACACCACTTCTGTCTGGTTTTTCCTCAAGGACTAACTGTGATGCCTGACGAAGAACAAAACTTGAATCATTACGTGCAAGTTTTACAGAACCTAATACTAAGTGTTCCCACCAAGGGGCCAGGTCATCAGAGAAAATCAAAGACTCCAAGTAATGTTAATTCTGCAGCATCGAGAGTATCAAAGTTTAAGGAGGTGAAGTCGCACGATGAAGCCACAGCTGAGAACGATGTGTTGATCAGTCCTGTCACTGACGAAACTACAACTTTCCCTACCAGGGGCTTCACGTTGGAAGTAGAGAGGGAAAAACACACTAAAAGCACAGCGTTCTGGTCAATTAAGCCAAATAACATTTCTGTTGTTTTACATGCGAAAGAACCTTACATTGAAAAAGAAGAGCCGGAGCCGGAGCCGGAGCTGCCTGTAAGACAGACTGAGGCACCGAAGCCAGTGCCAAATGCCACCGAACTGCCCACAAGGGAGAACACCGTCGTGGACACCGCCACAGAGCTGGAGGACGTTCCTCAGCTCTCGGGAGACTACGAAGCGGAACAGTCTGAAGCACTGACGTTTGAAGAACACCCACAGGATTTGTATAATGAACGCATCCTGAAAAAAATTTCAGATATCAGTGCGCAGGTGCAGCGGGTGCCTCTTCCTGAGAGCCTCAAGCCAGAATACAGAGCGGACATCGAAGCTGCCAAAGAGCACCTCAAACGGAGCCTTGCTCTGGCAGCCGCAGCAGAGCATAAAGTGGAGAAGATGTACAAATCTCAGATGTTACCGCTAGGGCGGAGCAGCGGGGGGGCCGACGACGTTGAAACTGTTATTAACGTGCTGTATAATTCTAGATCTAGGCTACCTGAATATTTCAATATTAGGTATGTTCCGCCAGGGATGAGAGCAAAAGCTACTATAGTATCCAACACATTGAGAAAAATACTTTGTGTAAGTCTAGGGGAAACGGAAAACCTTATTAGGAAGCTATTAAACAATAACATAAAAATGTTAAACCTACTTAATACCCACGACAAAGCTGACTTAGGCTGACTGCGTTCATTCACAGAAGAAATAAGCACATTAGTGATTCAAAAGTTGTATAAAATTTTTCTGTTGTAGTTCAGTGTGCTAACATCTCTTCATGTCACGTGTTAACGAAAATTTTTCATATGCACTAAAAACCTAACAGTTAAAAATAAAATTTTTGTTCAGGAATTTGTAGTTTTTTCTTGTTAATTTTCAAAGTTATGAAGATCTAATCTTTACAGTGGTTAAGCTTTGATTTTACTTGAATAGATTAGTTAAATTCATTCATTTTATAAGACTGAAGAGACTGCAATCTATACATGTAGCTGATTTTAAATAATTGCATAGAAGTGTAAAATTTTAGTATATGTGATCTTGACTGCTTTTTCAGAGAATCTGAGTTTTCTATTTAAAAAACAGCACAGTTGGAGCTTGTATCAGAGCCGCTTTATCTGAATGCGTGTGCGCCTTCTTTGGTACGTGGATGGTGTATCAAGATACACCCCTGCTCCTTTGCTGTTACGTTCTTTTGGAGCGTGAGTGAGGGACTGTGACCTGGATTTGCAGTGCAGTTATTCTCGCTGTGTCTTCTTTTTGTTGGTCTGTGTACATATACACTGAAGCTTTGCAAATGTTTTATTTGGGAGTATGACTAATACCCTTAAGGTTTCTGCAATATTGTAATTATGGTGAAGATGATTCTCTTTCATTGTTTGACTGGTATTATATTTAAGTTCATTTATTTATTCATTCATCTGTCCAGTCATTTATAGTTCAAGAAGGATTTACTGACCTTTTATTACATGCAGGACAAACTGCTAGGCTTTGGGGACACAATAGAAAGACTTAATTCCTTCTCTCTTTGAAGTTATATTATAGCAGCAAAGACAGACATAACCTCCAACACTTTTAACATTCCTTTTGTGCTAAGTCGTTGTGGAAGTGCTGAGAAGTTTGACCGCCCCAGGCCCAAGATCGATGGGGAAGCTGCCCTGAGAGAGTGGTGTGTGCAGTGACAGCTCCGGGTAGGGGCGCGGGCAAGGGAGAGGGGGCCTTCCAGGCAGAGGGGCAGTGTGTGTGGGCGCCCTGGGCTGAGAGTGAGGGTGGCAAGCTCAAGGAGGCGGTCTGTGTTGTATGGAAACACTCTGGCCTAGATTGAAAGCAGACAGAAGCGCCCGAAGCCCGGACGAACCTGGCTTAGACCAGAGGGAGGGAGGTGGCGGTCGCGGTGGAGTCAGCAGGGTTTGGTGACTGAACGGACCATGGGGACTGAGGGAGGAGCAGCGATCAAAATAATTCCCACGTAATTCCTGTGTTGTAAAAGGGGCTGCACAGGTTTATCCATAGTAACACTCTTTACTACTGCTGCTGATTTTTTAAAAACATGTGCAACAGCAAACAGATTAATGTAATGAAGCCATGTACCTACACCAGTTCCAGCAGCTGCCTGCCAGTGAGCGGCCCGTCTCCCTCGAGCCCCTGCCCCTTTCCTTCTTCCCTGTTTTATGTTGGATTAAGTGTCAGATACTTTTTCATTTTATCTATAAATAGAACAATGTGATGCTCTGTAAGCTTTTAAAAAATCACTACTGCAATATCACACAAAGATTTAACCGTTTTTAGATCGTCGAATCTAGTCAGTGTTCAAATTTTCAATTGTCTAATAATTTTAAAATTTAGGCTATGTTTGTATGAATCAAGATCAAGATCTGAAAGTTTACATGTGGAGATTGGTTGATTTCACTCATTAAGTCTCTGTTAACCTAAAGATTTCCTTCCACCTCTTTTTTCCTTTTCCCCTTGAAACTTATTTGTCAAAGAAATGGTCGTTTGACCTGCGGTTTTACACAGCGAGGACTTTGCTGAGTGTGTCCCCACAGTGCCGTTTAGTCTGTGTTCCTGTCCTCCGCGCTTTCGGTGATTTGGTCGTTGGAGCTAGAGAGGCTTTATTAGACCCAGTCTGTTTGCTTTTGTTTTTGATTTTTGTCAATATCGTATTGTATTCTTCCGTCTGGTATGTCACTTTTCTATGTTTAGCAGCCTTCGGTGACTCTTGCCTAGGTAGATTCATTGATCAGCTGTTGCGGAAGGGGGCTGTCGTTCCTTCGTTGGCTGGAATGTGTCTAAGAAGAGAAAGTCCCTCCCATCCGTTGAGTCCCAGTGGTCCAGTGTGTATTGGAAAGGCGTCAGATGCGTGAATCTTCCTCTGTGTTTAATGGTTTTCAAAATAATTAGTTCATAGAGTCCTCCAGTGGTGACCCGTTTTAAACACTTAGATATTTATTCTTTTAGAGCAGTTACGTGCTGACAGAAGAATTAATCAGGAAGTGCAGAGCTCCCATCCCCTCCCTCTCCTCCCCCGTAGTCTCCGCTGTCACTCACATCTCGTGTTAGTGTGGTGCACGTGTCTCGGTTGGTGAAGCAACGTTGACCCCTGTCATTGCTGAGGTCCGCAGCGTACCTTTGTGTTGTAGGCACATTCTGCTGGCTTTGACAAATGTAAGACGACGTGTGTCCGCCATTGTGGCGTCCCGCACAGTAGTTTCACTGCCCTAAAGCTCACTGTGCTCCACCCGCTCGTCTCTCCCTCTCCCTCCCCTCCAACCCACGCAGCGCTGGTGTTTTTACTGTTCCTGTACCTCTGCTTTCTCCAGAATGTCATATGGTTAAACTCATGCAGTAGGTAACCATGTCAGATTGCCTTCTTTCACTTAGCAATATGCATTTAAGATCCTTCCATGTCTTTTTGTGGCTTGACAGCTCATTTCTGTTAGTGTCAAATAATATTCTATTGTACGGATGTACCAGAGTTTATCCATTCACCTGTTGAAGGACATCTTGGTTGCTTCCAAGTTTTGGCAATTATGAATAAAGCTTCTGTAAACATCCATGTGCAGGTGTTTGTGTGGACACAAGTTTCTAGTTCCTCTGGGTAAATACCGGGAGCACAGTTGCTGGATCGTATAGTGAGAGCTTGTTTAGTTCTGTAGAAACCACCAAGCCGTCTCCCAAAGGGGCTGCACCATTTTACATTCCCCCCAGCAGTGAATGAGGCTTTCTGTTCCTCCGTATTCTCACCAGCGTTTGATGCTGTCAGTGTTCTGGATTTTTACCATTCTCACAGGTGTGTGTAGTAGTCTTATTGTTGTGACCTATTATTTTTTAATTAAACTTTTTATTTTGTGATAATTATAAATACACAGTTGTGAGAAATAATACGAAGGAATCTAGTTAATGTGCTCTTTACTCATATCACCCAGTGGTAATACCTTTAAAAATTACAGCACAGTGTCACACTCAAGATACAAATATCGACACAAGATACAGAGCACTTCCCTCACCATGAGGACCCCTCCGATTGCCGCCTTACAGCCACACCCACCTCCCTCATGCCTTCGCATCTCCCTAACCACTGGCAGCCACTATTCTGCTCTCATTTTCAGTAACTTTGTCATTTCAAGAATGATATAAATAGAATTACACAGTACATAATCCTTGGGGATTGACTTTTTTCACTCAACTTTTTCTCCAGAGGCTTATCAAGGTTGTTGCATGTATCAATTCACTCCTTTTTAATTGCTGAGTAATATTCCACAGTTTGTTTAGACAGTCACCTGTTTAAGATCTTCTGGGTTGTTTCTAGTTTGGGGCTATTACAAAGCTCCTATAAACATTCATTTACAAATTGTTTTGAGCATAGGTTTCATTTCTGAGGCATAAATGTATGGTAGTTGTATGGTAGTTGCATATTCAGTTTTATAAGAAGCTTCCCACTGTTTTCCAGAATGGCTGTACCATTTCATACAGCACCAGCAATATATGAGTTTCTCTGAAACCTTGCCAGCATTTGATGTTATCACTGTTACTTAATGTATTGATTTTAAAGTGTACACTTCAGTGGGTTTAGTATATTCATGAAGTTTTACAACCATCACACTCTCTAGTTCCAGAATCTCATCACCCCAAAAAGAAGCCCCCTACCCACTGGCAGTCCCTCCCGAGTCATCTCCCCCAGCCACTAGCAGCCACTAATCTGTGTCGTGTCCCTGTGGATTTGTCTCTTCCGGACACTTGGTTTGATCACACAATATGTATTCCGTTGTGACTGACTTCTTTCACTTCACGTGATGTTTCGTCCATTCTGTAGCATGCGGCAGTGCTTCGTTACCTGCTACGGCTGAGTACTGTTCCACTGTGTGGTATACCACATTGTGTTTGTATATTCATCAGTTGACAGACATTTGGGTTGTGTTGGCTTTTTGACTATTTCTAGTAATGCTGTTACTGATACATATGTACATATTTTTTGTGGGCATATGTTTTACATTCTCTTGGGTGCACACCTAGGAGCAGAGTTGCTAGGTCATGTGGTAACTTTATGTACAACTTTTTGAGGGGCTTCCAGACTCCTCCAAAGGAGTGAACCATTTTACATTCCCGGTAGCAATGTATGAGGGTTTCAGTTTCTCCACATCCTCCCTGACTGTTACCAAAGTCTGTCCTTTTTTAGCATAGCAGTCCTTGTGAGAGTAAAATGGTGTATCTCTATGGTTTTGACTTGTATTTCTCTAATCTCTAGTGGCGTCAAGCACCTTTTAACGTGCCTATTCGCCATTTGTGCATCTTCTTTGAAGGAAAGTCTATTTAGATCCTTTGCCATTTTAAAGTTGGGTTCTTGCCTTTTTATTATTGAGTTGTAAGAATTCTTTACGTACTTTGAATACTGGCTCCTTATTAGATTTATAATTTGAAGATATTTTCTTTCTGTCTTTTGTCTTTTTACTTTAACAGTATCATTTGCAGCACAAAAGTTTTAAATTTTCATGTAGTAAAATTTCTACTTCCTTTGGCTACTTGCACTTTGGTGTTACATCTAAAAAACAGCTGCCAAATGCAAGATCCCTCGTTCAGTATGACTGGTGTGTCCTTACAGAAAGGTAAAAATGCCGTGTGAAACCAAAGACGCAGAGAGAGTACCCTGTGATGGTGGAGGCAGAGAGCAGAATGCCAGGGACCAACAGGCACCATCAGAAGCTGTGAAGAGGAAAGGAAAGCTTCTACCCAGAGTCCCAGAGTGGGGGCGGTCCTGCTGACACCTTCATTTTGGAATTTTAGCCTCCAAAACCGTGACAATAAATCTCTGTTGTTTAAAGCCAGCCAGTTTGTGCTACTTTGTTATGGAAGCCCCAGAAAACTAAAATAGTCATGGTGTTTAGTTTTTTTAAATATCTTGTTTAGTTCTATATGCTAATATTTATTAAGGGTTTTTGCATCTATATTAATGAAAACTATTGGCCTATAGTTTGTTTGTTTCCTTCCTTTCTTTCTTTCTTTCTTTCTTTCTTTCTTTCTTTCTTTCTCCCTTCCTTCCTTCCTTTCTTTCTTCCTTCCTTTCTTCCTTTCTTTCTCCCTTCCTTTCTTTTTCTTCCTTCCTTCCTTCCTTCCTTTCTTCCTTCCTTCCTTTCTTTCTTCCTTCCTTCCTTTCTTTCTCTCTTTCTCTCTCTTTCTTTCTCTTTCTTTCTTTTCCTTGTCCTGCCCTTGTCCAGTTTTCGTGTCAGCATCATCAAATATTAGCAACATGAAATGAATCAGGGAGTGTTCCTCTTTCTTCTATTTTCTGGAAGAGATTGTGTGAGTTGGTGTTAATTCTCTTAATATTTGGTGAAGTTTCTCCAGTGTATCCTTAGTTTTCCCTTGTCTGAAAACATCTTCATTTCCCCTTCATTCCTAAAGGATATTTCTTTTGCTGGGCGTAGCTTTCTGGGTTGATAGTTTTTTTCTTTCATCATATGGAAAATGTTGGACTACTTTTTCCTGCCTCCATGGTTTTTGATGAGAAACCCACTGTAACTTGTTTTGTCTTTTCTTAGTGGTAAGATGTCACTTCTCTCTCACTGCTTTTCAAGGGTTTTTCTTTGATTTTAATTTCCAGAAGTTTGCCTACAATATGTCTTGATGTGGATTATTTTGGATTTATCATGTTTGGAATTTGTTCAGCTTCTTGAATCTATAAGTTTATGCTTTTTTCCAAATTCAGAAAGTTTTCATCCATTGTTTCTTTGAATACTGTTTCAACCCTACTTTCTTCTCTCTTTCTAGGACTTCAATGACATGCATGTTAGATCTTTTATTATAGCACCCTGGGTCCTGGGGCTCTTTTCATTTATATTTTCAGTTTATTTTCTCCTTATTATCCAGATTGGGTTGTTTCTATTACTCTGTCTTCAAGTTTACGTATTCTTTCCTTTGTTCCCTCAATTCTTACTGTTGGGACCATTCACTGAACTTTTTGTTTCCGTTTTTTTGTTTTCCAGTCCTAAAATTTCCATTTGGTACTCCTTTATATCTTCTAATTCTTTACTAAGACTATTTCTTCGGGGGGAGTTTATACTTTTTCATTTACATCAAGCATGTTTGTAAAGCTCATTGAAGCATTTTCACGATGGCTGCTTTAACATCTTTGTCGTATAATTGTAACGTCCCTGTTGTCTGTTGTTGGAATCTGTTGATCGTCATTCCTGCTGAGTTGGTGGGGAAAGCCCTGACTCTGCTCGGCGTGCTTTGACGCCGCTACACTGGTGAGCAGGAAGGATGGCTTACTACTGCTGAGGAGAGATGGAAGTGCAGGCTCTCCGCGTGGCCCCCACTGACACATAGTGCAGGACTCAGTGCACCCGTCAGGACGGAAGTGCTGGCTCCCTCCTCAGCCTTCTCTGTCACCATCCTGCTGGGGGCAGCATGCCTGCTTGGTTCTTGCAGGTGGAAGTGGTTGGGTTGGAGGTCACAGTTTTTCTGTGATGTTTGGCTGGAATAGAGTGGTTTCTGTCTAAACATTTTCTGTATTGTTAGCCTGCCCCTTCCCAGATCCTTCAGCTAGAGAAAGTGGCTTCTGTTGGGGATTTTATGTATGTGCCTCCTCCTGTGTCTGGGTCGTCAGCTTCTTTAGCTCCAAGTCTGGGATATACGAGGCAAAAGAAAGAGACCTGGAGAGGGCCCCGCCACCTTGCTTCCTGGGCTCAAAGTCTCTGGCCCGTACGCCTTCTTGTTTTCCTGCCTTTTAGGGTCTCCTTGTGTCTGTTTTGTGTATCATGTCCCAGGGTTTTAAGTGTGTTTAGGAGTTTGTACTTTATCCTAAAGGTAGAAAGAATATTTTGAAGGATTTTAAGCATCTTTAACAAGTCATTCTCGTTGGCTGCAGTGCAGATAAAGGATAGGAGGGAACAAGACTGGAAGTAGAGGCTAGTTAGGAGCCTTACAGGGATCTGGTGAAAGCTGATGATTCCTGGATTTGGATGGTAACAGAGGAAGTAGAAATAAGGAGCTGGATCTGAGAGATGTTTAGGAATTAGGAATCAACAGAACTTGGTGATTGTTTGGTGTCCAGGACAAAGAAAGAAGTCAGCAGTGACTTTGTGTTTCTGACTTGAGCCATGGGGTGCATGGTAATGTACTTTGTTTTTTTAATAGCACTTGTCACAATTACAATTTTATAGTTATTTGTATAATTATTTATTTAGTGTTTGTCTCCCTTCACCAGACTAAGTCTAGGGGAGAGGGGGCCATGAGAGTTTTGTTCACTGCTGTAAACTTAGTGTTTAGCACAATGTCTGGCCTGTAATTATATGCTCAATAAATATTAACACATTACAGTATATTTAAGAAGAAGCATACTTGTGGGAGAAATGATTTTGGGAATGCTATTTTTTAATACATTAAATTTAAGATGCCTATGAGACCTAGCCCAGTTAGAGAGCCCAGCCCACGTACTGGCCTAGCGCTTAAGAGATAGCGGTAAATAAGAACCTGGGGGCTACTGCGTATAGATGGAAGTGTAAGCCTTCGAAGCAGAGAGTCTGTACAGTGGGCGGAGAGGAGAGGAAGGCTTAGAACAGAGGCCTGGGGACTCCAGGCTTAAAGAGACACGTGAGGAAGAGGAGCCCCTAAAGCAACGGGGGAGAGAGTAGAGCAGCAGGAGGCGCACCGGGAGGGAGCCGAGGGCTTTGCAGGAACAGGGGAGCCACCCTGCTGCAACTGAGGGAGGAGACGAGACGCAGAAGGAAAACCAGCTGCTCCGTTACAGCAAAGACGGTTTGGGTAGAGGTGTCGGTGAGCAAGGCATGTTGGAAGATAAGCTGAGGTAAGAAAATGGAGATAGAAATGCAGACAGTTGTTGAAATATTTAACTGACTAGAATGAGAGAGAAGGTGGTATCTGGAGGGGAAGTTTTCGTTATTTTCAGGCGGGTGAGACTGAATCACGCTCAGAAGCCGATGAGAAGGAGCGAGCAGGAGGGGACAAGCTGAAGATGAAGAGGAAAGGTGAGAGGGTGCCGACGGGAGTGGCGCGACGCAGAGCACTGGGTGGGGCCGCTGATGTCTCTGCTGCAGTGGGAGGAAGGAAGGGGAAAGAATGGGCTCAGATAAAGGGGGCTTTTAGGTTTGGTAGCAGAAAATTGAGCGAATTCCAGATTGTAGCTGCTTTTTTTCCAGTGACGTAAAACACATGTTGCTATTGAGTGAGTTAAAGGTTTAAAAGGGATGGCGTACGTGAAGGGACCAGTACGTGGTAAGCGCTCCCTAAGTGAAAGCTCTGTGTCGTAGCTTTGCAGAGGCGTCGTGTGATCGTAGGGACCAGTGCAGCGCAGCGTGACTTGAGAACACTCAGAATGTCTCCTTTACATTCTGGGGAGTGCATGAGGCCCTGTCTTGAGAAAATGTGTCCATTGGACTAAAGCACTGCAAGGCACTGCTCTACTTTATCGTTTCTGTTTCGGTGGGATACTCTGTTCTAAATTGAAGCCAACATCTACTTGATTCCAGACTGTTCCTGTTTAAACCCCCTTTGATATTCCTGTGGACCGAGCCTTGACTCCAGCACCAGCTCTGACTGCGCAGGAGGAACTCGAGCAGCACTTTGGGCCTTGGCGTCAATCACCCTGACTCGTCTCACAGACCAGCCTTGGCCTTGTGCCCTAGTCCTGGGACCTGGGTCTCTTGCTACTCCTGAGACTTCACTCTTGCCACTCCTGAGACTTCACTCTTGCCTCGGGAATCAGGGTCCTGGGCCCTAACCCTTGGCTGAGCAACCCGTCACCCTCTCTACTGCTCTGGTCCCGCTCCTTGGGGGCTAGGGTCTTGCTGGATCCTGCCCTGGGGCAGTCAGCACTAGTGGGCTTGCCTGATGCTTCCTGCCTCTGCGAGTTGCCTTCTCCTACGTCATTGATTCTTCAGCTGTGGTCCTCACGCCAGCAGCGCGAGCGTCACCCAGGGACTTGTCAGAGGGGCACGTGATCGGACCCCACACTGAGCGTCTCTGGTCTGGTGGTTGGGAGTGTAGTCTAGCTGTCTGTGTGGTCATGAGCCCTCCAGGTGGTTCTGATGTGTGATGAAGTCTGAGAGCCAGCGCACCACAAGGACCTGCAGCTTTCCAGGGCATCAAGCTACAGTGAGAAATCACTGAGAGCACGTTTTCTCTCTGCACGCTCGGCCTGGTGAACTGCACCTTCCGTGGGGACAGCTGCATCTGACACTCGCTGCCCGTCACGGGGTTGTGAGCTGAGTTCCGTGTTGGCTCCTGCCGGCCTTCTCAGTCCTAGTTGCCCTCGTGTAGAATTGGGAAAGTTGCTAATATGTGGTTAGAGGTTTGATAGACGAAAGTCTGCACATGTCTTAAGTCTCCTCAAATAGTACAGTCACAAATCAATCCATGCTTCTCATTTTGAAGAACCGCCTTCAGTGGACAACTGTTTGGAAGTATGTTGCATTTTGCTTTGCAGAAGGCATGAAAATGATCATTTCTGATTCGAAAATGAGATAAAAGCCCTTGGGCCAGGGGTGTTGCTGTTCTGGTTGTAGCTGCTGGCCCCCGGGGGGCTCCGAGCAGGGCTGCAGCCGGCGGTGGCGGCCGTTGCTGCCGCCCCGCTGTCGCCGCCTCTGTTGTTGGAGGTGGTGTCCGGCTGTCGTTACCCCCACGTTCTGGTTGCAGGCACCGCCTCCGCTGCGGCTGAAGCCTCCTCCGTAGTTGCCTCCTTCACCGCTGCCTCCTCCTCGCTTCTGGGAGCTGCCTTGGGTGCCTCCGGTGGACCTCGGTCATCATATCGCTGGAAACCACCGCCACCCCCGCAGCCCCAGAAGCCACCGCTGCCCCGGCAGTCGAGGCGCGTTTTGGGGGTGGCCCAGCCCACGCCCTCCTCACTGTGCTGCCTCTCCCCCTGCTATGGGAGCGTTTCTCTTGATGTCACCCCTAAAGGGGGGTGACCGCTGCCTTCCTGCAGCGCAGGGTCACATGAAGATCGGACCCAATGACCGCAGGCTCGTGGAGGCTTTTGCTGACTGTGAAGCTCCATACCCGCAATGCCTGGGTCAGGTGGGCGCGTGGCTCTCAGTGAGGGAGTCACCCCTCCGCTCGGCGGGGGCGCCCCCCCAGACTCAGGGCCTTGCCTTCTCCTCCTCTCTTCCTGCTCCTCTGTTCGTGCAGCTCAAGCCAGGCTGGGCTTTCCTGACTCGCTCCTGAATCCCGTCCAGACCCACCTTCCTTATCCCTCCCCCCTTGCTTTCAGATTCTTAGCTGACCGTTTAACTTTTCTATAGAAACTGGAATCTTTCTGGTATTTCCATCTTACACCGGAACTGCCCCTCCCCGGATCTGCTGGGAAGTCTCACGTGGCGCGCAGACCGCTGTCGAGCCTGCAGGAGGTCTGACGATCTTGCCATCTGGGGTCGGGTCTCTTCCTGTCTTCCTGCACCACACACATGCAAGCTTCCTGCCTCCCAGAGCATCCTGTCACGTTGTTGCTCTCAAGCCACGCTCTCACCCTTCGACAGACCTCATCCTGTTTCCTCACTGACCTCACGACATTCCATTGGCATGATCTGCTGGTCCCTTGGTAGCCCTCTGAGTGTCTCCAGCTGCTGGGCTCTCGCCTAGACTTCTGAGGAATTGGACCTGCTGCTGGTGCCAAGAGCTAACACGCAGGGAGCTGCCAGCGGGACTTGTGCCTGGGACACCGTGGTCCAGTCATGGCAGGCCCCCCGGGAGGCTCTGCTCCCTGCCAGGTCCCCGCAGGAGCCCTGGGAGAAGGCTTGATGAGCACGGACCCCCAGGGTCCAAGTTGGGGGACCAACCGTCCTGGCTGGCCAGGGGCCAGGGGCTTTGCAGGACATGGGACATTCTGTGCTAAACGGGGAAAGTCCTGGTCGCCCCATGTCCAGGACAGTTCAGCCTCAAAAGGCCAAAAGGGGACCTTTCATGTCCTGCTTGGCATCGCGGCCCCTCCACTGACTGTGCTCACCTGATAAGGGCGTAAATAGTGGTTTTGCCTGAGCCCGAAAGCTCTGACCCTGTCCCGGCGAATGGTGACAAGGGGCAGGCCCCGGCAAGCTCCCTGGTGATGTGGGGAGCTGAGACTCCTCCACAGGCAGAGCGGAGGAGAGTGTGTCTGTTTTAGCTCAGGCGGAGGCTCCATCAGGTAAGAGAAAGCCCAGGAGACAGTGGTCCAGCCCGTTACCAGGTGAGCTCGCTGCTGCCAGGATGCCCACACGTGGGGTCCCGAAGCGCGTGCAGAGCAGACCTCTCTTCAGGTGGGTGCAGTGGGGGATGGACTTGGAAGTGTGTCCTAGACGACTTAATGCATCTGCCTCCTGGTCCCCTGCTCACCTACCACCGCACCGTGAGACCAGGGGCCGCGGAGGGAGGGACACTCCTCCTGGTCTCCCTTCTCGTGCTATTTCAGTTTTCACTACGGGCCTGACTTGCCTCAATGAAAGGGAATGGAATCATCTTGGACCCTCCCTAAGCAGGCAGAGTGCATCCTGTAGCTTCATGTCTTTGTGTCGTAGTGTCCTTCCATGCTCCTCAACCCAGGATTTGCAAAAGGCCCCCGAGGGCCTGAGCGGTCAAAAGACGGGGTTGTGCAGGCTCTGGCTGCCCCGGTAGCTGCTGCTCCTGGGGACGCAAGATGCAGGCCTGGCCTTCCCAGCCCGGTGTGCCGGGGGATTGCACCCTGGAGTTTAAAAGATGTCTCTGTCAGTCCTGGGATGGGAATGAGCTGGCTGTGTTGCTTCAGAAAGACACTGTGTTCCGTGATCTGTGCTGCACGATGTGCTCTCTCTAAAGAGAAGTGTTCTTTTTTAAAAAACACCTTTATTATGGTATGTTTCCTGTACAGTAAGCTGCACATATGTACAGATGTACAATTTGATGAATTCTGATCAATGTGTGCACCCATGGGATCACCACTGCAATCAGGACAGCTAACATTTCCATCCCTCCCGAAGAGGTGCAATTTTCAAACTCCCAATTTATCCCTTCCTCCCCCCTTTACCCCCTGGGAACCATAAGTTTTTTCTCTATGTCTGTGAGTCTGTTTCTATTTTGTAAATGAGTTCATCTGTGTTTTTTTAGATTCCACATATAAGCGATATCATATATTCGTCTTTCTCTTTCTGGCTCACTTCACTTAGATTGACCATCTCCAGGTCCATCCATGTTGCTGCAAATGGCGTTATTTTATTCCCTTTGTGGCTGAGTAGTATTCCATTGTATAAATATACCACAGCTTCTTTATCCAGTCATCTGTTGATGGACATTTGAGTTGTTTCCATGTCTTGGTTATTGTATATAGTGCTGCTGTGAACATTATAGAGTATGTGTCTTTTCGAATTAGAGTTCCCTCTGACATCCCAGAAGCGGGACTGCTGGATCATATGGTAAGTCTAGTTTTAGTCTTTTGAGGAATCTCCATACTGTTTTCCACAGTGGCTGCACCAAACTGCATTCCCACCAACAGTGTAGGAGGGCTCCCTTTTCTCCACAGCCTCTCCAGCATTTAGTGTTTGTGGACTTTTGAATGATGGCCGTTCTGACTGGTGTGAGGTGATACCTCATCGTAGTTTTGATTTTCACGTCTCTAACAGTTAGCGATGTTGAGCATCTCTTCATGTGCTTGTTGGCCATATGAGTGTCTTCTTTGGAGAAATATCTATTCAGGTCTTCTGCCCATTTTTTGATTAGGTTGCTTGTTTTTCGATATTAAGCTGTATGAGCTGTTTGTATATTTTGGAAATTAGTCTGTTGTCAGTCGCATCATTTGCAAGTGTTTTCTCCCAGTCTGTAGGTTGCCTTTTTGTTTTCCTGATGGCATCCTTAGCTGTGCAAAAGCTTCTGAGTTTAATTAGATCCCATTTGTTTACTTTTGCTTTTGTTTCCATTGTTGAAAAAATACATTGCTGTGATTTCTGTCCGAGAGGGCTCTGCCCGTGTTTTCCTCTAGGGGTTTTACCGTGTCTGGTCTTGGTTTAGGTCTTTAATCCACTTTGAGTGTATTTTTGTACATGGTGTTAGAGAATGTTCTAATTTTAGTCTCTTACTTACAGCTGTCTGGCTTCTCCAGCTCCACTTACTGAAGAGACTGTCTTTTCTCCATGGTGTATTCTTGCCTTCTTTGTTGTAGGCTGATTGACTGTGAGGGCATGGCTTTATTTCTGGACTCTCTGTCCTGCTCCATTGGATATTCGGGGTCTTTTGTGTTTCCATAAAAATTTTAACATTTTTTGTCTCAGCTCTGTGAGAAGATGTCCTGGGTAATCCGATAGGGATGGCCTGTAGGTGGCCCTGGGCAGTGTGGCCACTTTAACAGTGCTGGTTCTTCCCACCCAGAAACGTGGTGTCTCTTTCCATTGGGTGGTGTTGTCTTCAGTTTCTTCCATCCGTGTCTCAGTTTTTGGAGTACAGGCCTTCTGCCTCCCCGGGCAGGCTTATTCCTAGGTGCTCTGTTCTTTCTGGCGTGATGGTGAGTGGCGCTGCTGCTTTACCTTCTTCTCCTGCTCTTTCATAGCTGGTGTGTAGAGGTGCAGCTGGTTCCTGAACGTTGGATTTGCGTCCTGCAGCTTTGCCAGACTCGCCGATGAGCTCTGGCGGTTGTCCGGTCACTTCTTTATGGTTTTCTATGTACAGTATCAAGTCATCTGTGAACAGTGATCATTTTATTTCTTTGTTTCCAATTTGGATTCCTTTTATTTCTTTTTCTTCTCTGACTACTATGGCTAGGACTTCCAAAACTGTGTTGAATAGAAGTGGGGAGAGTGGGCATCCTTGTCTTATTCTTGATCTTAGAGGAAATGCTTTCAGCTTTTCACTGTTAAGTATGACGTTAGCTGTGGGTTTGTCATGTGTGGCCTTTATTATGTGGAGGTGTGTTCTGTCTGTGCCCACTTTCTGAAGAGTTTTTGTCATAAATGGGCGTTGAATTTTATCAAAAGCTTTTTCTGCATCTGTTGAGATGATCGTATGGTTTTTATTCTTCAGTTTGTTGCTGGGGTGCATCACGTTGATTGATCTGCAGGCACTGAAAAACCCCTGCACCCCTCGGATAGCTCTCCCTTTATCATTCATGGTGTAAGATCTTTTTAACGCGTTGTTGGAGTCGATTTGCTAGTATCTTGTTGAGGATTTCTGCATCTGTATTCATAAGTGATACTGGCCTGTGGTTGTCTTTTTTTGTGATATTTGTCTGGTTTTGGTATCAGAGTGATGATGGCCTCATAGGTGAGTCTGGAAGTGTTCCTTCCTCTGCAAAGTTTTGGAATAGTTTCAGAAGGACAGGCGTTATTAACTCTTCCTTAACCACTTGGTAGAATTGACCTGTGACGTCATCTGGTCTTGGACTTCTGTTTGTCTCTTGCGACAGTCTTTATTTTAAAATCTGTTTTGTCTGATGTAAGTATTGTTACTCCAGCTTTCTTTTGGTTTCCATTTACATGGAGTATCTTTTTCTGTCCCCTTCCTGTCAGCCTGCATGTGTCCCCGGCTCTGAAGTGGGTCTCTTGTAGACAGCATGTATGTGGACCTTGTTTTCTCAGCGTCTCTGTGCCTTTTGGTTGGAGCATTTAATCCATTTACATTTAAGGTAATTATTGATACATATGTTCTTATTGCCATTTTGTTAATTGTTTTGCATTTGTTTTTATAGGCCTTTTTCTCCTCTTTCTTCTTTTGGTTCTCTTTTCTTATGGTTTGACGACTGGAGAAGTTCCCTTAACATTTGTTGTAAAGCTGGTTTGGTGGTGCTGAGTTCTTTTAGCTTTTGTTTGTCTGTGAAGCTTTTAATTTCTCCCTCAAGTCTGAGCGAGAGCCTTGCTGGACAGAGTGTTCCTGGTTGTAGGTTTTCCCCTTTCATCACTTTAAGCATATCGTTCCACTCCCTTCTGGCCTGCAGAGTTTCTGCTGGAAAATCAGCTGATCACCTTATGGGAGCTCCCTTGTATGTTATTTGTTGCTTTTCTCTTGCTATTTTTTATATTTTCTCCTTATCCTTTATTTTGTCAATTTGATGACTTGTCAGTTTATGTGCCTTGGTGTGCTCCTCTTTGCGTTGACCCTGTGTGGTCCTCTCTGTGCTTCCTGGACCTGGGTGACTGTTTCCTTTCCCAGGTTGGGGACGTTTCCAGTGATCATCTCTCCAAAAATATTCCCAGGTCCTCTCTCCCTCTCTCCTCTTTCTGGGACCCTATAATGCGAATATTAGTGTGCTTTATGTTGTCCTGGAGTTCTCTCAAACTACCCTCATTTCTTTTCATTCTTTTATCTTTTTTCTGCTCTGTAGTAGTGATTTCCACTAATCTGTCTTCTAGCTCACTGATCCGTTCTTCTGCCTCATTTAGTCTGTTCTTGATTTTTTCTAGTGTATTACTCATTTCAGTGATTTTATTCTTCAACTCTGTTTGGGTATTCTTTATATTTTCCAACTCTTTGCTAAAAATTTCACTCTGTGCATCTATATTCCTCTTGAGTTCTCTGAACACCTTCACCATCTTTACTCAACTCTTTCTCGGACAAATTGCCTATCTTCTCAACACTTATTTCTTTTTCTGGGCTTTTATCTTGTGCCTTGGCCTGAGAGATATTCCTCTGCCACCTCGTATTATCTGTCTTTGTATTTGTACTTTTAGGTGGGTTAGTTACGTTTCTTGACCTTGGAGAGGTGGCCCTCTGTTGGAGATGTCCTATGCATCTCAGCAGTGCACACCTCTCTTGTCACCCAAGGGCCAGGGTCCAGCAGGTCCTAATGTAGAGTCTGGCCTGTGTTTGTGGATCCCTTCCACAGGCTTTGGGTTTGTTGTTTTCTTTTTTCTGGTATCTACCCTCTGGTGGATTAGGCTGGACCAGAGGCTTATGCAGGTTTCCTGGCAGGAGGAGCCGGTGCCTGCCCACTGCTGGGTGAGGTTGGTCCTGGACCTCTGGTGGGTAGGGCCATGTCTAGAGGCCTGTGTGGCTTAGGTCTGCTGATGGGTGGGGCTGTGTTCCCGCTCTGTGTGTTGTTTGGCCTGAGGCTTCCCTGCAGGCTGTTGGGTGAGGCCCACATTTCCTTCCTCTGGGAATCCTAGAGCCTGATGGTTCTTGGCACCTACCTGTCAAAAACAAAAGGCTAGAATAATATTTTTCTTTCCTCCAACAAAAAGTCTGCTTTATAGCTGCTAGCCTTATTCCAAGAACCAATTCTTAGGAAACTGGATTAAGACATAAATGTACAGATTCCTGGATCAGTGCAAGCTTCCCTCCCCACTTAAGCTGCGTGTGCTCCACCCTGCCGTCCTTGACTGAGTGGCTGCTATAGTCCAGGCACTGCTCTTGTCTTGAGATTCATTTGAGAATGAAACAGACACCTGTCCCAACCTCCTGGAGCTTACAGTCTAGTGGGGGGAGACAGACAAAAAACAATAAACGTGATAAGGAGGTACATTATATAGCACATTAGAAGATGACACATGCAGTGGAAAGAAGAGGGTAGAGCAGGGTAATGGGGGTCAGTAGTTTGGGGTTTGTGAGACCCATCTTTGAAACAGGGTGCTCTGGGTAGACTTCATGAGAAGGTGTGAGATGAGCAAAAGCTTGAAGGAGGTGAGGGAGTAAGCCAGGTAGCTCTCTGGAAGGAGGATGTCCCAGGCAGAGGGAATAGTCAGTGCAAAGGCCCTGGGGCAGGAGTATGTCTGGTATGTTCAAGAAATACGGGGAGGCCAGTGTGGCTGAAGCTGAGTGAGTAAAGAGGAAAGCCTGAGATGAGGGTGGACAGGTTGTGGGTGCATGTCATGGAGGGTCTTTGGGGGGCTTTGTGGTTGTTCTGAGTGTGATGAGAAGCCCACTGCAGGTATTAAGTAGGGAGTGACCTCGTCTAACTTATACTTGCACAGGATCTCCAGGGCAGCTGAAGAGAGGACAGGCTGTAAGGGGATGAGGGTGGAACAGGGAGGGGCGGGGAGTGGCTGGGGAGGGAGCCCCAGAGAGGCAGTCAGATTCCGTACCCATTTCTAATGTGGCAGTAGAAGCAGCCAGCTTTGCTTGTGGGCTGGATGTCAGACCTGTGGGAAAGAAAGGAATGGATGAGTGCTCCTAGTTCTGAGGGTGGATGGGGACGGGTCATTTACTGAGATGGGATCACCAGGGTGGCTCAGAGTTAGGGGATACCATGCGTCCAGCTTTGGACGTGTTAAGTGTGGGATGCATGCTGACGTCCGAGTGGAGATGTTAACTGGCAGCTGGATCTGTGGGACCACAGTTCAGGGCCAAGGTTGGGGCTGGACACATGCACTTGATGATGCGTTTGAAGACCATGAGCCAGATTAACTTAGTGAGGAAGTTAGTTTAGGTAGAAAAGATAGTCTGAGCCCTACTGATAAATACCAGAAAAAAGCAAAGCAAAACAGGATTTATCAATGAGTCAGGACGCTGAGGAGTCAGTGAGCTAGAAGGAAACCAGGAGAGGGTGGGATTCCGGAAGTCAGGGAGACAGAGGTTCAAGAAGGAAGGAGAACTCACCTTCATCGACCATGTCTAAGGACTGGGGACGACCACTGGGCTTGGCCGTGAGGATGCTATTGGTAATTTTATTAAGAAAGATTTCTTTCAGGGCTAGAAGTCTGATGGGAGTGGGCTCTAAAAGAAAAAGGGAATGAGAAAGTGGAGACTGGGTAACAACTCTTTCAGGAAGTTTTGCTGCTAAGGAGAAACGGGGCAATAATTGGAGAAACAGTGACCCAGCTGAGAAGAGGGAAATGATGCAGAAAGCAAGGGGGTGATGACCGGTCCCAGCCCTGGAGTGGGTGAGAGGATGCAGCAGGGGCTTCAGGGCACAGGGCTCGGGCAGCCGCCAGGAGGGGCACGGGCAGGTGACCCGCCGCCTTCTACGCTTGTCCGCCTCTCAGCCCCCCCTTCCTACCCAGCCTGGCGCGGGGAGTGGCCGCAGCAGTGTCCCCACCGTACAGCAAGCAGGAAAGTCCGTAGCTACAGACCCAGGTCTCCACATCAGGCCCAGGAATCAGCAAATCATCTGCTGTAGGGCTGGAGTGAGGAGGTCGCACCTCTGACAAAAAGTGCAGAAGAAAAGCACTTCACGCCTCAGGACAACCTGTCAGGAGCGCAGTCAGGCGACGAAGCTCTGCGTCCTTCTACAGCAAGACGCGCCCCGCTTTGTCCACCCGAGAGAAGAGGAAAGGGGGTGTTCACCGTTTTTCCTTCCATGACGACGTTTCGCTTCATTACTAATCAGACTAAGGCAAATAAAAATGGAAAGTGTCGTTTTTTGCCAGATGACCAAATACTTCAAAGGCCAGTTCTTGGTACTCCCAAGTGTTTGGTAAGACAGGCGTTTTCTTAATACGTGGGTGGGAGTGAAAGATTGGCTCAAGGCCTTTGGGAAAGCAGTTTGGCTGCTGGCTGCGACCAAAGCCTCGGAACAGTTCAGACTTCTTGGGCTTAATGATCCCTCTTTCCGGAATCCAGCCTAGAGAACCTGTTGGGAGCTTGGACAGAGATTTAATAAGATTTCTCACAAACTTGTGTCTGGTGATGGAATAAGTAAAAGAAAATCAGCACAAAGGGTTAGTTTACAACTTCTGACTCATTCTTACTTAATAACACAGAGAAAGGTTTGAAATATGTTGGTAACTTCAAAAAAGGTCCAAAATTATCCCCAATGAATCATTCAATGCTATCTTAGGGATTGTATATCCTCTCTTCAATTATGTGTAGACTGAAAATTATCCTATTTATTGAATTTCCTAAAATGTTAATAACCATATATTTCTCCATATTTGTAGTTGGGTTTTCTTCATACCAACTGGGCTGGTTTCATTTCTGCCTATTTTTATTTAAATTCTAATTTTTTAATGGATTCTTTTCTTTCCTTTTTTCTTTGAGGATTCCAAATATGCTTACCATTTATTATTTTCACTTCTTACAGAATGAATTCCCCCCGTTACTGGTTTGATTGTCTGTCTTCTCTATTTTTTAAATGAAATGTAGTTGATTAACAATGTTGTGTCAATTTCTGGTGCACAGCATAGTGATTCACACACACACACACACACACACACACACATATGTATTGTTTTTCATTATAGGCCATTATGAGGAAGTGAATATAGTTCCCTGTGCTCTACACTAGGACCTTGTTGTTTATCTCTTTTATATATAGTGGTTTGTATCTGCAAATCCTGAATTCCCAATTTATCCCTCCACCACCACCCCCCTTTCCCGCTAGTACACAGGTTGATTTTCTATGTCTATGAGTCTGTTTCTGTTTTTATAAATAAGTTCATTTGTCTAATTTTTTAGATTCCACACGTAAGTGATATTATGTGGCATTTTTCTTTCTCTTTCTGGCTTATGTCACCTAGTATGATGATCTCCAGGTCCATCCATGTTGCTGAAAATGGCATTATCTTATTTTTTATGGCTGAGTAGTATTCCATTGTGTATATACACCACATCTTCTTTACCGAGCCATCTGTCGATGGACATTGATGTTGTTTCCACGTCTTGGCTGCTGTAAGTAGTGCTGCTGTGAGCATGGCAGGGGTGGGGTGCATGCATCTTTTTGAATTAGAGTTCCCCCTGTTACATGCACAGGAGTGAGACTGCTGGATCATATAATTTTCAGTCTTTTGAGGAATCTCCATACTGTTTTCCACAGTGGCTGCACCAAACTACATTCCCGGTTATAGTGTAGGAGGGATCCCTTTTCTCCACACCTGCTCCAGCATTTATCAGTTTGTGGACTTTTGAATGATGGCCATTCTGACTACAATGAGGCCACGCATCCTGTCATCCGCCTCCTCCCTGCTCCAATGCTACAGAACAAGAAAGCAGTCTTCTAGAACATGTTCATTTGAACTAAAGTCTATGATAAAAATTGTGAAAATTTCTTTTTAAAGATGTCTTCCTTCTAACAAACATTTCAGAAGGACAGGCTTTCCCCTCAATGATATTGTTGCATGATAACAAAAATCATAAAAACTGCAAGCGTTCATTGTCAGCTATTACCAGATACTGATTATAATTCCCTGTGCTGTGCAGTAAATCCTTGTAGCCTATCTACCTTATATGTAGTAGTTTGTATCTGTTAATCGCAAACTCCTGATTTATCCTATAATGGAAGAGAATCTGAAAAATGTGTGTGTGTATACTGAATCACTTTTCTGTACACCTGATTTACAATGTTGTAAATCAACTATATTTCAATAAAAATAGAATTTGAAAATTGATAGAACTCTGACCTTGAGGTCTTCCCAATTCTAAGAAAAGAAGTCAAGCCTAAATCGAAACCTTGAGGCTGAGCTCCCATGATGTTGTCATCACAGCACAAAGCCTGGGACGGTCCCCCTTGAAAGAAGAGCAGACGCCCTCCGTCCTGTCTGGTGCTCTGTCTGGACGCATTTGGATCCGGTGGTTGCCGCAGGGCCACGTCAGAACGGGAGCAGCGCTTACCGGTGCCACCGGAAGATCTCCCCGGTTCCGCAGAACTTACCTTCCCTGGGGACTGATCCGAATGAGAGCCTCTGAGCCTGTGGGCAGAGAACAGGTGGGTGACAGCAGAGGGATCTGGGGGAGTCCTGCCGGTTCAGGGGCCGACGTGACTCACACAAGGAGCCTTTAGGTACCCCACCAAAGCCACAGGCTTGGATAAACTTCTACCAAACAGCTTAAAAACAGAACTAAACTAAACTAAGCGAAAGCTATTTCCCTCATTTTGGAAATGAACCAGAAACATCTGAAGCTACCAGGGGGAAGCCCCAGTCAGCAGCGGGCGGCCAGGGGCTCTGCCCGAGCCTGTCGCTTGCCAGACAGCACAGAAGTGAACAGCCCTCGAGACTTTGACTGCACAGTCTAAGTGATCACATGATTTCTCTTAGATTTTTAACAAAGAGCTTGCAGACCTCCATTTTCCCACAGGTCTCCTGGGCAGAAAGCCCCTCCACATGGCTGTTCCAGCGTGTTTTTACAGGGGACGTTGGGGCTGGTGTGAGCGCCCCGCGTGGTCACCTGCACAGTCTCACATTCAGCCCCAGATGGGCCGAGTCCCTGCCTGAGCCACCTGCACCTGCTGCTTCTGGCCTCTGGGCTTCGCTCTCCTCGTCTGCGGGAAGGTGACGCTCACACCACCAAGCGGGGCCACATTACGTGCTGAGCTGAGCAGTGTGTGTGGAGTCCTCCGCGGAGCGCTCGGCTTAGGCGGTGCTTTAACACGTATGTCGGGGACTGATGCTCTTGTGGTCGATGCGATCTCACCGAGCATTTTTCACCGCGTGTTTCTGGGTCTCCCACCTGCCCAGTCTCCTTGAGGGAGGGAGAGTGGAAGGTCCTGGGCCAGATGGAAGACACCCAGCGTTCTTCCCAGGGGAAGCCTTGCCACGCCCATGCACCAAACCTCCTTGGCCCGAGCTCGCCGCCACACAGCACATGGATCACTGAGAGGCTGTGGATGCCAGCAGCTTTTTAGGAAAGTCAGGAAGAGGAGGAGCTGGGGAGAAGTGAACTGTGGGCTTCACGATGCAGGCTGCCAGTGCGGACAGCAGGCTTCGTGGAACCTGCGGTCTAGAGGACGGCAGAGGATGAGCGTGCCAGGAGACGCGGCCCCGCCACCTGAAGGCGGCAGAGGGCGAGTGGCTCGTTTGTCCAGCTTTCCATTCCGGTGACAGGGGACGGGCAGGGCTCCTTTCCCCTGGGGGCCCACAGAGGGCGCCCTGGCCGCCGGGGGCAGGAGTTGGGGGACCTGAGCTGCTCCTGCCTGGCTGCTGGCTGCTGCGTGATCTTTAGCAAGTCACCAGCTGTCTCTGGCGCCGTTTTCTCGTCTGGAGAAGGAGGACTTGGCCAAGCCAGACTAGTAGCCACACTGAGCGTTTAGCATCTCATCGGGTCTTCACAGCAGCCCTCTGTGGGAGGCCGACTGTCACATTTACAGACGAGGGAACTGTTGTGCCCTGGGGTCGTCCGCTGGGGCAAAGCAGGCTGGACCTGAGGTCACGGTCCCGGGGGCAGTTCTGGCCTCTCGTGACGACCTCGTGTCCCACGAGCTCTGAACCCCGAAGAGTCCCCCCTCCTCGTCGAGGACTTCGGTTTCCTGCTGTGCCGCTTTCTTTGCCGCCATGCCCTCACCCTCCACTTCCCACCGGCTTTCCAGCCTTGTCTCCACCCCTTCCCCAGCGTTGCCTTTCTCCTTCTGTAGGCCAGCACGCTACGATTTCTGAGAAGAGGGAGGGGAGCAGCTGGCACCCCGTCCCCACCCCTCCGGGCTTACCAGGTGCATGCAGCCTGTTTCCCAGAGTTGGCTCTGCTTTGGGGAGTGCGTCCTGTGGGGTCCCCAGGGGTGGAGGAAGGGGGGCACTTTAACCCCAGGGCAGTGCTTCTCCAGGTGTGAGCCCGGACCGCCCAGCATGGGTCACAGACATCCAGGGTGCTGGTGGAATGTGCAGATCCCTGGGCCCCACACCGAAGTGGGTGAGTCTGAATGTGTGTTGTAACGAGCTCCCCGCTTCTGACAGGCACGTGTCAGGGTTGGAGCCGCTTCTCTTTCGGAGCCTGCACTGTTGGGCTGCAGAGGGTGACGGATGTCTTAGCACTGACCCATCCTTCTGTGAGATTCCTTAGTGGCAAACCGTCCTTATATTGTTGGAGTAAGTCCTTCCTGTTAAAGCTGGATTGTTGCTTTTTAAAGCAAACTTCAGGATTTAACTTGGTTACGTTTAGTGAGAGTTTGGCATCTCTGTAAGTTAAACTTACAGAATTTTCTTTTGTGCGTTTACTGTCTTCGTCGGGATTGGGTATCGCTAGCTTTGTAAAACAAACAGAATCTTACCGTCGTGTTTTACAATCTGAGATAGTCTGACACTGGACGTGTGTTTTGAAGACTGGCAAAGGCTCGGCCATAAACACAAGCTGGGCCAGGCATTATTTTAAATGGTTGACACTGAACTCCTTTTGCAATTTCTTAAATAGTCACTGGTTGGCTCAGGTTGTTACTTCTTGAAGTGAATTCATTCCTCTCAGTCGACCGAGCGTTTGCACACAGAACTCTCATGTTTCTGGATCCCCTTCCTTTTCTGGAATCTGTTGCCTTTCTCAGTATCAGTGCTGCCTTGTTCTCACTTTTTCTTTAATCACACTTTTCTACTTAATCTTTTCAAAGAACCAACTTGTTTTTTCACTATATTGAGGCATAATCGATGTGTAATAATTAAAAATGAACGACTTGATGAGCATTGACATATGCACATCTGTAAAACCATCACCAAAGTCGTTTTGACCTTTTTAGTTTCCTAGTTCCCTAACTTCAGATTTTATATTTTAGAGTCTCCCCTTCTACTTGTGTGTGTTTTATTCTTTTTCTAGTTCCTTAAGTGGAAGCTAGCTCATTAATTTTTTTTAGTTTTTTGTTTGTTTGTTTGTTTTTCCAAGGGGGTAATTTGGTGTATTTAATTGATTGATTGATTGATTATTTTAATGGAGGTACTGGGCCTTGAACTCAGGACCTCGTGCATGCTAAGCCCTCACTCTACCGCTGAGCTAGACCCTCCCCACCACTAGCTTATGTATTTTAAACCTTTATTTATAAACACAGCTGATCCTCATTTTTCATGGTAGTTGTGTTCTATAAAGTCACCCCAAACCCTGAATGAGCCAAGTCTGAACCTTTACTCCCAGGGAAGATACAGGGTTTGGTTCCTGCCAACCTCTGGGCACAAATTTTTCAAATAACAATCAATACACAATTTTGTTTTATGTGTGTTTCTGTTTAAAGATTCCTCTGACAGCAGAAATCATTGGTTGTTTCACACAGATCTTGCATCAGTGCATTGGGACTCGTGCCTGAACGAAGCCCAGCCTCTCGTGCGTTCCTCCACGAGGCGCGGCGCGTGGCTGAGGCACAGCAGCCAGGACTGCAGCCCTCCTCCCGGGCATCTCAGAGAGCAGACTCACCGGCAGAGGGCGCAGAGCGTGGGAAGCGTGCAGCCCTGCGTCGTCCGTGGGAAGGGCCCTTGTTCACAGTCTGAGAGCTGAACGAGCAGGCAGGGCGCCGCCTTGTCCGACCGCAGCTGGACGTGCACGCCAGCCCCTCAGATGCTTCCACTTCATGGGTGCCCACGGTGACCTCGAAAGTGCTGCCGAGCGTTGATCTGGTGGGGGCGGGGGGTGTGTGACAAATTTCACCAAGTAGGCAAATTCACAAATATGGAACCTGCGAGTGACGAGGATCGGTTGTAGCTAAATCACTTAAGGTTTCATTAAACGCATGGGATGTAGACAAAAGCCATCCTCCCAGAGGAAAATTAATAGAACAAGAGGCTGTAGATCCTCACTCATCGCCTCAGTTTTGGTTTGCTGGGTCCTGACGCCCAGAAAGTGCTGTCCCCGTGTTGCCCCTGACCGCTGCTCCGATTGCAGGGCAGCCGGCCCATCTGCGAGGTTTCAGATGGCGGACTCTACGTTGCGGATCAAGCCCTGGGCCTGGAGAGCCAAGCCGGAGGTCCGCGTCCTGACGTGGCTCGGACTCGACGTGCTCAGGCAGAGGGGAGACTCGGGCACGATGGAGGAACCTCGGGCCTCAGCGCTGAGCTCTGCCTCTGTCTCTGACCAGCTAAGTAACTCAGCTGCTCTGAGCCTGCTTCCTCCCTGTGAGACGTCGGAGGGAAGAAACGGGTTCAGAGCGGCTGAGTAACTTACACCTGCTAACAGAGACCAAGCGAAACAGTGAGCAGGAAGGGTTCGAAAACAGCGAAGAGCTGTGCACGTGTGAGGTAGGAGGGTCGCTGCCATCGTGTCAGTAGCGCTCCCGGAGGGGACTGTTCTCTGACCTCGAGCTCCCAGTCTGGGGTCCAGCTCATGGGGCCCTGTCATTCCAGAGCCTAGAGGTTTAAGCCTGGGCCAGCCCATGCCAGCTGGAAGGAAGAGAGGGCGACTTGGTGCGGCTCCCACCGCCGAAGCTGGTTCAACCCCCTGGGAGGCCCAAGGCCCTTGCTGGAGGAAGGCAGAGGCCCCGGGACCATCGTGAGGCCCCATAGCCTCGTCCACCCCAGACCCACACGCCTGTCTCCTTTGTCTCCCAGCGCCGCGAGTGCCAAGGAGGACGCCAAGTGGCTGCAGTGGGTGACGCGCCAGTTTGAGATGATTGCAGGTGAAGACGGGGAGACTGGTCTGCAAGAGTCCAAAAGAGCCCTGAATGCGGAAGAGGCAAGAGCCCACTTGGGGATGGGGCCCTGGGTCCGCGTTTCGCGGAGGACGAGCAGCCTGGTTTGCAGGGCGAGGTGCCGCGCAGGAGGGAAACGTTGCTCCCGGCCCCCGGGGCCCCACTTCTGAGCAGGGCCAGAGGATGTTTCTGTCTCTGCCGCGGGGCTCTTCCGCCCCTCTCGGTAGCCGTGGCTTCCTGGGCCTTCAGACGTATGAAGCTGGAAATCGTGCCCTGTCAAGTCTTAAGATGCTATTGACCTCGCAGTCACCGCCCTGCTCGGCGACGGAGGTGACGCTGACCCGCACCTCCTGCCACTGAGTAAGGTTCCCACGGCTTGTGTCCACTAGAGGCCGTTTGCACTGCCCCACCCTCCCCAGTCCTTCTCGGTGCCAGACCCTCTGCCCATTCCCAGCACAGCCTGCGTGCCCGACAAACAGCAAGGACGTGAGCAGGGAGGCAGGAGGGATGAGCCTCAGATGCCAGCCTCTCCGCATGCGTCCCTGGGCTGGCGTCTGGTGGTGGCCTGCGTCCTTTAGAAGCACCAGCCGGCGAGCATTTGAATGCCCCTGTTGGATGGGAGGGACCCTCACTTGCTGGCACCAGGGATGTTGCTTGGAACTCTAAATGTCCTGCCTCCTTTCATGGTCAATACGGGGAAGGGAAAAAGAGACCTGCCCGACAGGGGCTGTACAGTATCTCAGATAACGGCCATCCGTGTCGGCAGAGGGTAGTAACGCATCACTCAAGGGACCCAGGGCGCAAGAGTGAGGCCAGGGCAGGGCTGACGCCCACAGGTGAATGTGGTGCTTGGGACTCTCACTTTGTCTGGGTCGGTCAGCACGGCCTCCAGGGGGGTGTCGGGCCTGACGGATCTGCAGCAACGACCCGGCCTGTCCTAGACCCTGTGTTTCCAGCGCCAGCACCAGGCCTGGCAGGCAGGGTCTGCGCGAGACATGGTTGTTGGATGAATGATGAATGGAGAGGATGAACTGGCAAATGAGAGCCAGTGCCGTTGGGAAACAGCCCACACTGAGGGCGCCTGGACACCAGGGCAGGGGAGGCCCAGGCCTCCGGCGGCCTGCGCTTGTCCCTCCTTCCTGTGCTCACTGCCCCACGGGGCCACCCTGGGAAGGACCAGGCAGGACCCGGGGTGGCCTTTGTCTAACCCTTTTCCCCTGTTGAGTACGGGGCCACCAGGGGTCTGGATGGCAAGGCCGACGGGGACGGAGAGCCTGTGCAGATTACCAGGCACCAGGGCCGGAGAGGGGCCCAAGGCCCGGACACAGCCATCCTCGCTGCCTCTCGCTAGAGCCCAGACTTGCCCTCAGCTGGCTGGAGGGCCGTGGACACGGCCCCCTGGAGTGGCTTCGTGGGTAGATCACACCTTGTGTTCAGGCACCTGGGTGCTCCCTGAATCCCACCACCCCACAGCATGCACACACACACACACGCAGTGAGTGAATCCAGAGCCCAGCCCTGTGGCCACACTTGCCTGTCTCCCCCTCTGCTCGGCACAGTCCTTCTTTGTTGAGAGATTCTTTGCCTTGTTTGACTTGGATGGAAGTGGCACCATCTTGCTCCAGGAGCTGTGGCGGGCGCTCACCCACGGCAGCCCCGTGGGCAAACCCGGATTCCTCTTCCAGGTGTAGGACGTGGATGGTGAGGCCCTTTGTGGGGCTCGGGGGGCTCGGGGGGGGGCAAGGGACTTGGCCCGTCTCAGTGGCTGTCTGGCTCCCCTCCCTCCCTCTCTCTGTCTCTCTCTCTCTCCCTCTCTCTGTCTCTGTCTCTGTCTCTCTCTAGGTTCCCCGCCCTATCTCTGTCTGGTTCCTGCCTCCCTTTTGTTGGTTAGAAGGTGGGACTCTGTCCAGGAGACAAATGGCCTTGATTCAACTCACCGGAAGCCAGGACTTTCCTTTGTTCTTTCCTATGTTTGAAAAAAGAAAGTGTTTTGTTGATTTTTGATAATAAAAATAGCCCACTGTGAACATTTTAGACGATACAGAATGGTTTAAAGAAGAAAGCAAAAATCACCCGTCATGTTTTTCTACACCGCCTTCTAACTGATCACACACACGTGTGCACCACACACTTTTTTTAGACAGAAAGGTGTCACACTGTGTGCACTGCCCTTTCCACTGAATATAAACACTTGTGCACGTAAGACTGTTACTTTAGACCATCATTTTAATTGTAGTAAAATATATATAATATTAAATCTACCACTTTAACCGTTTTTATGCGCATTAAACACACTCACGCTGTTGTGCAGCCGCCAGCAGCGTCCACCTCCGGAACTTTCCTGTGTCTGCAAGCTGACACTGACACCCCTCCCTCCTCCACCCCCACCGTTCTGCTTGCTGTTGCTGAGAATCTGACGGCTCGAGGTACCTTCTGGAAGTGGAAGTATTCATGGTTGTCCTTGTGCAACTGACTGACTTCCCGCAGCACAGTGGCCTCAAGGCTCCCCCGTGCTGCACCGTGTGGCAGGATTTCACCCGTTTTTGAGACTGAGTAAGACTCCGTTGTGTGTGATACTGCACTTGCTTACCCACCCGTCTGTCGGTGGACACGAGGGCTGCCTCCCCCTCTCGCTACTGTGAGTCATGCTGCTGTGAACATGGTGCACAGATATCTCTTCAAAAAGACCATGCTTTCTGTCCCTTTGGGCACGTCCCCCAGAGTGGAGTTCCTGGCTCCTCTGTCCGCAGGGCCTGTCACCTTCCACAGCGGCCGCACCGTCTTACGTTCGCACCAGCAATGCACAGAGCTTCCGGTTTCTCCAACCCTGGTTACTTTCTGGTTTGTTGCTTTTTTTTATGATAACAGCCATCCCAGTGGGCGTGAGGCGGTGACTCAGGGTGGTTGCAGCGGCACCGTGGCGGCTGCTTCGTGTCCCTGCTCCGGTGTGCTCCGGTGCCCCACGCAGCGCAGGCTGGCCGCCACCGTCTCTGACTGAGGCCGGGTTACCGCGGTTCACACCTCGGCCCCACGGGTTATTAGTCACGTGGCGCTGGGCAAGCTCCTTAACTTCTCTGTGCCTCATTTCTCCACACATCACATAAAAAGCACGGTCATCGTAGTAGTAGCTTCTCACGAGGCTGGTGGAGGGGCCGTCGCTGACCTCTGTGCACTCAGAACCGCGCCCGGTGTGGCTGCCCCTTTCCAGGTGTCAGCTGCGGCTCGTCACCATTCGCTCAGACCCCGTTTCCAAAACAGACAGTTCCGTTGTTCCCCGCTCTTTTTTTTTTTTTTTTTTTTGGCATTATAAGTGACACTGCCGTGACCATCCTGGTGTTCACACCTTTGGCAACTTTGTGGCTTAGAGGGTCTCTGAAGGCCTGAAGCCATCAAAGGAAGGGAAGCTGAGGTGGGGAGGAGGCGCCCAGCAAGACTGGGGTGGTTGGTGAGGCCAGACCGTGTGGGCCCCAGAGGCCGTGTCTGGAGCTTCAGGGCAGTGAGCAGCGGGGAGCCACTGAAGAGCACTGAGCAGGGGAGTCACGGGGCTGGATTTGCACCTGAGAAGCGCAGCCTGGCTGCAGTTGTGCCCCCTCTGGCCCTGGGTTCCTCTGGCTCTCATCCCCACCTGACGCGGGCTCGCCAGGCCTCACGGGCCTCGCCGAGGCTGGGACCGGCCTCGTCCTGCTCTCCTGGGTGCTCTACGTCCGCGGTGAGCACTTAGCGGGTGCAGGAGATGGGAAGACAGGTCGTTGGACGCACCTGGGGATGAGGGACGTTTAGGGTCAGCGGAATAGAAGGACAGAGGAGTAAGGAATAAGAATGCGTGCACAAGAATGATTGTGAAGGGGACACTGGGTCTGAAACTGGCTCAGGAGAGAATAAGGCTGGATGGATGAGAGGGTGTGAAGGGGACCGGGGAGGGGCTGGGGCTCTGGATGTGGCAGAAACCTGTTGCCCGGTGGCTCTCGACCAGGAGAGCTGAAGACAGGAGGCGTGGCCGGGGAGCGCGGCGTTAGCTCCGCATCGTGCTGTGGTGACAGACTTTGGCTTTGCCCCAGGTGGCGGCCACAGTACCAAGGAGACTTTCTGTCCCTGTGCAACCACCTTCTTCCAGATGCTGCTTTACGTGCTATATAATCAATCACCTGTTATCCTTGAACCAATTCTGCAGAAGGGGGGTGATCAGCCCCATCCTAGAGATGAGCAAAGTAAGGTGCAGTCTCTACGGGGCTCGGAGCCGCCGCCACATGGTGGGGGCAGAGGTGTGTTGCTGCGACAGGTGTGTCTACACCCAGACGCCCTGAGATCACTGACACGAGTCCTCCTGCTCAGGCTGGTTCCAGGCCCCTGGATCCCCCAGTTCGCGGATGCTCAGGTCTCTCATGTAAAATGACAGCCTGGAGTCGGCTTTCGGTGTCCGTGGGTCCACGTCTGCGAGTCAGTCAGACGCGGCCAGAACCTGCAGTGGGGAGTCCGCCCACACGGGGGTCCGCGGTCGTGTGGTCACGTCACTCTTAGCCACTCACCCACACGTAAGGCCACCAGGCTGGAACTGAGGGCCCAGCGGTGGCCTCTCAGGGCCGCGTGGGTGAGTAGAGTCTGCTACCAGCCAGGGAGCAGCAGGGAGCCCCTCCTCACTCTGCCTCACACACAGTTCGCCTCTGGGTAGTCGGGGCTCCGGGCATGCAGCTCCTTGTGGACTCTGAGCGGATGGTCTTGGAGGTCGAGTGGTACTTAGAGAGGAGGCTGGAGATGCCGGAGGAAGCCTTGCACTGAAACCAAAGGTTCTCCATGCTTGAGGAGGTGTTTGCCTCTGTTGAGCAAACACTAGGGAGCCATGGAAGGTTTGTGAGCAGAAGGTGCCACATGCTCTTCCATTGCCTGGACTATACTCCTGAAGACGGTTGGCAGAAAGCTGGAGATGACCGGACAGGAAGGGGTCACTGCTCGATGCAGTGGTTGTGCAAAGCAGGGGGATCTGCAAGGACAGAGTGGGGTCGGGGGCCCCCCCTCGGCTTCCTCTCACTTGGAGCAGGCAGCCGCTCCATCGACGCGGACGAGCTGCGCACCGTGCTGTAGTCGTGCCTGCAGGAGAGCGCCGTCTCGATGCCCGCAGAGAGGCTGGACCAGCTGACACTGGTGCTCCTCCAGTCGGCCCACCGGGACTGCAGCGGCGCCATCACCTTCGGGGAGCTGCGAGCCGAGCTGCAGGGCTCCCCGGGGTCATGGAGAGCCTGACCGTCGGGTACCTCCCGTCTGTGCAGGGCACTGCGGGTTGGCCATTACACTCCAGCTGCAGAGTGGCCCGCTCCCGCCGGTCGGCTCCTCCTCGCCCACCTTCTCTTGGGGACAAAGGTTCCACCTTCTGCATGTCTCTTTAGAATCGGCTCACAATATTAAGCACCTACTATGTGCCGGGCATTTTTACAAATACACCAGTGCGAGGAAATTACAGTTACAGAAGGGCGTTCAAGTTACTCCACCTGAAGCAACGAGCCTAGGCTCACACAAGGCGTTGGCCAAGGCAGTTTATTTGCTCAGCCGGTCAGCCAGCCACTCGCGGGCCGAGCCCTGCTCTCAGGGATGGCGGAGGCTGCTGGGCTGCATTCCAGGTGGAGAGACGTAATCTATACCAACAAGCAGACACATAAACTAGGTAAGCACAAACCTGATAAGAACTGCAGAGAAAATAATATAGAAAGGGTGTAACAGACCCAGACCCGACTGACCCCAGGCTCTGAGTGGCGCCACCTCAGTAGTTCATTCTTGCGTATTGACTTTCTTGTGCGTTACCATGTGTCTCAGGCCCTTCCATCCTTTTCAGTTGCCTCCCTTTTTTTCTAGTTGGGAAGTAAAGAGAGGTAATAAAAATGGCTGTGGAAGTGGCATCAGACAGACCAGAGATTCATCCTAGGCCCACTTTGCTGTGTGACTATAAGCAAGTCACTTGACCTCTCTGTTTCCTGGTATAAAAGGAAGCCATCTTGCTTGCCACAAGGCTCCAGAGGGTTAGTGGGCTACAGAGGGAGTGGGGTCTCCAGGTTCAGACTCCTGTGGTCCCTCCCACCACATCCCTCTGAGTGGAGCCCTCTCCCCCAGTGCTGCCCACTGGCTGACGCCTCCCACTGCCAGGCCACGCCAGCGCCGTCCTCGCCCGCTGACCTCCGCCTACTGGCACAACCACCGCAGCCACCTGCTCTGCCTGGTCGTCCACGCGGGCCTCCCCTTGCTGCTCTTGGCACTGGCAGCTAGTGCGCACCGGGCCCTCGGTGCCAGTGTCATGGTGGCCAAGGGCTGCGGCCAGTGCTTCAACTTTGACTGCAGCTTCATTGCGGTAGGGCTCCATGGGCGCCTGGGGACGCGGGTGGCGGGGCTAATGTGGCTCCTCTTAGACAAAATGACCCACCTGTGGACACCTGCAGCGCCAGAGTAGGATGGCACCTTAGAAATCAGCTGGGCCAGTACTCAGTGGTGGAGATTAAGACTCAGAGAGGGTCAGTGAGTTGTTCGTAGTCACGCAGCAGGTAAGGAACATAGTTGACACTTCTGTGTGCTTACCGTGTACCAGCCAGGGTGCTGAGCACTTTCCATTCAATCCTCACAGTAACCTAGGTGGGCCCAGAGGAGGCGGGGTGGGCTCCCGTTCAGGGTGCCAGCTGGAGAGAGAACACTTCGAGGGGCCTTGACTGCCAGACTAAGGAGCCAGACTGTGGTCCTGGGGACCGGAGACCGAGGGCTCCAAGTGTATTTGATGGAAAGTACAGCAAAACAACTACACGACAACACAAGTGGAACTATCACAACTAAAACAAAACACAAACAAACAGAGAACACCCTCCCCGCCAGTTACCCAGCACGTGCTTATTTATCGCCGTGCGCCCTGCTGTCCTTCACCAGGGCTTTGCGGCACGAGACAGCCGGGAGGCAAGGGTCACCCTCACGGTCAGGGGTGTTCGTCTCTAGTTCAGATACTCTCCTTGACAGTATCGGCCTCTCATCTGAGTGGGCCCCATTTTAGCCGCAGGACTGGCTGCAGAGAACCCACGCCGGCAGCGGGAGCCGCGTGACTCATTGCGTTATTAGCAGCCCTTTCAACCTGCACTGTCTCTGAAGGGAGCTTTTTCAGCTACTTGTCCTTCCTGGGGGTGGTTAGTTCAGTTCGTGAAAACCGGATACTGTGATCTGCACGTCCCCGTACCGCGGCTTGCAGAAATGCATTCAAGCAAACGAGCAAGTGGGCAGCCCTCACCGTCACCGCCCGGGACGTCTCAGGAACCACAGGCGACTCTGCCCGTCTGACGGACGACTACGCGAGGGCCCACGTCAACACAGACACTGACCACCAGGAAGGGCTTACGTGCTTCTCACATGTTCAGACAAAAGTAATAGGAGCAGACGTCCTGTAACACGCGCTCTCCCCTCCCCAGACCCGGAGGCCCCACTCTGCAGACCGCAGCGGTGGCCCTGCGGGAGCAGCGCGGGCTAGGGGCCGGGAGGTGGTGGCGGCCCGTCCGGGGGCACGGCCGGCTCCGGGCAAGGGCGGGGCACAGAGCAGGCAGGCTGGCTCTCTCCCGCTTTGCCGCCAGGTGCTCGTGCTCAGGCGCTGCCCCATGTGGCTGGCTCAGGCCCTGCCCCTGGACCACAACGTCCAGTTCCACCGGCTTACGGGCTGCGTGGTGGTCGGGCTCTGTCCTGTGCACACTGTGGCCCACGTTGTGAATTTCGGTGAGTAGCCTCGGGCTGGAGTGTGGGTGCGGTGGGACGTGGGCTTCCCACAAGCCACCTGGTTATCCTGCCCCTGTGTGTCCGCCTGCCCGCTGGGCGTGTTGGACTTTGGACGGGGAGGGGTGGGAGCCCCAACGGGCAGGAGGAGTGAGAGCAGCTTGTCTCGTGCTTGTCTGCAGCACTCCGGGCTCAGTCCGGGGCCAGCGCCTTCCAGTTTTGGGAACTGCTGCGCACCACGAGGTCCGGCGTTGGCTGGGTCCGCGGCTCGGCCTCCCCAGTGGCGAGGTGCTGCTGCTGCTGCTCGGTTTGCCTGCTCCAGCTCCCGTGGCCGTCGCAGCAGCCACTTAGAGGTGCCCCAGCCCTTGCCCCTGCCTCTCCCAGGCTGGGCTCCCACTTTCTCGTCATGCTGTGTCCCCTCTGTGTCCCCTCCAGGGCCCGGGAGGGTCCCGGGCTGGCCTGCACGTGGTGGACACATGACTGGGTTCTGCCCTTGGGCGGTGGTGTGTCTGGAGGATTCTGCCTTTAGCTGCCTTGTCCCCTCGCCCTGTTGGGTTAGGCTGGGCTCAGGACTCGCAGGGAGAGGGAGGAACACGGGCTCTCCCGGGTTCTGGTCCCTACCCCGCTGCTTATGGGCACTCATTTCCCTCATCTGTAAAACGCAACTACAGTTCTTCCGAAGGGCGTGGGAGCCTATGGAGGAACCTAGTAAAATCCACAAAGGACCCCATGTGGGACTTGCAACCACGTGTGTCTGAAGTCTTTCGCTCCAGACAGACTTCAGGCACCACTGGGGGGCGCTGCGGAATCAGCGATCTCGAGAGCTTTTGTTTTGCCGGGAAGGAGACTGGTTCCTGAGTGCCAGTGAATCGAGGAAGGGCCGGTGAAGACCCGGCCCCACCCTGAAGCCCCCGCTCAGGCAGTGCCTCCAGGCCCAGACTCGGCAGAACTGTGAGGTCAGGAGACCTCGTTTCAAGATGAGAGTTTCTCTAGCTGCCAGCCCCTCACCCCAGCACACAAATGCACACACCACCCCGACCTGCCCAATCCCTGCCCCTGCACACATGCACGCGCACACACGTGTGCACATGCACACGAACACACGCACGCACACGTGCTCATGAACAAACACAGACACGCGTGCACGCAAGCACGCACACGCACCCCTCCCTCCCTGTACCCGGAGCTGGGTTCTGGGCTTCCCTCTGCTCTGCAAGGTCAGGAAGGGCCAGGCTTGGAGGAGACTTCTGTGTTTCAGGCCCTGCGCCTCACATCGCCATAGGTGGCAGGATGGGATTTGCTGGTGCACAGACGACCCGGGCCGTCCATCTGGGCGTTTCCTGGATGTCCAGGAACAAATGCACCCCGAAGGCCGGCTGTTCTCCCTTCACCCACGTGTCGGCAAGGTGTGGACACAGCTGGGCCTGCGATGGCCAAGGCCGACCCACACCCGGAGAAGAGAGACTGCGGATCGGGGGTGGGTTATGGGGTGTGTGCTGCCCTTCCCCCTCACGCTGTGAGCTCCCGAGGTCAGGCCTGTGGCCCCGCAACCTCCCACAGAGGGAAGGAAAGGGGGCCTAACCCGGACACCAGTTCCCACCAGGGGGAGGGGTCGCTTGAATGGACTCATCCATGCAGGCGGGTTGGGCCAGCCTTGCAAGTGGGCGGAGCAGGCGGCCGCCTTCCAGGTGCAAGTTCAGGGGCCTGGGAAGTTCCCTCCCAACTTCTTTTCTTCCGCGTGCAGAGGTGAGGACTGGCGTGGGCGTCCCGACGGCGATGGCGATGGCGGGGCCCTGCGCCTCCAGCCCCCGTGTAGCAGGAGGGGGTGGGGCTCAGGGTCCCCGGTCCCTCTGCAACACATCCTGCCCCTCTTCCCATCCTGCTTTTCTGCCTCTAACTCAAAAGAGATGAATGACTTTGAAAGAGCAAATGAATCAGAAATAGGGAAAGCAAAAAAGAGTAATTTTGCCAAGTTATTATTCAAAGGCGCTGTCCGGGACCGGGCGCGAGAGCAGCCCCATCCGTCACCCGGCAGAGCCCTGGGGGCCGCGGGGGCGGCCGTGCTGCCTGTGCTCTGGGCGTGCTGGGCGCTGGGGCCCTCTGCCAGCTGCCACAGATGGAGGGAGGGCGGGCGGCCAGAGGGACACTGAAGGGCCCAAGACAAGGCTTACTGGCCTGCTTTTCCTGATGGGCCGGGGCTGGAGGCTGCGCTCTGGGCTGGGCCAGCTCTGGGGGGGGGGGGGTGCGCCCCTGGAGCAGCGCGAAGCCTGGGGCTGGAGCCTGCTCTGCCCTGCTGCCCCCACCCCGACCCTTCGCTGCCCTGAGGGAGGCAGCCACCACCCCATCCTGCCGCAGGGGCCCACCACACCTGCCCCTGCGTGCCACTTAGCCCACCGCACACCCTTGGGGAGGGGATGAGCGGCTGGATGGTAACAAAATCATTGTGGCACATGTTCGCTTCTCCTTGTATTTTTAAATTACTTTATCATAATTTTTATGCATAGGTTATCCCTGCTTATTACATTGTAATTATATTCCACTTGGGGGCGGCAAGGAAATCGGATTCCTTTCTGTGCGCAAGTTCCACATAGAGGAAGCCCTTGGAAAGCAAGTGCGGAAGGAAAGGGAGCAGGAGGGAGGGGCTGAGCCTCCGGCAGAGCCTCAGTGCGTCTCCGAGGTCCCACCAGCCCTCGTCTGGGAGCTGTGGCCCCAGGCTCCGCATCAGAGTGCGTTTTGGTGCCTTAACTAGATGAGTTTGTTGGATTCCTGCCACCGGGGTGCTGGAGTTGACCAGTGGGAGGAAGAGTCAAGGCCCCTGCTCTCAGTTTCCTCGTCTGTAAAAGGGGGTCAGTGACAATGGTACCCATTAGGGGCAGTGATGACAACATGGTTAAATGAACCGGTGTGCACGAGGCGCTCGAAACACTGCTTGGCAGGGAGTACGTCTCAGTGACGCTTTTATTCACGCCTTGGTCCGTTGGACTGCTGTAGCACCGCAGATGGGGGGCTTATAAACAGCGGAAATTGCTCCCTCAGTCCTGGGGGCTGCAGTCAGCAGGTGCCAGCGCGGTCAGGCTCTGGCGAGAGCCCTCTTCGCGTTGCCCCACTGCCGTCAGGGCGCGTCTGCCGCCTTTATGACCGGTCACATCTGGGGGCCTAATTGATGCCCTCCCCTCCCGGGGAGGACACCAGGCTCCCAGGGGTCTGCAGACACCGCCGTGTCCCCGGGGAGGCGCTGGCCGGCTGTGTGGGCGGCGGTGCGGCAGACAGCAGCCCTCCCTGCTCCTCTCCCAGAGCGCTGGTCCCAGGCTGCGGGAGGCGGAGAGGATCCAGTCAGGCCGCCGGCTCATTAGCGCTGCATTGTGAATTCCGGGGATAATGTAGGCTCTCCTCTCCCCTGATTGCTTCCGAAATCTCCTGCCTGTTTATCACATCTGAGTGCTTCTCCACCCTCTGCTCTTGGCTCTGTCTGCTCCTCTTCTCCAGGAGAGGAGAGCAGAAATGCTCCTGAGGGTTTCCAAGCAGCCTTGCAGACAAGAAGGCGATGAGGCTGTCTGCACATCGCAGGGGAGCAGGCGATGGGGTGGGTTTTGGGGGCAGGAGAGCCCCAGAAAGCACCGATCCCCCAGGAAGGAAAGCCCCCTCCTCTCCGAGCAAACTCTGTCAAGTCAGCTGAGGCTGCTTATCAGAGAGTCACTCAGTCACTCACGTCACAAGCACAGTGGCAGGTGACAAGGACACAAGTGTGGCGCCCATGCAATGAAGCAGATGCCAGCGCAGGGCCTCATGAGCTGCTGCGGTGGCCAGAGAGGGCAGCCACGGTCAGGGTGGGGTGAGAGTCCCTGACCTTGATCCTGCAGGAGGCATGAGACACGGGTGGGGGTGTATTTGTGTGCACAAGCCCTGGCACATGCAGAAGCACAGAGGAGTGGCTGGAGGGCAGGTCGGGAGACTCGCGGGGGAGAGAGTGCAGCCGTGGAGGTGGTCGGGTGGAACGGGCAACCCCAGCCCCAAGTCAGGGGTGAGGCTGCGCTTCCTGAGGGCCTCTGGGCCCTGCCCCACAGCTGGCAGGCCCTCTCCCCGGGCGGCCATCTCAGCGTCTCCCACTGCAGAGTCTGAGTGCTCAGCTCACCTCCTTGCTGCTCTGGTGGGTTGGCTGCCTCTGGCCCAGGGTCCGTGTCCAGTCTCATCAGCCATGGGGAGGGGGGTCTGGACGTCACAGGACTGCACGGTCTGGAGCTGTGACCTGATCCCCACAAGGGCTGTGGGCGGGGCCGGCAGTGAGCATGCCTCCCACTGGGACCACCTTGTGCTTCTGTTCACACCGTGCACCGGTTCCCACTGTCACTCCCTCGTGGCCCCAGGTGGTTTTGTGTGTGTGTGTGTGTGTGTGTGTGTGTGTGTGTGTGTGTGTGTCCGTGTCCTCTCCGCCCACAGCTGGGTCCTCTCTCCCCTCACAGCTCCTCCAGTGCTTAGCGAACAGCAGCAGAGACTTTTTCTCTGGTCAGGTTGTATCCAACGTCATTTGAATTGTTTTACTGTTTAGTTCTGATTTGCAGTAGAATGTCTGTCCCTTTGTCAGGGCCTCACCCCGTGAATAGCGAAGGGCAAGACAATCTGACCCCAACATCCTTTCCCCTTTCTTCTTTGCAAACTGACCCCCGACCTTGTTCTGGGCATACAGAATGACCAGGTTAATTAGTCCTGAAACACTGACGTGGGCACGTGCCTGTTCTCAGCAATGGTGAGACTCTGGGAAAGTTTGAGTCTTCTTAATAAAAGGAACAGGAGAGGCTGCTGCCACCCCCGCCCCCTGCTTCCTGTCTTGGCCAAGATGCCAGGACGTCTGGAGGGACCCTGCAGCGACCAGGAGGCAGAAGCCAAAGCACAGGCCGAATGGGGGTCGGAGGCAGAGAGCCGGGCCCTCGCCGGCGGCCCCCGCTCTGGGACAGGAAGTGTGCCTTCCTCCCAGGGCAACGCTGTGGACTGAGGTGTGCTCCTCGCGCTGAACGGACTCCTCACCGATTCACTCGGTGTCTGTGCGATCTGTGTATGCTAAGATTACACGTGGGGCAGGCTGGGAGGACCCACAAACTCGGGGACCACCCTGAAGTTTGAAAAGAGGAGCTGTGAAGATCCCACTGGTCCCCGGCCCTCGGCTTTCCTCTGCCACCGCCCCCCGCGCCCCCTCCAACTTGCCCTTGCTCCCTCCGTGTCCCCCAGGGAACGGGCAGAGTCGCTCATTTTCCTGTGAGTCAAGAAGAGTGACTCAGCGCCAGCCATCACCTTCTGGCCTGGCCCCGACCCCCAGAGCCAAGGAGGCAAGCAGGACCCAGACCTCCCCAGGCAGGGGACGCTGGGGCCCCACCAAACACCCGACGGGAGGGAAGCCAAGAGGGGGCGGCTCTGGAGTCATCGTCTGTCCCGTGGCACCAGCCTCGTGTTGTGCCTGACGTGAGCCACGAGCCTGCTAACCACCCACCAGTCAGCCTCGGTGCGGCCGCTGCTCCGACAGTCTTAGCCTTGCTCCTGCTCTGCACCCGGGGCCTGACAACCCCACCCCGCCCCGCCCCGCAAGCTGTCCCGGGGGGGCTCTTAAAGGGCTCCCAGCAAACAGGTTCTGCACAGCCCCGCGCCCCCTCCCGTGGGTGCTGAAGAGAGACTCTCCCCCGAGACGCCACAACCTCCAGCGTCTGCCGCCCAGCAGTGAAGGGCACATGCCCATTCCACACCCGGGAGGGGAGAGTGAAGACCATGAAACAACCCGCTTTCCTGAGCCCCCCTGTGGACTACAGCCTGACCTTTGCAGGCCTCTGCTCAGCCCCGCTGTTTTCACATCCAGCTAAACTCAGGCCCGTGCGTTCCTCGGCTCCTCCTGCCGCAGCGCCTGGTTCTCCAGCTCCGCTGCTAGCGATGCCCCTGCTCCTCATTCTCTGCCACACCAGCTGATGCACTTCTGTGTTTTTGAACCGTCTGTTCCTGGAAAGCAGAGGAAAGTAGCAGATTGATGTACTGGCTGTGTGGCCAAGTGACTTATTTTTAATGTGACTGAACAGGACGCACACCTGCCTGTGGAAACGCACCCACCCGGAATCGTCAGGGACTCAGGTGGCCGTGTGGGCAAGGGGAGGACAGGCCTCCCAGGAGGGAAGGGGGGGAGCAGAGGAGAGGAGGTGGGCCGCTCCCTCGAGTCACGGTGGCAGCAGCACCGGGAAGCGCCAGCCGGGCCAGGTGCCCCCCGGCTTGGCTGATGCCTGAAATGTCGTCATCAGACTTCCATCCCTCTGCTTCAGTCAAACACAGTGTGTCCCCCGCTGAAGTGCACACGTGACAGGTCAGCGCATAAAGCCACACCCGCCTTTTCTCCGCGAGAAGGGCCTTCTATGAAAGCAGGGCTGGGCTGGGCGTTAACACAAAGTGTGCGGGGATCACCAGGGAGGGAACAAGATGGCACAGCGAGAAAACCGGGGTCCTGGAGACTCTCTCCCCTCCATGACTCTCCTCAGTCGCAGCAGCCCCGAGTCTTCGCCGTGTCCAGGCGCCCGCGTGGTACTTCCCGCCGTGGTGGCAGCAGCCGCCGCGCTCCCCCGCCCCGCTGTCTGCGGCCAGCCCCCGGGTCCCCGCACCGCCCGCGGGCCGCTCGGGGCTTGCGCGCGTCTGTGTGTCAGCAGAGCAATGTGGCAGGACGGGCCGTGGCGGCTGGTGGACTGGCCCCAGAGCCCACACGCGTCTCTGTTTGCCGCCGCCTTCTCCCGGGTCATCGCGCTCCCCTCCTGGCTTGTGCCCAGAGCAGGTTAGAAACGCCTGAGCCACCGCCTTCCAGCGCTGACGCTCCCTCCCGAGGCCCTGGCTCAGCCCCGTGGGCGCCTGCGCCACCCACTGTCTCTTTCCTGGTGCCTCTTCTCCCCTCCCCCGTTCGTCGGTAATGCCTTTAGGATGGGCAGAGCGTGTCCACAGGAGCCTTTCTGGTGATGGACATGTCCTTTCGGGGTGGTGGGAGGATCCCAGGGGCAGCGTCTCATCTCTGTGTTCTGTTCACCCAGACTGCGCTGGGCTCCTGGTCAATCCCCCTCACCCCGTTCCTGGCGTCTGGCCCAGCAGCACACTCCGTGCTAATGGACGGAATGAGGCAGAGGTGACGACCTGTGACTTCTGCGGCCAGGTCATAAAGGGCATTGCTGCCTCTGTTTGCCCTGGGGAACCACTCACGCCGGGGATAGCCTGCTGCCGTGTCGTGAGGACACTCAGTCAGCCTCGTGGAGAGAGCCACACAGGGGCGGCTGAAGCTCTCACCAGCAGCCCTGGAGTGAGTGGACCCTCCAGCCGCGTCAAACCGCAGTGACTGTAACCCCAGCCAACATCCTGACCGCAGCCTGATGAACCCCCTGAGCCGGGAGCCCTCCAGCCAGGTGCCCCCCAATTCCTGACGGCAGAAACTGAGCCATGTTAAATACTCATCACAGCTGTAGGACACAAGGTTTTGGGATAACGTGTTAGGAGCAAGAAATAACTAACGCAAGAGCCACTGCTTCCTTGCTTTCAATAGCAAAAAAAGTTAGAAATGCCAGAAACGTCAGCAATGAAGCTTAAACAAACCATGAGAAACCCGCGGTCTGGAGCCGTTAGACGGAGGCTGCGTGTGACAGCCCTGCCGGCTCCCTCTCTGCCGGTCCCCAGACGCACTGCGGGGGCAGGGTGAGTGCGATCGGCGGGCCCCAACCACGTGAAAACACAGGAGTCGCGCGCACGTCCGTCGTGCCTACTGTACAACCATCTCTGTGCACACGCGCACGCGGACCCAAGGGGTGCAGGCGGACGGTGCGGGTCGGTCTGCTGGTGGGGATCTGTCTGCGACGAGGGCGGAGGAGCTGGGTGTGGGGGCGCCGTGCGGTCTTGACCTTTTGCTGTGAAGTCTCCTGCGTGTGTTGTTTCAGGCTCTTATAACAGAAGCGTGCCTGTGTACTCCCTGTGTGAAAAGTCAAGGAAAATCACGGAAAGGGAAAGAGACGGGCAGATAAAAGAGACGGCAGGGGGGAAGAGGGGAAGGGGCATTTTGCTGCCCACGGGGTCAGGACTGCAGGCACCTTATTTAAAAGCCATGTCAAAGGACCCCCCGTCAGTGGCCCCTTCGCAGCGCGGCATCCAGGCTGGGTTAGGTGCCTCAGGGCCCTCCGTCATGGGGCTGTCACGCTGCACGGTAACGCTGTGGACTGAATTTGCTCCCACAAAGTCGTATGCTGCAGACCCAATGTGGTCATGGTTGGCACAAGGAAATAATGAAGGTTAAGCGAGGTTGCAGGGCGAGGCCCAGGTCCGATAGGGTCAGCCTACTTTTGAGAAGAGACTTCAGTGAGCTCTCTCTTGCAGGCACCGAGGAAGCTTGCATCAAGGCCGCCATCTGCAAGCCGGGGAGAGAGCACTCAACTCAGCAGACCCCGCACTGGCTGGACCTTGATCTCGGACTTCCAGCTCCTACAGCCGTGGTAGAATAAAGGCCTGCGGTTTAAGCCACCCGGTCTGTGGTATTTGGTTCCTGCAGCCCCGGCAGACGGTGCAGGTCGTAGTCCCCTCCCCCCTGCCACCCTCTCTGCACAGAGAGGTCTCCGAAGGCAAGACTTTGTTGCCTGTAGTTGTGGTCCCCAGGACCTAGCACAGGGCCTCACACACCTCTGTGTGTGTTTATCTGATACATCAACACTTGAAATTAGCCATTCATACATAGCAAAACAAAGAGCACAGAGTCAAAATGCAGAGTTCATTCTGGCCTGTGCAGTTAATTCATTTATTCCTTGACGTTACTCAGCTTGCCGGTGTTTACTGAAGGCCTCCCACGTGCCAGGCAGACAGCGCAGTGCATGTGAGCTTCCTCATGCTGAAGTGGACGTGGTGACCACCTAGCTTTGCTGGAACCTGAAGGAAACCAAGTATTCTGCCTCCCCCCGGGTGTCTGACTGAACTCCGTGGGCCTGTCAGAGCCACAGCGATGCCACCAGCAGGCTTAGGTCTGCACAGTGTCTCAGGTTTGGCAAGAAAGCTTTCTGCAGATGTCAACACGACCACTCGGTTCCCTGCAAACCAGCATCCTGAGGGGCGGGGCTGCCCTTTCTAGCTCACGAGCAATGCCACTAGAAAGTCCCAGCACAGTCACGTCCTCTAGAGGACAGACTCTAGAGGCAGGAGGCGGTAATCACCGCCCAGCTGCCTGCTGTGCGCAGCGTGCAGGACTCGGGATTTCCGCCGTGTCGCCCCTGGTCCTCACAAGAGCACTGATGGATGGAGAGACGGAGGCTCGCAGGAGTGACAGCTCCAGCTGAGGCCAGTTGGGGGGTCTTCCCTTCAACTTCTTAGAGCAGGTGGGGCTTCAGAGACCCGTCACAGGGAGAGAGGAGCCTGGCGAACCCCATGCCACATGTCCCGGGACCCAGTCCTCTCTTCTTCCTCTTCAGTGCTGCTCCGAGGCCAGGAGTAGGGACGAAATGAGTTTGGAAATTTTGAGCTGAGGGAAGAAAACATTTTCTTTCTTTTAAAGGGGGCAGCTGTTAGGGTGTTTGCATATTGGGCTCTTGGGCAGCACCTGGCAGACTTGACAGGCTTTCAAAATGAAGTTACTAATGGAAATTACGCGTTGGAGATTATGCAATTTCCAGAGAAACTGCTAAGAGAGAGTGGCTGGTGCCGGGAGATGGGAAGTGTGGCTCTGGGTTGTCGCAGCTGTGCACGGAAGGCACGGAGGCCAGGCCTGGCTGGAGTGGCATGGCAGGGGTCGCCTCTCAGACCCGGCTCTGCACAGAAGGCGGAGCCAGGGCAAAACTCTAAAGACACAGCACGTGCGTCGGCCTGCCTCCTGCCCCCAGCTGTGGACGTGAGGGCTTCGAGTCTTGGACACAGGCGGGCAGCGCTATGCTGGACCTGATTCCTGATTCCTGGGCGTGCGGCTAGCCTGGGGGTCAGCTAATTTTGATTGCTGACCATCCCCGAGACAGTGGGGGTTATTGGAGGAGACCGAGAGGCCTGGGGCTCGGCTCCGGGGAGAGCCGTGGGCTGGCATGGGGGGTGAGGCTGGAGAGGGCAGCAAGGGCCGCGTCATGACCCGCCTCTGAGTAGGCGGCCTTGGTCTTGGGTTGTACCTGTCGCACCTCCTTCCAACCCCTGTTGGGCAGTAAATTCTAGGGTTGCCCTGCCAATGACCGCAGGGTTTGGAGCATAATGAGGTTTGTGAATGTGTGTGTGCTGGGGGGCTGCAGGGATCGCTTAATTAGCTTCTTTTCTGAAGAGCTAATGTGTTCATAGAAGTCAAAATTCTCAAAAGACTGAGAATCTTCTGTTCCCCCCCACCCCCCCGCCCCAACGACCTAATTTCCCTTCCTAGAAGCAAACCGCGGTGTCAGCCTCCTGCGTCCTCTCTGTCTTTCATATCTGTTGTTTTCTCTCATGCTTTACTTCCATTTAATTTTCTGACTTCCCTCATTTCTCTTGCTTCCTCTTAATTGGTTTTTAACAGTATTTATTCTCCCTCTGACTCCTTCGGATTTTAGACTCCATTTGAAGCATGCGGGTTAAATGGCTCTCTCTTCCCTCCGCTCCCTCCCTCAGCTCCGCCAGCTCCAGCTTGCGTCCTCCCGCGGTTGCACGCCGTCCCCGGTCTCCGTGTGCTCTTTCTTCACAGACGCCGTCGCCTCACTGTCTCCTTAACTCTCTGGCTGGAGCCTCCACCTCTCCGTGGAAACGCTCTTTGATGCACCTTCGCCTGCTGTTTGTTTTATCTTTTTTCCCTTTTTTTCTTGTCAAACCTTTGTATTGATTAACCGTCACTGAAGCAGCTGATTCTTTGACTTCCTCACGGACCTCCTGTATGAGGGCGGTCAAGGTTGCCTTCCAGGTGGTCTAAATGTTCCTTGTGACCCAGGGTTAATATAAGGGCACTTAGCCTTGCGTTGCCTCCAGCCCAGGGGAGGCTCTTCCCGGCGCCAAGTGCCTCCTCCCCTGTTGCCGCAGAGACAAGTACGGCTCCTCTGGGCGATGATGCCCCGGTTAGTCCTGGCCCAGCAGACCTCATGCCACCAGCATATGCACCTGCTCCCTGCTGCTGGGGACGAGGGCTTGCAGATTTGCACTGCAGGTGTGCCCCCACCTTCTGATGAGTGTCATGCAGCTGTCCCTGCGGCTGCGGCACACTGTCCACGTCCACCTCCTCTGCGGAGGGTCTCTGGCTTGGGGCAACTCTCCCACCTGTTCTGTGTTTTAAGTGTCTCTTACTTTCACTAAAAATGGATTTTTTAATTTCTTAAATCCTTTTTGGTTTGGGATGGTTTCCAGTAAAAGACATGAGGATCACTAACTTTACACCGGCTTCGAGTCAGACGCGCTCAGCTTGGAAAGATCATGCTGGCTGTGGCGTGGAGCCCAGGCGGAGGCAGGAAAATGGAGGCTGGAAGACCAGCGAGGAGATTGCCCTGCACTGGGGAGCCAGAGGCATGGATCCAAGGCAGACTTGGGGGGTGGTGCTGACGGCGTTTACCGGCTGATCAGGTGTCTGAGTGGGGCAGGGGGGGCGTGGCTCAGGGGGAGGTGGGCTACATCAGGGCGGCTGCCCAGGAAGCTGCTTGTGACCTAAAACGGGCCGCACTTCCTGCCGAGTTCCAACCCCCTGCCGCTTAGGCTGGGCCCTCTGGGAAGGGCACCGAGAGTCCTAATGGGACAGCGGGCTCCTGCCACTTCCCTGGGAGGTTCCCCGCAGATTGCTGGGTGAAACTGCTGCAACCTCGGAGAAGACCTGCGGCAATCGGAAGCGGAGCCTTAACCAAGCCTCCCTACGGTGAGGCCTGAAAATAGGGTTTGCAAGATCAAAACAAAACAAAACAAAAAACTGGGTGTAAAATGCTCTGTAAAATTGATATCTCAGTGTTTCCTGCCACGCCCGACTAAGGAGCATGGATCCCCGACTTCCGAGGGTGGGGTGGTGGCTGACGGGGGGTCATGCAGCCCACCCTGCCTCCAGGAAAATGTCAGGATGTGGTAAGTCCTGTTTTTCCTTCACGTGCAGTCAGGGCCGAGAACCCAGGGCCACGCAGCCGCACAGATGGTCAGAGCTCAGAGCTAGGAACCTGCCGGCCCCAGGCCTAAGCAGGCCCCCAGGAACGCAGCTGCCTGCCTGCCTGCGTCCGGGCCGGACGTCCTCCGACCGAGCCTTCAGTTCTTCTCCAGGGGACACGCCGCCCAGGTAGTGTGTCTTCTGTATCTGTTGGCTTTTTTTATTTTAACACTTTACCCTGGCCTCCTCCTGGGACGTGTTTCCTGACCCAGCTCACATCCCTACAGCAGCGCTGGCGTCCGCGCCTCGCGCACACCGCTGTGACAACTTGGAGCCGCGTCCCCAATCTAAAAAAGCTGTTCCCTGTCAGCGACTTCTCTGGAACGTCTCCAGCAGTTCCTCCGCTAGTTATCGGGGCTCACGAGGATTTGCTTTAGCAAGAATAATCCTGGAACGTTGACTTTTGCCCCTAAAACTCAGGCTGTGCTCTGCTCTACAGTGGAACGTGATACAAGCATTTAAAACGGGGCTTATATAAGACAGGGTGGTTGGGGTGGGGGGTGGTGTTTAAACTTTGGAAGAATGCTTACCACCGTGTGAAAAAAAGCAGGATGCAAAATTGTATGATTTCAAGTATGTTAAAAGTACGTGTGATGGAGTGAAGACAGACTTCTCGCCCTGCCCTCCCCGCCACCCCACACCCGCCCCGTTTCCCTTCCAGGTCACTAAAGCAACGTGCTTTCTTGTCAAGTTAATGATGTCTCGTCATCCAGCCTTGACAGAGAGGAGGTCAGTGTTCTCTAGGGCTGATAAGGTCAGGGTGTTTGATCACCGGAAATAGCTACCAGTGTAGTAACAGGAAGACTATTAATTTCTTATGTGGGTCAAATATTATTTGTATGGCTGTGGGTTTTTTCCGGGAAGAAATTAGTCTTGGGGCAGCGAGGCAGGTTTTATTTCAGATGCACCGTTGGGTGAGGCAGCTACAGTCTAAGTGGAAGACCCCGCATTCCCGACCCCCCACACTTGCACCGCCTTCTCCTCCTCTGGAGCCGGAGCCACTGGGGGCAGTGAGAAGAGACACGGTCACTCAGAGCCAGAGGCTGGGGTTGCGGGAGGCACAGGAGTAGGTTCAAGAATTCCTCCTTGCGACACAAACGAACTCATGAACAAAACAGACAGACTCACACACACAGAAAACACACTTACGGCTACCCGGGGAGCGAGGGGCTGGGGAGGGTAAACTGGGAGATCGGGGTTTGTAGACACTGCCTACTATGTATGTATGTCTCTTAAAAACAGTCAACCCCAAATTATCCTCATGCCAAAGAGGGGCATTTGTGGGGCGGTGCAATTTTGCTTCCTTCCAAAAGCAAATCTATTAGAGGCCACGTGAACGTTGTTCAGTACATTTTCATTCTAGTGAATATATAAAATAAAGAACAGACACTTGAGATGTTAAATAAATAACACTCTTCATTCCAAGAAAAAAGCAAAGTCCTGCTGTGCAGCACAGGGAACTGTATTCAATTCCTTGTAACGGCCTATAATGAAAAAGAACATGAAAAGCAACACACGTATGTGTGTGCATGATGGAAACACTGTGCTGTGCACCAGAAATTGGCACAGTTGTCAACTGACTCTACTCCAATTTAAAAAAAAGGTTAAAAAAAGAAGAGGGAACTGGGAGGCTCAGCCAGAGGGAAGATGTAAGGATGGAAACGGAGGCCAGAGAGGAGAGAAGACGGCGCTGCTGGGCTCGAAGGTGGAGGCAGGGACCCGAGCCACGTGATGTGGTCTCCGGAAGCCAGCCCAGGGGCGGGAGCGAGTCTCCCCAGAGCCTCCGGGGGGAATGCGGCCCCACCCAGCCGCTGAGCCCCCCACCTCCTGAACTGAGACAGTGCGTCTGACCAGTTTTAAGGCACTACTGCGTTTGTGGAAATCTGTCCCGGCAGCAACAGAAAAGCCAGTACGGCCCCTGCCCTCCCTGCGCTCCCCGGGAGCCGTCCTGGGAGCCACCTCCAGAAGCAAAGGCCACCGCGCACTTGAGATTAAACAGTGGGAAACAAGGAAAGCGTATTTGCAACACACAAAGTTGACCAAGAGCAGATTTCTTTGATTTATAAAAATTTTGATAAGAAAAGGACCCCAAACCGGATTTCTGAATGAGCAAAGAACATGAACACCACGTGCTCAGGAGAAGAAAGGGGGGCGGCTTCGTGCTGAAACGGAGGGATGAGTGACTGGGTGGAAAAGGGCGAAAAAGGAGCAGCTGCAGGGACGGCCCGCGGCCCCGCGTGGGTGGGGACCGAGCCGCTCGGGCCGCGCTCCGCGTGCTCCTTCCTGGAAGGAACTGCAAGGAAAAGTTGGAAAGACGGCCTTTGGGAGGGGACCAGCGGAGAATGGCATTCCGTTTTTAACATTTCCTGTTGTTCGAATGTTCTAAATTTAGATTCTTCCCCAGTTTCATTGAAGCATAACTGACACCCAACATTGTATTCGTTCTAGGTGTTTAAATGATGATTTGGTACGTGTATATACTATAAAGCGATGAAGTAAGTATTGTCAATCATTTTTTTAATGTCAACAAAAGCTAATTTGACCAAGGAGATTATGACTTGCTTTTAGTTGGCTTCTTGGTACCTCTTTGTATTAAAAAAACAAAAAGTCAAACCAGCACAATAGAAGGCGGAGAACGCTGGCAGAGAGCCCGTTTTGCTCTATGTGTATTATTTTCTCGCACACGAAGCACTGGGGCGTTCTGTAAGGGTGCCGCTCAGGCCCCTCCTCCGGGGGCAGAGCCACAAGAAGTGTGATAAACCCCCGGACACAGGTCACCAAGGCCCTCAGATCCAAACATGGTTGTCTTGTCAGCCTGGGGCCTCCTGGGCTGTGGGAACAGATTTGTATTCAGGGTTGCCGCTCCCCAGTCATTCAACTGGCAAGTCAGGGGACCTCTCTGGGCCTCTGTCTCGTCATCTGTGAAAACAGGGATGTTTGTTTTCAGGGTTAATATGAGGCTTAGCTACGACCGTGCCTGGCAGCGCCCAGCTCAGCGAACGCGCCCGGGCAGGACACGGCAAAACCAAGCTCTCGTCTCCTTCTTCACCTCTTCCTCCCAGCCTGCCGAGGGCTGAGGGCGGCCTCGTTTAACGGCACAGGGATAAGAGCGAGTCTTCGCCTGTCGACGTGCAGCGACCTCACAGGGAAGACCCACGCCATGAAGCCACATGCCTGTTCCCACGCTGGTGCGGCTGTCCCCAGCCTGGCATCTCTGCCAAGTCACAGCAGGTCAAGGAAGGTGGGAGCTCTTCACATGTTTGCCTCCTCCCTGACGCACACTTAAACGTCGCTGCAGGAACTGACACCCTCAGTGTCACAGCCCGCACGCCCGCCACATGGGGTGGGGCAGAAACCAGCACACTTTGTTCCCGGGGCCCCTGCCGCAGTGTGCTGGCTTTCTGGTGAATTCGAACAATAGAGCAATTCAACTTTTAGCTGCTCCAGGTGGTAACTGGGGCCAACTACTGAGCTGCAGGGAAAGCTGGACTCTTAGAATCCAGAATCCGGAGATGTGAAGGGCCTTTGGGAGTCCTCTGCTCTGGGGGCCACCTCCCACCAGAAGCCTCTCTGCAGCCCCTGCCATGGTGGGCAGCTCTCACTCGATGAGGAGGGGGTGGTGGGGCTGGGGTACCAACCCCGCCGGGCCGCACGGGTGGTCGGTCAGAGGCATGTCCTGTTTCTTGGGCCTTCGGGGAGGTTGACTCTTTCCCAAGAAGAATTCCTAACTCTTTTCTCTCGTGCGTCCGTTTATGTGTTCCAGCCACACATTTCGGTGGGAGCCTTTAAGCGCCAGGCCCTGTCCTGGGCTGTAGCCCTCTCAGCAGTGACAGTGACGTCGACCCTGCCCTTGGGACAGAGCCAGACGTGGAGGAGGGAGGTGAGGAGGTCCTGTAGCATGGGGGACCTCGGCTAAATAGAGACTGGTGGTCACCCAGGGCCCCGAGGCACCCAACGTGAGCCGGGCGGTAGGGCTAGAAAGAAGGGGGGATTCCAGAGAGATGTGTGGCCTGGGGCTTGATTAGGTTTGGGGGCATGAGGGGGAGGCAGGTGTCCAGGATGCCCCAGTGTCCAGCTCAGTGGTGGCGGTGGGAACACAGAGGAAAGCAGGTTGGGGCCACGGGTCTGGGAAGTCAGAATGAGCTGGGCTTGTGACATGTGGGGTTTGGGGCCCCTCCAGGTGGACAGGCTTAGTGGCAGCCGGACCCAGGGTTTCAGGGCACAAGAGGGACATCAAGACTGGCATCAGTACCAACAGGAAACAAGGAGACGTGGGGGAAAGAGGAGCTATTCCACCGGAAGAGAGACTCTCCTTGGCTTGGAAAGTGTAGAGTGAGGACGTGAGGTCAGGCCCCAGCGCAGACGTTTGTCATTGTGAGGGGAAGCCTGGAGCTGCTGGAGGTCCGCTAAGTGAGGCCTGAGTTGGAAGCCTACGTTACAGACAGCGGGACAGAGAGAGATCCGGTCTTAGATGACACTGTTTGAGCCACTAGATCAAGCTTTACCTGAAGCTCCTTCTAGACTTTGCCATCATGCAACTCAATAACTTCCCTTTACTGTTTCAGTCAGTTTGAGCAGAGGGTTTATTTGTTTTACTGCTTGCGATGCAGAGTCCTAACTAATGCACATACTGAGGAACAGACCTCCTCGGGTCAGTGTGTGGGGTCTGAGATGGGAGGGAGGGGAGTATCAAGTTTTCAGAAACTTTGATACTTCTGTGGCCCTGAATCACTGTCCCCTCGAGAGCCATATCAGTGGATTTTCTATTTCGCGATCTCTTTAAAGGTTTTCCCCGTCTCCCGCTGTGTAACTTCCCTGACAGCGCAATTAACATGATTCTAAAGTCACTTACTCACTAAAAAATGAGGTGTTGCTGGAAAATAGGTTAGACGCCCCCCCCTCCTTACGTTGCCTGCCCAGATGCTGAAGAGCCGTCCTTGTCAACCGGGGCCAACGGCATGCAACGGCACGACCTTGGATTCCCCCACTCAGACCCGTCTTGCACGCTGCGGCCAGGCAGGCGCTCTGAAGTGCACACCCTGCCTGGAGAACGCCAGCGCCGCCCACGGCCTGCTGCGAGGAGCTGCAGCCCCTCGGCATGATGCAGCGCTCACACGCAGGCCCCGCGCCCCTGCACCCGCGTGCCTGCCCCTCCCCTGGACAGGCCGTTGGTGACAACAGCCCGGGCTTGGGGGGCACTTTCCGTGGGCAGGCGGTGCACTGAGGGCTGCACGTGGCTTGTCTCACTGAATCCTCATAGCTCCCCTCTGGGAAGCACTCTTACACCCCCGGCCCTGTCTCCACGACTCAGACACCGCGGGGGCGATGCTGGGAAAGCAGACACGGGATCTGGACTGAGGTTGACCCTGGAGGAGAGAACGGGTGAGGCTCAGCGAGGAGGGTCAGACAGACAGGACTTCAGATGCCAGGAAGGGGTTTGAGCGTGAAGTAGGGGGAGCGAGGTGAGGGACTGGGGGTGGCCGCGAGGGTGGGAAGCTGCATCTCCGTTGACGTGGGGCTCCTCCCGCCTCTTGCCGGGGTCTCAGGGGACCTAGGGAGCACCCCCGGCCAGGCTGGGTCCTCTGGCCTCTGTCCTACCCCGGAAGCCACAGGTAACAGCTGTGTCCTAGACCCTGCAGGTGGGAAACACTAGGGTGTCGCTGCCAAGCGTGTGTGCGGGTGCGCACGCGTGCATGTGTTTGCAAGGGACTGTTTGCATCTTCACCACGCTCAGGAGCCTGTGTGACAAGTAGGCCCCCCGGGCACGGCCCCGCCTCCCACGCCTGCCCCTTCTCTGGGTGGGAGGAGCGCCCAGTTCTCCACTGCAGCTGCTTCCCTCTCACCCCATCGAAGCGCCCCCTGCCTCAGACAATGCAGCATGATTTTTCTGAAAATGTGTTTTCACAAAACAAAAGCCAGGAAGGGGAGGGGTGTCTTCTGGGTGCTTGGCAACAGCAGCCTGCGGCTGGGGTTCACCCAGCAACGCAGAGGCCTCCAGGAACAGAAGTCGCCGGCGCTGGGCCTCCTCCCCGGCCGGGAGCAGTGTCTGCAGCGGGAAGAGCCGAGAGGATGACCACCTCCACCACCACCTGCCTCCCTGATGACGGATTCACTCGACTAACTCGCCTCCGTGTTCACCACTCGAGCCTCAGCTGCGTGAAGGCAGGAGTTCTGTGTCTGTTGGGTTCCCTTTGGTCCTAGCATACAGTAGGTGCTCAGATGACGTGGGTGCTGGGACAAGGGGTGGGGGGAAGGCAGTGATGTGGAGCTGGAGGGCGGTGGTGGGCAGTGCCCGCGACCTCACCTTTATCCCCTCCTAACCGGCCTCTGTGCCCCTCACCTGCAGGGGGGAGGGGGGCTTCCTACCTTGGTCAGCTGCCCTGTCTCCCCACATGAGAAGCTGCATGGTTTAGGGGGAAGCACACGGAGAGTCAGGTAGAGCTGGGGTGAAGTCCGGCCTGGAGACCTTGGCCAGGTTACCTGGTCTCCTCTGCAAACTGGAGGCACTGCTCGTGTTAAATGAGACGCTAGCGTGTGAACGCGCCTGACGCACGTAATTTACATGGCCGTGACCGTCACTCATTCAGGGCACACTGAGGAGCGCCTGCAGGCTCCCCTCACGGAGCTACTTGCAGAAAGTTCTCCGCATCTCTTACTTTCCGGGGGGGAATGCGGGGCACTTAATTTGCTGAGGGCCAGGGATCTGGGGATAAGGAAGACGGAGTCCTGTCCACGGAGCAGATTGCATCCCCCAAGGCATTCTGGCCCCTGGTTTCTCCTTCTCATCAACTTCAGGGCCCTGGCTCAGTGCATTGTCTCTGGAGGGAAGCGAGTGCTTCCGTCCCCTCCAGTCCCTGCTGCTTCCTGAGCCCAAGAGCTCCCGGGTCCTGCATCTCCTCAGTCGAGGCACCACTTGGAAGGGCCCAGAGGAGCGGGGGAGGCCAAGCTCCTCCCCAGGGTCCGTCTCCCTTGCTGTGAAACTCCAGATCTCTGCTCTTGGCCTCGCTCTGTGACCCTCTTTTGTATTTCAGTTTTTCCAGCCAAAAGAAAACTGAGAAGAGGAGGGGAAATGGAGCCTCACGGAGGCCCTCACTCACAGGGCCTGCCCAGCACTGTGGTCACAGCAGGCTTCCCACACAGGACCCGTGGCCTGGACCCACGGCAGGGTCTTTGCTGTTTCCCCCACACACCTCAGCAAAATCCTCTCCCTGGTCTGCACGCCCTCACCCCAGACTCACGTGGTGCAGTCCAGCTGTCCTTTAAGACTCTGGAGTCACCTCTTCCAGGAAGCTCTCCGGCATTCCACCCCTTTCCTTGGAAGAGTGGGCCCTTGCCCTTCTGAGCCCCCTCCAAGCACCCTGCACCTGGCCCTTTATAAACCTCTGTCTGCTGCGTGGAAGCCATCTGAGATGGGGAGATGCCCCACTGACCGCTGTGCATCAATGACAGGTCCTGGTGGCTCCGGTTGGCCGAGCTCCTCTGACGAGCCTGGCACCGTGCCGTGTACCACGTGCCTGGACTTGCTTAGTCTGAGCAACCCTGTGAGGTAAGAGCCGTTGCCTTTTAAAACAGAGGCATCCGTGCCCACAATCACACGATCACTAAACACCAGAGTTAGTACACAGACGGGAGTCAGTCTGAAGCCTTGAAGTCCTGGGAAATGGTGGTTAGGGAAGGAGAGGGGAGGAAGGAGGAAAGGAAGGACAGAGGGAAGGGAGGGGGTCCTCTGTCCCTGCCCTTGGGAGCAGGCTGCCTGTTTCACACCCACAAAGGGGACTCCCCAAGCTGTGGGGGCCCCAGCCTCTCCCCCAGGCCCCTTCTGGAACCCCCTCAGCCCTTGTCAAATCAAAGCCTGGCCGCGGGGGAGGTCGCTGGGCCAGGGCCGGGCAGGAGCGGGTGAGCTCACAGGGTTAATCCCCGTGTTTACTTCCTTTCTCTCCTCCTCAGTTGCTCCCTTTGAAGAGCTGCCTCGGGGTTCATGTTGCAGCATCAAACAGGGATGCAAGATGCAGCTCGCCTTAGCAGTGGGAGCCTGTGAGCAGCTTAGGTCCCTGGGGGCGCCTGGCGCACAGAATTCTGCGCTGAGCCCGGAGCATGATGGGGGGTGGGGGGGGGCTCACGGCAGACAGACACGCAGCCCACAGGCTCGGACACACAGACACAGCCACAGCCACACAGACGTGCATGAGCCCACACCGCCACTCACACGCACGGTGCGTACACGGCCCCCGGTGCGCACTCACGGCAGCCTTAACCGCACGTGTGCACAGGCGTGCGTGCACGTGACATCCATGGAGACAGACACACAGCTGCACGTGCAGTCACTACAGAGACACACCCGGAGGTTTCCAGCAACGAACGTAATTTTGTCCCACCAGTGAGGGTTACTCATTCCATCTCTGAAATGCTTCTCCTAACTGTCCCTCTTCCTCATCCTGCCGCAGCCCTAGTCCCTTCAACCCCCACCTGGGCTGCCGGACAGTGTCAGCAGTCCCCTGTCTGGATCTCAGCCCCTATTCTGACCCCTCCTCAGTGCATCCTGTGCATGAGGGCATGGGTATCAGGCAAATCTGACCCCATCTCTTCCTCCGGAAAACCCTTCAGAGGCCTCCCTTCCCTACCAGGTGAAATTCAGATCATTTGGCGTCCCCTACAGGGCCGTGTGCAGTCTGGCCTGGGCTCATGGTCTGGCCTCAGCCCTGGCTTAGGGCCCCAGGGCCCCCCAGGGGAGCTGTCCCTGCTGACTCCCCCTGAGAAGTCCCCCTCCCTGTCCATCATCTCCGCTGTTAACCTACCACCCATCCATCCTTCACGGCCCAGTTGAGCCGTCACCTCCCCGCTTCGCACTGACGTCATCCTGCCCCGTGGCTTTCACTGTCCTTTCTCTGGCCCTCGCCAGTATCACTGTCACCTGCGTGCCCTTGAGCTGCTCCCACTGAACTCCCAGCACGTCCAGTGCAGAGCCCCAAACACACGGATGCTCAACAAACTCCCGGGGGGGATGAATAAATGAATTGATCAGGTCACCCCAGGTGACCCTTCCCGGCCGGGCAACTCAGGCACGCGCGGTAGCTTACCAGCCTGCGCGGGGTGAAAGGGCGCATTCGCCTCTCCTGGCGCGCTTGACAGTACCGGCCTCGGAGAAGCTGGGGAAGGACTTTGTGGAGCGGCTCGCTCGTGGTGGCTGCTGTTGTCAACTGCGGGTTTTGTTTCCTCTGACGTCTCTCCGCGGATGTTTTCTGATCCCCCACCCCTCACTGCCCGCCCAGCTCAGTGCTGGGCTCCAGCACTGCTTCACTGCAGGTTTGCTGTTGGCTCGATCAGCTGCACGGCTTCTGAGGGCTTGTTTCCAGCCTGAGAACCCTGAGCTGAGGATGCTCTTCCCATCTGCCAGTTTCCCCTGAGCCTGGAAGCCGAGGGCTTTACAGGGTACATTCCTCCTCCCATCTCCCCAAGCTGCACAGCTGCTCTGCTTGTAGTTCTGTGAATCGACCTGAGTCAGGACCGAGGGGACAGGAACAGCTGGGCTTTTCTGCTCCAAAAGGCAGAGTCATTGCAGCCGGCCCCGCGCAGCGGTGGGCACCCCCAGATACTGCACTTGGGGCTGGGGTTCCCATAGCAACCCCTGTGGGACCTGCTGTCCCTGCTTCAGCACAGCATCTCCTGGACTTGAGTGAGAGGGTAGGAAGAGGGCGGGAGGGAGAGGGCAAGGCTGCAAGGAACATGAAATGACCATCACATGCAGACACCTCCAGTCTTTTAATCCTCACGACGATCCTGAGAGGAACACATGTTATTGTCCTCATGTTACACAAGGAAGCTGAGGAGAGAGCATGTGCAAAGGCCCTGAGGCTGGAAAGATTTTGGTACATTTGGGGAGCTGGGGCGAGAAGACCAGTGTGGCTGGAGCTTGGTAAGCACAGGCTAGAGGGCTAGAGGGCTAGAGACTGAGGGTGGGGGACCTGCCAGGCACCAGGCCACCTGGGGCCTCGGAGGCCAGGCACGGAGTTGAGATAGCATTCAGGATAATCAGAGCTTGACCTCATTTAGAGTTCAAGCTGATCACTCTGGCTGCCTGGTGAAGAACACAGTCAGGGGCAGCAGACCAGTCAGCAGGTGATGTGGTGGTCCCAGCTGGGGCTGAAGACAGGTGGCCCAGGCCCCAGGACCGTGCGACACTTCAGGTCACCTCTCAGTTAAATCAGGGGCTGCAGTCAGGCTGGACGGCCCCTCAAGGGACCCCCTCGCCCCAGCTAGCTCCCAGTCTGTGGGTGCTGGAAGGACCCACTGATGATCTGATTGGGCTCCGTGCCCAAGTGACAGGTGACGGATGGTGAACGTTCTGCACCATGTGGCCAGCGCCCTGCTCCGAAGTGGACTTTGGAGCCAGGAGGTAATTTCAAGAAAGGCGTAGGGGAGCTCGGTAACGCTTCCCCCGCTGCTCAGTCGGTGGAGAGCACTGTAGGGAGCTGGGGTTTTAAAGGGCCCCTTAATCATTGTCTGCCTGGCTGGCAGCGTGCGGGAGCGTGGCAGGGACAACCGCGCCTTCCCATTGACGAGGCAGCTAAGGCTCTGGGGCACCCAGCACCCCTTCTCCCGTTAAACAGCAGAGGAGGGCCGTGGGCGTGGCCTTTGAGATGAATCACTTGAAGCTGAAGACTTGGAGGCTCGACATCTAGACAGAGAGGTGATTAGAGTCGATAAAATCATGATGGGAAAGGCTGTCCGATCCATCTGCTCCAGTGTGAGGCCCTCCCTGCAGTGGATGGACAGGCTTTAGGACAAAGTAGAAATTCTGCTTCACCCACCAGAGAGTTAATATTCGGAACCCACGGGCCACCACTTCCAGCCAGGTGCTTCCTCTGCCAAAGACTCACGCACAGAGTGTTTAGATTCAGGTGGATTCCTGAATAATTAAATCATGAGAAAGGAGGCTGTCTCGTGTGTTGGGGAGCCCGCTGCTATCCTGGGAAGGGGGTGGGGATGGGGGCAGGGAACCTCCTTTCCCGCGCATTTCCAGCATGCCAGGCCTTCTGCTCCGTCCTGTCTCCTCTGCAGCCTCGGAGGAAGGCCTTGTTCTCTGGTGACAGAAGGTGGGACAGAAGCTCGGGGGAGTTCTCACGCTTTGTGGGAGATCACAGAACGGGAGGTGGGGGGGCTGGGATTTGAACCCTGGCGTCTCTGACTTCCAGGCCTTTGCTCCTTCCACTCTGGGAGGCATCTTTGAAACCACAGACTGCGAGAGGCTGCCCTGTGCCCTGTGGAGTGGGCTCAGGAGCACATTTCAGATGTGGCTCCCAGCCCCCTCCTCCCTCCCGCGGGGCTGACTCTCTGAGCCTCTGTGGTCCCCGACGCGGCTCCAGGTAGGACTTGACAGGAGGTGAGCCCTGAGGTGCTGACCGCCAGGCACACCGCAAGCTGGAAGGAAATCCCCCTTACCCTCCCCGCCTCTCCTGGCCCTCTTGCGCGTCTCACTGGTGACAAGGCTGTGAGTCACCAGCACGTGCTGATCATCGCTTTCATTTGGCAGCTCCGCTGAGGCCGGGGCAGAGGGCGAAACTGAAGTGCTCACGCCTGAGTCTGCACCCGGAGGCTCCATGCCGCGCACGTCCCACGTCCCGGCGCGCAGGCCCCCACCCCCTGCAGGGCCCAGACGGAGGCCCTGCGGCCCAGAGACCCGCCGCCCCGTGCGTGCTGCCCGCCGACCTCTGCTTCTGCCCAAGGGGGCTGTTCCTGAGTGATGTCTCCCAGTTCCCCATCTTGCTTCCCAGGGAACTTTGCTTCCGGTCTTAGTTTGGTTTCGGTTTTCTCCGAGGCTTCGGTGAGGAGCTGGTTCTAGAGAGCGTCAAAGTCCCTGGGTTGAAATGGTCACTGGGTTGTGTCAACAGGGGAGACGTGGGCCTGGGCCAGTCACCCCTCCTTTGAGGCCTTCCTGAACTAACACCGAGACAGCTGCTGCTTCCCTGGCCCAGATCCTTCCCCAGTTGAGGACTTTCCCAGGTCTGCCTCATTCGCTCCTGACTCTGCAGACGCTCAAATTGGGGAAGGCGCAGGGGCGGGGGCTGCCGCGGGGCCCAGGTGAGGAGCCCTCGACCATTTTTAGCAGCAACCAGGCTGCGCTCAGTCAGAGGGAGGGTTTCTGCACACCCCTCCACCCCCCACCTCTAGGACACCTCAGGGTCTCCTCTCCCCTCCCCTCCCTTCCTTCCCAGACATTTACCAGATGTCTACCATGAGCCCGGCTGAGTCCCAGGGCCTGGGGACCAAGCGGCAAATAAGCCAGGCCCTGTTCAGTTGGAACGACACTCAGGTGAGGAACACATAAGGAGGGCAGCAGAGGCTTCCCGGGGAAGCGGGGCGCAGGCCTCCCTCTGGGAGCACGGCCGGGCGGGACTGACTCCGCTGGGGGAGGCTGGCCTTTGCATTCAGTTGTGGAGTCTGACTAGGGCAGGGTAGCCCCGGTTTTCCAGGGAGAGGGGAGGCCTGAGCCAAGGCGAGAAGGGCACAAAAGATACAGCATGTTGGGGCCGTCTGGGTCCTGCCGTGTCCCAGGCCCTGGGTTGTCAGGGTTTCGTAGGTAGAGCCAGCCCTAAAGCGGAGAAAGGGCCCTGGTCTCTCAGACGGCACCGCCAGCCAGGGGGAGCTTAAAGGGCCCAGGCGCGGGCCCCTCCTCCTCTCGAGAGGTGGGAACAGAGGTGAGGCTGCAGACACCTGCTCTGGGGCCAGACTCCAGGTGCCAGGAGGCCCTCAGTGCAGGCATCTTGGGTGGAAATAGTCTGGCCAAGATTTCTCTAGGCCGGAGTGAGCACACGCACGCACACACACACACACCCGCCGGCTGGGCTCGCCTCACCGCTCACCCTCCGCCCCTTCCACCAGCAGATGCCCTTTCACACCAAACTGAGCGTCACCAGTCGCTGAAGCCAGAAAGATGGCGGGAAAGGGCACGAATCCCAGGGGCAGGGGCGGCACGTCCCCCGGACAGCAGGGGCGGGGCAAGGGAATGAATGGCAGCCCCCCGTCCTGGTGGCTCGCTGGGGGCCTCCTGCGCTGCCACCCACGCTCGGCGGCGACGCCTCCAGTTCAGAGCTGGAAGCCGAATCCGTGAGGACTGGTCTCCCCACACCCACCCTCACCGACCCCCTTCATTCCTCTTCTCCTCACTTTCTCACATTTGCACCTTCTTCGCGCTTCCTTTTGCCTCTGTTCTGTCTTCCCGCCCCTCTGCGGGTGGTGGGGGAGCCGGGATGGGCGGCCTGACCTTCAGGAGCAGCCTGGCGCCCACGGCTAAGCCAGGTTACGCTCCTGGTAGACAGGACCGGTTTCACCAGCCCCAGACAAGTGTGCTCGGTGACCAGGACAAAATGAGGTGAAGCAAGTCTGCCTCGCGGTGTCGTCTAAGCACAGGCGAAAACAGGGGCAGCACCACCCACCAAACACCCCCTCTCTTGGCCGAGACGAGTGGCCGCTACTTTTTTTACTTGAAGGACAGTCAGTTTATAGTGTCGTGACACCTCCTGGTGCGCAGCATCATGTTTCAGGCACACGCATGCAAACATACTCCTTCTCATGTTCTTCTCCATCACAGGCTACTCTTACGAGAGCCTGAATGTAGTTCCCCGAGCTCTACAATAGCAACTTGCTGTCTGCCGTGTGTACAGTAGTATCTGCAAATCTCCGACTCCCCGTTTATCCTTTACCAGTTTCAACTTTGTCTTCACGCTCGTCTCCCCTGAAATAAGTGAGATTGACTGAAATAGTTATGCCAGTGCCCAGCTTTCTGAAGACACCGGATCCAGAGCAACCCCCACTTCCTAAGACCCTCCCCCAGGGCTCCCAGCAAGGCTCCAGTGTTGTGATGGGTTCCTTCTGAGACCTCCTCGTGGGCAGAACACGCCCGTGACCCCCACGCCCCCCAGGGGGCGCTCTCCACCTCCACAGTGAGGAGTGCATTTGCCTGGTTTCACTGGGTGTCTTCCTGGTGGTCTGGCTGAAGGGCGTCGACAGAACTGGAAGTTCCACCCAGGCTCAGCCGAGACCCTCGCCTTCTGAGCCCAGGACCGTCACTCACTGCCGCCCGTGCACACATCTTTCAGGAGGTGAGTCCTGGTGTTTTCTGAAGCTCCCGGGTGATTGTAAGACGTGTCCTGGGTTTTGAGTGAAGACGTGACAGGTCGGGTCAGAAGGACCCTTCCTGCAGAGCACTGAGCTCGGGCCCTGAACAGGGTACCCGTCACCGTGAGCCGCCGCGGGCTCGCTTCTGGGCCTTACTGACTTCGCCGTCCCTCTGCATCAACAGCTATCGAATGAACATTGGTGTTGCTGATGGGAAGCTGTGAGCCATGTCAGATGTCCTCCATCTCAGACTGTGCCATTTTCCCCCAAACCACCCCTCCCTCTGTCTCAGTGTTCTCCCAGGTCACCTGGGTGGGAGCCCGCCATCGGAGGCTCTGACTATTCCCAGTGCCCTGGACCCTCCCCCAGGACCTCCCTGACTCTCAGACCCCGCGGTGGCTTGGGGCTCTCCGGCCCCCCGGTCTTCTCTGTGCAGACCATAACCTCCAAGACAGCTCTCTCTGGAGCTTGGCCTGACCCCCCCCCCCACACCGCAGTCAGACACCCCCAGTGAATCCTCGTCGCCTCCTAATGAATTCAGACCCTTCCCTCGACCTTCAGGGCTGTCCGTCACCCAGCTCCCGCTCACACACGCACCAGACCTGAGTGCTCCACTCGCTGGCCCGGGAGACACTCTTCACGTCTTCAGGTCACTGCACTTTGCTGTGCTGATCCGGCTGCCAGGAATGCCCTTCCCATCATTTTTTTTTTCTTTTCTGTGTAAATCCTACTTCTCATTCAAATTCCAGCGCAAATGCTACTTCCTTCTTCCCTGATCTCCGACCAAAGGGGATCACTGCCCCTTTATCAGCCTTAAAACTGTCCTCCTTTTTAAGCCCATTGCGACCCGTTGCCGCGCGCTGATCTGAACTGCGGTCACTTTTAATCACCCTCCACCTGCGTGTGATAGGTCGCGTTCCAGACCAGGGGCTAAGAAGCCAGGCTTTGCCATCAGGAAACCCTGAAATTATGTTTCTGTTTCCTACCACCTACTAGTCCAGTGGACGTGGACAAGTTTTTTAACTTCTCGGATCCTCCATTTCTTCACGTGCGTAATGGGGAGAGTCCCTTGGAGTGATGGTGAGGATGGAGGGAGAGTCTCGTGTAGAATGCCTCACACAGAACCCGGCAGAAGTGAGGGTCACTGTCATTGTCATAACAACTGCTGTCCTCACTAGGGTGAGGTCTCCCAGAGCAGGGAGTCTCGGCTTCCGTGTGCACACGGACCAGCTGGGTATCTTGTTAAAATCCAGCTGTGACGCAGGAGGGCCGGGTGGGCCCGAGAACCTGCATTTCTTACAAGCTCCCAGATGGAGTGGATGCGACCACTCCCGGGAGCACACTTGGGAGACCAGAGTCCTGGAAGGCGGCGCGCTCTCGCATGGGTTCCTGCACGAAGTCGGGGCAGCACCGGTTTTCACACGCGTGCGTCCTCATGGTGGTGGGAGGGATGATGCCGCACACCAGCCTTCCTTACTGGGAAGGTCACACCCGCCCGCCCCCGACCCCCCCAGCCCGGCGACCTTGCGGACCTTGCGGAGGACTGAGATTTCCCAGGGGCACAGCTGCTGCCCCTCGGAAACCAGCACTTGGAGTGGAGCCGGCTGCGCGCTGGCCTCAGAGCCCTGATGAATCCCCCTCCCTTTGTTTGCCTCATTACCGTGATTGGGCTCTGTCCGTAGCGTAGCAACGGCTAATTGCAGGCTGGCTGCGGAGCGCAGTTCCGGCTATTAACATTTTATCGAGGCTTGATTGTGCTCCTTTTTGCAGCAACGAAGCTTCAAAGTTTCAGAAACGAGGGGATGTGGTTAGTGGGAGCTGATGTTTTAATCTTAGCAAGCTCCGTAAAGCCCTGCTTCGCGGTATCATTGACCTTGAGATGGTTTCCTGTGACCAGGAAGAAGCCCATCATTTATTTAACCCTCCAGAAGGTCTGCCAACAATCCCCTGTGGCCAGGCAGAAAGCACATTATGGGTCAAACGGCATTGCAGAGAGCCCCAAAGGGCAGGCTGGCCGAATAGTTCAGCCTTGTGGGCATTTGGGCGCAAAAGCTACAGTTTGCAGGTGGCGGCGGTGCGGCAGGCCAGACAGGTGTGCCACTCCGCGGCAGTGTGGTGAGAAGACAGGTGTGCCACTCCGTAGCCACCACACTGCCACTTAGCAGCCTTCCAAAACCAGCGGCAGAATCTAGAGGCTTTGAAAATAGTTTTCCAGGAATTCAAGTGCCAACCTGTAGACAGTGGGAGTTGGAAAGAGGTGAACCCATGAGCAGGTACCTTCTACAAAGGGTTTCCGAGCCCTCGTGGTCACCAGCATCCCTGAGCCTGTTAGAGCTGCACACACTCCAGGCTCCAGCCCAGACCTCCTGGTTCGGGTGAGGGAGGCGGGCTGGGCGTCCGTCCTCGGGCGGTGCTGACGCTGAGCCACTTTGGGAACCACTTACCTGCAGCCATGAGGGACTTTGGAAAACATACAGAGGGCAGCAGAGCCAGCTGCCCCTTTTGCAGGTGCACGTCAGGGGAGGGAGGCAGCCGCTCACTGTGCTGAGCTCAGGTTGGAACCACGGGGCCCGGCGGTGGGAGTGGCCCTAGTTGGTGGCTGTCTAGCTACCGCGTGCGTCAGCATGACCTGGAGGCTGGTTGAACGCAGGCTGCTGGGCTGCTCCCTAGAGTGCCTGCTCCATTGGGTCAGAGGTGGGGCGGAGACGTGGCATTCTTAACCGGCTGACAGGTGGTTCTGGTGGCGATGCTCCGAGGACTACACCAGGAGAGTCACTGCCCTCAGCGATTCTCCAAATTTGGACCAAATGTGTCTCTTTGAAAAGGACTCAGTCTGCTTCTTGGTCCTCATGTGGGGGATGCTGCTTTGCATGAAGACTCTGTGCTTGTGTCTTGAACACCTTCTGTAGCTCAGAAACAGGGGTATTTCGAATCAAGCTTTGACCTGAGACCTGATGAAGGAGGGGATTGACTGCAGGGTCCTGTTTTTAAACATGTTGAATCCAGGTGAATGCACGCTGTTTCACCATTAGTAAGACAAGCCAGGCTTTTAAAAGGAGGTGGGGTTTTTGGCACTGCTTCAATGAAAGGCAAAGGATTCTCTGAGGAGCTGACCTCAAGCTGGGAAAAGCTTTCCATAAGGTGCAGTAACAGGATTATGCTGAATGAGTGGGAGATAACAATGTGCATATTTTATGGAGGGAAGATGCGGGGAATGGGGGGTGATGGTAAAACAGAGAAAATTCAGGGTAGGTTTAATGCAGGGGTTGCAACTCAAAAGCCTTGAGAGGCCAGCCCGGTAACAGAGGTGAGTGAGGCAGGCAAGTCAGGTGAGCACCTGTGATTCTGACCTGGATGAGGACTTGAGCGTGGGGGCCGCGGTGCCCCGGAAGGGCAAAATCATCCAACACAAAGACAATTCTGCAACAAAGTATTGAATATCTCATGTAGCTTGTTGAGAACTGTACTGAAAGTGAAAAACAGACAGTTGTGTAGGTACAGAATGGTTACAAATGTGCTGGCTGCTTACCCTGGTGATCTGGGGGCCGACTGGGAGTGCCCCAGCTTTACCAGCGCACCCCCACTGTGTAGCACTAGCCTGGAAAAGATTAGAATTCAAAACTCTGATTGGATTTCTACTGAATGTGTATTCACCTTCATGCCATTGCAAAGTCGTAAGTCAAACCATCCTAAGTCAGGGACCATCTTGTGCTTTGTTATGCAGTGAAAATGGATGGAGATACCCAGTGAGTAGCTGGCCTGTGAATTAGATACGAGTCTGTGGTAGACTAAAAAATAAATATTTGGTCCTTGTCCCTGGCTCCTAGCACAGAACTCCTAAACCCTTGGGCTCTCCTGAAGGATAATGTCTTCTGTATGCTGGTGAGATGACCCGTGCTGGGGACCCCAACAGCTTCAGGATGGGGCTGGTCACCCCAAAGACCAAGGCGTGATTAAAAGACTGGGGCTTGGGACCCTAACCCACGCAATCTCCGAGGAAGGGAGGGGGCAGGAGATTGAGTTCAGTCCCCGATGGCCGGCGACCCGGTCTCGCCCTCCTGCACACACCCCCGTGCCTGGCCCCATGCAGCTCTTCCTCTTGGCTGTTCCTCAGTTATGTCTTTTCTCAGAAGCCGGCAAACGTTAAGTGTGCTCCTGAGTTCTGTGAGCTATTCTAGCAAATCATCAGACCCGAGGAGGGGGTCGTGGGGATTTATGGACGGTGGGTCAGAAGTACGGGACGGGTGGCCCAGGACTGGTGCCTGAAGTGGGACTGAGACCTTAACTTGCGAGGTCTGATGGCAACTCCAGGCAGATAACGTCAGAGTTGAATCGCTGGACACCTAGTTGAGGATTGGAGAATGGTGGAGATTCTGCTTGGTTGGAAGTAACAGAACATCTGATGAACAGTGGCTTAAGCAAGTGAGAGCTTTCTCATGCTCATGTGATGAGAAAGAAACTTCGAATCTTCGGTCGGAACCAGCTGTGCCGAAGGGGACTCTGGAGGTGCTGGTGACGTTCCCTCTCCCACAGAACGGGGTCTGACTGGGAAGGAGGAACCGGTGTGCGTCTCACGGTGTCCGCCTCAGCCAGCTTCTGCTGGAAGAGGGAACAAATGTACTTCACGATCGTCCCCTTCTCTACCAAGTTTAGCCATAAACCGTGAGTTCAGCAGCCCGCACACCCAGCACACACCAGCCCCTGCTCCAGGGAAGAGGTCTTGGTCTCATCTCACGGCTCGGCGTTTCGTATTGTTTGTCTGGGTTTTGTTTGGGGAGTGGCAAATTCAGCTCAGAGACCAGTTTGTCTTTACCGGTAACTTAGCACAGGTTCCTCGTGGGAATTACAATAATTTCACAAGCCAATAGCTTCTAGAGTAAGGCAACAAAGAATCAACACACTCCAACAAATGACAGACTGACTACACCATTGTTCCAGGCCAGGGGAGAGGACAGAGATGAAGTCCAGGTTCAGCCCGAGGTGTGCCTCCTCTCAGAGCTGTGGCTTCAGGAGAGCCGGCTCTGCCAACAGAGAGGTGGCATCCAGCTGCCAGCGCAAAATAAAAGTCCTCTGTTGCTGGAGCACGTTGCTAGGGAACTGAGGCACCGGTGTGGCCAGGCTCTCTGGGGTTGTCACTCCAGGGACTGTGACAGGGCCAGCACCAGTGCCTACAGGAGTCCCTCCCACGGCAGGAGGAGCTGTCCCTTCTCTGGCTGAGACTGCCGCACAGTTGACACCACTGCCGGCCAAGAGGAGCGAGTGTCTCGCGATCTTCCACGAGCTGGACCAGCAAAGGGCGCTCGGCCCAGACCCGGCCTCTCTGCCGTGGCTCTCGCCCTGCGTGTTCCATGCGCCGCCAGCCACGGCCGCTCCTCCGCGCGCCCTCACCAGCAAGCCCCCGGCGGGCACTTGGCCGCCGGGCCCCCGAGTGCTGACCGGCTGGCCACGGGTCACGACACCCTCACACAGCTTACTTCGTTCTTTCCTCAAAACAACTCTACTTCTAAAACCAACTTGGGTCTTTGTCATAAACACGTGGATTAAAACAACTTCACTTAAGTCATCACCAAGTGGATCGGGAATCACATCAAACCGACACCCAGCAGCCGGTTCCAGGTTCCAAGTTCCTTTCACGAGAAGCTGACTGATCTGGACGCTGACTCAGCCCCCGACGGCGTCACTGCAACCAACTTTAAATCTGAAGGAAGAGTGACGAGCGGGCACTTTCGGATGAGTGTCCCTTCTGCAAACCTTAGCCGGCTTCCAGGACGCACGGCGCCAAAGCAGAGGCCATAGGAGGAGCTGAGGATAAAGCTCCCCGCTCACGGACGTCGCCTGTGGCTGTTTCATGAGGAGAAGCGTGCTGATGGGAGTGAGAAGCGCAGGGCAGGAAAATGAGGCTGCGGTTTCCTCATTTTCCTTCTTTTTCGTCACTTTGTGGAGGGGAGGAAGTGGAAGTGATGGAAGAGGAGAGCACAGAGTCTCGGCTCAGCAGCACTCTTGGAAATAACTGTCCGACGTCTCGCCTGATCACAAGCAGTGACCGCTAACGTTTACTGAGTGTTTACTACAGGACACGCATCACGCAAAAGCGTTTACTTGGTTTTTATTTTATGGCTTTCGCTTTACCCTCACCACCTCCCTAAAAGGCAGCGTGATGTTAATGCCTGTTTGCAGGCCTCAAGTTCAGCACTTGTTCAAGGCCACGGCGAATAAACGGCAGGCCTGGAATCCCTGGCTGGGGCTGCCTCCTCCTTCGTTCTTCCTGGCGCATCCCCGACGCCGGCCTCATCCCTCCCGCTCTCCACTCCTGCCTGCTCCTGCTCCTTCGGAAAGCTTCGTTGCTCAGACATTGGTTCACGTGTTAAGCTGACATCTGCTTTCCTGGAACACGCGTTGTCCGTCTGCCCACTGAAGTAACCCGGAAGCCAGTCCGCCTGCCTGTGACAGTCCTTCGGGGCCTGCGCTCCGCAGTGCTGCGTCCTCTGAGCCGTCTCTCCTCCACGCTGAATCTCTGCCGCCAGTGTAACCCTTCCCCAGCAGGCCTTCCTAGATGCGGGGCTGCTTCCTCTGGGTGCACTGAGCGCAGACCGCAAACTCAAACATCTGCACACAGCAGACGCGTGGGAGAATAAACGGAGCCGCAGGTACAGTAGAACCACCCGGCCGTCTCCTCTCATGTTCCCGCTTTTCACAGAGACGTGGCTCTGGAAAAGCTTTGCTCTGCAAACTGAGTGATAAAAGGCCAGCTAGCCCCCAGTCTCGCTCTTCGGGGACCACTGGGAATGGTGAGCCCTGTGGCAAACGGCTAGGTGGACGCTGCATCTGAAAAAAGCAGACGGTGCTCAGGCCCAGACAGGTGTCGTCGTGAAGGACGGTGCTGGGTCTTCTGAACTTTTCAAAAGCTGCTGGAATTCTGGGTTTTTGTTGGGAAACTTTTGCTTTTGATCAGCTTGTTTTTTCCTTTGCCTTTTGTGGTTTTTTTTTACAGTGTTACGTAAACCAAACAACAGTGTCCGCAGGCTGGATCCAGCCCCTGGGCTGCTGGTTTACAACTGCTGCTAGTGTTCACCAGCTGGTCCCCAAACCCCGACGAAGTCTGGCCAGGCCTGAGGACGGTCGGACCCTCACCTCGTCTGACCGAAACGCCATGCTTCTAGGGACGCAGGCGGCAGATGCGGGAGCTTTCCTAGTGGCTGTGGCGTGATGTACCATGAGTTCGCCTGGACTGGGAGCCGAGTGAGCAACCTCGAGTCTTCACGTAACGTGCCATCCAGCCTGGCCGCTCCAGCCGTCTGGGGCAGTGAGACCTTGAATCCCATCTCCTGGCTCTGCCTTCCTCCCTGCGGGGCCCCGCTCTGCCTTGGAGAGTTCTATTTCTCCCTGCTTTTGTGCACAGCTTCGACCAGTGCTCCTTCTTTGAAATCACCAGCTGGACCCGATGCCTGGGTGAACTCTGACCCGTCCTGAGGGCAAGAATAAAAATGTTAGCTAGAAGCATGGAGACACCCCAAATGTCACCAGTGCGCGAATAACACTCCTTAGCTTCAGAACAGGAGGACATTAGCCAGTGTTCATCACCTACTGTGCACTCAGTCCCACCGCAAAGACGCCTTCTGCAGCTCTGCCCCGTGACCAAGAAAGAACCCCCAGGCTTCACCCCGTATCATCAAGCTGTAGCTCTCAGCTCTGGTCTGGAATTCCCAGATTAGTTCCTTGCTCTGGACCTCAGTCCCGTCTCTGGATGAAACCCATCCTTGGCAGCCCCGGGATCAGTGTGGCCCCGCCCAGCACTCATCCCAGGCACCTGGTCCTTTGTCTGCGTCTGTGGCTGGACTCCTGCTTCTCCAGGGGGACACACACTGTTCCAGGCACTGTCCTTGGCCCTGTAGCCTCCTTGATCTCAATGGTGAGTCTATGGTTCCCACTGCCATCTGGCCCGCATGTTTCAGTTGACCCTTTTTGATTCTCAAGGAATTTGTATTACTCATGCTCCAGGTGCGAGTTCTCCAGCTGTAAGAAGGGGGCCCTGGTGTGCAGCTTACAGCAGTAGGGTGGGGATCAGTGAGACTTGTAGTCAAGTACTTGCACACAGTAGGCACTTAGTATGTAATGATGGCAGAAATGCTGAGGTGTGCGCTGTCTTTGGACCCTCCCTGTGAGTGAGAGCAGCCTTCCTTTTGTCCTGCCAGGTTTGCAAAAAACTGAATTACAAATTTATTGCTTGGTTGCTGTTAAAAAAAAAAAAGTTCAAACTAACAATACAGACATTTAGAAGATGAAGTCGAGTCCTCTGCCCCATGTTCTACCTGCCAGAGAGGCCCCTGCTACCCGGTCAGTGTGCGCCTGTTGATGGCGTCCTAGACACACACACACACACACGCACACATGCACACACACACACACATGCACACACAGGCACGCACGCACACAGGTTTTAAAGCAACACTAGGATCACACGATACATACTCCCCTGCAGCTTCCTTCTCTCTCTAAGCAGAATTTCATGGCCATTCTTCCAAGTCAGAGTATGTGAGGCTCGTCCAGTGCCAGCCTGAATTGTGTCTCCCAAAATTCACATGTGGAAGCCTTAACCTCCAGCCCCTCAAAGTGTGACTGTTTTTGGAGATGAAGCCTTTGAAGATGTAGCTCAGTTAAAGCGGGTCATTAGCGTGGGCCCCAGTGGGCATGACTGGTCTCCTTTCAGGAGCGGGAGCTCGGGACACAGAGGCCTCAGGCGTGCGCTCAGGGAGGGGGCAGCCGTCTCCAGCCACGGGGGGACACTTCAGGAGAAACCAGCCTGCTGACGTCTTGGTCCCGGGCTTCTAGGCTCCAGGACTTTGGGAAAATAAATGTCTGTGGTGTGAACCCCTGGTCTGCGGTATTTGTTTTGGCAAAACCAGCAGGCTTCTACACCCGGCCTCTCACACGACACGTAGCACTTCATTTGATAGATGGCACAGAAAACGCGTGTGCCGGTGGACTCGGAGGCCGTCTGCAGCTCCGAGCTATTGCTGACAGCGCTGCAGGTGACGTCCTCGCGATACATGCTCGGTGCACACGTGTGCGGGCGCCTGTGGGCTCTGCCGCATCTGAGGAAGACCGGGCTGGAGAATACGCACATTTAAACAAGGTGTGAATTAACTGTGCCGACTGAAACTCCAGCCCTGCAGGCAAACTTCCTCCTCCCTTTACCCCAAGAGCATAATTTCAAGGAAATTCATAATTTCATTATTTTACATTCTGTGGCCATAAAACATAACTAAACTGACAGTCAACAAACTACGACAGCCTTGACCTTGGCTTTGCTCGTCCGGACCACCCTTGCCTATGCCAGGACCACGGCCCCGTCTACCGCCTGCAGAAACGCGCAATTTTCCTGAATGGAGAAAGCTCTCAGCCAGCTTTATGGGCGCTTCGTTGTGAAGGCAAACTCAGTAAGAACAAACGGCCGTGCTCCAAACAGAAGCATTGATTTTAATTTTTTAAGAGTATAAATAGATTTGAATCACACAGAGTAGAGTGGATTTGGGGAGAACATATTTCATAACAAGCTGCCAATATATTTGTTTTCTCATCTCTCAACAAACAGGAATGGGGGTTGGCGGCTGCTGATGCAGACCCAGGTTGGCAATGCCTTTCAGATAGGGAGAGTTACCTTGATCTGAGTTGATGTGTCTCACTGGCCTTTTATTTTGGAAAAAAGTCAGAATTGGGAACCACCTTTCATAGAGGAGATGAGCTTGGAGAAGCTGTCGCCCAGGCCCTTCCTGGAGAGCTTCGGATTTCCCCAGACGGCAGGGGGGTTGCCTGCCTTCTTTTCGCTCTTACTCTTTCAAACATATGGTTGTGCAAGAGGACTGAGCGTTAAAAGAGGCCTATAAAGACAGAAGCCATGACCCATCGGCCGCTCGGAGGACGTCTGGAAGAAGCGTGACCGTCCCCGTGGTGACGCGAGGGCTGGCGTGAGAAGCAGCGTGGCTGGCAGATGGGACGCTTCTGAGCATGGATCTTGCTGGCTGTCTCCCACCTTGGACCGCGGGTTACTTGGGAGCAGGAGCCATCAGACGTGTCTCTGCCCACAGCCCGGCACAGGCCCTGCGCACAGATCCTGCCTCTCCTCCGCCATACCCACCACTGAGGTCACCTGATCCAGCTTCGCGACTTTAACGCCGTCTCTGTGCTGGTAGTTCACAGACTTACGTCTCTGGCCAGGAACCCCCTCCTGAAGTCCAGCGTCTACATCCATGTACCTGCCTGGCGTCTCCACTTGGATGCCTAACACTCTTCTCAAGCTTTAGATGTTCCAAACTGAGCTTCTGGTCTCCGCTCTCCCTGAACCTGACCCACCCGCAGCCTTTCCAGCCTCAAATGATGGCCGTTCCATCGTGCCAGTTGTGCAGCCAAATGCCGTGGAGTCATTCCTGACTCCTCACTCTCTTAACCCTCAAATCCTGTTGGCTCTACCTTCAAAATATAACAACATTTTTTCAGTAACTTCACTGCTATCATCTTGATTCTAAGCCACTACAGTAGATTAAATAATGATCCCCCAAAAGATATGTCCAGATCCTAACCTTTGGAACCTGTGAACATGTCCTATTTGGCAGGAGGGCCTTTGGAGATGTCGTTAAGAATCTTGACATGAGAGCGTCTTGGATTCAGGGTGGGCCTGAATGGATGCAGGATGCAGTGGCAGCGAGAGTGGGAGAGGAGGCGGCAAGGCACAGAATGGATCAAAAACAGCTGGGAAAAGAGCTTGAGGCAGGACACGAAGAATGTTTAGGGATAAACGGTGTTTCTCAAAGGGTCGTTGGGCCACCCACATCAGCACCACTTGGGGTGTTTATTTACTGCAGATTTTAGGGCCCCTTTCTAGATTTCCTCAGGAGTGGAGCCTGGGAATCACCTGTGAAACCAGCATCAGGGGATTCTGACGCACATGGAGGTCTGAGAATCTCAGGTCCTGGGACTGGGTTATGTGTGTGGTGTGTGTGTGTGTGGTGTGTATGTTTGGTGTGTCTGTGTGTGTGGTGTGTGTACCATCGCTCTACCCGGCAGCCCTGCTCTGGCTCTAGTCTCAACCTCTCCTCATTTTCCCTCCGCATTCCCCACACACATCATATTTTCCTCATCACCAGCACAGCTACTAATCCATCCAAGAGATTCCTAGATTCCAAACCCAGAAATCTGTGTGTTTTCTAATTTTTTTTGCTTTAAAAAAAAAAGCAAACAAACAAGAACTAGTGGTAGACAGCCCGTGAGTGATGTGAGGCTGTGATCTGGTGTCTTAGAGGTGCAGGACCATCCAGCCTCTGGTGCGGAGTGCACCCCAGCGCTCCGGGTCCCCGTGGTCAGCCCTGCGCCCTGAATTGGGGGCGGCTCTGATGACCCGATCCCTTTTACAGGCTAAGTAGGTGATGCAAGTTCAAGTAAATAACACTCAGCGTTAGGATCATATGTGCATTTCCTGTCACTGAACGATCCTGGCACACAGATACTATTCACTTAAATAATCAATTGCTGTCAACAAATCACAGGAAGCAGAGAATGAATTAAGTAAAATGAACTACGGATGTAAAATTCATTTGAAAGTCAATTTAGTGACAACATTAGCTTTCCACTAGTCTGCTCAACTGTTTGATCACCTTCCTTTTGCAGAGTTTTTTTTTAAATTAATCCAATTAACCTTTTTGCTGCTCAATTGCTGTTGGCGGCAACTATATCACAATAGGGCACTTCTAGTTTGGGAGTGAAAGAACTCAGCGATGGCCTGGGGCGCGGGCATCAGGGCAGGGCCAGAGCTTCTCCTCCTGACTCAGGGGTGGGGCAATGAGGGGCCGGAGGCGGGGCTGGGAACACCTGAGGTTGCTGCCTGGTCTCCGACTCTCAGAGACACCCTCCCAAGACCCATCTCACCCTCTGGGGCCCTCGCTCCCTTTAGTGAGAGCTCAAAGTTCTCCCACGTCTTTCTGAAACGCGCCGAGTCCTGGGCTAGGAGGCAACATTTCTTTGGCATCAGCCGTGGTCCAGAACGCCAGATCCAGGATGTGACTGTGCGGTGGTGTGCACGTGGAGAGAGAGCTAAAGATAAACCTGGATCTGAGTTATGCTCTCATTCGACGCGTTTGTCCAGCTGTTCCCTTCTTACAACCACTTTTCTCTTCTGGTTTCAACCTTCAGCTGACGAAGTCACAAAACATAGCTGATGGTCCCAGGCCTTTAAACTGCCTCCTGGGCCCTGGCTCATTCAGTGGGAAGCGTGGCGGGGGCAGGCGGTGGGTGAGAGCCGAAGCTCGCTGCCACCTGGGAGTCCCCCGCCCCAGAAGTCCGACTGGTCGGCGCGGGGCCGGGGCAGAGGGACTTCTACAGCCTCTAGAGGAGTCCATCGTGCAGCAAAGTTGGAACCTCTGGACCAGGAAGCCCTCAAGCCTCCTCCGTGGGGCGGCCTGGCCTGGATGCGTGGCCGCCAGACTAAGCCAGCCCTTCCCTGGGGCCTTCACTCATTCACTCAAGCAGCACGGCTCCCAGCGACGCCCCAGGCCCTTCTCTGCCCGAGCTGGGGAGCCGCCCTCATCTAGCCCCCAGCCTGTCCCTTGCCCTTCAGGGCACTTGCCTCTCTGCATCACGTCTGTGAATTTCCTGAGGGTAAAAGCTGGGCCTGCCTCTCTCACTCCCAGTACCTAAAATGTTTCAGTGAGGGAACGCGTGTATGAATGAATGAATGAATGAATGAACAAATGAACCGTCGGAATCCAGCCTCAGAAGAGAGGCAGTGTGACAGAGAGCATGGCATCTGGAGAAGACGGGTGTCAGCTCAGATCCCAGTTCTGCTACTGAGCAGCTGTGCTGTGTTAGGAAATGTACTCAATCTCTCTGAACCCCACTTTCCTCGTCAGGCAAGTGAGAACAGTAAATCCCTGACAGGGCTGTCGTAAGGGGTGAATTGTGTAATCCGTCTAACGTGCTTTGCCTGGAGCCTAGTAACAGCCCAGTAAATGTTAGCTCTTACTAGAGCAATCGCTGGCATTTGCACCTTTACAGGCATCCAGAGGCTGCCCTCATCACCTGTTTCCTCCTGATCTGGGTTTCCCACCCCCCGAAGGCCGCCTGGGACAGTCTGGGTGGACAGGAAGCTCCTTCCCGGCTGAGTGTGAATCGCGAGGCCGCTGCCCGGCCCTCCGTGCGGTGCCCCCGGGAGCAGCTGCTCTGCCTTTGCCCCCTCGCTGCTTTGTGTTCATTGCTGGACAGGTGGAGGCAGCTGCTGCACTTGGCTGTGCGGCATTCGCTGTGGCCTGTCAGCCCCCGTCAGCCCCGCTGCTGCCATCCGGTTTCCCCGCGCTTGCCAGGTGCTCGGGCAGCTCCCGCCTGCACCGTGACCGGTGCCGAGCCAGCACTGAGCGCCCTGCTCCAGAGATCAGGCACTGAGTGCACAGCCCCACCTGGAGCACATCAAAGGCTTGGGCCCAAGCCTGGGGGCGCGGGGCCGCTGCCCACTCGGCCCTGCCAGAGTCGCTGGAAAGCCCCTCGAGCCCCAGATGTTCTCCTGCTGGAAGGCTGAAGCTCCCTCGTTAGACACCCACTCTTATGATTGGAAGCACGGTTCTCAGAGAGTGGACCCCCCCCACCAGTGCAGCAGCAGCAGCAGCAGCATCTGAGAGCTCATTAGAGTGCAGGTGCTCAGGCCCCGCCCAGGCCTCCAGTCGGGATCTGGAGGCGGGAGCATCCGTGTCCGACTCGCCCTGCCACCCTGGGAACCTGCTGCACTGGCAACCCCGCTGCCAGGAGGCCCCTACGCAGGAGGGTTAGAGCCCGGCGGTGGGCCAGCTCGGATTTATTGCTCAGCTCGAGGAGGCTGGACGTACAGGCCCCAGACAGGCGCTCAGCCCCGCCTTCCAGCCGTGTGGGCAAATTGCTTAACCGCTTCAGTTTCCGTTGGCACCGCTATGAAGTTCAGACTGTACGCCCAATTCAAAGGGCCAAGGATGAGATGAGGTACCTAGAGTGCTTGCACGTAATGAGTGCTAACATCCTCTCCCCGCCCCCACCCCCATTGCTCATGGAGAATTCTGGGTCGCGTGCCAGTTTAGGGGAGGGGCCACACAGATGTGGACTTGTGCATCCCCACGGCGGGACCGGGAGAGAAAGACGGCAGAAGTGTCTGGGATGCTGACACAGAGGAGGAGAATGAGGCGTTCCCCTCAGGCTCCACCCCTCTGGTGCCTGTGGTTTGGGGGGCTGGCCCTGCACTGCAGAGTCCACCTCTAGCGGCCCATTCTCAGCACCGTCCTTCCCAGGTGCTGGGAGGGGCTGATTCTTCACGTACCTTCCTCTACTTCATTCTAACCTCTTTCAGGCACGTGACTTACAGATTTAACATTTCCTGCAGGGAGATGCCTGGTGGAAACACAGCAGTGGGGAGCTTGCCTGCAACTCTGGGTCCTTAGGGTTAAGAAGGCAGCCAGACGCAGAGGGCACCCTGGAGACTTGACTCTTGCCCGGACACTGCCAGGGTCTCGCAAGGAGCCAGAAGGCAGGCATCCAAGAGCATCTGAAGAGAGGCAGGAGTGCCCCTTCCCTTTCTCTGCAAGTCCTCACATCACACCCGGAGCCTTTGATGGAGAACAAATTAAGATCTCAGTCTTACCAGGCAGGCTCACATGATGTGGTTCAGGGGTAATGATGCCCCAGTTTCCCTCGCTCCTCATTGCCAGGAGTTCCAGAGTCAATGTTTCATTGATCATTTAAGGTGTTCCTACCAGAATTCACGTCTCTGTTAAGCTGTGTTCTGGGCTGGGTTAGTCAGCGTGTGTTCAAATCCCAGCTCTCCCATTTGTTAGTTGTTAGGTTCTGGGTTCAGTGTTTAAGCTCTTTAAGCGTCACTTTCTGCCTGTCTCTGCGAAGCAGGAACAGTGATCACGTGTAAGTGCGTGCACATACTTACAGTTGTTGCAGGGGTTAGAAATACGCAGAGCTGTTTGGATTTCTAATGAACATGTTTCTCTAATGTTACAAACAGAGCGAGGGAGCAAGGGCTGGAGAGAATAACTGAGCTCAGGGCTGGCTAGCGGGTCCCTGCTAGGACGCTCTCAGGGGGGCTTGCCGGCTGGTGCGGGGGAACACCGCACCGTCAGGGATGTGAAGGGTTCCAAGGCAGACGGCGTGTGTGACTAAGTGGAAATGTCCCTTCCAATCTGGGCAGGGGGCCGGCAGCACGTGCAACCCACATCTGCCATCCCTGCTCTCGACGCCTCCTCCCCAAAGGCAGAAAGACAGGCTGTGACTCTCGCCATCGCCTGCAGTAGAATTATAGGAGCTGTTACCTGGGGCCTTCCAAGGCTCACGCAGAAAGAGTAACCAGCCTCTTAGTTGACCGTGTGGAACGGCGGAGCTGTCCCGGTCTCCGCGCAGCTCCGCTTGGTCTTTGTGGTAAAAGTGCTCCGTGTCACCTCGCCAGGGGAGAAAGGGAGGCGTCCTCTCGGTAGTGGCGTTAGACAGGTGTCTGGGGGAGCTGGCTGTCAGGGTGCGCTGGGCAGGTGGGGGTGAGGAGCGGGCGAGCATCCCGGGGGAATCTGGACCCCGGGCCCTGGGCTACCTAGGGGAGCGGCTGTGGCTTTTGTGTGTTTCCCAGCTGGAGGGCTGTCAGGCGCTGTGGGTGTTTTACATTATTAATCAGCCAGCTCTTTTTTCCTTCCTAATAATCTTGTCTCCCTCCACGGCTGTGGCAGCACTGAAAAGCGGGCTGCAGTGCATCCGTGCAGAGTGTTTCACGCGAGGCAGCGGGGCGGGCCCACCGTCCCTGGGGACAGCAGGCGCTGGGCGTGGGGCCCACAGGACCTGGGGGGCCCCTACTCCCCCTTCTCCCCTTTCCTCTGCTTTCTCCCCGCTCTCCAGAAAGTGGAGGAAGCAGGCCCCCGGGAGACCCCCCAACCATGGGGACCCCAGCAGCAGGGTTGGGAAGCCGCCCGCCAAGAGCGGTGCCCATCTTCTCTCTGACAAGTGACGCGCTCAGTGGCTTAGTCTGACTGCGAAGCTCATGTTCTGTCCGTGGCATCACTAATTTAAATACCATGTTCTTTTCCTCAAGCTAGAACGGGCCGGGAGTGGGGAAATGGAGGCAGTGCGTTTCCTCATCTGTGGGAACAGGTGGAGAGGTCCGACAGCTGGACCCCACCCCACCTGCCGCAGGACAGATCGCAGCTGGGGACCTACCTATGCCAGTGCCTTCATCTGCAGGGGCAAACCAAGACCCTGGCCTGGCCTCGAGAAGGACCCCCCTTCTCCTCTGCCCAAACCCTGGGGAGAGAAAAAGGAGGAGGCAGCTCTGAGACCTCCCTACCCAGGGCTGCCCACACACCCAGTTTCAAAGCTGCTGTGATTAACAATCAAAGAGAAGAACGTTCAAGCAATCAAAGGCCACTTTGAAAACTTACAAGGTGGGCAAAACAGTAAACGTTTTGGGAGGGTTTGCCTCCTGAACAGGAGCTCTCAGATCCTCCTGGAAAGAATCACACACGCTTTCTGGAAACACAATTTGAAACTGTCGCCCAAAACACAGCCTTTGACCCAGCAATTCCTCTTCTAAGACTTTATCCTAGGAAAACATGGATGTCATAAAAAGAGTTACTCACCAAAATGGCCACTGCAATTTTTACTGTAACGGTGAAAATTTTGAGACCGAGAGAATCGGTTAGCTAAATTATGGTACGTTGGTTCAATAAAATTCTGAATATTTATTTAAAATGATTATAGATATGGATTTACTGACTTGGAAGACGTTCATGATACGTTGTTTAAATGAAAAAGTTGTTTTCTGAGCAGTATGTGTATTATGACCCCATCTTTTAAGGAAAATATAGTATTTACAAGTGTGTTCATTATCTATTGCTGCATAACAAGTTACTCCCCCAAATCTGTGCCTTGAAACAGTAAGCATGTGCCGCCTGACAGTCCCGAGAGTCAGGGCTCCAGAGGCGGCTTCTGTTCACAGCCCCTCACGAGGCTGTAGTCAGCCTGCCGGCCGGGGCTGCGATCACCTGAAGTCCTGCCGAGGACAGAGGACGCTTCCAGGGTGGCTCCTTCGTGCCGCTGTTGGCAAGAGGCCTCGGTTTCCCACCACACAGCTCTCTCCTTTGACCGCGTGAGTGTCCTCACGGCACGGCGCGGGCTTCCCCCAGAGCAGGGCATCCTGGAGAGCAGCACAGAGGCCCCAGTGTCCTTCACACCGACCTCAGCAGCCCCACGCTGGCACTTCTGCAGCGCTCTGTTGATCGTGCAGATCAGCCCTGCGCACCGTGGGAGGGGACCACACGACAGCCGGAGTACTGGGAGGCAGGGATCGCTGGCTCCTCTCTGAGGCCGATTAAGTATCCAGTAAAAGTAATTTTCCAGCTTGAAAAAAATATGTCCTGGTGCCGAGCCTAAAGCACCCACCCGCCAGCTATGAATGGGTGTATGTGCCCTGGAGCCAGGAGGCGGGGTGAAGGGAGAGGCTGTGGGCTTTCGGGGTGAGAGGGAGTGGCTGGAATCAAGAAGGAGCCAGGCGTGGGCGGCTTCACACAGGCGTCGCCCTGCTTCGGGTAAACATCAGGAGCAAAGCATCGCTGGTCGTCAGGGACTTAGGTGCCCGGGACTTGCGCAGCCGGTGGGGGTGGGGAGGCAGGCCCGCGTCCCCCCCGAAGGATGCAGCCCTCCTTCCTGAGGGCTCTGGACAGGCACGCATCTGCCGAGAGCAGTATGCTTGCTGAGTTCTATGGGAAGAGGTCCAAATGCTCCCCCGCCCCCGCCCCGGAAGCATCAGAAAACTGCAGAATCTCAGAGCTGGACGGGAACTCAGGGGCCTCGGATTCTCAAAGTGTAGAGCTTGAACCTTCTGCCTCAGAACTAGCGGAACCCAGGACCCTGCGTTACTAGAAAGCCCCCCACCCAGTGCTTCTGATGGCCGGGAGAGTTCGGGAGCCAGGGCTCTGCTCTGTCCGATACGGTCAAAGAACAGCAAGTGACCGGCAGAGAAGCGGGGCTACACGGTCCGGGGTCTCCCCACGTCGGGGTCTTTCCACCACTTCCTGCCGAGCCCTTTGCCCAGGCCACCCCCCCCAGCATCTCCCCGTCTCTCTTTTTTGCTCCTCCAAGTCCTGCTCATCCTTCGGGGGCCAGCTCAAGTCACCAACATTCCAGATCAACTGACCTCTGCCTCCCTGAGTGTCTGCAGCCTGACTCCTGGCTACACGTAATGCACTTAGGACAACAGCTTTGGGTTTTTTGAGCCTTTGCTCACAGCCGAGTCTGCCCACCCTTTGCCCAATGAGGATGAACATTATTTTTCTTTTCTTCCCTCACCCCTTTGCGCGGCAGAGTGTTGGGCACATGGTAAGGAGGTGGGAGGCCAAGTGGACAGAGGCTTGGACTAGCCATCGGGAGGCCACCCCACCATGTGACAGCTGGTCACCAGCCCTGTGCCTCATTTCCTCATCAGTAAAACGTGGTGAGTGAATAAGGTCAGTGGTTTGCTGACTTGAAAAATTATTGTGCCATTGGAATCGCACCTTAATGTGTAAGCCGAGTGCAAGAGGGACGCGGTGCCTGAGGCCGGGCCGTGTGACTCGACACCAGTGAAAGGACCGCTCACACCTGCCGACGCTCTGCAGGCCGAGTGCTTCATAAGTCCTCAGGATGGGCTGGTCGCTTCGACTTCTGCCAGGCCTCTCCGGCCGTCACGTAGAGGTGCTCCTTTCCGTGGCCCTCGGCCCGGCAGCGTCTGGATGTTCCATTCCACTCCGTTCCTCGCACGCAGGGCTGCCCAGGAATGCGGCTGGAGGACTGCGCTGTCTCTCGTGGGGAGGGAGGCCTCAGCGTCTGGGCATGGCTGATGAGTTTTCATCGTGTTTGCCGTGAGACGCAGGCTCCCTGGGGAGGGAGAAGCTGCCCTGAGATCCCCTCCTGTAAGCCATTCGATGAGTAGCTGCTTTTCTCTAAGCTCCTCGGATGAGAGCTGTCAGGGGAGACTTCCCAGCCGAAACCCTTGACTCTCTCTGAATCTGTGGCCCAGACACCCCCGCCCCCACCCAGCGACTCTGACGTCATTTCCTTCCCAGCCAGGCAGTCCCCTTACTGGCCTGGGGCCCTCAGGGAAGTCTCCTCCCTCCGAGCCTCACACCCTCCTCCTTGAAACTGGGACGGCACCAGCTACCTTGCAAGCTTGCTGTTCGGCCGGTGCACTCCGCGGGAGGTGGTCGGTTCTTAGAATGTTCAGATGCACCTGCAGTGGCTGGTGGGAACCCCGTCCCAAGCCCCGGATTCCCCTCGCTCCCGAGCCCTCTCGCCGCCCCCTTCTGGGCCCCTCCACGGAATCAGCAGCAGAAGGCCACGTCTGGCACGGCTCCTGAGCTGCGGGCTGGGTCGGCGCCCGCGCCTTTCTGCTTGTTACGTGTTTTAGTTGTTCTCTGGCTGGTGGTGATGCAAGCACCCTAGCTCCTGGGCACCAGAGAGACGGTCATGATCCTCACCCGCCTCGGCACTGGGCCTCCCAAGTTTGTTCTCCTCAGTCCGAGTCCAGGTGAAACAGAGCCTCTCGCAGGCTTTCACGGCACGTTTGTCTCCGCTGTCGAGGGCTGGGCCGTGGAAGTTGGTGCCTGATTTGTGCGCTGCTTTTCAAATCGTCCTGGGTCTCTGTGGGGTTTTATGACTGTGTCCTTTGTGGTTGACTTCTGATCAGAGAAGGTGGAATGGGGCGAAGCCGTTTTGTGAAGAGTGCAGCGGTGCGGGAGGGGCTGTTCCGAGCCGTCAGTCCACACTGGCTCAGGCTCACCCCCGTGTGTGTGCAGCGGCCAAAGCTGTGTGCCTCGGGCCGGCCCCCACCCCCACTGACTTGTAGTTTCCCCAGTTGTTCAGTGAGGAAGTCCATTGTGCTTTTCTCAGCATCGACTGTGGAAACTCCAGACATTTGGGTGGCAGGCCACAAAGGGGCGTCGGTGACCTGCCACCTGGTGACAGCTACCTGGATTACAGGTAATTACCCAGGGAGGAGGCAACAGCCTGCCGGCCCCATCCACAAACATGAGTGAGGAACCACCAGTTTAAAGGAAACAGAATTATCAGAAGTTTGGTCAGCATTTAGTTTATCCCCGTCCTGATGATTTTAGGAAACCAGGTGAAAAAAAGACAAGATTTGGCAGACACACTTAAGGGCCACATGCTTGCGCTGCTGCGTGCCACTCATCCGTCCATCCGTCCATCCATCCCTCCTTTTGTTGTGCACCTCGTCATCTTCCAACAATTATTTGAGGCAGAAGGTAACAAAACTGAAAGTTATTACTCTGTTGCTGTAAGACACACCGTGCTTTTTACTGTGTTGAGAGGGAGGGGAGTGCCGAGGAGGGCGAGGGACAGAAAGAGAAGCTAGAATGTCTGACAAGTAGCTGAGAGGAAGAAAAAGAAAGAAAACACCGTCCCCATCCAGCAAAGTTCCGTTCACCAGGCAGACAACGCCTTCCACTTCTTTTTGGCTCTGTTCTAAAAAGGCTTCTGCTGAGCAGTATGGATTGGGGAGCCAGGCCAGGGCCCCCCGCCAGCAGAATCCATCAAGGCTGCACTAGCACTCGCGGGAGCTGGTTTCCCGGCCCTGAGAGAGCAGGTCCCGGCAGGATCCTCGCAGGAGCCAGTCTGGGCCTGAGAGTGCCCCCGAGGAGGGGGACACTGAGGGAAGATCAAAGGGACCAGGGCACAGCTGACAGGTGCTTCCTGCGGATGCTGTGGCCCAGGACCAGGCCCCTCCCTGGTGGCCGGCCCCGGGGCCTTGTGCCCGGCTCCCTGGAAGGGCTGCCCGTCGGCCAGCCAATCACCTGGCCGATAGGTCTGTCTCTACGGAGCGGAGCGCTTCTCAAGGTGTCCTGGGGAACACGCGCCAGCTGAGGTGCTGACCACTTGAGGCCTTTGTTAGAGACAAAATGTCACATGTTCTAAAAAGTGAGCCACTCTTGGAGCTGAGCAGTGACTTTAAACATGAACGGGAGGAACCAGGAACAAGGCGTGACGGTCTCATCGACAGACCTTATAAGCAGAGCTGACTCAGGGCTAGGAAGTAAAAGTCAAGGGTCCTGACATAAAAATTTCAGACAGCACACTCTTCCCTCTCATCAAAAGCAGAAGGAAGACAGCAGGGCAAGGCCACGCCCGGAGTGGCCCCTGGACAGGCGGAGTCGGCGCACTTGTGACTCAGAGGAAGGCGCACTCGACGGGTCAGCAGGGGCCGCTGGCGCGGAGGCGGGCTGGAGGAGGATGGGGCGACCGAGGGCAGGGCTGGAAGTGGAAGGCGTGTCTGGGGTGCAGAGTCGCGGCCCGCTGGCTGGAGCCGAGCCGGCCCCACGTTTGGGGGAAACGAGTGGCGGCTGTGGGCATCGAATGCTATTAGCTCACGTGGCGCCCGATGTGTGCGTACGTAGTGTATTAACTGGCAGAGTCTCACAACAGCCCTGAAAGGGGGGTGCCACACTCCCTCCCTTTTTACAGACAGGGAAACCGAGGGGCAGAGAGGTTGCCTGAGGTCCCCTAGCCAATAAGCAGTCGAGCCGAGACGTGAGCCCAGGGTCCTGGCCCCCAGACCTGAGCTCTTAGTCGCTGTGGGACCCTGTCTCCATCAGTGTGATCCAGGAAGGGAGCCAGGGCGTGAGGGAGACGGTGCTTCCAGGTTGGGACCTGTTGCTTTGAGGTGGAAAAGTCCACCTGGCAATTGGTGGTGCCTCCAGGGGCCTCTGAGAGCTAGGGCTCCTGCAGAGGGAGGGGCGCCTGAGAAGGCTTTCCAGGCTATCTGCCCACCCTATCCCTGTTTTGAGGGATGGCGGTGGACACTGGAAAGGGACTGCTTTTGGCTTGGTTGGTTTGCTTCTGAGCCAGTCCCCAGGACAATGTCCTGCATATACAGACAGAGATACATTATCTGTGCATACACATGCATGTGACGAGAAGGTGGGGCCCTGGATGGAAGGCGGGTGCGGGTGGAGGATGGATACACACGCACAGCCTGCAGGGTCGCATCCTTCTCTCTCGGCTGACGCAAAGGCAGAAGCCTCATGCTGAGCCGATCGATGAGCAGTCAGGCCATTCTTTGCATCCCTGAGAAAAATGAGTCAGTCAGTCTGCACCAACAAAGAGGAGCATCAGGACAGCCCGAGTGAGGGGCCCGGTTTTGGGAAAGCTTCTCCAGGGTAGTTACTCACTGACCCTTCAAAGCAACCCTGCGACGCAGGCACTGCTGTCAGATCCCATTTCCCAGGGACACAGCCTTTTGGGTTAGAGAGGCCTCGGCAGGGGCCCAGGACACGGGGCTGGTACGTCCCCCTTTGCTGCTGACAAGTGTGTGATGTCAGGGCTCAGTCCTCTCCCCTGTAAAATGGGGGTGAACGGCAGCGTGGCTGAAGCTCCCTTCTGCTCGGGCTCTGTGACTCCGGATCTGCCTCCAGTTCTCCGCATCAGCTTCCTGGGCCCAGGCTGGCTGCGCAGCTCCCGCCCACAGCTGCCCCTCTCCCAGGTGGCACGGGCTTGTGGTGTCCACCTGCGCGGTGCCCTCTGACCCCACCCCAGGGCCCTTGGTGAGCATGTGTCATTGCTTCCTGCTTCTTGGCATGACGTTGGGAGGGACTGGTGCCCAGTGGTACCTTGCCAAAAGGCAGAGCTCTTCCCGCTCTGGCTGAGGGGAGGGAAGGAACGTGGCAGATGGTAAGCAGAGCGGCCTTGTCCCCAGGCCCTGGGTAGCTGTCATCTGCCACCCTCACTCTGGCTGTGGTCTGGGCTGGCAGCACCCACCCTGCAGCCCGGCCAGAGGCCAGATGACCTTTACAGACAAAGAGCCCTGAGACTCGATTTCACACCTCTCATCGCTCTGACTTTCGAGTTGATATTTCCCTTCTGTTGAACGAGGAAATTCAGGCTGTCTTCTGCTTCCGATGCTCCCTGGCACTGAATCAGGACCCAGAGAGGCTCACTGGCTCTCTGCCCGGCTCCTGGGGGGGCAGAAGGCCTGTGCAGGGCAGAGTCCACTCCAGGGAGTGGGGGGACTTGCCACCTGACACTGAGAGTCACAGGCCTGGACTCCGGCCCTGGGCCGGCCTTCCCTGCCCCTCTCGGAGGTCTGGGTGGGATGAAGTAGGTGACCAGGAGCTCTTTCCAGGCCTCAAAGCTGTTCCTCTGCCTCTGAGTCAGCTCATCACAGCCCACGGCCAAACCCCGCCAGCTGTCTGGTCTTTGTAAATAAAGTTTTATTGGAACACAGCCGTGTCCTTCTGTGGTAGCTGCTTTCACGCTGCAGAGCTGAATAGTCACAACAGAGACCATGTGCGGCCCCCCAGGCCTAAAACATTTACTATCTGGCCCTTTATAGAAGAAAGTCTGCCGAACCTGGCTCTGCGTGGCAGCTGTCAGTCATGGGGGTTAGTGGCTGGAGACGCCACTGCCTTCCTTTGAGCCGAGGCTGTGTGCTGATACGGGCCCCTGTGGCCGGAGGGGTCTCAGAGCGCAGGGCTGCTCAGGCTCTGCTGCAGGAACACGTGACGTGCGGCGATTGCATGTCGCCCTGGTGGGGTCCGAGGAAGCGTCCACAGTCAGACACACGGGTTTTTCCGCAGTGAAATTTATGGCTCTGCCCATCCATAGCATAAGTGAGATCGTCCACAGGTTCCCGTCGATTCAGACCAGGTTCTGCGACCTCACACGTCAGGTCAGCTCAGAGGCGGCTGCCAATGCGTTACAGACGTCACTCCGTGTTCCCGGCCTTTGGGATCCCAGAGCCGCGCTAAGGGGTCGCGCTGCCATTTTCACACCATGTTGGGCACTTGCGGGAGGCGGGGACGGCCAGGACCGCAGTCCTCGGAGGGCTGTCAGATTATCCTGCTTGGTAGGTTAGGAAACAGGCTCAGAGAGGGCGCACGGTCAAGGATACCCAGCCGTGAGGGGCAGAGCCCAGACCCCACCCAGATCTGCCTCTGAATTAGAATCCTAGCCTCTTTCAAGACCCAGATTTAATCCTTCCACCTCCTGCCGCCGTGCATGAGGCCTTCCCTGCGAGTGCGGCTCTACATTTACCTCTGACTTTATGAATCCTTTCTTTTTGCCACAAACCCAGCACTTCATTCTCTGCCGCGTGGCGACGTTGTGCCTGGATGGTGTCCTCAGCTCTCGGAGGGCGGGGTCTGAATTCTGTCTCGTCCGGGGCTCTGGGCTGAGCGCTCAGTACCCCTGCGACGACCCCTTGTGACTGGAGGAAGTGGCTGCCCTGGGCTGTAACGCCGCCTCCCGCCCCCAGAGGGGCGGGGAATAAGAGGAGGGGGGTTCGCTGGTGTGTGTGTCACGGAGCCGGCAGACATAGAGCACACTCTGTCGCCTCTCGTGGAAACTTAATGCTCCTTAACTGGAAGGGCGAGACTAGGAGATACATAATGTGGAACTGAAGCGTGTGTGTGTCGTTCCCTGTCAAACCGGAAAATGCCGCAGGAAAGCCGTAGGCATAAAATCCAGCTACAGCACACTGACACCCTGATGGTCAAGGACAGCCGGGAGTCGAAGGGGACGGGCCACTGTGGCTGGTGTCCACAAGGAGGACACAGACACAGCCTGCACTTAGGAAAAGCACTGGGGTGAATCTGCTGGCTGAGTGCTCCTCTGGGGCTTGGGTGACGCTGATGAATGTGTGTGTTTTGAAATGATCAGGAGTCAGGCCGACCATCTATCACATATAAAGATGCCTTTGGGGGCAACTAACCCTGTCTCTACTGCTGTGAAGTCCACTCTTTATGAGGAGGGGGCCTGGGCTTCATCCCCACAGGCTTTTTCATTATCAGCCATCGTCACTGCCAGGGTGAGTCACCCAAACGCCTGCTGACGAACGGTGCTTGGGTAAAGCTCTGTCTGGGATGAGACCCAAATCTTCATCACTGTGCTCAGCGGTCTTGTGGTCCAACCCCTTTCAGCCTAAGCTCTCAGAGATGTGGGGGACAAAACGTGGCTCTGGAGTCCGATAAACCTCCACGTGGACCCTGACTCTGCACTCAGTAGCTGTCTGGCTTTAAATAAATCACCTACTTTCTCTGACTTCTGTATTTCCATCTGTAAAAGAGGTTGTTAATAATACGTCTTTCTCAGGGTTGTTGTGAGATATTCACTGTTAAATATTTTATATCATCAAACCTCAAGTCCCTTCCCTTCCTCATAAGGCAAACAGTCACCTGGACCAGGGACGGCCTAGACGCGGCACATGGGATGCGCCTGCCCCGCCGCTGCTCCACTGGCCTGACGTCTGAGCCCTCTTCTGTAGAAAGGGCTGCAGAAGGAATTATAAAAGAGCAGCTTTGTAATGATGGTCATAGTTGCTAGTGGTCTGAGACAGTTGCTGCTTTGGGGTCAGCAACTGCTGCTGGAGGGGATGAGAGATCATCTCCCGCCCGGTCACCTATCCCGGGTGTTGGGTAAGGCAGGTGCGGGGCATGAGTGGCGTCAACACAAGTACCAGCGAGCTCCGCCAGCAGCAGCAGGGCCCTTGGTGGTGCCCCCGGCGCATCGGGCTTTGCCATGTGCCCTCTGAGGCTGCTGCACATGCTGTTGGTGGTGACCGAAGTCTTCAGCTCAGCAAGGCAGAGCGGATGAGCAGGCTGGTGTCAGGCACCCAGAGACCCCCATAAACGGTGTGTCACCCTCTGGGAAACCTCAGAACTAAATGGCAAGAAATTTGAGGTGCCTTAGAATGACAGGGGCAGTCCGAGAAATATTTTTTAAATTGTATTCCTAGAGTTCCCCCCCTCCAATCTGGGCCCTGCTGATCTAGGAAACCACAGAGTTGGTGTATGATCTTGAGCCATCGTGCATCTTGTGTTATTTTTTTAGCAGCATTCTTTTTTTTTTTTTAACATTTTTTATTGATTTATAATCATTTTACAATGTTGTGACAAATTCCAGTGTAGAGCACAATTTTTCAGTCATACATGAACATATATATATATTCATTGTCACATTTTTTTCTCTGTGAGCTACCATAAGATCTTTTCCTGTGCTATACAGTATAATCTTGTTTATCTATTCTACAATTTTGAAATCCCATCTATCCCTTCCCACCCTCCGCCGCCTTGGCAACCACAAGTTTGTATTCTGTATCTATGAGTCTGTTTCTGTTTTGTATTTATGCTTTGTTTGTTTGTTGTTTTTGTTTGTGTTTTTTTAGACTCCACATATGAGTGATCTCATATGGTATTTTTCTTTCTCTTTCTGGCTCACTTCACTTAGAATGACATTCTCCAGGAGCATCCATGTTGCTGCAAATGGCGTTATGTTTTTATGGCAGAATAGTATTCCATTGTATAAATATACCACATCTTCTTTATCCAGTCATCTTTTGATGGGCATTTAGGCTGTTTCCATGTCTTGGCTATTGTAAATAGTAGCAGCATTCTTTTTAGGAGTGTCTGGTATAGATACTAGAAGCAGTAGCTGGATTCTGTGTCTCACGGTGTCTTAGGTCTTCTCGAAAACAAGCTGGATGCCCTTGAAAAAGGCTGGTCAAAGGAATGAAGGAATAATGGGTGGATGGATGGATGGCTGGATTGATATATGGCTGGATAGATGGATGGATAGGTGGGTGGATATATGGCTGGCTGGCTGGCTGGATGGATGGAGAGATGGATGGAGTGATGGAGGGATGGATGGATGGATGGATGGATGGAGTACCATTCGTGGAGGCAGTATTGACAGTCCCCATCACTGATCTTTATTTGCATTTTTCCTCCCCATCTCTCGCTCCTCTCCTTCTGCCAACATGTTCCCACTTCCTGAGTTTTCATCACCTCCATCTTTGTTTCCGTGGGGAGCTGCATTTCTCATAATTTCACCCTCCTGAGATCAGAATGAAAGGCCAGGTCAATTCCCCATTAATTAATCAATTAACTAATTAAGTCACTAACTGTTTGTCAAGCTCCAGCTTTTCTTTCGCCTGGTCACGCGGGCATGAGACAGGATGTTTGCTGAGCTGCAGGCGTGTGTCCAGGAGCTAATCGACAGGGGAGCAGAAAGACATGAACAGGGTCCCTGCTCGCTGGGGTCTGACAACTGAAAAGACAAACCAGAAACCACTGAGTTCTGCAGGCCCCGAGCCCCAGCCCTAATCCGCTGCCCCACACGCAGGCTGTGAGGGGCAGCCGCTGGCCACGCTGCTCTGCCTCTCGCCCGCATGTTAGTTGGCCTAACACCACTGTCTGCAGGGGCCACATAATGAATGTGGCTTTTACAGAGGCAGCCAGGCCTCCTCTGCTCATCACCTCCCTTCCCCCTGCTCCTCTCATTCTCCAGCAGCCTTGTCTTCAGTCCCTCCCACTCCTTCCTTGATTTGAATTCTCAGATGGCGGCATTAGAAGAGATCTTGGATGCAACTGGGTTCCCCTTGCGCCTCCCAGGGCTGCTCCCGGGGCTGCACTGGGGCGCCGGCCGGCTGTCCTGGTGTGACGGGCCTTCTGCCCTAGGCCCGCCGTGGCAGACTCCTGTGTGGAGGTCAGGCTGACCCGCTTTGTCTGGATTGCAGAAACTAGGGCTCAGGGTGATCCGATTCATCGTTTGAGCTCCAGCCTGTCAGATATTTGAATGGTAGCCATTATGCTCCTTTTCAGGGTTTTCTTCATGAGAGTAAATCTTTCCAATTTCTCAGTTTTTCCAAATTCACATATGCTCTCCTGCAATCCCGAGGAGCTCTCTCCGGACAGACTCCAGTTTTCCTACAGACCCTCCAAGTGTGTGCTTCCCCAGGTTGGCTGCTGCAGGCAGGCCTGGCAGTGGAGCTCAGCTGGGTATCACCTTGTCTTAAGTGACCACTCTGTTCCTACTGTGCACCCTGATTGGCATCAACTCCTGTTTGCATGCTGTTGGCTCCTACCGAATGTACAGCTAACTAAAATGACCGAGTCTTCTCGGCTTGGATAAAATGAGAGTTATATGTGAAGGTTAAGATAAACCATAAGAATTATCCAGTAGTCCACGCCACTAATTTTGTAGGAAAGGAAACTGAGGCCCAGAGAGGTTACGTGACTCACATTCATGTAGAGTGCGGACAGAGCAGGGACCCCAACCCCGGTCCAGCGCTCCTTCTGTGACATAGAATCTGCCGTCTGATTGGCCGCCGAGTCAGAGAGGAAGTGGAAACCATCTTCTGCTTTTAGGTCCGTTTTTCTCATACAATATTTTGTGCTGCTGGTTTTTGGACCCGATGCGTAACCATGGGTTTGGTTCTGCGGGATGTCATCCTCTTCACCGCGTTCGATCTGTCAGGATCACCGCCAGCCCTGGTTTGGAGATGCACTGCTGGGGCAGGTCTTCCGGCCTTGTGTGGGAGCTTCCTCCAGCTCTGAGTGCTTTTCCTCTGTGCCCTCTTCTGCCTGTCCCACTGGACGCTTGGCAGGGAAGATGCGCTGCCTACAGCCGGCTCACCAGGAGCTTCCTTCTCCCTCACCCATCTGCCGCCCCCTACAGCGCCTCCCTCCCCTCCCTCTGCCCCCCATCCTGCTAATTAGGAGCCCCCAACCCTTTCTTGATTCTACCCCCAGGATGGAATACTGGGGGAAATGTGACAAGCAGCATTGTTAGGGACAAGCCTTTCCGGAGAACCTAAATGTTGTAGTGAGAAAAATCCCGGGACCAGGCACTGGTTCCTGTCACTTTACGGACGCACACTGTTTCTCTCGCCTCGGTTTGCACACCTGTGTAATGGGAGGACAGGGAAACTGGCAGCTAGGGAGCAGCTGCGCTGGCAGCTGTGCTAGGGACTTTGCTTACAGTTCGCATTTTGTCTAATTATTACCGCGAGCCTGTGCAGCAGGCAGCACCCGACTTCAGAGCAGAGAAAGCCGTGGTCAGAGGATAGCTGTCCAGGCGCACCCAGTTAGTAAGTGGCAGGGCTTCTTCAGCCCTTGCTCGCTCTCTCTTGTTGAGCACTTGTGAAAATCAAGTAATGTAGTAATGAATGTAAAGCCGCTTTGAAAAGCGTAGTGCGCTCTGTAAATGCTAGGGAGTGTTGTTAACATCTAAGTTGTCTCACTCGCTCCTTCTCCTTTTCTGTCACCTCCCTACAGTATAAGCAGCTGCCTTTGGTCCAGACCCATCAAAGAAATGTCATAAAACCATTTTTCAAAATGTCAAATGCCTGTGTACTTCAGCCCGACGTAATTAAGCCTTTTTATTTTCTCCAAGTCACAGTGCAGAGCCCTGGGAGCTTCTAGAATGGGCCCTTTATCCTCCACGCTGAACTAATGGAAATCAAGGCTGCAGGCCGAGCTTGCTGGGGCATCCGCGGGACCCCTTCAGTGCCACAGAGGCCTGGCCTGGCCTTGGCGGGTCTCCGGTCAGGGCCGCGGAACGCTGAACAATAGCGAGGTGGCGTTACTTACCCAGGGGCCAGGGGCCCAGGGTCAAAGCTCAGTGGGTGCCAGAGGCAGGACTGCGATCCCGGTGCCTAGACCACCCCCAGCCCCACCCTCACCTCCACTCCCACCCCTGCTCCCACCCCAGCCCCGGAGTCAGCCCCTCACACAGCGGGCGGAGCCGGGGCCAGTGCTGGAGGGCAGCCAGCACTTCAGCCGCGGCTGGTGTTTGCGCTGAGCTAGGTGTTTGTGCACACACCTCCCCTTTCATCTCCGCGCCAGGGCTTATCTTCTCTATTCTTCCTGACCAGAGCTGAGGCTCGTGCCCCAGGTTGCACGGTCGACGAGGTCTGGCAGAGCCGGAATGAGAGCCCAGGTCTGACCTATTTCTAGGACACTATGTGGACTTGCCCTTAGAATTCCTCTTACCTGACAGTTTAAAAGCACAGTATAAGGTGTTCGGGGGGCGGGTGCCAAGCATGGTCTTGGGGAGCAGCAGGTTCTCAGCTTGGATTGCAAAGCTCTTCGTGACTTGGCCCCACTCTAGCTTATTTTATCCAAGACCCAGCGCTTTGCATCACTGGAGGCACAGCCTCTGGGGCCCCATCTCTGCTTTGCTGCGACCATAACACTTGTGGCTGCTGCCCAGGAATCTGATCTCAAGCCTCCCAACAGAGGGTGATGATCATCTGGTTCCAAACCCTCATCTTTCACAAACCTTCTCTTCAGTCTCTTTCCAAGCTTCCATCTATACTCCCGTTTCTGCGACTTGGCTCAGCACCCTGGACCTCACTAAGGCTGGCTGTTCTCCACTTCTACCCGGCTCACCCTCCATCTGTACGGATCCTGACGATCCCAGCTTCCAGCAATGGCCCCTCACCTGTATTCCGTGCGCACCTTTGGCCCCCAGCTGGCACGTATATTGGTTAGCATGTGAGTTTAGAAGCTGTGACAGAGACCCAAGATAACATCTTTGCCTCGTTTAGCACCTCGAAATACATTTCTGTCTTCCCTAACAGTGCGACCATAATCAGTCTGTGGTGTCCCCAGGGCACCAGGGGCCCAGACTCCTGCTATCCTGTGGCTCAGCCGTAGCAGAGCACCTTCAGTCTCGTGATCCAAGACGGCTCGGCACCACGCCCACATTCCCATCCATGGGAAAGGGGAAAGTGAGATGGGGAGACCAGTGACCCAGGAGTCGCACAGAACAGCTCTGACCACGTCGCAGTGTCTGAACTCGACCACATGGCCACACGTGTGAGATAATCCTGCGGGGCTACGTTAAAATTGGGGATTTTATCGACTTGTGAGTGAAAGGGGCGAACAGATGCCGGGAACAACCTAGCAGGCGAGTGACTTCCTGCTTGTGTCTGTGTTGGCCCTGACTCGTGCCTGTCTGCGATTCTTCGGGCTGGGTGTCCAGCCCAGGGAAGGCGCGAGGTGAGTGCCGTGGTGGGCGAGTTAGGCTAGAGCGACTGGCAAAGCTCTGGAACTTAAGTCAGATTTTTATTCTTGTCTTTGTTCTCTGTAATTTCGGGAAAGTTACTTAACCTTTCTGGGCTTCAGGTTCAGAGAATCCTAAAATTTAGCTGGAAGGCACTTAAGATATTTGGTCCAACCGTCTCACTTTATAGATGAAGAAGCTGAAAACCAGAAAGGGTGGTGACTGGTCTACGGCACAGAGCTCTGTAGACGGTAGAGCCGGAGCCCAGCCTCCTAACAGTCAGCCCAGGCACAGAGTCAAGATAATCTCCCCACATCTGGAAGACGGGTGAGAGAGACAAGGAGACCTCTGCGCTCCCTTCCGACCCAGAAATGCACATGCACACATTTCTACTCCTCAGTCAAATTAGGTGCAAAACTGGCCCTGACGCACTGCCTCCTGCTGGATCCTGCTGTGGGCTCCAGCGAGGAGGCAGAAGCATTCAGAGCTCTGGGCTCTGCGGTCATCTAAGGAGCAAAAGGAGCCGGGGAAGCAAGCGAGAGGGACTTGGATGACCCGACGTGGTCACCAGCAGCAACATTCCCCGTGATCGTCCTGCTCTGGGTGCCAGGGAGCAGCTGCCCTCAGGGGATTTGGGATCCGGTTCCCACACAGCTAAACAGCGGTGGAAGAGGATGTACGTGACTGTGACATCAACCAGAAGAAACGTCCCACGGCAAACTGGCCGTGACAACGGTCGCAGCTTCCGTTCGCGGCTCACCTGCAGAGTGTGCCCCGCTCTGTGATAGGTATTTATTTTATAGGCTTGATCTCATTAAATCCTCACGACAAGCTTCCGGGATTACTGAAGGTCATACGGCTGGTAAGCGGTGATTAATTGTCAGAGGAGTGGTGTGAAGACAGTGAAATACGGAGCAGTTCCAGAGAGGAGCCTGTGGATAGAGTGGTCTGGGAAGGCTCAGGGCGGGAGGAGAGAGTTCAACCCTGAATGGGCGGGGTTTGTGGGAGGGGAGAAAAGGGGGAAGGTGAGTGTGGGCCAAGGGAACACTGAGTAAGCAAAGCCCCGGGAGGTGTGGAGTAGGTAAACAGGAGGGCAGAAGTGTGGGACTGCGGGCGGGCAGGGAGCAGTGCGGAGAGCGGCACACCTATCTCGTGCCAGGGAAAGGCTGGGGTCGGGCTGACCTCCCAGAGCTCACTCGTGCCCGGAAAGTGCAAGGCAGTTTGTATCAAGTGCCTGATAAAAAAGTACAGATCACCCACAAAGCTCACTCCTAGGGTTTAACCTGAAGAAAATTTCAGAGACAGTGTGGAAGGTGGAAGCCACTAGAGGTCTAGTAACAGGGGAGCTGTTGAATAGATCACGGCATGTATGTACGACTAAATGTTCCGTTGCTTCTGCGAAACAGACTTTTGAAGGATGTGAAGTGATGTCACATAACTTTAAATCAAGAAGCAGAGTGCAGCGTTGCAATGAGAAAGTTCTTAATCTTAAATTATGTATTCATACAACATAAAATCCTGTGTGTGAGTGTGTCTGTGTGTGTGTGTGTAGGTGAGTGTGTCTGTGAGTGTGAGTCTGTGTGAAGATGCACACACACACAGAGAAAAGGCTGGAAGGGAAGACTCCCAGCCTGCTTACTGTGGTCCTCATTGCAGAGTGAGACTGTGGGTGACAATCCTTTCTGCAGACTTTTCTGTATCCGTCAAGTTTTATTCAGCCAGCATGCACTTCTATAGTAATAAAAACGCTTGTTATTAATATCTTTAAATTTTTAATTTAAAATTTAAAATAAAACCCCCATACTCTGCCGTGAAACACTACAGTAAACATCTCGCTTTGTCTGTGAAGACACTTCATTATCCCCTCGCTGAGCACTGCAGACACTGATATTCCAACCAGGTGATTGCTCGGCAATGACTACATCCTTAGACTTTTTTGAAACCGGATCTTCCTGGGTTCCCATGCAAAGCACCCAGCTCCTGTGGCTCCCACTGGATCAGAAACACTAAAGTGTCCCATTAACGTTCTCTGTAGCCATTTAGATAAATCGCCTTCCTCAGAGCCATGAATCCTAAATGGACGGCACCCTTCTTTTAGGGGACAGGCACCAAAGCCTTTCTCAGACTCAGTGATTTATGACTCTGCGGCTTTCGGAATATCAGGGATCCCTCGTCAGTACCCCGGGCCTTCCCGGGCGCAGGAACGATTCACATCAGGTGGGGAGACACGGCTGCATGCGGGTCAGTGGTTTTCACCTTTATCTGGTTGGTTTGGTTTGGGGGTTATTTTTTTCCCTTCCATTGAAGTAGTTGGGACCTTAGCTGAGTAAGAGAGTCAGTGCCTTCAGTGTAACTTGATCAGAACCCCAGCCTGCCTTCACCCTCAGTGCTCTCAGGGCAACTTAAAGGTTAATACCAGAGACGGGCTCCCCCGCATTAACCACAGTGCAGCCCCCATCACCAAGTGACAATTAGGACCTCTCCGTGAATACCAACGACCGGTGATCAAACAGAGCTTCACCCAGACCAGGCAGACCTCTGCATGAGCTCAGATCTCCATTCGTCACGGAGCCTACAGCCTGCAGAGCCCCGCGTGGAACACGTGGCTCCATCTTTCTGTTTTACCCAAAGAAATGATCTAACCAGGCCTGGGTGGGAGAGGAGCAGGGAGGGGCTGAGGGAAACGAAATAGGCTTGTCTCCGGCGTGTTTGGGCAACAGCTCAAAGTGCCTGGTGGAAATATCGCCCAGTAATCTTGCTTGTCCCTGCTTGCAACTTCCTGGCTCTCAGACGAGGATGGGCCTACCTGAAACAGCTCTCTTTTTGGAGGCAGTGTGACAAACTGTAACAAGCACATCGCCAATGTGTGATTTTGGACGAGTCACTCTAGGCCTATGTCTTCTCATCATAGAGTGAATGGGTTGCACGAGAACAGTGGTTTTCAAACTGGGTTCCTTAAGGTCTTATGGTTCCGGGGCGGTGGGGGAGCCGGGGAAGCCACGCACAGCTGCTTCACGTGAGGTTGTTGAATTTGCTTTGTAGGCTAATTTTAAACGTGCAGAGCATGATCTTACACACTTATCTCATTTAATCTTCACAACGTTGTTAAAGTAGCCAAAACAGATATTACCATCACTCCCAGTTCCCATTGCTGCCTAACAAAGAAACCAGCCCAAACTGGATGGCATCAAACAGCCATTTCATCATGTTCACGGATTCCGTGGGTCAGAATTTCAGGCGGGCACGAGCAGGAAATGCCTTCTCAGCTCCATGATGTCCGGGACCTCAGCTGGGAAGACTGGGGGTGACTCAATGGTCAAGGGCTAGAATCCCCTGGATGTGTCTCCACTCACAGGTCTGTCTGTTGACTGGGACGGCTACATGTGGGCTTTCTCTGTGGTCTTGTCATGGGGGCTAATTTATGCTTCCTCACACGATGGAGGTGCAGTTCAAGGAGCTGGTGTTCCAAGAGCAAGATGGGATTTCACGACTCTTTTATCATCTAGACTCTTACGTCACACAGTGTTGCTTCTGCTAGATTCTGTTGGTTGAAGCCACCCCAGACTTTCACCCACGATCAAGGGAGAGAACAAGATGGGATAGGAATCGATGCCACACTATAAGAAGAGAACGTGGAGTAGGAAACAGTGGTGTGGTCCTGATTGGAAAATATAGTCTGCCAAGCCCTCTTCATTTGAAAGGTGACACGGACAAATAATTGGTACACGTCTCCTAAGGGCAGAGCTGGGACTAGAACCAGTTCTCTTGGATTTGAGCTCCTTCTGCTTCGTCCAGCTGCCTTTGGCTCTAGGTTTTATCTTTCTGAATTAATTGGTCATTAATTTAGTGGATAGGCTGGTTCAAACATGAAGCCTCATGAGGGTGGTGCCAAGGAGAGCAATGTCTTCTAGTGGATGGAACATTTTGGTCTTGTCTGTTCTCAGAAAATTGAAATGCTATTGTGGTGATTGTTTTGTAGTATATAGAAATATTGAACCATTGTGTTCTAAACATGAAACTAATATAATGTTGTACATCAATTACACCTTAACTTTTTAAAACAGAAAATGGAAATGGAAAATGTATATAAATTCCATTAAAAGTAAGGTAAAAGCTAGCTTCCAGTCCAGCATCAGAAGCATAATTGGTACTTAGTAGAGGACTGTTTTTTTTAATGAAGTCAACATTTTATTTTAGGTCCTTTTCAGAGCGAAACCGCATAGACAGTCCTTTCAGGTTGCCGTGATTCTTCAATTGTTCCTACTTCGAGTTTACTTCTCTCTTCATCCACCCTCACAACACCTAATTGTATTTACTTCCAATTCATCAGTGAGAAAACTGAGATTGGAGAGACCAGGGGAGAGCTAAGGGCACAGGGTAGAGGCTGAGGGAAGAGCTGGACTCTGGGAGAAGTTGTGAAGTAGAAAAATTTTTCCTGATCCAGCAACCATGGACTGAGAAGCAGCAGTGCCTGGTCCTGTGCTGGACACAGGATCCAGAGACAAGTTAACAATGGTCCCTGCCCTTCTGAGGGTCTCACAGCCTAGAAGAAAAGAAATCTAACATAACCAGAGCTAAAGACAGCTGACCAAAGTGCGATGGGACACAGAGGAGGCAGCAACAGGCACTGCCTGGGAGACGGGCAGGCTTCACAGGGGGGACAGCATTTTAGCCTGGACTTGGAGGGAGAGGTAAGAGCTGTCCAGGCAGAGACCGTGGCTGGGAAAGCCCGAAGCCGGGGAATACCCACGGGAGCAAGAGGGACGCGAAAGGACACGATGTGTCTTGAGGAAAGTGGGTACCTGGTTGGTGTCGGAGAACAGGTGTGAAAGGAATAGACGGGCAGGGGAGGAGGCTGGAGCAGTAAGTTGAGGTCACATTGTAAAGGAGTATCAAGCAGCAACCCTAGCCACACCCATTCTATGAGCTTTCCTTTCCTCACAATCCCACTTTGCTCCCACTTCTGAGACCCTGCTCTCTGCCTTTCCACAATTAAACTCTACTCTGGAATGTGCCTGATAGCAGTCATTTACACTATAGTGTAATTGAGATTATCTATCACCTTTAAGACAGTTCTTTCTCGGAGAAGTTTTAAATTATTATATTACTACTACTATTATTATTATTTGATTTCAGCTTAGAAAACACAAGGCTGTGTCTCTCTTATTTGAAAGAATGTTGTGGACTTCCTTCCTACGGCTGACAGTCAGCCCGCAGTGAGAGTCTCGTGGGGAAGCATCCACCACTCTTCACCAGAAGCAGAATCCCAGGTTCAACTAACCGTTTGTTCAATGTGCCTGTACCACCTCTGGTCATTCTGAGCTCCCCTGGTATCTGGATGAGAGCTTAATTCATCCAAGATGCTGCTAAGCACTTCTCCCAATGAAACAGAGTGTGGCCCATAACGAACAACTGCAGAACCCGTATTCTCCCCAGACGGGAAGCCAAATTCCTAGGCAGAGGGCAGAACATAAATGTTAACAATCTCATAGTTCATTGCCTGTAAAAGCTCTTTTATGAGTGTCTAAGTAAAAGGTGACTGTCCAGTGCCTGCAGCTAGAGTGATAATTCCACCTCCTACCAGCTGAATGAGATGAGTGCTGATTCTCTCTGTGGCATGTGGGTTACAGTGATGTTCGGGAAAGCCAGACCTTACCAGCACATTGGCACGGTTTGTTCATAGGGCCACAAGGGAGAAATGAGGGTGCCTGCTTGTGCTGACTGGTTTCCTTCCCTTGTTGACTGGTGTGGGTACTGCCTGACTTCCTGGCTCATCCGTGCCCCTTCCCATCTCTCACCTGTTACCGTCCTTGATGTCTACCTGACCTGGTATTAGAAGGCAACTGACTGATCACTGAACTCCATTCTTTTTCTTGTTAATCAAAGTATACTTGATTTACAATGTTGTGTTAGCTTCTGTTACACACCATAGTGATTCAGTTGTACACACATACATATATTCCTTTTCATAGTCTTTTTCATTACAGGTCATTACAAGATATTAAATGTAGTTCCCTGTGCTGTACAGTAGGACCTTCTTGTATGCCTATTCTGGATACAGTAGTTTGTGTCTGCTAATCTCAAATGCCTGACATTTCCCCTTTGGTAACCTTATGTTTGTTTTCTAGGTCTCTCTTTCTGTTTTGTAAATAAGTTCATTTGTGTCTTTTTTTTTTTTTTTAGATTCCACATATAAGTGATCTCATATGGCATTTGTCTTTCTCTTTCTGGCTTACTTCACTTAGAATGACAATCTCTAGGTCCTTCAATGTTGCTGCAAATGGCATTATTTTATTCTTTTTATGGCTGAGTAGTATTCCACTGTGTATATATACCACAGCTTCTTTATTCAATCACCTGTCAATGGACGTTAAGATTTAAGCTCCATTCTTGCTGCTTTTTCTCAGATTACTCTTTTAACCTCTTACTCCAGCCATCTCTCACCTGAGGCCCACGGTGGTGTCCTGACTCTGGTCTTACTTCCCAAGCTCCAGTTTCCTGATCTCCCACCGTGTGGTGGGCTTTTCTCCGTTTCTTCCTGCCCCGCTGTCCTCTGTGGCTGTCAGGCCACTTTGTCCCCTCCTATCAGTGCTCGACTGGACCGCTCCCCAAGTACCAATGCCCCAGAAGACTGACAAGGAGTCAGCCATGCTGTGGCCACCACTTCTGTCCCTCTGACGTGTCTCTGGGCCTGGAAGGGAATCCTCAGCTTGCTCTCCAGAGTCCAGGCCTCTGCGCTGCGCTGCCCTCCTGGTCACCAGCTCTATGTCTTTCACTTCTGCTTGAAGCCCTGCCCTGCCTGACTCCTTCCTAAACGCTTCACTTCAGTCCCTGGGATGAAGGCCCTGTCTCGCACTGTGCCAGCTGCGCCCTCTGAGGCTGGAGTCCATTGGGAGCCCCAGCCCATTGGATCCCAAGACTCCCTCTTGCCACGCTCCGCTAATGGCAGGCTGTGATGGCTGATACCACCCCGCGGGCCCTGAGCTGGCCCCTGGCCCCTGTCCAGTCCAGCTCATCTCTGGCCGCTGCACTTAATTTCCCTCTGTGGACTTCCTGCTGCCGTCTGTTGCTGAATCTGCCCAGAAACCTGCCACAACTCATCAACCAGGCCAACTGCTGTGACAAACAACCCCAAATATAGTAGCTTTAACAAAGAACGGGTTTATTTCTCATTCACATCAAGGTCTGACCGTCTACCACATAGTGATTCAGGACATGCTTCTCCATCCAGTGGCCCCTCCATCCTCTAGGGCCTTGGAATCCTTAACTGGTTCCTCTGTATCTAGCCAGCCGGTAGATGAGGAAGGAGAGACAGCAAAGGATCTCTCAGGAGATTTCAGGGCCTGGCCAGGAAGTGGTGTTCATCGCTGCTGCCCTCATCGCTGGCTGGAATTGGTACCCAGTTGCACCTAGAAAACGAAACCTGCCTGCGTGCCGGGGGAGATGAGAGTTTTTGGTGTACAAGCAGCAGCATCTCTGCTACACGTGGAGGTATGTGTTTTGAAGGGCCATCTCCTCTCAGTCCAGCCCATCTCCCTGACCCCAGTTTATCATTCTGTCCAAAGCCTAGAAAGGACTGGCCTCCTGCGAAGACATCTCAGAAGCGACAGCAGACGTGGACCGGGGCTTCTGCCTTCGCACCACCCGAGCAGAAGGTGGATCCCAGCCGGGGCAGGTTGCTGGGGAGGCTGTGCAGAAAAGCTCAGGCCCTACATAACCTCACAGATTGGGCTCTTCTTGACAAGTGTCAGCCTTTCATTTCTTCCAAGAAATATTCTCTTTTCCCTCCTGGGCACTTATTCAGAGAGGAGATGCTCAAGTGATAGGTGCTTCATAAATAGCTAGATGGAGGGGAAGGTGGCATGAAGGATCATTTAGACAAAACAGTGTAGATTGCCATGGAAACCGCCTTTAGGAACACACTGGGGGAAGGGATCATTGTGAACACGGCTCACATTTTGCAGAGATATCCAACTTCCAAACTCAACTCCAGACCCTTCTGTCAAGCTTCCTTCAAAATTCCGGGGCTGTTATAACCTGGAGCACGTGCTGGTTTTCAGGGAGCCCTTTCTTACCTATCTAACAATCTTTCATGAAGATAATGCATTAATTAAGGCAACTTACTGTTTCCTCGTTGGTTAATTTAAAATCAGTGAAAGCTCAAGTTACCACTAACACAGTGAGTTTACTAAGCTATTCCAGAAGTATCTTCATCCTGACAGCAGAGGCTTATAAGAATATGGGAAAAAATACATATTTAGTTGAAATGTGCACAAGGAAAATGGGGGGCGTATCTTTGGGGAAGAAAAAAGGAACCATCCTTAACTACCCAAAAGCAGTTTTTCTCAAGACTGTTCTGCCCCAACATCTGTACTAAAGCCCAAGGGTATGGATGAGCCTTGGTCGGGCATAGTGACCCAATGTGGCTGTTTAAACAAAACCTCTGGTGGTTGCTACTGAGCAGCTCATCCAAGGCGCTGCTAAAGACGTTCAGAGGCAGGGCAGTGGCTTTTCTGAGCGAGGCCCCGGAGACGCAGGGCCCCGCAGCCCGGGGGCCGGGCCCCGGCCTTGCAGGCCCAGATGTGCGGCGTCTGCCGTGGTCACCTGCCTGCTTGTCCGACAGGGCTCCGTCTCCGCCCGTTCCCAGGTTCCCAGGCTTCCCGGGGAAAGCTGGAAGTCTTCCTCGTTGTCTGGCCTTGCGTCCCCGGGAACCAGCTAGACCTCAAGCCGCGCTCCACGCACCCGAAGGACTTCCGGAGGATGTGTTTGCGATCTCTCCTCTCCTTTCCTTGTGCCTGGTTTCCCCAAAACATGGTTAAGTGTGGGCTCGGGGAGAAAAGAGCCAATTCACTTGCCTGAAATGGGTGTCAAGTTTTGGTAGCATCATGAGATCTCTTTCTTTCTTTATTCCATTTCTTCCTACAAATACTCACCGCGCGTACTGCGTGCTAGGTACTCTCTCTGGTGCCTCCGGGGTTTCCTTTGTGCGCTGTTTTCCCCTCCTGGCAGCCCGCCTCCTTCCTGCTTTCCGGATCAGACTTCCTCCTCGCCTCCACCTGCCTGTGACCTCAAACCTGTTCTCAGGGAAGGTCAGTTGTCAGCTGTTGGCACCTTAGCGTTCCTCTTCCTGGAGAAATTGGCGTTTGACATTTGATCTTCCATTGTTGTATCAGATATTCCCTGTTCAGGAAATTCTAGACATCAGGTTGCAAGCAGGGGAGATATTTTCAAACAGAGGAGCTTCCCCCAGATCTTAGAGTCCCCCATCTGGTGACCACCCACTGGAACGTGCACGAGGCTGGGCCCCTCACTGGCTCCTTGTGGTGGTTGCATCGGAGAGTGGGACTGACCAGTCTCAGAAAAACATGCTAACACTGCTCTTAGGGTAAAGCTCCAAATCCTTTGCATAGCACATAAGACCCTGCATAATCCAGCTTCCTACTCACCTCTTCAGACTTCCGATGCAGTTGGAGGAAAGCCACACTGCAGAGTCGTCAGACCTTCGGCAGAAACCCCGTCTGATCTCAGCATGCTTCTGCCTGAAGGGTCTACGCACCGACCCCTTCACCAGTGCTAACTCCTACTGCTGCTTCAGGCCTCATTTTAAGTGTTACTTCCTTGGGGAAGCCTTCCCCGACTCCTAGGGACCTAACTGGACTAGGATTTGGTTGCCAAACACCTGGCGGACGCTGGACTTATGGTAAATATCTGAGGATGTATATGGGACCAGTCATAAGCACTGTGTAGGCACTAACTGTAAGCACTTACTAATCGCATTGTGTCTCTAGGTCAAAACTTCATCTAGAGTTCCCTTACTGCTTGGTGATTTAAACGCCGATCAGCTCGGCCCTGCTGAGTGGTCACCTACTGTTAAGGGCATCTGGTCTTGAGCAGACCCTGTGCGTGGATCTGCCCCCGTCATTTCACACTTGAGCTTTCCCTGTGAGATCCTACTGGATTAATCTTCCCTGGACACTGATTTGACCAGGTGAGTCTTCTGCTTAAAAGAGTTGGCTACAGAATAAACTCAGACTTCACCTGGCCTTCAAAGTCACCTGTAATCTGATTCTGACCTAACCTATATCCACCTACTCTCTAAGGTGAATTTTTGTTCCACCAGACAGTCCTACTTACTGACTCTCAGCGTTGACTTACACTGTTTACCCCACCCAGAAGTGCCCTCCTCTCTTCTGTCACCAGACTTCTATACATCTTCAGAGCACAGCTCATACCCATTTCCTCTGTGTAACAGTCCCCAGCCATCTGTGTGAGGACTCTTTGTCATGTGTCATGAGGCTTATCTCAAATTGGCTTAAGAAATAAAAGAAAAGAAAGAAAAAGAATTTATTGGCTCATGTCACTGGGATGGAGTTTAAATGCGACTTTAGGTCAATAATGTTAGTACTCCTCTCTCTCTTCTGGTTCTACTGACTCTTTTGATCTGTTATTTCACTCTGAGTTAGTTTTACCAGGGAGTGGGTGACGGTAAGTTTCATGGAGTAGCCCCATCAACTCGAGGCTTACATCCCACCAGCTTAGCAACTGGAGAAAAGCAAACTTCTCTCTTAAAAGTTCCAACAGAAGTCCCAGCGAAGGACCAGTCTCATACCCGTCCTGGACCTACTGCAGTTATGCTCTCATTAACCAGCATTGGCTCCTGTGTCCATTCCTGGAACCCACCCGTGCAGTAAACCCCACGGAACTGCATTAATGGAGAGTGGGAGTGGGGTGGCTCCCGGAAGGAACATTTAGGTACCGTTACCAGAAGGGGACATGGACACCAGGCGGGCAAAAACAACACAGACCGTTTCTGCCACTCCAAATGCCAGTGGGCGCTCCTGGCCCTGAGCTTCTGTTGTTCTTTTTGGCTACACTGTTTGTCACTTATCATCGTGGCCTTATTTCCCCACGGTCACTAGACGGTCACCACAACCTCACACCGCGTCTTAATCCACTGTTCCCAGCAGAAGAAAGGAGGGAGCAGGTAGAGAGAGGACTTTCCCAGGAAAAGGACAGCTTCCCCCGAGGCCAGCTGGGAAACCTGCTTCCCCTGGAGAGGAGGCAGGAAAAGGAAGATCTGGCAAAAGGGAGTCGGAGAACTGAGACTGGATTGGCCCAAAAGAGGTTCACTCCTGGGCTGAGGGCACTACTGAGCAAAAGCAGGTTCTGCTAGAAAAAAGGCAGAGGTGGGGTTCCTGTTGCTGGCTAGGTCACCGAGAGTGACTGCCTGCGATGCCTTTCCGTCAGCTTACCCACTGGCGGTTGAGTACCCCCGTGTGAGGCACGGCGTGTTTCGCATTCTCATCACGTGATTTCTTTCTCTTTAATGGCAGGGACTGTGGCTTACACTTTGCGTCTTCACAGCACCTTGTGCTTAGTAGCTATTCAATACGTACTTGTTGATTTTTAACATTTTTGGTGAGGGGTTGAGAGGAGGATAGAGAAGTCAGTCTTTCTAGGATCTTGTTGTTGAAAGGCTTCATTTTTGCCTTTGCTGCTAAAGAAAATGAGATCCCCCACGTCTTTGTCATGGTCATTTGAATCATGCAGCTGCAAATAAGTCTCAAACACACGTCTTAGCTGTAAGTTATATTCCAGTCAACTTGTCAATTATTTGACCCTTTACTGTACATGTGACCCATCTAGATGTTTCTCACAGATGTAAAATGAATTTAGACAGGCAATATATGTAACTTGGCTAACTGGTCTCCTTTTTATGTCTTTTCCTCATTTTTTATTTAACAGGGAAATTGCTCTCCCACTGAATCTTAATTCACAGCATTAAGACTTCAGGGATATAGTTTGATATTCGAGAAAGAACTTCAATCTTCTTGCTGTCAAACACACTCTGCTCTCACATGGGCACTTAATGGTGTCAGGATGTCAGCTTCGTTTTGACAGGGCCCCTATCGATGGAATTTTCAACTTTTTGTTCTTGGTTAATATTATTCTTGGGTGAGAAGATGTTTGAGGTATTTCTCCCCCTCTGTTTTCATGGGAACATACACTTCCCCACGACACTGAACTGCTCTCAGCACTTCAGTGTTAGCTGTCTATTGCTGCAAACACCAATGCCAAAAGGAAGTGGCTTAAAACAACAGACATGTGTTATCTCACACGGTGTCGTGTGGAACCTAGGAGAGGCGCCGCTGGGTGGTCCCGGCTCATGAGTGTACACCAAGGTGTCAGCCTGGGGCTGCCAGCATCTGAAGGCTGACCTGGAGCAGGACTGGGGTTTCCAAGCTGGTGCACTCACATAGCTGGTCACCAAGGCCTAAGCTTCTTACCACGTGGGCCTCATACCAGCGGGCTTCCTCCAGTGTGAGTGACCAGAGAGAGTCTAAGGAAGGAGCTGCAATGCCCCTTACGCCCTAGTCTCGGAAGTCACACACTGTCACTTTTGACCTATTCTCTTTGTTAACAGATACACGTTACTATATATAAAATAGATAATCAACAAGGACCTACTGTAGAGCACAGGGAACTATATTCAATTTCTTGTAATAAGCTATAATGGAAAAGAATCTGAAAATACATATGTGTGTATATGTATAACTTAATTGCTTTGCTGTACACCTGAAACTAACATTGTAAATCAACTGGACTTCAATAAAAAATAAACTTTTTAAATATCTTTTTTAAAAAAAGAAGTGAACCACTCACTAGGTCTAGACTATACTCAAGGGGAAGGGAATTAGGCTCCACCTCTTGAAGAGAGGGGGACCAAAAATTTTGTGGATGTTTTTTAAAACCACTACCACTCTCTTGATTGTCCCCCTCTGTACCTGGGTGTCTGTGAAACAAACCAAATTCAGAGGGTTATTCTGTGGTCAGCAAATGGACTGATGAACACTGCTCCCTCAATCTTGGGGGTAATTCATACAGAATTTCAGCCTTTAACCTCACCAAGTAGGTGCTACTCCACTGCTTGAAAAGCATGGAGTGGAGGTCGGGTCCAAGAGAGCCAGACTTCTTCTTCTGGCTTCTCCGGCTTCTGCAACAATGTGTCTTCTGTGTCCCTCCTGAATGAGCAGCGGCCAGGAGGCAGCTTTCCCAGCGCATGCTCAGATGGTGGGGCACCAGTAAGGCTGGGCTCTGAACAGGGACAGAAGCGTCTGATTGCACTCACCTGGACTAACAGATCAGCTACAGGCAGCAGATGGTGACGCCTGAGTAAGAAGTGAGCTGGTTCTCTTCTGCTGCTGGTTGGCGAAGACCAGCCACAGATGGTGAGCGCGTGGCTACGAGCAGGCTGTAGTCCTGGGACTCAGGAAGCACCAGAGCCTCCCGCCAAATCAGCCACGGCACCACTGAGAGATGCATAGGGCCCCTGGGCAGAAGCTGAGGCCTGGATCTCGAAAACAGAAGCCATGATGGTTCTGACTCCTTGGCAGCGCTAAACGCACAATGTGCTGACTGGTGCACTTGGTACCAGATGGAGAGGTTGCGAGGACAGAGCATGACTGTCAGGCCACAGTGTGAAGCATCATGCCGTTAAGACAGGTGGTGAGAGGGGTGCCCAATCTGCGGTGGCTTGCGGCCTTTTCAGTTCTCATCCCGCCTGGGTGCCCTTCACACAGGGCCTCCCCAGGAGCGTCTACTTCCAAAGCATCTTAATGTGGAAGTCAAGTGTGAGTGGAAGTCAATCTGCTGCTACCTGTCACCACCTTAGATGCAGGTGAGAGGGGCCTGCTTCTAAGGGGCTCTGCTCTGGCCCTTCTGCAGCTGCACTCCTACACACCGAGCAGGAGTTCATCAAACTGAAGGCATTTGCCCACCTGACGCTGACTTCACCCCGCCAGACCTCACTCCAGGTACCCAGAAGTCAAAATTCCTTGCCCACATGGCCCTGAGTCTGCTTCCAGGGCCTGTGCGGGCTTCTCATTTAGATCCTGGGATATGTACTCCAGGACTTGTGGGATGGCTAAGAAATCATGGTTTTGTAGAAGAAAAAGTGGGAATAGAGCTTGGACATGTGGGCTGGGGTGCCCACGGGGTGGGAGGCACCTTGCAGTGTGGGGCTGAAATGGCTGTGGGAGCAAAGAGGGAGAGGCTGCTCTGTATGGGGACCAGCCCCCCTGTTCCAGCAGGGAGCTCTGAGAAGTCCCAAGATCTTAAATTCAAACCTGACCTTTCAGGCTGTTAGGAAAGTTTGTCAAGGCAAAAAATATATAGGCTGTGTGTGTGTATGTGGGTGTGCACATGTGTGTGTGCGTGTGTATGTGTGTGGGTGTGTATGTGTGCGCGTGCGTGTGTGTGCTTAATTTCACTGTTCATTTGCTTGCTGTACAATTTTTACATACTTGACGTTTGAAACGTGGGCCTCCCTGTGAAGCCCTTCTGTGGGTCCTACGAATGCTAGGTTCTGGTTCCCACTGGATACAGAGGCAAGTTAAATCAGCCCGGTGTGATTTAAGGCCTTTTACTGTTGGCTCTTCCCTAAGCTGACTCCCCACTGCCCTTCCGCAGGGATCCTCCGTGAACCAGCCTGGCCCACCCGTAGCTGGGCTCGGCCCCCATCCCCTCCTCTGGGCTCAGGTTCACTCTGTTTTTCTCTGAAAGGCCTTTGTTTCTGCCCTGCACTTGTGTGGGCTGACTGTTGTTTTAAGACCCAGCCTTAGCCATGCCTCCTCCTCTGGACTCTGGTGACAGCTCCGATGTGAGCCACTCACTGGCACTCAAAGTGTGGGACTGTGTGTGGAAGCCATCTTCCTTCTTGCCCACGAGTATGGCTGTAAGAGAAGGAGGCACCAATATGCAACAGTTTTCAGACGAGGAAAGAGGATCAGAAAAAAAATTCAGAAGATCAGCTAGAGAATCAGGAGAAGACAGTGAGGCGGGCACCAAAGGGGGAGGCAGCTGGCACTGTCAGGGGCCGCAGAGTGGGCACTGGGATAGATGGCCCAGGGCAGAAAGAGGAAAGAGGCCTTTCGTGACCGCTGAGAGAACAGCTGGTTGTGGGTGTGAGCAGCACTGTCGTGGGGAGAACAAGAGATGAGAAAGCAAAGACAGCAAATACGGCTTCAAGTTCCTCAAGCACTGTGGTTCCGAGAAGAAAGGAGACATCGTTTGAAAGGGTGGTTTTATTCTGTTCGGAGGATGCAGGAGACCGAGTCCGCGGAAGAGTCGGGTCAGAGGGAAAACTGACAGCAGGGAAAGAAAGGACAGTGGGTCAGTCAGGGTCTGGGAAAGCGCACAGGTGCAGGAATCAGCCTTCAGGAGGAGAAAGGCCACTTCTTGCTCTGGATAAGGGAATGAGTGGGGGCCATTGGACAGGCATAGTCGTGAAGAGACTGGGCCGAAGGGCGAAGAAACTGGCTTCAGAGAGGGAAGGCTAGGAAAGCTCAAACTTTCTGGAGCGGGTCCAGATTTCATATACCGTCGGCGGCCTTATGTGTGGATTAAACCAATCACGGTATTCAGGGAAAAAATTCTAGAAAGTGCTAAAACGTTGCACCGGTAACTGCCGACACAGACGCAGCATTTGCATTGTACGACCGTAAACAGCCTAGAGGCGATTTAAAGTACACAGGAGGCCTGTTACGTGCAGACACCACCACCATTGGACACTCGGGACTTGAGCATCGCTGTTCTGACGTCTGCAGGCTCCTGGCGCCAGTCCCCCGGGGTATCGAGAGCGGATGGCATTTAAGCATCTCATCTGCAGTCACTCCTTTCACGTATTCAGTGTCCTGCGTGTGCCTGACCCGCGGGTACCCGAGACACGACTTCTCACGTAATTTTGGAATTTGTTATGATGGTGACTCACTTTTTACTCTTCTAGAGGCTTTAAGTAGAAAGAAACACGAATCGGAAGAAAGTCTTTTGTCGGACCGAGAGTCCCGAGCAGGGGTTTGGAAAACCGGGGCATCGCATCAGGGGCGCGGGGTTAGAGGCGGAGAGCCGGCCGAGGGGGTGCCGTAACCAAGGGTAACGCCGGTGCGGGAGCCGCCTTCCTCCCCAGCCAGGTGTGTCTGCAGGGCCCGACCCCCGCCAGACCCGAGCCAGGACCCTGCACCCGAGACTCCCCCCGCCCGCTTCAGGTCGCGGTCCCTCGGCCAGGTTTGCTGATGAGGGGCGGGCAGGGGAGAAGCTGTGGGCCACTCGCCTCTCCTATTTTACAATTGGCCGTATGAGGCTCCTAGTCCCGCCTCCGGCGCCGCCGCCGACAGGCTCTCGGGGTTGTCACTCGAGCCGCCGCGGCCCCGCCCCACCCCGCCCCCGCCGCGGCCCCGCCCCTCGCCGCGCCCCGCCCCGGCCGTAGCTGGGATCTCGCGGGAAGAGCGGCGGGTACGGCCGAGGCTCGGTGTCCCGGCTGCGCGCGGCGCGGGAGGGTTCTCCTCACGCAGCTCTTGCTCGCGGAGCCGTGGGGGCCGCGGCAGACGCAGGCCTGGGCCGCCCCTCTCCGCCGCCGCCTCGTCTTCCCCAGGGCTCCTCGGTCCGCTCGCCCTCCGACGCTGCCCAGGTGAGGACGCCGGAGCGCGCCTCGGCCGAGGAGCGGTCGCGGGCAGGAGGGCAGGCGGGCTCCGGGCGGAGGCGGCGCGGCGTGGCGCGGCGCGGCGGGGGCGGGCGTGCGGGGCCCGGCGGCGGCGCGGGGTCCGGCGGCGGGCGCCCGAGGGCGGCGTGGGTGCCAGGGCTCTTCGCGGGGAGGAGGCGACGTGTCGGGGTTGCGGGGCTCCTCGGTCTTGAGGCGGGAGGACGGTGGAGGGGGGTTCTCCGGGCTCCTCGGCTCTGGGACAGGGAGCCTTTGCCGCGGCCGCAGGCGCTTTGGGGCAGAGGGTTCGGTGCGGCGAGGTCCGGGTCTCCGAGGGGCAGGTCCGCGGGGTCGCGCGGCTGGGCGTCCTGTTTCGCGCTCCCGGGACGAAGAAGCCGTGCTTGGGGTTCGGGGGGGTGTCTGCTTGCCGGGCTTCGGGGGGCGGCGGGCGCGGTGACTCGGCCCGGTCTCCAGCCCGGTCGGGGGCGGCGTGGCGGGAAGGGGCGTCCCGGGCCGGCCCCGGGCAGCCTGAGGTGGTGCGCGTCCTGGGACCCGGCTCCCTCCCGGCGCGGCTGCTCCGCGGGTAGCTCACGGGCTCAGCGGGTTGGTGCTTCGTTGGACAAGCAGCGGGTGTGCCCTGCGGTTCTCCGCCCCCCGCTCCGGGAGCCCCGTGGGGCGTGCTGGCCGGACCGTGGGCCCCTCGGGGTGAGCGCGGAGGCCCCCGAGGACTGGGGCGCCGCGTGGCCGCGGCTGTCCTTCCTAGGTGGTCTGCCCCGAAGTCCTGCCCGGAGTGGTAGGGAGGCGAGTGGTGCCGGGAAGTGTGTTCTGGCTTCCCTCTGTTGTTTGTGGAGACGAGTAACTTCAAAATCAGTTTCCAAATAGCGCATTGGGATTTGAAATTCCAGAGCTGGAGATTTGCAAAAGCGTTCTGTGAAATACGAGCTCTTTTAGAGAATCCAGCTTTACAGTTTTGTTAGTCTTGACTCCTATGCAGAGTCCTGGGTAACTAGCCCCGACTTAGGTGGAATTCAGAGGAAATGGCCTGTACACATGTGTGTGCGTATGTGTTTGATGCGTAGGGCGGATGGTCTGTTCTTTTGTTGACAGCTCTTCTGGTTAGATAGCTACTTTCCATAGAGGCCTGCAGATGAAGCCTGGTGTGGCAAGCGGTGGAACCTGGACTCACAGTAGTTCTGTAATTTGGGATAAACAGACAAATTTGGGTATGCCAAAGCAAATAATTTTGCCTGCCATAGTCTTCTTAGTGACAGTTTTTAAAATGACATTTCTTCTGCTCTTAGAACCAGAAATATTAGTGATAATGTACTTAATCCTTGACTTTTGAAATCATTTTTAAAAAACAGGAATTCTACATAGCAATATTTCATTCTTTGAAAAACTTAAGTTCTTTGTTTTTGTTATAAATCAAACAAAAATGCCTGATTGACTTTTATAACTATCAAACCTGATGAGCAGATATTTGATTGGAACCACAGCCAAAAAGCCCTAAGCAGCCTTTTTTTTTCTCATTATTTTTTAAAGCCAATGATAAGCAGATTTCAGTAACCTTTTAAGAAGCAGCTTTCATAATTTCTGTGTAAACATACTGATCAGTCAACAAATACTTGATTATCTGCTCAGTGTCCCAGCACTGAAGGTACAGTGATTCCAGCCCTCATGAAACCTACATCAAAACAGAAAGACAATAAATAAATAAGTACATAAAATAATTGAATTACTGATAAGGAAGAAATAAACAGGATATTTGAGGTTCAGCTTATTATTAAAAAAAACCCTGAGTGATAATATAATTGATGTCTGTCATGATAACTAAAAACCAAACAAGATAATGGTCTACCTTCTGAAATATTAAAGATTAGATTATGATCAACAGACTTTGGGTATTAAAATATATTTTGACTCTGAGGATTAGCACCTTCTGTTATATGAGCATAAAAAGTCTGTAAGGATAAACATCATGCTTACAAATGTTTGGGGGATTTCAGGAGAGAGTTGCAAAGGCATGGAAGAGAGTTATTAATTACATGCTTTTACACTGTTTTGAATCTATTTCAAGGAGCAGACACTTAAGTGTGAATTAGAGAAGTCTAAAAATTAAAACATGTTGGTCACTATGCAACCATAGAGAAATATGCTGTATTTATGAGGCTTTTTTCACTGTTGCCACTTCCACCGTGTGTACTAGTGAAGGAAAAAATGTACTTCGGGTATCTAAAATTACACGGCTGCGGTGAGGAGGGGAGCACAACAGAACAGGAGAAAGACTTAGGCCCAAGTAAGATGTTAAGACATGTTAGAGATGTTGGATCTTTAATTATGTAAAGATAAGTTAATCTTAGGCCTTTCTTATTTAAAATTTGTTTCCCGAGTTTGAAAAAGGAAGTTTTTAGACTCACTAGAGAAGAATAGTTTGTGTTTTTGTGGCGGAGCAGGTGGTGGTTTTATTGTGGCCCAGGTTTCAGGATGAAATTTCTTTCTGTCATACATATGGACATCTAATAGATATGTTTTTCTTGTGAGGCGTATGAAACATAAAAATAGTTTCATAGTGCACTATTACGCTGTGGAAAATGGCGATACCAGAGTGTCTTTTGGATTATCATTCAAAATTCTGACATAAATGTGACACACTAAACCAGTTTCTAGAAAGAAAATCATAAGACATGAATTCCAGTTTTCACTGTGCTGCCATCCATATGACTTTGGATAATTCCTTAGTCTCCGGGCCTTGGTTTCCATACTTACAAAATTAAAGCAAAAGAAACCCCTGTCAGTAATCAGTACCAGCTCCAGCTCCAAGGATTTTGTTACACCGATACTTTTATGTTGCATGTCTACAGTATTACATGTACAGAAAGGGGATAGATGCCGTGAGAGTAGCTAGTTCTCAGGATGCAGCTACTTCCATGTCATTTTTATATATCGTACATAATTTTAGAGCATCTTGTTTTTTAAGATATACAGGAAATAATTCAAGAATACACCGTCATTTTGACACAACATTGTAAAATGATTATAAATCAATAAAAAAAGAATACACAGTCATGAAGGTAAAAGATTTCCTTTTGATAATTTAGCTTTATTTGTTAAAGCATTGTCATTTTTGTTTCTGATCCTCGTTTTGTAATAGAGAATCTACATGGTCATGTAGTACCCTTGTTTAATTCCAAATGTAGGATGAAGTCTTTCGTGGTTGACCCCCTTTAATCTGTCCTTTACATTCCTGCCAATGTGATTTTTCTGAAGTGGAAATATGTTCAGTGCTTCCTTCTTAAGCCTCGTGCTTCTCCCCTGCCTGCAGTATTAGTTCTGATTGTGGTGACGAGGCCCCTCCCTCATCTGGCTCGCCGCCCGCATTTCCCACCATGAAGCTCAAGCCCCGGCTCTGCTGACGCCATCAGCTCACTGAAGGAGCCACGCTGTCTCCTGACTTGGAGCCTCCTTACCTATTCTCCCCGCTGCTTAGAATGCCTTTCCTTCTCCTGTCTTGCTGACAGAGTCTGCTGTTTTCAGGACATGGCTTAAGTGCTCTCTGCTCTTTGACCCGTGTGGTGTGGCCCTCCCTCTTCCAGCCCCGCTGGGTTATTCATTCTTTGCATTTGTTCATCCATCCTCTTGCGTTCATTAGAACACTAATTACGTGTGTCTCTCTCTTCCTGGACTCAAAAGCAGACGTGTATGCCTTGCTACTTACTGAATCTCTGTTGCTCACTTTACACAGTTGGCTCCCATTACAGATTTGAACTCTGAGGGCCAAGATTAATAGCTTCATAATGTCAGTTAAGCCCAGATCTCAGTCTTATCCTAGTTTTCTAAAACTTTGGGCTTTCTGAATTATCCTCTTGCCCCTATGACCACAAACTGTTATTAGATCTGTAGTTCTTATCCTCGTATTTAAGAAGAGAGACTGCTGGCGTTACAGGAGTTAGGGGTTGGTCTGTTAAACTTGCAAAAAGTCTTGTGCAGTTTTGAGGCAACTAAAGTTGCCAGGAGAGTTATGAACTAGTTTGGGCATTTCAGATCTTGGACGCCAGTGATTGGTAGGTATTTTACCTTGGCTGTTTTCTGTGTGAGAAATGACTTTGCCAGGGTCTATGGGTTTTTATATTGGCTTAATAATTGCTTTACATATATTGCCTTTAACTCTCAAAACTAATCCTGAAAATTTCATAACTTTCTCAGGGTGATTATCTTCTAAGAAGCAGTCTGTAACTAGACCCAGGTCTGTCTTATTCCAGAGGCTATGCTTTTTTCCAAATACTACAGTGTTTTCTGAATATGAGTTCTTATTCAGTGTATTTAAAATTATTTAGCAGGATACAGGATTAACATACAGAAATCAGTTGCATGTCTTTGCACTAACAAAGGAAACCATAAGCAAAACAAAAAGATAGCCTACAGAATGGGAGAAAATATTTGCAAAAGATGAGACTGACAAGGGCTTAATTTCCAGAATATATAAACAGCTCATACAACTTAATAATAAAAAAACAAACAAACAACCCAATCCAAAAATGGGCTGAAGACCTAACCAAGCAATTCTCCAGCAGAGACATACAAATGGTCAATAGGCACATGAAAAAATGCTCAATATTGCTAATTATCAGAGAAATGTAAGTCAGAACTACAATGAGGTATCACCTCACACCAGTCAGAATGGCCATCATTAAAACGTCCACAAACGCTAAATGCTGGAGAGGGTGTGGAGAAAAGGGAACCCTCCTACACTGTTGGTGGGAATGTAGTTTCTTGCAGCCATTATGGAAAACAGTATGGAGATTCCTCAAAAGACTAAAATTCGACTTACCATATGATCCAGCAGTCCCACTTCTGGGCATATATCTGGAAGGAACTCTAATTCAAAAAGATAAATGCACCCCAATGTTCATAGCAGCACTATTTACAATAGCCAAGATATGGAAGCAACCTAAATGTTCATTGACAGATGACTGAATAAAGTTGGGTATACTTATACAGTGGAATACTACTTAGTCATAAAAAGTGAAATAATGCCATTTGCAGCAATATGAATGGACTTGGAGACTGTCGTTCTAAGTGAAGTAAGCCAGAAAGAGAAAACTACCACATGATATCACTTACATGTGGAATTAAAAAAAAAAAAAAGAGACAAATGAACTTATTTACAAAACAGAAGCAGACTCACAGACATAGAAAATAAACTTCTTGTTACTAGGGAGGGAAGCAGGGTGGGAAGGGATAAATTGGGAGTTTGAGATTTGCAGATACTAATTACTATATATAAAATAGATAAGCAAGCTTATTTTGTATAGCACAGGGAACTATATTCAATATCGTATAGTGACCTATAATGAAAAAGAATATGAAAAAGAATATATATATATGTATGAATGAACTATTATGCTGTACACCAGAAATTGACACAACATTGTAAACTGACTATACTTCAATAAAATTTTTTTAAATTAATAGATTCTTAAATTCATTTTATAAATTGAAGAAGTAGGTTGTAAGGTTTATCCATTCAGTTTTTTCAAAAAAGCTAGAGAATTTAAGATTGATTGGACTTTAGAAACCACTGAATCCAACTCCTGCATTTAGCATATGGGGGAACTGACATACACAAGAATGATTGAATGACTTGCTCAAGATCACTCAGCTTTGTGGTTGGTTAGAATTTGTTGTTGTTGTTATTGTTGTTAAGCTAGTTATGAACATTAGTGTTGTAAAACCATTATTTGAAAGGAAACCGGGTGCCTGATTTCTCCCCAGGAAAAGAAGCCTAGAGTGGCTTTTAGAAGAGTGATGTTGAGGATCTCAGAGTCTTAAGGATATGGCTCAGAGAAAATCCTGACTTTGGATCATGACACATGGAGACGCTGCAGTGCCTCTTTACTCACGTAGTTCCCCAGTCTTGGTTTCTTTCCTTCCTCTTTTTTCTTTTTAAAAATCTGTCCACAGTTTACTGATCTTCCTGGTGAAGTTATTAGCGTCAACCTTACCACTTAAGTGCCAACCATGGGCTAACTGATAGGGATACAAAAAAGCTTAAAATCTAGTCACTGCCCTGAAAAGTCTCAATTTATTAGAAGTGCGAGGTAGTAAGTATTTAATTGCAAGGCAGTATATAAAGATGCCAGGAATGATGCAGCCCTAGGAGCTCAGAAGAAGGTAAATGTGGACTGGGCTAATGATTACAGAAGTTTCCACGTAGAAAAGTTTGATTTAAGTTAGTCTTTAAATGGGAAAGACTGGGGAAAGGAACCTCTGTGTGTGTGTGTGTGTGTGTGTGTGTGTGTGTGTGTGTGTACACTTTTTTTTTTTTTTTTAAATCTAACCCTTGTTCACTTCCCTTCAGTGCCAGTGGCCTCCTTGCTGCTTCAGAAGGCCTGGAACATATTCTTCCAGATACCCATGTCTCCCTCGCTTTTTTTTTTTAACCCATTTTATTCTATATCCCCAGCACCCAGAACAGTACCTGTTACAAAGAAGGTGTTCAAATTTTTGTTGAAAGAATGAATATGACAATCGAACTTTAAAGCAGAAACTTGAAGATCATTTGATCTAACCTTCTCCCCTTTCTTCCTGGCAGAGAGGAAGAGGAACTTTCTCTTCTATTAAAAAAAAGATTTTAGCACTTAAATTGTATACAGTAAAGTGCAGAAATCGTAAACAGCTGAGTGAGTTTCTCCATGTGTAAACATGTGGTCCCCAACCACACCAAGTACAGAACTAAGACCTTAGCACCCTTCCGCTTGCTCTCTCCTGGTCAGTGCTTCGCAGAAGTAACCATTACCCTGACTTCCATCACAGAACATTCGTTTTACTTATTCTTAAACTTCATATAAATGGAATCAAATCATTTTTTAAGTTAGTGATTCATTCTTTTTCATTGCTGTGCAGTATTCCATTGTATGAGTATATATATATTTTTTATTGTACTATTTATAGACATTTGGGCCATTTCAGGTTTTAGCTCTTAGGAACAAAGCTTGTACCTGTCTTTTCGTGGGCATTAAGATTCATTTCTTGGTTAAATAATGGTTAGGTATTAACCTCATCTCCATGTATATTTATATGTATGTATATACAGAAAGAGATACATGTAATTCTTAATTTCACAGGGCCCTTAGCACATGCTAGATGATCATTAAATGCCTGAAGATAAATTATTAACTAATCATGTACTGTGAGATTATCTCAGACTTATTAAAAATGTTGGAGAGCAGCTAGCTCCTGGTCCATGCTTTATTCCTATATCTGACATAAAACATGTAACGCTTAATTTTATCCAGGCTCCACACATTTCTCTTTCCTCTTGGTTAGACTTTTTTTGTTTTAAAAACATATTCTTTATTAGTTATTGTCCCTTCTGTAGAAGATGGGAGAAATACGCAGAAAAGAGAAAATTCAAATGAATTAATTTTAAGGTGTGAATTTCAGAACTGGTTGCCTGTTTTCCTGTATTTTCCCAACATGAAAAAATCATTTATTTCTGACAGTTTGGTTCTACTATACATTTTATTTTTCTACTATTGTATACAGTTTGAAATCATTTATACCAATGCATAACTTATGTTTTGGGATATGTCAGGTAAAGGCTTTCTTTGATGGCCTTAAGTAATTTTAGAAATGGCTTTAGCTGGTGAAGAATGCAAATGGGAACCCCTGCAGTAATAGAAGACATCTTGAGAAATGTTTTTCTAATTCTGAAAAAGTTTTCAGTTTCCTTTTGAAGTGATTTCTAAGCTAAGACTTGAAAGATGAGTAGGAAACAAGGTGGATGAGATACCTGGTGAGGAATGGGGTTAGAGCACTGTAGGTAGGGAGCTGCCTTTGCAGAGAGAGAGTGGGGCAGATTTAGGGATTTGCAGGCAATTTGGAGGGTTAGAGCAGAGGTTTTCAAGCTATAAAGTGAATATGAATCTCCTCGCAGGAGTAGGGCTCATGAATTTGGAGATCTAAGACGTTCACAGGGAATGGAGATGGTGGTGGTTCAAGGATCACACTTTGCAAACCATTGAGCCAGAGCATAGGAAGCAAGAAAGAAGGAAGGAGTAGGGAGTGAAAGCAAGGACCATATGTGAAGAATCTTACAATCAATGTAAGGAATTTGGACTTAAGACGGTAGTAACCCACTGAAACATGCGAAGCATGATAGTGACCTTGTGAGATTTTTGATTTTCGAGGGAGCAGTAATGGTGGAAAAAACCTTTAAGGATAAACTCCACCGACTTGAAACTATCCAGATTAATGTTTGAGAAATGGTAGATTACCCATTCATTAATAATTACTGTTTTTCCCACTAGCAGATTCAGTTCATTTGAAGGAAAAGTTTGCTTATATTTATTGATTTAAGTGTTACATGTTAGTTCAATCACTTCTTTCTTCCAGGGGTATTATTACTTGTTATATAATAAGTATTACTATAATTTAACTCATAATTACATTATTAATCCTGTTTGATGGGATTTAATTTTTGTCCATGCTGTGCCATATGATAGTCCAAAATCGTCTTTTTTGCTGTGTTGATGTAAAATTAAGCTAGCTGCTAGTGCTTATTGTACCTGTAGGAATGATCTTAATGATACATAGTCATGTGAGTTAGTCACCAGGTTCCTTAAATGTTATTAATTAGAAGGTTTTGATTTAATTTGTTTCAGCTGTTTAAATACCATCAGTTTTGCAATATTGTAAACTTAAGAATATATATGTATAAATATATATAGCTTGTGTTTTCCTCTCTAATTTTATTAGTTCTAGGAATTATTTTAAAAATTTGGGGAAATATGAGGACAGCATGTACAGCTCAGTGGTAGAGCATGTGCTTAGCCTGAGTGAGGTCCTGGGCTCAATCCTCAGTACCTCCATTGAAAAAAAAAAAAAAAACTTGGAAAAATACGAAAGACAGCAGTCTAATACCTCAGCTCCTTCAGCTCAAATGTAAGCATTGCTAACATAGTGGTGCACATTCGCTCTCCTTCCATGAATATGTTTGTTCATTTGTATACTGTTTGTCCTCCCATCAAGCATTGGACTCTCCTACTTTGTTAAAATTGTTTCAAAACCGAATTTTTAATAGCATAATTTTCTGTTGAATGGATGTGTAGTGATTTAACCATTCCCAACTATTGAATATTTTTTCCTCTGCTGATAACACTGATGAAAGTCTTTGTAAATATTTCTCCACATTTGATTATTTTCTTAGGAGTAAAAATGTTCAGTCAAAAGGTAAGACCTTAAAAAAATAAGGTATTTCCACATTGCTTTCTAGAAAGATTATGCCAGTTTACATGCCAATATTGGTGTTAGTTTTAAAACCCTTTTCTAACTTAATAAGCATAAATTATCAGACTTTAATTTGTATTTCTTTGATTAGAAGGGTGTGGCAATTTTTTAAAAAAAGTTACATATTAAAATAAAAGATTTTAGAAAGAAAGCCACATATATTCTCTTATAAGGTAAAATATTTTAACCAGAATTAATGTTTTATTATTGCTTTTTCCTTTAAGAGATAAAGTTTTTTGAATAGTTATTACAAAAACTTACAAAATTCGAAGGCCCAAACAGTTGCCCCAAAATCAACTACTGTTACCAGTTTCTTACATATACTTCCAGGGGTCTTGTGAATCGTGTGTGTGTGCGTGCGCGTGCGCCAAAACGTTAGACCAATTATAGAGAACGTTCATTAAAATACTGTCTATTCAGATGTGGTATTGTGTACTAAATTGTGTACTAAAAATTAGAAACGGCCTAAAAATGATTAGCATCTGGCTACTGGCCCAGAAGGAAGAAGAGCAGGGTCCGGCAGCATTTGGCAGTAATTTTCTATAAGACAAGTGACCTTGACTCTTTTTATTATGGGATCGATTTTTGACAATAGCACTTCTGTTTATAGTACTGAGTCTGTAGCATTATTCCAAAAAGGAAAGCCAGGTTTTTGAAAATTAGACAGTTGATAACTGAAAGAAACTCTTTAAAGTACAAAAAGCTATTTGGAGGTATTTAGGAGCAAGATACTTTATTCTCAGGTATTTTAGGATTTCTTTGACAGGTACACTTCTAGCAGAATTCTCCTGACTTTGTTGCTTAACAGTGAAAGTTTGAGTTGAATAATTACAAATGAAATTCATTTCCCTTGACTTTTATTTACTTAATTCAAAAACCAATCAGCCATGATATAAAAAAATTTTAAATATATTTTTTAAAGATTTTCTTGCTAATAGTACAGTAGTAATTTGTCTCATACGTCAAAGATCCTTTTGAGCTTGACTTGAATGCCACTGCTAAATAAGTGATTTGAGCAGTAAGAGTCAGAGATTTTAATTGGATTTTACGGAGCTTTAATGCTTTAGGGAAAAGATATTTTCTTTGGGGATAGATTTTTTAAGCTCCTGGTTTCCAAAAATAAAATTTAGGGATGACTGTTCTTTACTGACTACTAACTCAGTGTGGCCCAATATAAGTAGGGGTATTACGAGAGTTCTTGTTTGCTTGAATTCGTGTCTCCTGTTCCAGATTAATTGTGAATCTGTAAAGGCTATTAAAGAATTTGCACCTAATAGTGATTGGTAATATTTGGATGGTTTTAAGGAAGAATTTACCAGAGGTGGGAAAAGACCCCCTTGACTTAAAAAAATTTTTTGATTTGAAATAGTTATATTTTATAGGAGGATTGCAAAGTACAGAGAATTTCCATATACCTTTCACTCAGCTTCCCCTAATGTTAACATCTTATGTAACCATGGAACATTTGTCAAAATCACTATTTTGTCATTTCCAGATGTTATATAAATGGAATCATACACCATGTAACCTTTGAGACTGGCTGTTTTTTAACTCAGCATAATTTCCTTGAAATCCATCCAAGTTGTTACATGTATCAATAGTTCCTTTCTATTGCTGAACAATATCCCATGGTATGAATGTACGAGAGTTTGTTTAATCTTCAACCGTCGTTGGACATTTGGGCAGTTCCAGTTTTGGCTATTAGAAATCAGCTGCTGTCAACATTTGTGTGCAAGGTTTTGTGTGGACATGACTTTTCATTTCTCTGGGATAAATGTTTAGGAGTGTGAATTCCTGGGTAGTATGGTAAATATATTTAAGAAAGTGTAAGAAGGATGGGGATGTAACTTAGTGGTAGAGCACATGGTTAGCATGCAGGAGGTCCTGGGTTCAATCCCTAGTACCGCTGTAGTGAAAAAAAAAAAAAAAGGAAAAAGAAACAAATGAAATAAACTTAAGAAAAGAAAGTATAAAGTTTATTTTAAGAAACTGCCAAAGCAAACCATTTTCCAGAGAGATGTGCTGTTTTACGGGCCCATCAGCATTGTATTAGAGGTCTAGCTTCTCTGCCTTAGCATTTGTTATTGTCGCTGTTTCTTCATTTAGGTGTTCTAATAGGTGTGTAGTGGTATCTCAGTCTGGTCCTAATTTGCATTTCCCTGATGACTAATGATGTTGAACTTACCATATTTGCCATCTGTATATCCTTTTTGGTGAAATATCTCTTCTCTTCATGTCTTCAGCTCATTTTTAATTGAATTTCTTTTTTTTTTTTTTCTGTTGAATTCTGAGAGTTATTTAAATATTTTAGATATAAGTTCTTTGTCGTATAAGTGGTTTGTAAATATTTGTTTCATCTAATTTGTCAAATTTATTGGCATAAAGTTATCTATCATTTTTTATTATCTTTTTAGTACCTGTAGACTCTAAGGACATCACTTTTATTCCTGATATTGGTTGCTTGTGTAGTTCTCGTTTTCCTCATCGTTCTGGCTCATCTTAATTGCTCTTCTCAATGAACCAGCTTTTGGATTCATTGATCTTTTTTCTTTTATTTCTACTTTCTGTTTTGTTGATTTCAGCTTTGATCTTGATTTCCTTTCTTCCGCTTACTTTGGGTTTACTTTGCTCTTCTTTTTCTAGTTTCTAAAAGGTAGAAGCTTAAGACATTGATTTGAGACCTTTTTTTCTTCCAAGTATAAGCATTCATTGCTATAAATTTCTCCTTACATAACCTCTTTAGAACAATCCCACAGGTAATAATACCTTCTAATTTACCCTGCCCCCCACTTTTTAAACCCATGAATTGTTTAGAAGTTTGTTCTTCAATTTCCAGATATTTGAGGATTTTCCTAGAATCTTTCTGCTGTTGATTTTTAATTATGTTGTGGTCAGAGAACATACTTTGTGTAACTTGAATCAGTTGAATTTATTTAGCCTTGTTTTATTGCCCAGAATATGGTCTCTGTTTATAAGGGCTCTGTATACTCTTGAGAAGTATGCGTATTCTTTTGCTGTTGTGCTATTGGGTAGTAATGTGTTTTAGAAATGTCAATCAGATTAAATTCATTGACAGTGTTGTCTAAATCTACTATATCCTTGCTTTCTTTTCTTTTCTTTTCTTTTCTTTTTTTTATTTTTTTTTGCCTATTTGTTACATCAGTTTTTGAGAGAGAAGGATTGGAAATTCTTAAAATAACTGGATTTGTCTCTTTCCTCATGCAGGTCTATCAGTTTTTGCTTCATGTATTTTGAAGCTCTGTTACTAGGGGCGTAAACATTCAGGATTTTTATGTTTTCATGATGAAATGAATGTCATTATGAAATGACTGTCATCATTCCTGGTTATAGTCTTTGCTCTAAGAATTGTCTTATATTAATGTAGCCACTACAGTTGCTGTTTGGTATGTCTTTTCCCATCATTTTACTTTTAATCTACTTGTCTCTCTATATTATATTTATTGTTTCTCGTAGGCAGCTTCTAGTGGATCATGCTTTTTAATCCAATCTGATGATATCTGTCTTTTAAGTAGCATGTATAGGCCATTTACATTTAATGTGATTATTGATGTGATAATGTGTGAGTCTGTCATCTTGCTGTTTGTTTCTTATGTGTGCTATCTGTTCTTTTTTCCTTCATTCCTTTTTTTCCTGACTTCTTTTGGATTAGTTGAGTATTTTCTAGATTCTGTTTTGTCATGTTAGTTACCTTATAGCTGTAACTACTTACCTTATTTTAGTGTTTGCTTAGGGTTTATAGTATATAAATGTTTGTGGTATACATCTTTATTTACTTTCAAAGAATACTATACCACTTCATGTATGGCATTGAACCTTAGAAAAGTATGCTTCTGTTTCTCTTTTCTTAGTCTTTATATTCTTGTTATGATACATTTTACTTTTAAATATGTTATAAACCCTCAGTATATTGTTACTTAAACAGTCAATTATTTTTTAAGAGATTTAAATAATAAAAACATTTATTTACCTTTGAAGTGACCATTTCTAGTGTTCTTCATTCCTTTATGTAGATCTGGATTTGTATTGAGAATTTTTCTTCTGTCTGAAGGATTTCCTTTAACATTTTTGGTAATGTGAGTCTGCTTGTGTTGAATTCTTTTCATTTTCCAAGGTCTAAAAATGTATTTTGGAGGTGGGGGTATAGCTCAGTGGTAGAGTGCATGCCTCAGCATTCATGAGATCCTGGGTTCAATTCCCAGTACCTCCAATTTAAGAAAAAGTCTTTTTTGCCTTCATTTTTAAAAGATAGTCTTGCTGGGTATAGAACTCTGTGTTGATTTTTTTTTCTTTTCAGTACTTTACTTAAAAGGTGTTACCAGTGTTTTCTCGCTTGGCAAATGGGGCATTTAGGATACAAAATTTAAGGAGGCACTCACTCTCAGGTGCCAGCCCTGTACTTGAACAGCTCTTGGAGTCAGTGCCTCCTTAACTTCTGTGCCCTATGCACCTTGCTTGCCTCACTGGTTTAGGCTCTGCAGGGGGTCTTCCAGACCAGGACCGTTTTCACCACCTAGGACATCGGTTCCAAGCCTCTGTTAACTAGATCACTTATTTCTTGTGGAGTAGGTTCACATCTTTTTTTTTTTACCTTCATAGTTAGATTATTTTAACTTCTCTCCAACCACTTACTTTCTTGAAGAAACTATAATAAAGTCTGATGTAACTTGTCAGTCCCTTAGTATTGGCTGAAGAATGGAAGAAAGAAGAGTATCTGAGGTGGCAAATACTGTTCCACAGAGCTGAACCATGTGTGCTGAAACCTTGCCTATTTTTAGGTCAGTCTGCCCTGGCCCTAGACTAAATGACTCATCTCCCCACCTGGGCCAGATTCTGTTAATTCCATGTGTGCTGTTGCCCCCTGGGATTGTAGCCGTATTTGCAGTTTGTCCCAAGTAAGCTTGACTTGGCTTCAGAAATGAATCTAGATTTCTACTAGGAGCAGTTTTAATATGGGTCAGAGACATGGTTATGCCCTGATGATGGGAAAAAAAAAGCTTCTAATCTCACGTGGAATGTACTGTTTGTGAGTTCTTCTGGATTGCTTTAGGGTGCAGCTGGAATGAAAAAGGAATCCCTCTTTCCTCGTCTTAGAATATTAGAGGAGACCAGGAAGAAGTACAGATGAAATGTGTCATGGAGCCATTTGTTTATCTGAAACTGAGCTGAGCCTTGGAGAGAAAAGCAAAAGACTTTCATTCTTATATTTTCAGTCCAGATTTCCAGGGCTATCAGATACCAATCTGGTGTGAGTGCTAGCGGCAATAAGTGATTTACCTGGAGTGGCCTTCGTTGGTTGTCTTCCTCTGGGTGCAGTGCTGTTAGGTATCTGCTTGGTAGTTCGGAGGTTCTGAAGTGTGGATCTCATATGCAGAGAGCATTTGTCCCGTGTTGCTGCTGCTTTGGAGTCTAAATTTTCTTTACTTGATTTTTATTGACTTCTTGGGCTGTTTTCCTTTTTTTCTCGAGGAATATTAGCACATTAATAGATTGGAATGTAAAAATCCCCAGTCTCAAAAGAAGACGCTTTTATAGTCGAGTCTTTGTAGACTTACGCAGTGGTACCTTTTTCTAATCACTGGGTGAGGTGATTTCATTGGGGTGATGGAAAACAACGGACTTAGATTTGAAAGAACTCGGTTACTGTCAAGGCTGAACCACTTAGTGACCTTGAGCACATCAGTTAGTCTCTTTTGAGACTCGGAATTTTTTCCGTCTGTAAAGTGTGTGTATGTGGGAGGTGGAGGAGGTTGTGAGAATGTCTGTCTGTTATTGTACTTGCCAGGATGAAGATCGTAAAGAGAGAAAGATGTGAAGGCACTTTGGAAAATGTGTAAAACACTATACAAATACAAATGTAAAACTGTATTTATAAGATTTTTTTTTAATCTCTTCTTTGAGAAACTTTGTAAATATAGTGTCATCTAAATAGTCTATTTATCACTGATAGTTTAGAAAAAGGAAAACGAAGAATGTGTAGGTTAGGAAATGGGTGGAAAACACAGGATGGTATCTTAGGTGAAGGTTCTACGTTGCCTATGAGAAAATTCATCAAATCTCTGTAGAAGTTGTTTTGTTTTGTTTTTTGTACTAATAAAATTTGATTGAAATTTTTACTTTTCCTCTTTTCTACTCATATGTTTCACAAATCCTTAGCAGTTACATTCTGTGACATGTTGTGTGTGGATTTTCCACTTTGAATTATCTAAGGAAAGTTATTTTTAAAAATTAATCTAATTGCTTCTCTTGTCAGGCTGATTCTGGACTACTCTTCCCCTCCTAATTAGTGTGTCGTGAGAGGAATGCAAACTAATGTAAGCCCAGTGTGAGTATAATTAGGGAGTTAAATCCATCAGAACAATCAGAGTGATTGAAACACGCATGTAATATTTCGGTACTTTTGAAATTATTCAGACTAAGCCCCTGTATTTGAATGGATCAGTGAGAGAATCCCCTTGGTCGGGGCTCAGTCTTTAAGTAAACAAACATGAATGCAGTGCCTGCTGTTTATTGCCAGGCACTGTTCTGCAGTAGTATCCAGCTGTAAGCAGAATAGACAGAAATTCCTGTCCTGTGGAGCTTACACTCTAGTGAAGGGAGACAGAAAATAGTAGTACATCAGATAGCAGTAAGTGCTGTAGAGAAAAGTGAAGGAGGGAACCGGGGAGGGGAGTGGGGAGGCATGGGGGTGGGGGAGGGCAGGCTGCAGAAGGAAGGGAACCTTTGAACCTGGGTCTGGAGGAGCAGTCTGTACAGGTGACTGTCTAGGGAAGAGTGCCCCTCCTCTAAGGTGAAGCAGGTTTAGTGGCCCTAAGTGTGTGCCTGGTGTGTTCAAGGGACAAGGAGGAGGCCAGTGTGACTAAAGTGGAGTGAGCCTTGGGGAGTCAGAGAGGTGATGGCAGCTGGTTAATGGAACTTTGTGAGGACTTTGCCTTTTAATCTGAAAAAGGAAGGCATTGGAGACTTTTGAGCAGGGTGATCACATGGTCTGACTTTTGTTTTTGTTTTTGTTTTTACAGGATTACCACTGGTAGGCAAATGGGGGTTTGAGGCAGAAATAGATGATTTAGAAGACTATTGAGGCATCCGTGTGAGCTTGGTAGCAGTGGAGATGGTGATAAACGGTTGAGTTCTATATGAAAAGTAAAGATGGATGCTGATGGATAAGAAATGAGCATGAGGAAGAGAGGAAACAAGGCCGACACTAGTTTTGGACCTGAGCTACTAGAAGCTTGGAGCTGTCGTTTGATAAGATGGGGAAGACTGTGGGAGAGGAGCAGGTTTGTGGGTGGGGTTGTGGTGAGGTTAGTCTGGAGTTTGGTTTTGAAATGTTAAGAAATGCATATTAAATGTCCGAGTGAAAAATGCTGAGTCGGTCATTGGATGTATTAGAGGACAATTACAGAGAGAGCAACAGGCTGTTTATCTATCTGTAAATAACTTGGGGGGTCACGTTTGTAGGCGGTGTTTAAAACCCTCAGACTGGAGGAGACCACACAGGGAACGAGTAGAGATGGAAGGGCTTGCTGCTCCCAGTCTCATGCTGCGAGTTTTCCCCACACCAAGCGGTTCTTGGACACCAGCTGGCTATCCTACAGTTCAGCCCAGGTCTGACTATCTGGAGATGGAGCATCAGATTCCACAGTTAAGGGCCCAGGTCTACAGGACTGCCCCCACCCGCCCCCCTACTTCAGATGCCAGTTGCAGGAGATCAGAGTTTCCTGCAACCCCGTCCTTGGGTGTGGTTAATTTACTAGAGTGGCTGACAATTCAGAGAAACATTTCACTTACTAGATTACTGGTTTATCATGAAGAGATAGAACTCAGGAACAGCCAGATGGAAGTGGCACAGGGCAAGGTAGGGGAAGGGCGTGGAGCCTCCAGGCCCCCTGAGCGCGTGCTGCCCTCTCTAAATGCTCACCAACCCGGCAGCTCTCTGAAACCCCTCCTGTTGGGTTTTTATGGAGGTTTTATTATATAGGCACAATTGATTAGATTATTGACTGTTGGTGATTGATTCGACCTCTAGTCCCTCTCCCCTCCTTGGAGGTCAGGGGATGGGACTGAAAGTTCCAACCATCTAATCACATGACGGTTCTCCTGGTAACCAGCCCCCATCCTTAGGTGCTTTCCAAAAGTCACCTTACCTCATTAACATAACAAAAGACACCTTTATAGCTCTTGTCTGTTAGGAACTTCCAAAGTTCCAAGAGTTTTAGGAGTTCTGTGTCAGAAATAGGGACCAATAACATATATGTATGTGTGTGTGTGTGTGTATATATATATATATATATATATATATATATATATAAAATACATTATATATGTATTTTTATATATATATATAATACATATATGATGTTTCTTACTAGATATAAATATATATACTATTTCTTCTTGTAAATTATAGTATCACAGAAGAGATAGGAGGTCCAAGCACTGAGATCGAGAGCATTCTATATTTAGAGCGTAGAGAAATGAGGAATCAACAAAAGAGAATGAATGAGAAAGATGAACACCAGGAGAGTGGGGTGTCCTGGGAGCCTTGTATTTCAAGGAAGGCGTGATTGTTTGTATCAGCTGCTGATCATAGGTAAAGTAAGAGGAAAACCGAGGCTCGGTCATTGTATTTAGCAATGTGGAAGTCATTAGTGACCCCGATAAGGTCAAGTTTGGGAGACAGGTGGAGAAAAAGCCTGGTTGGTGTGGATGCAAGAGGAGGTGTGGAAATAGTGTTGACACACTTCTGGACTTTATTATAAGGGAGAGCTCTGCACACACGGCATGTAGAGTAAAGGGAGGAGACTTTGTTTTTGTTTTTATATATGGGGTGGGGAATGACCCAGTAGAGGGGATATTTGACAGTGCAGTAGGGAGAAATGGTAACTGCTGAAGCAGCTTCCTTGAACAGGTGGGAAAGAATTGGGAGCCAGACTACAAGTGGAGGGGCTGGTCCTGGCCAGACCCTATCATGGAACATGGACCAGTTTATTATAATCAGTGATAGAATTCCATAATAAAATGACCTGTAATGCAATGTGGGTTAAGAGTCTACTACACTAATATAACAAAAATTATACTATATACAATACCAGAGACCTCCTTGACTCTTAGGCTACCTGTAAATGTTTGTGCACTTTTGAAGTTGGAAGATGGATAATCATCCCTTCCCTCTGTGTTCCAGCCTTACTGGATTATCTGTCTTTTTCCAAACTCACGATTGTATTTCATGCTTGTAACTTATGTTCCTCCCTTTTAAGAAACTTCCAGTGCCTAACCCTTCCAAACACAAACCCTTTCCTACGTCCCCACCATACCCTCTGTATGTGTACTTCTGTCAAAGAACCCACAACACTGTAGTACACTTATTTACAGGTCTCTCACCCATTGCTAGATTGCTGCTACCTCGATCCGGCTTATTACTCACCACTGGCTTCTTCAGTGCAGTGTTTTTATTCATTGCAACATGCCTATCTTAGTTACCCATTGCTGCATAATAAATTACATCAAAATCTAGCAGCTCAAACCAACATTCATTACCTCATGGTGGGCCCGGAATGCAGGAATGGCCTAGGTGGGTCTCCTACAAGGCAAAAATCAATGTGTTGACTGGGCGTGCAGTATTCTGAGCTTGCTGTGGAAGGATGACTGTTGGCGGAATTCATTTCCTCGTTGGGCTGTTGGCCAGAGGCTCGTGGTTGCTTGCCACATGGCCCTCTCCGAGAGCATCTCCCTCCAAGCAGATCTGCGAGAGGGCGAAAAAGAGTTCCAGCAAAACAGAATGCTAGCATGAAGGACATCACAGTTTTATGACCTGATCACAGACGTGCCATCCCATCACTTTTGCCATATTCTGTTCCTTAGGAGGAAATCAGCAGACCCAGCCCACACGAGCGTGTGAATACCAGGGAGCGGGGGTCGTCGGAGGTGCATCTTAGGTGTCTGCCACCCAGTCCTCAGACCCTGCTGCTGTAAAATGCTTAACTTGCTGAGTGAGCTGACCTTCTCCCAAGCACCCTCATAACTGGCAGCATACGTTTGTAGGAAGGCTGGCTGAGGGTGAGAATTCAGTTTGAGACTATCAGACGATGACTTGCTACTCAGGGATTCTTTCGTCCTGTGTTCCTTGTGTCATTAGTGATGTGCTTTTATGAAATAAGTTAATATTTAGTGAAAAGTTAAAATAATTTATATCTTTATGAAAGCAAGAATGCTGTGTAAGAAAATCAGGATACGTGCAATATATAATTTAATGGGAATTCAAGAAATAGTTTAATAGCAAGTTGCATTTTGAGATATTTCAAGCTTCCCAGTCATTGTCAAGACACATACCATTTTATGAGCTGGATGGACATAATGATGTATCAAAATCTGCCATTGAAGTATAGCCAGATTTGATCCCTACTGTAAAATAACCTTTCCTTACAAAAATAAGCTCCTGATAGACTGGAATAAACACCAGACCATAGGTTTTTTGTTTTGTGTTTGCTTTTGACATAGTTTAAACATCAAAGCAGTTTAATCTTTTGAAAAGATCATCCTAGGCTCATTACATGTTAGATATGAGAAATGACTTTTCCAGCCTTAACTTTTAACAGATGAGGAAATGGCTACCCAGTGATGTGCCCAAGCTTGCTGCTAGCAGAGCCAGTGCCCGCCCCCAGGCCTGCTGACTCTGTTCAGTGCTCTGTACCACGCCAGGTTGCTAATAATAGACCATCCCGGAAGCACTGAGGGGGTCTGTGAAAACGCTTGTGGCTGTGCCATCACCAGACACTTTGAGTTAATTGGTATGGGGTGGGACTTGAGCATTGGGATTTTTTAAGGCTCCAAGTTTTAATTTTATAAGGAGTTAGTGTGTCTAAGGACTTGGAACCAGAGGGAAATCAATAGTATGGACTTCCGTCCATTCTGGTTCCTTAGTCATATATTTGGCTAGGTTTTATCTGGGAAGTCAGAGAAATCTTTTTATTGAGAAGTAGCCAAGAGTTTTGCTTAACAGAGAGTTACTTAATAAAGCTGTTTTTTCACTCACTAGTGTATATTTTATAAATGAGATAGCCTGCTACACAGTTCTTCTTAATCCTGAAGTAGGAGAACAGTTGACTCTGATGAGGCAGGAGGAAAGTCTCCTGCCATCTGTGTTGTGGCATGCTCTGCTGTTGTTTTAACCAGATAAGATTCTGATTACTGTTGAACAGATTGTTTATGAGGTTGCTTTTAATATTTTAGAGCAAGTGTATAAATATAAAGAGGCAAAGAAATGGTTTCAGGCTTAAAAACAAAAGGCTTTTCCTTTGAAAGTAAGTTAGGATCCAACACACTGGGTCGTTAAATAACACACTTCTGTACTACATGTTGTATTGCGTTTGTAAGAAATGTGAAGTTTGCAGTTTGGCTAACACCATTCTGTGGGGCTATCGTGGACGCTTTGGTACAGTGCTGACCGAACACTGTAATTAGAAAATACTAATTCATGATTGGTAAATGATGCTTGCTTCAAGATACTGTTTTCTTAAACAAGAGCTGTCCTCCATGCTGACAGGTGTGGGAGTGCGGAGATTGTGATCAGATAGAAACACCTGCGAGTTTTAGATCTTCTGTTGAAGTTGTGTCAAGCGATGGCAAGAGGCCGTATATTTGGGTTGCCAAAGTTGAGGTTAAAGGGGGTACCAGTTTTCTGTCACCGCCACAGCAAATCACTTCAAGCTCAGTGGCTTCCAGAACAGGAATGTGTTGTCTTACAGTTCTGTGGGTCAGTAGGACACCACCAGGCTCCCCCGGGGCTAAAATCAGGGTTTCTGGAGGCTGTAGATCAGGATTGTTTTCCTCGTAGTTGGGAGGCTTACGTCTCAATTGCCTGCCTGGCTGGCTGTCACGTTGGGCCCTTCCCTGCTCCCAGAGACCACCCTCATTCCTTGTGGATCACGGCCTTTGAGGCGTGGCCTGCCGTCCTCCACTTTCAAAGCCAGCAACAGCAGGCCTGTCTCTTTCACACTGCCAGTATCTCCTCCTTCAGTCTCATCTCTCTGACTTGTCTTTCTCTTCAGCCTTAAAGGACTCGTGTGATTAGATTAGGTCCACTTGGATAATCTGGGTTAATCTCCCCATCTCAATGTCCTGAACCTTAATTATAACTGAAAGTCCCTCTTGCCAAGTGAGGAAAGCTTGGCTGGGCGGGAGGGGAACAGGCAAGGGCATCTTCGGAGGACCATTATTCTGCCTGTCAGGAGGGGCTAGGTCACTGGAGTCAAGAAAGCCAAGTAACAGTATTGACATAGGTGTTGAAAATCTTCATTTATTCAACAAATACTTTTTGAATACTTTGTGCTAGGCATTGAGGTAGGCACTGGGTTTATTGTGGTGAACGAAGAAGACACAGCCCCTTGCCCTCGTGTACATAGCAGTATGCTCACAAAAACAAGCGAAACACATGCAGCAGTACCTTACAGAGGATTCTTCGTGTGTTTCATAGTCACATAAGTTCCCTGGAAGCAGGGGCTGCTGCTCTCTGGTTTGGTTCTCTCCTCGCCTGATTGCTGACGTGGTGTCTCACATGCTGGATGCTCAGCAGATACTTTGTTCACAGAGGCTTTCTTTGTTCTTCTCTTGCATTGTTAGGAACCTGACTTACCTCCCTTTTCTGCTATTTTCTACTCCAAAAGCAGAGAGGAATTTTGAGTTCAGCAGTCCAGACTCAGATTATAATGTAAGATTTAATCAGATACCTACTGAAGAATTTTTTAAAAGGCATTAAGAATTACCATGTACTCCATTTTACTTTTCTTAGTAAAAACACTGAAATGTTAAGGGCAGCTTTACAAGTGTCATCGTATTAAGTGGCAAACTTCTGCTTTCTTCCTCCTGGATTCGACAGCCAGAAAGTATTTATTTACCCAATTAAAAAAAAATCAGCAGTTGCTTTCAACCAGTTTTCACCGATAAATAGTGAAGAATTGACAACCCAGAAGCACATTAAATTTTTCAGTGTGGCTTTTATGTGGATGGATGGATAGACTTAATAAAATGAAAGAGATTTACTGTCTGTTGTTTACTACTCCTGGAGCTCTGTCTTTCTCACATACAATTCCCTGTTGTGCTCTAACTGTGTGCTGGGTGTCAGTTTACTCTTTATGGAAAACTGCAGGATTCTAATCAGTTATCCAAAGACTTCTAAGAACAGTTATTTTTCATTTTTTCATTCATAGTCAGGGTTACAATTCTGTGATAATGTAGTTTCCCAAAGAAGCAGTGGGGAACTCTAGTAAAATGATGGGTTGGAATAGTGTAGGTGTGTGAGATTTCAAGGTCATACACCGAGGCATTCATTTTAATCGTGACCATCACAGAACTTTTTATCAGAACTGTTGGTGAGTGGCTAAATCCATTTGTTACACAGATTTGAGCTACAAAGTGTAAATATCACATAGGGTCATAGCATGGATACCTTCTTAATGCAATACATACCAAGCTCTCCATCCAAAATTCCTTCATCATTCTCTGGCAATTTAACATTATTTACGGATAATTTCTTATCAGTATGACTCTCCAGATTTTGGAATCCTGGATGGAAGATTCATTTGATTTGGCTACGCAGAGATGGCTACTGTTAGGTGAAGTTTGGGTGACATTCATGTGGGCAAAGGAAGATGATAGCTACTTTGATTTTGTAGAGGTGGTATAATGCACTGTGGTCTTTAAAATGTTACTAGATAGTGTTGATTTCTGCGGACTTTTTTAATACCTCGATGTCTAGGAGCATCCTGTTGTGTTTAGTTGATACATGAAAGTTCTTATTAAGTGGAAATTTTTGAAGAAAGCTGGAAGTATTATTGCACCGGTGGATGGTCTGAGGTTCTCTTGATTCTTTTACAAAGAGAGGGAGAAAATCCTCCATGGTTCTCAACATTAAAATATAGGAGTGACTTAAATGTATGCAGTGCAGTGAGAGACAGATTAAATTTACTGACTTACTGAAAGCTTTTGACAGGTCCGCTGCATCTTCAGAAGTCAGGTTTGAATTATTAAAGAGGCCTTTGTTTACTACATTGAATGTCTACTGAGAAGATTACATGGAGGAACAAGCGGACAGATTTACGGTAGGCGTTGTTTCAGTGGATGTCAAAACTGAGCTGGCCTTACTGAGCTATTACAGTGACTACACAAATGGCTTCAGTTAGAAGGGGTGTGGTTCCAGATGTAAGTCGTATGTCTTCCCAACTGTATTTCTGGGGAAAATAAAGCTAAAGTCTTGAAGCAGACATTTCACATCTAGTTGAATGTAATACTAGAAAACAAAGGCCTTAAGGCGAAAACTGTTCCTCATAGAGGTTTTTTTGTTTTCCATTTGCAATTAGTGTGACTGCAGATTGGCTTTTTTAAAAATCTCTGATTCTTTTAAATAAAGTACAGCAATGCGAAATTGTTGCTAAATTTACTAGCACAGCTGAGAACAAGTGTATCCTTAAAAACAATCATTGAGTTTCATTTAAATACAAATCGTTGGCTGAACATGATTTTTTTAAAATAACGTCTAAGATAAACTGAGGAATCAGATTAAATAATATGATAAAGGGGTTCAAGAGAGGCAGTGCCTTTTACAGGTTTTTAAACTTAAATCCCTGTGGTAAGTGGATTTGAACGTTGTGCTGCATGTATGTATAATGGAAGTTTATGATACTGCTGTATTAGTTGAGCTAAGGAAAACTCTTGCAGAAGAGTAGAATTAATTCTGAAACGTAATGTTGTCTGATTTACATCCTTGCTTCACCTTATCCTACTTACTCAAATAAAACAGTCTTTTCCCTGGTAATAAAGTGGAAACAGATGGTTGTTTGACCTTTTCATTTTTAGAATGCTCTCTACGCAGTTGAAGTAGATCTATCACATTTTTTCCCTCCCTGGAATTCTCTGACTGTAAATCAGTACTCTTAAAAACTTTAGTGGAAGTTTTTTACTTTTAATGATGCCATTCGGTAGATGTGAGCATTTGCTCTTCAGGTGGGTGGGGTTATGACTGTCAGCACGTGGGGCCCCTTTGTGGGTGGAGCACTGCCTGGCATGACTAGCACTTTGACTGCTGCTCCTCTGGCAACTCTGCGTGTCAGGACCGAGCTGAGAAATTTGTCACTTGCTCTGTCCTAAAAGTAGCCAGCATAAACAGGAGGATTTTTACAGACTGAAAATCCAAACTAGATATCCTGGAAAAACTTCGATGACTTAAAGTTTATTTAAGTATCAGAATTTTTTTTCATGAATGTGCAGTAAAATTGACTTTTTCTGTGTAAAGTTGATGATTTTAACATGCGTGTAGATTCATGTAACAGTCCGTCATACTGTATGACCCTACTTAATGGCCGTTTTTCAGAAGGCAAAACCTAAGAGGCAGAGTGGCTGCCAAGGCCATGGGTGGTTGGGATGGCAGCTGCGGCGGGGTGGCACAAGGAAGTTGTGTGAGCTGATGGAACCGGCCGGACGCTGACTGTGGTGATGTGCTCAGGTTGCTCACAGAGTTCAGAGAAGACTTTACTGACTGGATTACTGGTTTTATTACAGAAGGGTAGAACTTAGGAACAGCCAGGTGGAAATGACGCACAGGGCAAGGTACGGGGGACTCTCATTCCCCACTTACATCAATGGACAGATGATCCAGGCAGAAAATCAGTAATAAGACACTGGCCTTAAATGACACATTAGACCAAATGGGCTTGATAGATTTATATAGAACATTCCATCCAAAAAAGCAGCAGAATACACATTCTTTTCAAGTGCACAGGGAACATTCCAGGACAGATTGCATGCTAGGCCACAAAACAAGTCTCAGTAAATTTAAGAAAATTGAAATCATACCAAGCATCTTTTCTAACCAGAAATCAACCAAAACAAAAACCTGAAAAAATACAAACACGTGAAGGTTAAACATGGTACTCAACAACCAGTGGATCACTGAAGAAATCAGAAACACCTGAAGAAAAATGAACGTAAAACACAACAATCCAAACTCTGTGGGATGCAGCATAAACAGTCCCAGAGGGACGTTTATAGTGATACAAGCCTGTCTCAGGAGACGAGAAAAATCTGAAGTAAACAACCCAGCCTTACACCTTACAGATTCTATTATATTTTAGATTTTTGAAGACAAAATATCTAAATTTCGCTATCTTTGTATGTGCCTATGAGATTTTCCCACTTAAGAGATGTATGCATTTTATTTTTTCTTACAAACCTTTGGATGGAGTGAAGTAGGCTATTGTCTGAGTGGTCGTAGTTTATTTTTCTTTGCATGAAAATAACATTTCTAATTGTTTAAGCTAGAGGACAGCTTCCTGTTATGTCTGGTATGTTGGTGGGTCAGGTCAACAGTGTCAGTCTGGTAGTAGAGAATGGTTGAATATGGTCATTCATGCTTTTCTAGCAGCCAGTGACTGATCCAGGTGTAATAATGTGTTCTAAATAGTCAGTGATACTCCTAGCAACAGCGCATTAAATGAGTTCATAATATTGTGTTGTGTTACAAAATGTTTTTCCAGGAAAACAGATCTTGATTTGTCACTTGGCACAATGGGGTTGGGGTGACTGCATGTATCCTCTGTATGTGTGTGTGTCCACCCATGTGCACGTTTTCCTTCCTTCCTCCTAGGTTTATTTGTAGTGAAAGTAGAAATTGCTGATTGTACTCTTACCTGCCAATTGTCTTAAAGTCTTCAAAATACTTTTTTTAAAGATCGGTGCATTGCTGTCTAAACGTTTTTTGTTGTTGCAAAGCTTGGGATCCTTTACACTTTCCAAACTAGCTACTTCTCCTTACAGGGGAAAAAAATAACTCCATGTTTAGGCTAGCAAAGTGGAATTTGAGGTAGGACTTATATTCACAGAAATTTATTCAAATGTATTCCATGAATAATTAGACCATTATATGGAAAGAAAACAAAACCAGTGAATCCTAGGCACTTAGGGAGGGGGAAAAATCCATTCACACATGGTTTCTCTCCTCAAGTTTATTTTCTGATATAAGTGCAACAGCAGAGGCATGTGAGAAGCTCATCCTTGGAGAGTTACAAGCCTTGGATTTGTCTAAAATCAGAGACTAATTGAGAGTTCCTGTTTGAGTGGAGGATGTACTCTTTGGGGAAGAGCAGCAGACAGTAAGGGCTGAGGCAGAGAATGTACGGAAGAGTAGTAGTCTTCTAATAATTAAAGAAATAATTTATTTGACATTATTAAAGTTTGTAAAATATCCATATTTAGGCAGTTCAGGGTAATTTCTCATTTTCTTAGAAAGGCCGAAGGAAGTAATACTGGCTTAGAATTTGATGGGTCATCTTCAGGAGTTCCTTAGAGAAGAGTGTGCTCAAGTTGGGCGTGTTTACCTTTAGGGTGCTCTGTAACCTCCAGGAGTTTTCGTTTTTAAAATATGTTTTAAAACATGTAGAAGATTCCATGTGACCCCCGAAAGTCTTAAAACCACTGAACTCCTATGACCTCCTCTTTACTTCTTGTGACTAGAGTGGAGAATGAGAAATAAAAGTATCATTGACTGTTTTTAGCTTTCAGATAGTCTCCTTATTTGATTTTCGCATTCAGACTGTAAATTGGCATCAAGACACTACTGAAAGAATTTAATTTTCAGTCAAGAAACTGCCATCAGTAACATGCTTGAACACCCTTCCCCGGCCCTTCCCCAGCCCGCAGTGAAGAGGTGGGAGTCGGGGGTGCTGTGTCTTCAGATGCAGTGTATAATGTTAAGCTTCTTTTTAAATTCACTCTGCTCCTAGAGCCCGTTTTAGCAACAACAGAAAAGCATGATCTCTGTCCTCGTTACAAATGCACGTCAAAAGGCCTGGTAGGAGCGGCGCAGTTACAGCCCGGATTCCTGTGGATTGTTCGGAGGCCGTAGCTGCTTTGTTTGGCTTAATAGAGAAGGGAAAATTTGTGTATCATCTTCTTATTCCTTAATCAGTATTTGCCACATTTTGAAACCTAAAGTTTATGAGATATGGGATAATGCTTTAAGTTCTGTTTTGAAGGAGCAGTTTTTTAAAAACACAAAGCAGTGTGTGGGTCTATGGTGGGGCTTGTTGCAGGAACAGTGTATGTATATATCTGAGGTGTATGTGATATACACACATATGTATATGGAGGAAAAGTTTTTGATTTGGGAAGAAAAACTGAAGGTATAATTTTCTCTTTGCCAAATGTTTGTAATTCAAGTTTCACCTTTGTAAATACAGTTCCAAGATCTAAGATGGTTTATTTAGTGTCAGTGAAAAATTAATTTCCAACCCTTAGAAAATATATAGAAATACATTTCTGTTCTATTCCGTTAAGGAATACTACTGTTGATACTTTTTATTTCCATTTCAACCACCATATTTGGGTAAATGGAATTCTGTGTTGTAATTTACATTCATTTCAAATTTTGAAACCAGCAGAGCGTCTGTACCCTTGGCTCAGCACGTGGGAAGTGGAGAGGTCTCAAGTGTGAGTTGGATGACAGTCCCCGTAGCGCTGAAGGTGGTTTGTAACCTTCCTGTTTGCTTAGAAGATCGTGCATCTGGGAGATCTCAGCTTAAATCTTACTTAATTCACATTCATTGCTGATGAAATTTATGTTGCTTACCAGTGTGTCTTCATGTGGACTGTTAGGTTTGTATTTGCTTCTTGACTGCTTGCTCTTGTCAGCTCTTCTGAGGTGGTAAACCTACAGAAGCTTAGAGAAAGGTGTTCTTCTCGGTGGTGACACGTGCCTCTCTCTTTTCCGAGTTTGCTTACTTGGGGAAGTGTTAATACACCGTATCACAGACGTTTAGCAAACAAGTGTTCACTACGTGGACTGATACAGACGGACGAAAGTTACTCTTCACTGGCATGAAAAAGAGACACCACTTCACCCGTAGACACTTGCCTTTGCTGGCCTGCTATGTACAGGAACCAGGTTATCTTCCAACAACTTTGTAAAGTAGAAAGTACCATCTTAGCCTTGCAGGTGGTAAGACTGAGATTCGGAGAGGTCACCTAAGGTGTCCAGCGTTACCTCGTTTACTATTGTTCGGCTGTAGGTCTGTCAGACTCAAGCTCAGGATTCTTCCAAAATATGCTGTCTCTTCTTGTTTATTTGACCTATTTTATTAGTTTCTTCTATACTTTCATAGCATTTATTACTAAAAAAAATAGAAATACATTTATTCTTAACTAATTTTACAAGTTGTTTTAAGTCAGACTTATTGAGGTATAATTTACATACAATAAAATGCGGCCCTTTTAAAGCTCACAGCTGGGTGAGTTTCTCAGAGGCACGTAACGTGTGTACAGCAGTCAAAATCTGGAACGCTTCCATTGTCCCCCAGAGCCCCTCGTGACCCTTTACAGTCGCTCCCTGTCTGCCGTTTCCCCTGTAATTCTGCTTCTTCCAGAATGTGGCCATAAGCGGAATCACACTGAGTACCCTTTCTCTTAGCAGCACGCTTTTACGATTCGTCAGTATTGCTGCCGGTAGCAGGTATCAGTCTACTGCTGAGTTGTGTCCTATTGTGCAGACGAACCACGGGTTTTACCCATTCACCAGCTGATGAACATTTGGTTTGTTTCCAGTTTGGGATTATTATGAATAAACTGCTATAAACATTCATGTTTACAACCTGTTTAGAAAGTCTGGGTTTGTATGGCAGTATCTTGAGCACATGGTGTTCTCCTGAGTGACTGGCTTATGGATTCTTTAGTCTTAAATAACCTGAAATAAGAGTCCTCTATGAGAAATTAGGGGTGGAGAAACTTGACCATTTTCAATGAAAATTTGGAGGGTGCTGTATGACATTTGGGACATACTTTTTTAAATTTAGCATGCTGTAGTAGTGGAGAGACGCATAGTATAAAGTGAAGTACAGTGAAATGCAGTGTGGTGGCAAACACTGGCCTAAGTTTAAAAATTAGGTGCTAGTCATTTAATCTGGTTTCAGTTTCCAACTTTATCTCTTATTAGACTTTGGACACATTGTGACTTTAACCAAATTAGTAACCTCTGTGAAGAAGAAAGATGGAACTAACATTTCCACGTTTTTAGGTATACATACATTATCTCATTTGGTCCCCAGGACCACCCTGTGAGGACCCTGTGAGGTTTACAGTACTAGTCCTGTTCTGCTGATGAGTAAACGTGATTCGTGGAAATGCAGTAACTAGCAGTGGTGGTTGAGCCAGTAATTGACTCCATGTCAGTTTCCTTCAGGAAAGTGGAGGTAATACTCACTTTGTAGTTACTGACAGTTAAATGTGATCGCACTAGTAAGGACTCAGAGCTGCTCATCTCTTGTCCTCCTTCCTTTTTATAAAGGTCCCTCTTGCCCTGTCTCCTGCCCTGCTATTTTGTTAACTATTTATTAAGAGAAATCTAAAACATGGGGGCTAACCTTATCAATTTTTTAATTGCAAAAGATTATGCAGTGTCAAAAGCTGGTATGTTAGATTTTTCTTTTTATCCTAAACATTAGAAAAACACTGAGTTGACTAGCCAATAGAACTTCACAGTGTAGTCTAGCAGCCTGACAGATCATCCTCATGTGGCTTGTTAGCACACCTCTCGGTCAGTTTTTCCGGTGTGATGCTTCCTGCGTTGCTTTGTGCAGTGGCTCAGAACTGCGTTCTGCTACTTCTGTGATTACGCACATTTTAAAATCAGCCTGGGCACTGATTTCTTCCAGTACCACAGCTTCTGCGTGGCCAAGACTGTCTTTATGCCTTATGATTGTTTGAAATTACTGTGAGCAAGCAACCCGATGAACCTCTCCCCTTCTGTCGTCCTGTTCTGCAGGGTTGCACCAGACTTGATACAGCTTACTCTCAGCAGCTGGTCTGCAGAACTTCTTCGGCTCATTCTGGCAGTTTGCGCTGTGAAGCTCTCCTGTGCACGAACGTGCAGAGTGAGCGCGTCGTTAGGTTTTCTTCCTCTTGGCTCTCCTGTGAGGGGAGGGATCTTACGCAGCTGGAGAAGCCTGGGATTCCTTTCTGAACTGGTTTGTTTACATAGCGTGTGCTTACTTTGATGTTGCGTGAAGGAAGCAGGGAGCTGCTTTCGTGAAGTGCTGTGCGATACTTCAGAGAGCATTCTAGCTGCATTCCAGCTGTGTTCAGCTTTTCCTGATGCAGAGCTGCTCTTTGCTCTTTAAAAAACGTTTCTGCCCTGGTTCCTTATATCACTGCTTTCAGTGCTGGAGAGAGTTAAGCTGAATCCATTTAGAAGCTCTTTTCAGAAACAGATTTTAGTTTCAGAGGCGGCTGCATGATGCTAGTTATTTAAGATGTCTGCACAAACCAGGGGCAACTCATTCTGCTCTTATCTAGTTGATGAGAAAGTAAATAGTGATTTGGAGCCAGGTAATATCCTGTTGTGGTCTGATAAAAAGAACCTACTCTTGGAAGTCAAATAAATCTAGGTTTAAATCCCATGGTGTGCTTGCTAATAATTTTTCTTCAGCAGAGCTACAAACTGCTGCTTCCTCAGCTAAATGCTGGTGATAACGAGAGCTCCTTCCTAGGGTTTGATTTCAGCAGAAATACGTACAGCACGGGGCATGTGGTAAGACTGCTCTGTAAATATTTCCTCTCCGTGTGAACGTTCCCCTACACCCTCACAGAAAGAGCAGCCTGCTTTAGCACTCACGTGCGATTTGCTGCTGTTGTTTTTAACCTAAATAAGTCTCGTGAAGGTTTGAGGTGGATGAGTGTAGCAGGGGGGACCTGCTCATGGACTGGTGGTGATCTTCAGCACAGACTCTGGGCTGCAGGAAGGCTGGGTTGCCACGTGGATAACATAAGCCAGTAGGTTAGTGTGAAGCGTACCTGATGTAAATACATACCTTCAGTGTGACCGAATAGGCCCATTCCAGGTTCATGTTGCAGGAGCCCCTGCTCTGGTCGCTCTGGGTAAGAGGTTCTCTTGAGAGAGGTGCTCGTTTGCCTTCTGTCTGTCGTCTCCTTTCTAGACAGCAGCATGGACATGGTGCCCGAGGCTTCACTTTCTTGGGCCGCAGTGTGACGTAGAAAGATAGAAAGTGCCCGGGGCCCTGAGCATGGAGGCGCGTGTTAGCACTGGGCTGCCTCATTCTGGGCTCCTTTTACCTGAGTGGAGAATGTCAGTGGGTGGAACACAGCGATCTGTTTTGGGTGTCTGTTACTAGCAGCAGATCCGAATCCTAGCTGATGCAGGTAGCAGTCTGGATGCAGGCGTCTGATTCTCTCTAACCCCACCTCCAGGCACCACTGAAGTGTCTAAGAGCAGTGCCCCAGCACTTCAACATGAACAGGCGTGTTCATGCACCTGAAATACAGAAACGTTAGGAGATTTCTGTTGGAAATAATGAGCTATTCCCACTGAAAGCAGCCAGAATTCTTTGAAGAATGGCTGTTTCAGGTTTTTGACAGGGTGTCCATCATGAACCTGGGATGCCTTGTCATGGAAGAAAGCAAGAAAGCTCTCAGAAACTTCTTGGCTTGTGTCAGAAGGACTTAGGAGTCAACTTGAAGAGATTTGCACTGGCTAAATAAAGATGGGGTAATTTCAGCATCAGAAAGTAGTAACTGTGATGGATTGAAACACATCAAATATGTTCAAAATTCATGAATTCAAATGTTGCTTTAATAAAACTCATTGTTTATATTTAATGGTTATTAGGGAGCCAATTTATTATTTTGAAAATTGGTAAATAAAAGGAAAGATTCAAGCATTTTTTCCTGTGCAAACTTTATGCCTCAGGGATAACCAAATAGTTGGTAAGGGCAAGATTTTCTTTAACAGAAGCATTTTGGTTAATACATTAAGAAGGGCTGATAGAGTTAGAGCATCGCCACTGTGCAGCACCTAAGGAACGAATCGTCAGTGGCTACTGAAACTATTTGGTGGGTTGCGAATGCAGAGCTTCGTAATGGCTGGGTCAGGCGGGCAACGCCTGAGCGTGCGGATTGACCCTAACAGAAGAAGAGACTGTCAGACGTTTTATTCCTGCTGAAAGTTCACACCTCTGCCATGAAGTATTCTTGCTTGAAAATCAAACCCTACTTTTATCAAGCTGTAGATTCAGCTGCTGGTTTATAGAAAATACCCAGGGATAGAATCTGAGATAAAACTCTGCAGCCACTGAAAAAGAGGAACGTGGCGCGCGGTACAGGGCAAAAGTGCACTCCTGATACCGCAGGTCACTTCAGTAGCAAGGACACTTCAGAAGCCGTTTTCTATGCTTGCAGATACAAACATTGTGGAGTCTTTGGAGTAGGATATGGAAAATGAATTCACAAGACGGTAGATGGAAAAGAACGGGAGAAAATATTTGCAAGTCATGTATCTGGTAAGGGATTAAAACCCAGAATATAGAGAGAACTCCTAAAACTCAACAACAACAAAACCAATTCAAAAGTGGGCAAAGGAAATGAATAGACAGCTCTCCAAAGAAGATGCACAAGTGACCAGGCAGATGGAAAGACGCCCAGCATCACTAACCGTTAGGGAGGTGCAAGTCAGGACTACAGCGAGATACACATACTAGGATGGCGACTACTTGAAATGAAACAAACAGAAAAATGACAGATGTTGGCAAGGATGTGGAGAAATTGGAACCCAGTGCACTGTTGGTGGGAATGTTAGTATGTTATAGCCTCTGTGGAAAATAATATGGAGAGTCCTGAAAAACTTGAAAGTGGAGTTACCATATGATCTAGGAATTCCACTTCTGGGTTTATATCAAAGAATTGAAAACAGGGTCTCACAAAGACTTGTTCGTAGCAGCATTACTCACAGTAGCCAAGAGGTGGAAGCAATCAAAGTGCCCGTCAGCTGATGAGTGAATAAGCAGAATGTGGTACCTACACTGGGATATTACTCAGCCTTAAGAGGAAGGGAGTTTGACAGAGGCCACAGCATGGATGAAACTGGAGTTCATTGTGCTGAGTGAAGCGGGCCAGTCAAAAAGACAGACACTGCACGATTCCGCTCATACGAGATGCTTAGAGATGTCGAAGTCGTAGACACAGAGAGTGTGGCTGCCAGCGGCTGTGGGGAGAGAGGAGCAGGGAGTTGTTTACTGGGTATGAGGGTTTCGGGTTTACAGGATGAGATGCATCGTGGCGGTGCACGGCAGTGATGGCAGCACAGCACTGTGACACGTTTGTCACCACGTGACTGTCCACTCAGAAATGGGTATGACGGCAGATTGTACGTCACTTGCGTTTTACCACCACCGCGCCAAAATTGGAGAAAGAGCGTGAGCTTCCACACTCTGGGCCAGCAGAAGATTCCACGTGGTGTTGGGTCCCCTCGCGAACAGAGCACACTGCCACAGGTACACCTCCCCACTCCGGGGTCTGCTTTGAGTTTTTATTTATATAATTAACATAGTCTTCATTAGGTGGTCCTCCTTCATCTGTCATTACAGTTTGAGGTTTTTCATTTTT